>NC_140581.1:1163077141-1163677141 GCF_964204655.1 Triturus cristatus
AGATTTTCTTATTCTTAGTAGGAACACCATTAACTAGAATGACTAGTGGCTCATTTTCTGGATGGTCTACACCAATACTTTCAATATTTTTCCTTAAATCTAACGGTAAATACACAACTCTTCCTTTCAATCCACTTTGCAACTCTGATGGAGGTAATTTACCTGTTTTAGGCTCCATACGAACAATAGCCTGAAACGGTTGAACACATTGAATGAGAATATACTCATACGTATTTAAATCTATCAGCTCTGGAGAAATAGCAACCAACTCTGGATTATTATGAACAGCTCTAGCAGGCATTTTATTCTCATCTAATTTGTTATAACAATATTTGCAAACACGCTGCTCAGATCTCAAATCAAAACAATCCTCTACCAACAAATAAGTTGCAAATTCCATCCACTTATCATTATCTTCTATTTCACTTTTTAAATACAGATTGACACCCCTAGTCTGATTTTTATAGTGACTTCGCCGACAACAAATACAAGAAACATTTGGTCTTTCACCTGAAATTACCTTAAACTTTGTGATTTCCTCCTCAAACATTTTTGTAATTACGGGTTCTACATTGTCTTCAACATTTTGTTCTACTAATGTGTCAGTTTCTGAACTCTCTTGCTGAGGACCAAAGTAACAAAACTCAATATCATCACAAACCTTCTTCACATCTGATACTGACCCACGCAAAAGAGCACTGTTCAACTCATTTAACTTTAGTGCTGGACTTTTTGCATAATACAATCTTCTCACTAACTTCCGCATTTGAGTATGATGTACTGCCAGCATCCTGAAATGGTGAAAAACACTTTGACAAACTTTCCTAGAAAGACAAGCCAGAAAATGACCTTGCAAACCAGTATTTTTCTCACTCTGCAAGGGTCTAGTCCTTGCAACACCTTAATCTTTTGTTTAACACTTTTTTTTACTATATGCTCGTAAAAAACTACATAATTTATCAATAGATTCCTGCTGTACACTACAAATACTACTGCAATCCCAAGTGTACACAGGGTGTTCAGGACGTCTCCCTAGAACTTCATCAGCTATCACTTCTTCTGCATTTCTTTCAACCGTTTTCTCTTTCTCAATTGGACAACCATCTCTAACCTCATAACCTCTACCACTGGTGTCAACTGCATACAATAATTGTTTGCTCTGTAAATAACTCTCTTCATTAAAGAAAGGCTCTGAACTGGAACTGTGTTTCCATTCTCCCCCAAAAAATCACAATTTATTTTCTATTAATTACTCTTTTCCTCCTACTTTTGGCCTTCCTTAAATGGATTGGTTTATCTAGTGATCAAATTCTGTTTAATACTAAAATTAATAGTTTCCTTTTTACTTCAAAAGCCTTTTCAACAATGTTTTCAATATGCTTCTTCTTTTTATAAAATAGAGCTCTCTTTTTATAGTTCTTCACATCTTTCAGCAAATTATGTACTACTCTCTTGTAAAAAATTTTTTGCGTTATTCCTTATACTGATTTTGCCTTCTTTTACCATACTTTGGTGCCGATTCTGATCCTGTAAAACCCGGGTACGAATGGTCGTACGGAGCATTTTCTCCGTACGACTCGTACCCGGGAATTCCACCTTACAAACCAGCAAGTACAATTCGTACAGAAATACCATTTCCGTACGAATCGTAAAAAACACCGTACGGCTAAAAAATACATACAATTCTGATCCTGGACAGCGCATATGCCTGGAGTACGGTGCGGACATACGCGGGTGGGGGGGGTACGCCTGGGGTACGGTGTGGACATGCGCGAGGATAGGGGTACGCCTGGGGTACGGTCCATACATACGGGGGTGGGGGTACGGTGCGGACGTACGTGGGAGTGGTGGGAGGCTGGGGGGGGCCGTACAACTCGTATCCCGGGCACAAGTGTACTCGGGGTAGGGGTCATACAAAGTTCGCTCCGTACGGGGCCTTTTCCATGCGCTTGTGTTTTCGGACGGGCGGTACGGATCGTACTTGCGCGCTCGGACTTCAGTTTTACAATTTGTATGTAAAACTGTCCGGGGACGTCTCGTAGACTTTTCCCGAGGCGATTCGTATGTATTTTTCACGTACGAATCGTACTTCGCTGTTTGTACGGGACTTGTACGATTCGTACGTAAAAAAATACGGATACGAGTCGTACGGGAAAAAAAATCCAGGATCGGAATCGACCCCTAAGTCTCCTTTGACTGACCATTTGCTTTTTTGCTTTTCCTCTTATTTTGAATTTTTTTTCTAGTTGAAGCATTCTCAGTGGTTTCAGCATTCTGTACATTCTGTTTGGTCCTACAAACATTTTTAATAAATTGCTTTGTGATCTTACCAGAAGATTTTTTCTTTTTAGCCACATTATCTTGTTCATTCAATACTTGTGGTTGATGTTTCTTCAAGTAATTCTCCTGTCTCTGTTTTTTTCTTTTTCTTTTTTTTTCTGGCATGATTTCTCTATTTTAACGTTGAAAAACAGTATCTGTAAGAAAGAATCACAAATACATGTATATTAATAACTTTCTAATTTATACTATTCTATTACTGTAGAAACACATTTTATATAAAAACTGACTAAGAAACTATAGTCCTGAAGCACAAGTGTGACGATGGTTAAAACACGACATGCATAGTGCATACTCCTTTGAAGCAGTTCATGCACTAAAGCCTGCCTCACTAAACACTACATGCTAACTGACTGAATGATTACAGTACTATAAGGAGACACACTGGGTGAGTGACAGGGTGTTTGCTAGAAGTGTATGAATACTGACATGGATATTGATGGTGTGAAAGACAAGTGTGTAGGTGATTAGAGACCTACATGCATAGTGGACACGTGTTTGAATCCATCCATATGTTACGGCCTGTCTCAGTCCAATAGTACTTGGATACTGACTGAACGTTTTGAGTATTGCAAGGAGAGTGCCAGGATAAATTTATAAGTATTTGTATTTTGGTGCAGTAAATACATTAGTACATGGTGCTGAATAAGTCACTGGAGAAGTATAAGGAGAATGACAGAGTGTTTGCGGGAACTGTATGAATACTGTCTGGGATATTGAAGGTGTGAAAGACAAGTGTGTAGGTGTCTAGAGACCTACATGCATAGTGGATAGACGTTTGAAACAGTCCATGGAGTAACACTTGGATCACTGCAAAACTACCTGAGTTCTGACCGAATCATTAGAGTACTACAAACAGAGTGACTGGGTGAATCTTTTTAAGTTTTTGGATTCTAGTGCAGTGAATAGATTAGTACTTACTGCCAAATTAGTCAGTGGAGGTGTGCAATTAAAGTGATAGAGTGTTTATTGGAGTTTATAGATACTGACAGAGAAATTGAATGTCTGAAAGGCAATTGTGTTGGTAGTTAGAGGCCTCCATGCATAGTGGAAACACGTTTGAATCAATCCATGTGCTAAGGCCTGCCTCACTCCATTAGTACTTAGGTACTGACTGAATGATTAGACTATTGCAAGAAGCGTAACTGGGTGAATTTATAAGTGTTTCAGTTTTGGCGCAGTGAATGCATTACTACATGGTGCTGAATAAGTCACTGGAACAGTGCAAGGGAAGTGACAGGATGTTTACTGGAAGTACATGGATACTGACTGGGGAATTGAATCTGTTAAAGACAAGTGTATAGTATGTTAGAAGACTGCATGCATACTGCATAGACATTTGAAGCAGTCCATGTGTTAATGCATGGTTCACTACATGAGTACCTGGAAACTGACTGAATCATTAGACAACTGCTAAGAGAGTGCCTGGGTAAAACTTTTAAGTTTTTCAGTTTTGGCGCAGTGAAGAGATTAGTACATGGTACTGGATCAGTCACTGGATGAGTGTAAGATGAGTGACAGGATGTTTATTGAAGTATATAGATACTGACTAGTTAATGAAAGAAGTTAAAGACAAGTGTGTAGGTGACTAGATGCCTGTATGCATACTGGATAGACGTTTAAACAGTCCATGAGCTAAAACCTCAGACACTGCATGATTACTTCGGTACTGACTGAATCATTACACTACAGCAAGGAGAGTGCCTGGATTCATCTTTTTAAGTTTTTGTGTTTTGGTGCAGTGAATAGATTACTACATAGTGCCAGATGAGTCAGTAGAGGTGTGCAAGTGGACTGAAAGAGTGTTTACTGGACTTTAAAGATACTGAGTAGTTAATTGAACAAGTGAAAGACAAGTGTGTAGGTTACTACAGGCCTGCATGCATACTGGACAGACGTTTGAATCAATCCATGTGGTAAGGCCTACCTCACTCCATTAGCACTTAGGTACTGACTGAATGATTAGACTATTGCAAGAAGAGTGCCTGGGAGAATTCATAAGTGTTTCAGTTTTGGCACAGTGAATGCATTACTACATGGTGCTGAATAAGTCACTGGAAGAGTGCTAGAAGAGTGACAGGGTGTTTGCTGGAAGTACATGCATCCTGACTGGAGAATTCAAGCTGTTAAAGACAAGTGTATAGTAGGTTAGATGCCTGCATGCATACTGGATAGACCTTTGAAGCAGTCCATGTGGTAATGCACAGTTCACTGCATGAGTACCTGCGTATTGACTGAATCATTAAACTACTGCTAGGAGACTGCCAGGATGAAACGTTTAAGTTTTTCCGTTTTGGCGCACTGAATAGATTAGTACATGGTACTGGATCAGTCACTGGAGGTGTGCAAGATGAGTGACAGGGTGTTTTTTGAAGTATATAGATACAGACTAGTTAATTAATGAAGTCAAAGACAAGTGTGTAGGTGACTAGAGGCCTGCATGCTAAGTGGATAGACGTTTAAACAGTCCATGAGCTAAGACCTCAGACACTGCATGATTACCTGGGTACTGACTGAATCATTACACTACTGCAAGGAGAGTGCCTGGGTTAATCTTTTTAAGTTTTTGTGTTTTGGTGCAGTGAATAGATTATTACATAGTGCCAGATGAGTCAGTAGAGGTGTGGAAGTGGACTGAAAGAGTGTTTACTGGAGTTTCTAGATACTGACTAGTTAATTGAAAAAGCGAAAGACAAATGTGTAGGTGACTAGAGGCCTGCATGCATACTGGACAGACATTTGAAGCAGTCCATGGGCTAAGGCATGGGTCACTGCATGAGTACCTGGGTACTGACTGAATCATTAGAGTACTGCAAGGAGAGTGCCTGGATAAATCTTTTAAGTTTTTGGGTTTTGGCGCAGTGAATAGATTAGTACATGCTGCTGAATGAGTCACTGGAGGTGTGCAAGGAGAGTAACAGGGTGTTTATTGGAATATATAGATACTGACTGGGCAAATGAAGGTGTGAAAGACAATTCTGTAGGTGGCTAGAGGCCTGCATGCATAATGGATAGTCATTTGAAGTAGTCCATGTGCTAAAACCGGGTTCACTACATAAGTACCTGGGTACTGACTGAATCATTAGAGAAGTACAAGGAGAGTGCCTCAGCGAATTTATAAGTGTTTGGCTTTTGGCGCAGTAAATGGATTAGTACATGGTACTGAAGGGGTCACTGGAGGAGTGTAAGGGGAGTAACAGGGTGTTTGCGGAAACTGTATAAATACTGACTGGGATATTGAAGGTGTGAAAGACAAGTGTGTAGGTGGTTAGAGACCTGCATGCACACTAGACAGACATTTGAAGCAGTCCACTATCTAAGGCCTGGGTAATTGCATGAGTACCTGAGTACTGACTGAATCATTAGAGTACTGCAAGGAGAGTGCCTGCATGAATCTTTTAAGTTTCTGGATTTTGGCACAGTGAATAGATTAGTACATGGTGCTGGATGAAACACTGGAGGTGTGCAAGGGGAGTGAAAGGATGTTTATTAGAGTATATAGATACTGACTGGGCAATTGAAGGTGTGAAAGACAATTGTATAGGTGATTTGATGCAAGCATGCATAGTGGATAGACGTTTCAAGTACTCCATGTGCTAAGTCCGGGTTCACTACATAAGTACCTGGGTACTAACTGAATCATTAGAGTACTACAAGGAGAGTGCCTCGGGAAATTTATAAGTGTTTGGGTTTTGACGCAGTGAATGGATTAGTACATGGTGCTGAATGGGTCACTAGAGGAGTACAAGGGGAGTGACAGGGTGCTTGCTGGAAGTGTATGGATACTGACTGTGGAATTAAAGGTGTGAAAGAGAACTGTGTAGATGGTTAGAGGACTGCATGCATAGAGGATAAGCATTTGAATCAATGCATGCGCTAAGGCCTGCCTCACTCCATTACTACTTGGATATAAACTGAATGTTTACAGTATTGCAAGGACAGTTCCTGGTTGAATACATAAGCAATGACTGCCTTCTAATTCTACCAAAACTTGAGAACAGGAAAGGTTTTTAAGCAGTTATGCGTATGCAAAGATGTCAAGTACTCAAATGCTTCTCTCACAGTGGTTCCCAAATGCACACAGACTCACAGTGTGATTCTAGACAAGCAACATTATCCTTAGGAGTTCATCAAAACTCATTCACTACTGTGGAAGAGGTAAGAGGACTGCACACAATCTATATATTTCAGTACTGCACTTTAGTGTTAAAGCCTGACTCATTTTATCAATACATAAGCAATGACTGGCTTCTAATGCTACTAAAACTTGACAACATGACAGGTTTTAAAACAGTTTTCTGTCAGCAAATACATGATGTTACCAAATGCTTCTCTCACAGTGGTTCCCAAGTGCACACAGACTCACAGTGTGATTCTAGACAAGCAACACTATCACTAGGAGATTACCAAAACGCATTCACTACTGTGGAAGGGGTAAGGGGACTGCACACAATCTACATATTTAAGTACTGCACTTTAGTATCAAAGCCTGATTCATTTTATCAATGCATAAGCAAAGACTGGTTTTTAATGCTACTAAAACTTGACAACATGACAAGTTTTAAAACAGTTATCTGTCAGCAAATACACAATGTTACCAAATGCTTCTCTCACAATCCTTACCCAAATGCACACAGACTCACAGTGTGATTTTAGACAAGCAACACTATCCTAGGAGTTTACCAAAACTCATTCACTAGTCTGGAAGGGGTAAGGGGACTTCACACAATCTACATATTTAAGTACTGCACTTTAGTGTCAAAGCCTGAGTCATTTTATCAATGCACAAGCAAAGACTGGCTTTTAATGCTACTAAAACTTGACAACATGACAGGTTTTAAAACAATTATCTGCAAGCAAATACATAATTTTACCAAATGCTTCTCTCACAATGCTTACCCAAATACACACAGACTCACAGTGTGACTGTAGACAGACAACTATCCCTTGTACAAAATACATTTATTTACTAGTCTACAAGATCTAAGGTGACTGCACACATTGCAGAAAATCTACTACTACAGATTAGTACCAAAATGTTTCTCTCGAAATGATTCCTAAATGCACTCAGACTCACTGTGTGATTCTAGACAAACAACACTATCCCTTGCACTATACCAAAACGCATTTCTTAATCTACAAATACTACATTTTAGTGTAGAAACATGACTCATTTTGCAAATTCATAAACAATGACTGGTTTCTAATTGTACCAAAATATGAAAACAGTTATCTGTCTGCAAACACATGAAAAACACAAATGCTTATCACAGAATGATTTCTACATGCACACACACTGTCAATAAGATTGTACACAAAAAAAAGTACTCCCTGCACTTTAGCAGGAGAAACACATTAGTTTGATTAAAATCAAAATAGACCACATACATCCCCTCACAATTAAATAACTCACCTTTCAAGTTGTTTTGTAGATTAAGAAGTATATCAGTCACACACCAGATTTTCTTATACAGAATCTCTGCACTGTGCACCTGTCAGCAAAACCAAAGAACGGCAAAGTTTCCCTCTCATTTTCCACTCATATACATGTTGACATATACATGTCATTTACATATACATGTCATTTGAGATGTCATCAGTGATGTCACTGACCATGTCATGAATGATGTAATATGTGACATCATCAGCAGTGGATTGCGGGCGCGCGAGATGTAGTTAGTACAACTAACTATATCGGAGGAATTTCAATGTTTTTGTACGAATGAAATGTCCAGCTAACTATAACACTCCTAAAACCTATGGTTTTTTCAGTGAATTTCTAAGGTTTTTTAAATGATAATTCCTAACTATATCAGGCCTGAAACCTATGGTTATGTCGGTGAATATATATGTGTGTGTGTGTATATATATATATATATATATATATATCAGCAGAACGCTCGCTCTACTTCTCCTTGCTGAGCTGCTGGAAAAAGCGAGAATGGACCCAACTTGGTGCTTAGTAGATTTTATTATGCAAGCACACCTTCCACCATGACGCGTTTCGGCAGCTCCTCTGCCTTGATCACATGACAGCGCTTACACGGGGAGGATACATTTTTAAAGTGAAATTACATGGTCACATGGTGAGTAAACATGGAAAACATTAAAACATTACAACAATGTGTAATTTTAAAAGACAGACCTATAGGTTTTACAATTTTTTATCGCTAACAAGCCTTTTATAAAATTACCTACTTGTCATGTCAATTATTGGTAAACTCATACAACTTCATATTCATAGAGTCATATCAAACGATTAAATAATGGCTTAAATGCCTAATACCTATATGTTTTCCGATTGCTTGCATAGATTGTTTTGCATGGGACCTGTGTGAAACTAAAATATACCCGTGTAATAAATGTTTTGAAAATTAGTGAAGAACCGGTGTTTAAAAAAATATTTTAAGTGCATATATATAAATATACACATATATATATATATATTATCTACTGGCGGTCGCCAGTAGATAGTTATAGTTAGGACCGTGTTTCCATAGGAAATCCGCAACATTCTATTTGGAATAACTTTGGCGCCGATTGACGAATCCTCGCGAAATTCTCAAAATAGGTGGGGCTTTCCGCTCCGCTCCTACCCTGAAAGTCTCGGGGGGATTCGTCAAGCGGGGGCTGAGAAAAAGGGGGGGTCCCAAAACGCGTTTTCCCCATGCATTTTTCCATAGGACCTTTAGTCCGAGCTACAGCCCGAACGGCTGAACAGAATTACTTGAAATTTGGCAGAGAAGTAGCCGTCAGGTCAGGGATGTGCCTTTTGAAGGTCTCGTGTAAATCTGTTCAGTATTTCCTGAGAAAATAGCATTTAAATCAATATATATATCTATAGGCGCGCTCCGAGCGCGTACCGTAAGCTTACCGTACTTGCTCGCCGCCGTGCACGAGCGCGATTCTGATTGGTTGTTAGATCTCAGTAAACATTCGAATCGGTCGAAACCAGGAAGTGTCGGCCGACATTTTGTCTCTCGCAGTCTGAGGGGGTGAAAAACAAAGGTGGATAACGTGAAAAGGGGGCAGGCTGGACAGTTCCTGACCCCCTAGCCTTGGTCAGGGGGTCCCAGAAGGACCCCCAAGAGCAAAAATGTATTTTAAATTTTTTTCAAAAAAACGCCGAATGCGCGTAGCGTACGCGCACGGCGTAAACGGAGAAATTCCGCGAGGAAAAATTCCGCGAACTTCGCGTAACTATTACGCGTACCGTACGCGCACGGCAAACCTCAGAGGAAGGGCTCAGCTGAGCTGCCGATGATGTACTCGGCTGAGCTTCTGAGGTTGGGCTCCGGTGACTTACTGAAGAGTTTTCTTCAGTATGTCGAGCAAAGGTCCTGGGATGTTTATCCCTAAGGTGTCTCATCATAGAGTGATTTCAAAAGGAATACTTCTTCCTTGGATCTCCTCTAGATAAAACACGGTCACAAAGTGTGCAAGTGACCAATGGAGCATTGACCTTTTTCTGCCCCTCTGTAAAAGTAAAATACTCCCACACAAAAGAATCCTTTTGTTTCCTCCTTCTCTGTCTGATGATGGTGCTGCTAGGCTCACTCTCAGAAGAGGTCTGCTGCTCTGGCATTGTATCTCAATGTCAATTCAGCTCCTTCTCCTAGGGGATCTCAAGCAGTAATGAGGGGAATGGGTGTGGTGTGGGAAGTTTCTGGAACTGAAAGTAGTTTCAACCAATGAAAAGTGTTCTTTGTGGATCACATGACCTACCGCGCGCGCTCCGTAAGCTTACGGTACACGCTCGTAAACAAGTACGCATGCGCAAATGTGACGCTTACGGAGCGCGTACGTAAGAAGAACTCACGCATGCGCATTACACGCCCCTGCTTAACCGCGACATTGCTTCCGCGCGACGCGCATGCGTGTACGCGTACGCCACGTACGTATCACGTAAGCGCACTGTACTTATGACGTACGGAGCGCGTAGCGTCAGCTTACCGTACGCGCATCGTATCACGTAAGCGCACCGTACTTATGACGTACGAAGCGCGTAGCATCAGCTTACCGTACGCGCACGGAAAAAAATGCATAAAAAAAAAAACATTCCATAATGCAGGATATAGTACATATATTATTTTATACGTAGGTTTACCAAAAATCTCAAAAAAAATTTGCATTTAAAAAACCGTACAAATTCACTGAAAAAACCATAGGTTTCACACACGTTATAGTTAGGAATTAGCATTTAAAAAACCTTGCAAATTCACTGAAAAAACCA
Source organism: Triturus cristatus (assembly GCF_964204655.1). Classification (NCBI taxonomy): domain Eukaryota; kingdom Metazoa; phylum Chordata; class Amphibia; order Caudata; family Salamandridae; genus Triturus; species Triturus cristatus. Next base: position 1,163,087,715 of record NC_140581.1, read on the forward strand.
TAGGTTTCACACATGTTATAGTTAGCTGGACATTTCACTCGTAAAAAAACAATGAAATTCCCCCGTTATAGTTAGTGCAGGCAACTATAACTCACGCGACCGCAATCCACTGTTGATGCTAATACTGTATCTTTAGCTATACATATATTACAAATATTTTTTCATAAAGACACATATGTCATCAGTGATGTAATATTTGACATTATCAGCAGAGGATTGCGGTCGCGTGAGTTATAGTTGCCTGCACTAAATATAACGGGGGAATTTCATTGTTTTTTTACGAGTGAAATGTCCAGCTAACTATAACATGTGTGAAACCTATGGTTTTTTCAGTGAATTTATATATATATATATATATATTATCTACTGGCGGTCGCCAGTAGATAGTTATAGTTAGGACCGTGTTTCCATAGGAAATCCGCAACATTCTATTTGGAATAACTTTGGCGCCGGTTGACGAATCCTCGCGAAATTTTCAAAATAGGTGGGGCGCTCCGCTCCGCTCCTACCCTGAAAGTCTCGGGGGGATTCATCAAGCGGGGGCTGAGAAAAAAGGGGGGTCGCAAAACGCGTTTTTCCCATGCAATTTTCCATAGGGACCTTTAGTCCAAGGTACAGCCCGAACGGCTGAACAGAATTACTTAAAATTTGACAGAGAGGTAGTCCTCAGGTCAGGGATGTGCCTTTTGCAGGTCTGGTGTCAATCTGTTCAGTAGTTCCTGAGAAAATCAAAAGTAAAATCATATACATATGTGGGCGGAGCCTAACCGAACATCTCATCCTGAGATCCGATGGGCTGTCAGCACTTCATCCAAGGTACAGCCCGAACGGCTGAACAGAATTACTTGAAATTTGGCAGAGAGGTAGTCCTCAGGGATGTGCCTTTTGCATATATGGTGTCAATCTGTTCAGTAGTTCCTGAGAAAATCAAAAGTAAAATCATATACATATGTGGGCGGAGCCTAACCACACATCTCATCCTGAGATCTGATGGGCTGTCAGCACTTCATCCAAGAAGTGTTGGCAGCCATCTTGGGACCAATATACATGATAGCACCTCATTAAAAAGCATTGCAGTTAATAGAACGTTTTAAGACTTTAGTTACATTATAAATCATTTGTTGATGGTACCATACTCATTTTAGGAACTGTGGGATGTTCTAAGGTGATTTCACCATGTGAAAAAGCCTTCTGCTGGGATATCATGATTGAGAGAAAAATATTTTCTCATGCTTTTCCCACAGAGGTTTGGAAGGTGATCTATAAGCTAAACTGAGAACTTATTTTCTGTAAATTCACATTATCTTTCTCAGTCATGTGAGAATGAAGTCTGACATTCTCAGTAAAACATGTACATCCAACAAGGGCAGAGACTGTCAGTTGATTCCTTTGTGTTCTACTGCAGCTTCCCAGAGTGTTCCAAAGAACAACTAGAGCGCTAACAGTCCTACTTATGATAAACGTATGGCACACCTGAAGCCATCTTGCTTGGATTAAAGTGGTAACTCTTAAAACATTTAATTTAAAAAGGAACAAAATGAGGGGGTTCATTTTTCCATAAAAAGTATGATTAGTGCTGCAGAAAGAAAAATTAGGGCACATTTTGAGTGACTTCTCAAATCCTCTTCTATTTCATTAAAAAATTCTGACATGCAGACTGAAACATGCACTTTCAATACCAGCAGCAGTTTTCCCTGGTGAGCAGTAGCTTTACTACAGTGATCTAACGAGCAAAAAGAGTGCTAACATTCTGAATTTATGGCAAATGTGTGACACATCTGAATGCCTTCTTGATGGAATCAAAGTAAAAAACTGAAAGTATTTCCTACTGAGGAGACTACAGTAAATGAGGAAATTAGGAAACTTCATAACAAATAAGTCTCCCAAGGTGGCCACCAGAGACAAAAGAGCCCAAATGTAGCCCAAATATCACCCAGATGTAGCCCAAGTATAGCCCAATGACAGAATGTCCCAGAGTGTTCTTAAAAACAACTAGAGTGCTTACTGTCTTCATTATGACAAAAGTATGGCACACCTGAAGCCATCTTGATTGGAATAAACTGGTAACACTTAAAACATTTAATTTAAAAAGGAACACAATGAGGGGGTTCATTTTGCCATAGAAATTATGATTAATGCTGAAGAAAGAAAATGAGGGCACATTTTGAGTGACTTCTCAAATCCTCTTCTATTTCATTAAAAAATTCTGACATGCAGACTGAAACATGCACTTTTAATACCAGGAGCAGACTTCCATGGTGAACAGTAGTTTTACTACAGTGATCTAATAAGCAACTAGAGTGCTAACATTCAGAATTTATGGCAAATGTGTGACATATCTGAATACCTTCATGATGGAATGAAAGTAAAAAACTGAAAGCATTTCCTACTGAGGAGACTGCAGTACATGAGGAAATTAGGAAACTTCATAACAAATAAATCTCCCAAGATGGCCACCGGAGACAAAAGAGCCCAAATGTAGCCCAAAATCACCCAGATGTAGCCCAAATATAGCCCAATGACAGAAGTGTGCAAAACACTTATTATTTTGTGTTTTTGCAGTGTTATATAGTGCAGACTTGTCAGGTATTGGAGTGCTTTACATGAGCATTGGTTACATCACACAAGAACAAATTCATTTTGGTTGTAGACATGGGGAGACTAAGTGATTTGACCAGAATCACAGAATGTCGAGCTGAAGCAGAAACTCCAGCCTGGTTCCCTAGTTGCAAAGTCTGCAGTTCTGGAAGTAACACCACATCCTCTCCCCTAAGTGCAACATTTAATCAAAGTGGTCAACTGGATAAAAAAACATAAAGGTAACAAATAATTTAAAAGTGCTTTGTCGCTATTTGAAAACTCAGAAAATATGTCCTTATTTTAGTCTTTTAGAGCACTAACCATAATTTTGATGCCAATAAGACCCTCTCATATATGTAATTTGTAAAGGAAATGCTCTAGGTATTACAGTTTTGATTACATCAAGATGACGTCAGGCGTTCCACACTTTTGTAATAAATATAGAATGTTAGCAATCTAGTTGTTCATTAGGATACTGTTGAGAGGCAGAGGCCAGGGGCACGGACTCTGAAAATTGAAGGCAGGTAGGAGGGTGCAAAGGCAACCATTTAACCACACTGAGCAGGCAGGAAGGGCCGTGGCAGCACAACAGACTATGGAGGGCAGTGGAAAGGGGGGCAGGGGCAACAAACCAACAATTCAGGATTTGCAAGAGAGGCTGTGGCAATGTAATAGACCATTGTGGGCAGAAGTAAGAGGCAATGGTAGTACAACCATACATGCCAACAGACCCGATTCAGCCAGGAAACGTCCAATGTTTTTAAGCTCAAATGGGCTTTATTTGATCTGTCCCCTGTCTACAATCTCCTCTTTTTCAATGTAACTCAAAGGGGAAAATCAATGCCCCAGTTTTTTTTAAAAATCTCCCTCTTACCAAGTTCAAAATGTTCGCAAGTATGGTACATTGGATCATGGAAGGAAATGGGGTAGGGACATGGACTTGGATAACAGAGGACAGGAGGGACATGGAGAGGTGCACCAAACTGACCCTGCAGGGAAGGCATCAGGGTTTGCAGCAGCACAATACACCACACAGGGCATGCGGGACGGGAGTGTAGCACAACAATCCATAGAAAGCAAGAGGGAGTGGACAGGACCATGCACATGGACAACAGAGAACAGAGGGGCAAGAGGCAATGGTAGCCAGCTGACCATAATGGACAGACAGGAGAGAAAGCTGCAACATAACAGACCATAAAGGGCAGGAGGGACGGATCAGGGGCATTACAATGGAACAGACAAGCCAGGAGGGAGGGAGTAGGGGTCTGCACATGTAAACAGAGGGCTGGGGGCAAGGGGGGCAGGGCAGGAGCAGCAAGATAGCCATGGAGGTCAGGCAGGATGGGCACTAGAAGCAAGACACACCATGAAGAACAACAGTGAGACTGTGATGGCATACACACAGACCATGGAGGGAAGGTGGGAGGGGTTCAGGGGCAGCTAACTGACCACACAGGGAAGGTGGGAGGGGCCATGGCAGCACAGAAGACCATGCATGGCAAGTGGGAGGGTTAGTGGCAGCACAATGGCTATGATGGGCAAGAAGGAGGGTGCAGGGGCATGCACAAAGGACGATGGAGGATAGAAGGGAGGGTCAGGACCTGTGCACAGACAAGAAAGTTCAGGGGAAGGGGCCTCACAACAGACCGCACGGGGCAGACAGGAGGAGCAGTTGCAGCACAACAGACCAGGGAGGGCAGAAGGGTGTGGCAGTACAATGGACCATGTAGGACAGGAGGAAGAGGATAGGGGGATGGCATGTGGACAGGCAGGGTGGAGGTGGCAGGGACAGGTTACAGTCATCTGACAATGCTAGGCAGGTGGGAGGGGAGGGGCAGCTCAACAGAACACTCAGAGTAGATAGGAGTGGCAGGTCCATGGAACATGGTGGGCAAAAAGGATGGAGCAGGGGCATGCACAAAGACATCTGAGGGCAGGGGGAAGGAGAATAGGGGCAGCAAGCTAAGCACAGAGTTTAAGCAGGAGGTCAATGATGGGGCATAGAATTGGGCAATGGAGGGCAGGAGGAGTGGACTGGTACATCATACTAAATTGAGGGCAGTGGCAGCACATCAGACCATGCATGGCAGGAGGGAGGAGGCTCGTCCATGGATTCACGCAACAGAGGATAGGGAGGAGGGGGATGGGGCAGCAAGCTAACTGTTCAGAGAAGGCGAGTATTAGGAACTTTATTGTTTTTAAAACGTGTGTCTGTGCGAACTACTTAAAATATGAACAAGTATGCAGCATAATCTCACTTTTAATCAAGAAGAAGAGGACGTTTGTGACTGTGACTCCGGGCTCACTTGGCAGAAACACCCCCTGACCCTCCACCCCCTATCGCAAAATGTAATGCCCGTGAAAAGGGTAGGTGAACACAGTGTTATATAGAACATAGTCCTGAGAGCACGATTGAAAATGAAAACTAAATATAGTGTATGGTATAAACTATGCACCAAAAAGTGTGATATAAGATGAACCGGGCGTGAAATATAATATGCAATACATTGTGCGCAATGACAGATTCATTGGAGAGCGTGAGATAGCACAGGCACTAGCGCGTGCAATGCGATATGCGCCTTGTAGTGTAATATGCACAGGGCAGTGTTGTGTAACCTAACTAGTCTCTAAAGTTGTAATATAAAATATGTGCTGGGGAGTGTAACGTTGCATATGCACTGTGACAAAGATATGGATCCCAGATTGTAATATGTATGGCATAGCACTGTGCGTTATAACATAGGCATCGAGGAAGGCACGTCAGATGGGGCAATATAACCCGTGCGAAGACAAGTGTGGCATGACATATTCACAGGGTGGTGTTACAGTGCACATGGGCTAGAGAGTGTCATAGCATATGCACTAGCTAGTGGAATACAACACAGAGGTGTGTGGCACTCAGCAGGCAATGGTGGGTGTAACACAGCATTGGGCTCTGCCAGGAGCGCGCTGTGACTCTCAAGTGATGTTCGTCCCCTTTCCAGAGAGTAAAATAAAAAGTATTACACATCCGGCAGTGGATGTGTGTTTTATTAACCGTGAGGGGGGTTTCTTGCATAGTTTTGGTTGAATTTTTGTCGAATCCCCTTTGAATGGCTTGGTGTGCATGTGTATTAAATGTGCCCGTCAATAGCTACCCATGTTTGTATAACTAAACGACAAGGGTGTCTACCGGGATTAGGCACGGTAGGGCATCAGACATGTCAGAGCTTCACTAGTAGTGTAAATACATTCCACATGGATTCATTGTATGCATAGTCGCCTTTTAATGAATATCACGCAAATTGTCATGGTGATAGGTACGTACGGTTTATCCAGCATGTCCTAGGTGTGTCTATAAATATATATTTTTTAAAAATAATAAAAAACAGTGGCCGGCCCTGGGGATTGGGGTCAAAAAAATATAATTAGGAGACAGGCTCTGGGGGATGGGGTCATCAGGGCCAATAAATTAGAATAAGAAGGGGAACCACACAGCCCCCCCTTCTTAAAAAATTAAAATAAATAAAAGACTGGCATCATGCCGGAGGCCACGCCCCCTCCTTGCAGCACTCTGCAAACGCGCCCCCTGGCGAGTTGTAAGTTGGGGAATTAATGCCTCTTCAATACTGAGGGTCCCTGAGGGCCAACTAGCCCAACAGGCATCTCCAGTATGCGCCAGGGAGCTGCGCTGCAGACTGGTGTTCTGAGGCCAAGCTCCTTTTTACACCTCTCTGCAACGCAGCTCTGTGGCGCTTACTGGAGGTACCTAGTGGTCTAGTTTGACCCTAGGGACCCTTAGGATTCAAGGGGACTTAATCTCTCAACTTAGAACAGCCACAGGGCGCGTTTACACAGTGGTGAAGGGAGGGGACGGGGCCTGAGGTGACGTGTGCAAACACGCACTATGGCACGTTTTAAATTGGGGATATAATTTTCCTTCAATACTGAGAGGCCCCTGGGGGCTAACTAGCCCACCAAGTGCTTCCAGTAAGCGCCACTGAGCTGCATTGCAGAGAGGTGGTCCAGGCCGTGCCACTTTTTACACCTCTCTGCAACGCAGCTCTGTGGCACTTACTGGAGGTACCTAGTGGGCTAGTTGGACCCTAGGGACCCTCAGGATTCAAATGAACTTAATCTCCCAACTAAAAACGGACACAGGGCGTGTTTACACAGTGGTGAAGGGAGGGGACAGGGCCTGAGTTAACTTGTGCAAAAACGCCCTGTGGCCTGTTTTAAGAGGTAGTTTTAATCCCCCTGCCCTATTATATACTAGGGGCTTACAGAGGAGGTCATGCTAATCACAAGGGGACCCCAACGCATAATGTTCCCTAGTGTATGTAGGTGTTTTCACTGTATTCTAAGTGTCTTTTAACATAGCACTGGCTCTAGGACTGGTTAGTCAGACTCAGTTACCACCAGTATCCGTCTGAAAAAGTTGAGGGTACAGGATGATTTTGCAACAAGGCTTCTTTCTGCTCTTCTTTTTGTTCTTTCTGCACGTTATCCTTCTTCCTGCACTTTTCTTCGTCTTTGAGGACTTCTGTTGCTTCTTTCTGTGCATTTTTTCTTCGTTCTTCACATGTCCTATCTCTGTAGGCATAGTTAGAAATTAGCATTTAATAAACCTTTGAAATTCACAGAAAAAACCATAGGTTTCAGGCACGTTATAGTTAGGAATTAGCATTTAAAAAACCTCAGAAATTCACTGAAAAAACCATAGGTTTCAGGGGTGTTATAGTTAGCTGGACTTTTCACTTGTACAAAACCATTGAAATTCCCCCGTTATAGTTAGTTCAGCTAACTATAACACGCGCGCCCGCAATGCACTGCTGATGACGTCACATATTACATCACTCATGACATGGTCAGTGACATCACTCATGACATCACTGATGACATCTCAAATGACATCACTGATGACATCACTGATGACATCATCCTTGTGATAGAGTGGCAGACCTCCTCTCACCCTAATATAACCTTTGATACACACATTCAAAAATAGAGACTAAACTTTTCAAAACAATGGACATACCAATACCAGTTACAACAACCTCTTCAGTAATTCTAAGATCCACATACACATCCACTCATTCACCAACAGTCCTATACAGTCACTCATACATGTACTCACTCATCATATGTACTCATACACCTATACATCTTGTTACACAATGCCACTCATCCATAGAGTTACTCACACACATAGTCACTCATGCTAATAAAGAATCAAACATACATTTACTTGCATATACAGTTATACACACACCACCACACTTACTTCTACGGAAACTTACACATACTTAGTCTTTTAAACAATCACTTATAGAAACACATACTTATTCATACAGGAACTCTTTCAATCTCTCACTCTCACATATACTCACTTATATACACCAATAGTCACATATACTAGTTTAAAACATATGTAGTTACTCATAAAGACACTATTGAGACAGTCATTCACTCACTAACACACCCATACACACACTCATCCACCCATACAGTCCTGCACACATGCTGTCTTCAATACATACAAAGAGTGAGTCACTCATTCCTGCACCTATGCACTACGTAATACCCCCAACCGAACCATGCAGACACTCAGACTGATACTCAAAAAACCAACTAATAACCTATATAGACACCCATGTAGCTACTCACCAACCCATGCAGCCACGTATACACAAAGTGAGAGACTGATACAGATATTTACATATTTAAACATTACTCACTAAGCCATGTATTCACTATGATACACTTAATCAGTCAGTTACACAATCAATTTTTCAAAAAGAAATCATCCATTTAGACACTTATATACCCATTTATTCTTCCATCGACCTTGAGATATACATATATAAAACATATTTAATTTTCAGAAAAACACACATTCACTGGATGATGTCATCAGTGATGTCATTTGAGATGTCATCAGTGATGTCATGAGTGATGTCACTGACCATGTCATGAGTGATGTAATATGTGACGTCATCAGCAGTGCATTGCGGGCGTGCGAGTTATAGTTAGCTGAACTAACTATAACGGGGGAATTTCAATGGTTTTGTACAAGTGAAAAGTCCAGCTAACTATAACACCCCTGAAACCTATGGTTTTTTTCAGTGAATATATATATATATATATATATATATATCACTGAAAAAACCATAGGTTTCACACATGTTATAGTTAGCGGAAATTTTACTGATAAAAAACCAATGAAATTCCCCCGTTATAGTTAGTGCAGGCAACTATAACTCACGCGACCGCAATCTTCTGCTGATGACATATGTGTCTTTATGAAAAAAAAATATTTGTAATATATGTATAGCTAAAAATGTATGGAAGAAGACATGGGCAAATAAGTGTCTAAATACAGTATTAGCATCAGCAGAGGATTGCGGTCGCGTGAGTTATAGTTGCCTGCACTAACTATAACGGGGGAATTTCATTGGTTTTTTATCAGTAAAATTTCCGCTAACTATAACATGTGTGAAACCTATGGTTTTTTCAGTGAATTTGCAAGGTTTTTTAAATGCTAATTCCTAACTATAACGTGTGTGAAACCTATGGTTTTTTCAGTGAATTTGCAAGGTTTTTTAAATGCTAAGTTACTTTACGCCATTCGTGGCGTGCGCGCCCACTTAACGCAGTTCGTTCCGTGCGCGCACAGTGAGCACGCGGTGCGCTTTGCGCACCGCGCGCCCACTTTACGCAGTTAGTGCCGTGCACGCACGGTGGGCACGCGGTGCGATGACAAAGCAAGAAAGCACGTCAACAAATCTGTTTCTGCTTTCCTCCGTGACTATGGTATGGGTGCCATTTACCACAACAACTTGCGTTATGACATGCAAGACATTTATAGAGGAGATGGTGTGCACTTCAATGATGAAGGGAACAGAGTCTTCCTCTTGAACCTTAGACTCTGCATCGGTACTTACTTGTAGGTACCACTAAAAAATCATTTCATAAACACAACGGCTCTTTTTAGAGCCCCCTAATATCTAAACACTTAAATCTGATTTTCATTTTTTTTTTTTTTTTTTCTACCGTACGCTTACCGTAAGCTTACTGTACGCGTACCCCGTGATTTTTTTTAAAATCAATAAATGTTTTCTTTGTACTTTACAGTCCTTCTTTGACCCCCTCACAAATGTAAGGGGGTCTGTAACTCTCCTCATTGCCCCCTTTTCTTGTTTTCACTCTTTTTTTTCTGAGTGAAATACACAAAATGGCGGCCGCCGCTTCCTGGTTTCGGCCGATTCGAATGTTTACTAAGATCTAAGAGCCAATCAGAATCGCGCTCGCGCACGCCACCGTACGCTTACGGTAAGCGTACGGTAAGCGTACCGTAAGCGGGCTCAGATATATATATTGATTTAAAGGCTATTTTCTCAGAATCTACTGAACAGATTTACACCAAACCTACAAAAGGCACTTCCTTGACCTAGGGACTACCTCTCTGCCAAATTTCGAGTAATTCTGTTCAGCCGTTCGGGCTGTAGCTCGTTCTAAAGGTCCTATGGAAAAATGCATGGGGAAAACGCGTTTTGGGACCCCCCTTTTATCTCAGCCCCCGCTTGACGGATCCCCCCGAGACTTTCAGGGTAGGAGCGGAGCGTAGCGCCCCACCTATTTTGAGAAATTCGCGAGGATTCATCGACCGGCGCCAAAGTTATTCAAAATAGAATGTTGAGGTTTTCCTATGGAAAAGGGGTCCTAACTATAACTACCTACTGGCGACCGCCAGTAGGTAATATATATATATATATATATATATATATATATATATATATATATACATGCTACTACCCAGACTTCAATCTGAGATACCTAAGTAGAGAAGCATGGAGACACTAAAACACCCAGTGAGGTAGTTAGAAAACCACCAAAATACTCACTCAGGCTGAACTGATATGTATTTAGTGATAATGGAGGCAGCTGTACACATATTTTAAAAAACAAATACTCACAAACACACCCAGGAGGCAATCCATGCAGCCCCTTACAGACACATATAGAGAATCATACATGTCACAAAGAGATACAGTCATTTAGTAACAGACTTATAGACACGTGCAATCAGAGCCCCACACACATACCAATATCGAGTAAAGAACTGACACTTTCAACTCTACCATGCGGAGAAGTTGGCCTTGCATTATGTCTTGGGAATGCTACACTTGAGCATGTACATGCACTTTTCTTGCTAGGTTAATCTCCACATTGGAAAGTCCTATAAAAGGTGTAACCTACTCTTTTACCACGTATAACTGTCCAGTGAGATAGGCTGCAGGTAGGCCCTAGGGCAGGTTGGTATGTGCTTACAATGTATGAAATGAACTGCAAAGTTTAAGTAAGCTATATGCACTCCTAGAGATCCATGTGCTCAATTATACATCCACTTTGCTTCCCAGACTTCAATCTGCCATGCGTAAGTATAAAAGCAGATAGACACTAAAACACCCAGTGAGATAGTAATAGAAGCACCTGAATATTCACTCACAGAGAGAGGCAGAGCTCATATGTAGCCAGCGCTAATGGAGGCAATTGCACACACTCTTAAGTAACCCATTACTCACTAACACATCCAGGAGGCAATCCGTTTAGCCTCTTATAGACACAGTTAGAGAACCATAGATGTCAGAAAGTGAGGCAGCCATTCACTAACAAACTTAACTATACATGCAATGGCAGCCCCAGATAGGAGCTAACATACTCATTCAGATATCTACTAAAGAAGTGACACTTTCTAATCTAACATGAGACATGTAGCTCTTTTATTAATCATGGACAAGACATAAACTGCTACTCTGCCAAGTATAAGTCAGCACTGGGGTAGGCTGCAGCTAGGCCATATGGCAGGGTGCTATGTGCTTGAAAGTTAATACATGTACTCTGAAAATTCAGTGAGCTACATGCAATTTTACAGACCCATGCACCAAATTATTCATCCAGTCTGCCTTCAAGACTTCAATCTAGCACACCTAAGTTTATAAAGCTAGCTGACACTAAAAGACCCTGTGGCATATTCTCAAGGAGCCATCGCCGAGTTATCGGCACTTTATCGCAGCATGAAAAATGTACCTCCCCATTCACAAGCTGGTGCTAAAAGCCAATACCACCAGTTTTCCAGCGATAGCAGCCACAAAAAACATCACCACAGATGAGCCCCGCAACTATCGCGAATGAGATGCAGAGTAGGCGTTCCCGAGCAAAAGGCCGCGACAACACCACTCCGCAACATTCTCAACGACCAGACAGATCTGCGATAAGAACACAAAACATGCGATATGGCGCGTTAGCAGCAGGAAATTAACACCTGCTCTGACCTGGTGCAAAGTCGGACCACAGCCTGCATCAGAAAAGGGATCCCAGCACAGAGCCACACCTGAACAACAACAGATGCCATGGAACGACTGAACATGCGGGCCGGACACCCAAGAGGGCCACAACACCCACCTCCACCACCCCCAGGATCACCCCCAACCCCCGGACACCCACTGCCCCCCCGGACCAACACTGAGGCAGCACAGACAAAGACAGCACCCCTCCCAAAATGCACCAACCACACAGACCCAGCACCAGAGAATGTCATTGCCCACCACATGCCCAAAGGGACAACCCTCCTCCGCATCCTGACCACCATTGCCCACAGGCTGACGGTACCAACACAGCGGACAACCTCAGACCAAGCTGATGGCCATGCTGCACGTGTTTTCCTCTGGAATCCTCCAACCTACAGCCGCCTGAGATGGAGGAGTCACACAGCCAAGCCAATCCAAGTCCCTCACAACGTCCATGGATGACACCATCAGCTTGGTACCCCACTGTCTATACTTCCCACAAACTGTGCAGGAACAGCCAGAGATACAGCAAGGCGTGTACGCCACAGCTGGCTTCATTCACGTGTCAGGGGGCAATTGACTGCACACATGTCCCACAAGTGGGCCCTGGCAACACTGCACACAATAAGTGCAACAGAAAGCGCACATATCCCACCAATGTCCATTTAATAGTGGACTGCCTGGTAATCATCGCCAACGCCGCTGCAAACCACCTAGGCAGTGTGCATGATTCCTACACCGTCTGACAGTCAATCATCAACCTGCGCCACCAGGATGGCACCTACGACAATGCACTGCCCGTTGGCCAATACCAAATGCACACAACATACACCTCAACTCCACAATCATGCACCACACAACACAAGAAATGCACACGTCACAAGCTCACATACAACATGCACACCCACCAGACATGACATCACAACTCACCGTGGGAACCTGGGCCAGCCATGCACATTAGCCATCAACGGCATGGCACCTCGACCACACAATAGCAGAATGTCGGAAGAGGTGGGGACCAGGCATGTGTGAAGGAGGCAAGTGACCCATGAATGAGAATGTACACAATGCCAAGTGTGGCGTGGATGTGATGGCCGGACGCAGTATACAGACCACACACATATCCATGTCACCCCAGCCAGTGGGGTAGATCCGGGAAATGTAGCTTGTTACATCCCCCCCCTAAGCATGAGCGGAGTGGGCTGGCCCGCCATACGCCATGCCAGCATAGGGGTGTGAATAAAAGGCACGGAACCCTGGTCGTGGTCCTCTTCTGGAATGCCCAACGTCACTGCCAGAGCGGCACCTCTCACCCCGCCACGAGGCCGACGCCATGAGCGGAGACACCAGCTATCCTGTGCAGCAGCTGCACCCCAGGACGCTGCTCCCCAAACCAGTCCTACCTGCCCCTGTGCACCCAGGCCTCAATGCAAACCCCGGTGTGTGTCGAAGAGGGCCCACCACGTGCCGGTGCAATCTCCAAGCCCGGGGCCTGCGAACCTGACAGCCACCTCAGACCATGACGGCCTCCGCAACACAGGTCCGCAGTACTCCTTTCTCGTTGACGTACTCCACCTGCATGCACAGTGGACAAGTAGGTCACACATTTGGGACTGAGTCTCGATTACACCATGGCAGAGAACATTATTCATTGCAGAGTTTATAGCACTGTACTCCCTTCGATGTGGTGCCACCAAGTCTGTGCATAGCATTATAACCACACATGTCTGTGGGCCCATGCGGACTACTGCCCTCGGCCTACGCTGCGCACGAGTAGTTCACAGATTTGGAACTGAACTTCGATTATTCAGAGGCAAAAGACATATCATTGCACGCAAGGAGAGGCATACGAGAATGACGTGTTGCAGTCCGGGGGGGAATAGGATCATTATTAAGGAGGTGATCGAACACCACCAACAACTGCCCTGGTGTCACTAACTCTGTGCATCGTGAGCCAACGACTGGTGGCTGTGGGCCACTGCTGACCGCTGCCTCAGGCATACACTGCAGTCCACTAGGTCACAGAGTCTTGATTTAGCGATGGCGGAGTCCATATCAGTGTACAGGCATCATCGCAGACTGCATCCCCTCTCAGCCCCGATGCCACTAAGTCTGTTCCCTGACAGACATGGACACTAACTGGTCGTACATTGGTGGCGTCCGAGTCTATGGACTAGGGGGTAGTTTTCCATCCTCGTGTAGCTGATACCGAATTGGTTCTGGCAACGAAGCTGTCGCTTCCCACCCCACCATTTGCTGCTTCCAGATAAAATCAGACCTTTGCATCATGCCCTGGAGGACACCTTCCACTGTCACCCGCAACCCTCCATCCAATTCACCTCGGACATCGATGAGGACCCGCCCAGTCCACGTGGACCTACCTCAGTGCACCGCAAGTCACCGTCCCGTGGCGTGGTGCCTGTGCTTGCCTCTGTGGATCCAGGGCCAATAACTCTGTGCTGGTCAGGTCCGGGACCCCTTCTTCTGAGATATTGGATGGCCTTTGAGACGATGGCCTTGGGGTCCTTAATGCCATGTGTCTGTGGCCCTGCGCTGTACGCTGCCTCCAGCCTCAACTGCGGACCACCAGGGCTCACACATCAACTCAAGTCCTGACTGGCCTGGACGTCACATCACCGCAGGAGGCAAACGCCACCATCGCAAGGGTCAACTCCATCCAGCATTTGCAAGAGTCGAAACAGTGGTACTGGCAGACTAACGGAGTTGCTCAGGCCTGTCATGGATGCTATCATCTGCCTGATCCCCTACTCACTACTCCAGGTGCCACTAACTCAGTGCACCACGAATCATCGTCCATTACTTATTTGCTTATGTGCTGTGGAGAGCTCACGCAGCAATGCCTCCTCGGGCAGTGCGGGAGACTGGGGAGGACTGTGAGCAAGATGATGCACATGTGACACCGTCCCCACTGCAGCTGCATCAGGAATGACCCAAAGGGACTCAATCCTAGACATTTTCTTCACATGAGCGCGCTTATCTCTATTGCCCCAACCTCAGTGCACTGCAAATCATGGACACTTCTGTTTGTGTGTTGAGTGACCTCTGTACTTGCACCGGCTCCCTCCAAGTTGCTCAGCAGTTGACTCTGTTATGCAGGCGTTTTCTGTTTCCATTGCACTGGTGTCCACTGTTCAAGTTGTTGCCAGCACAAAGCACTCCATGCGGGCAGGCTTCTACTCACTCCACACACATCCAGCACAGGCATCACTGTACATGTGGCCCTGCCAATAAAAGGGCCGGGTGCACATGCCCAAAGCCAGTTCTACATGATATATGCGTGTGTTACTGTGGTCTTGTTGTATGCATGAGGGCCCTGCAACATTAGATTCTGCTGTGTGCAGCGGACGCAGACATGTCACCGCAGGCAGCAGGTGAGACCTTGAACATGTAGCTTTGTCATCAGCCACTCAATGCGTATGAGGAGTGGACTGGGCCGTCGTATGGAGGTCCAGTGTGGGGATGTGAATGATGAGTCAATTGCTCTGGGCATGGTTCATTGCAGGACATGTGCACATACATGTGTATCTGTCGCGGTGTGGGTCTCCTTTGTGGGGTGTTGGTGGTCCCTAATGGGACTGGAACACCCACGTATGTGATGAAGTTCGGCTTCCATGAGCTCTGAACCCACCCGCACCTGTTCGGTCACCTCCTTTGGGCATTCTGACACCTGGCATTGGAATGCGTTGTGTGCCTCGGTGAAGTGTTGGGAGCCAGCCGTGGTGGAGGCTGCTTCCTGCTGTGTGGTCTGTGCAGGGGCTGAGGTTTCCTCTATGTAGCTTGGCTGCCCTGATCTTGGGGGTGGGTTGCCTGAGAAGTCCATGAGCTGTTGTAGGGCGTCGGTGTCGGAGATGTTGTGGTCTTCTCTGGCATCACTGATGGGTTGTCTGGTCTGACCTGCTGGAGGTGTTTTTTGTCCCTCTGCAATGTGAAGGGGAGATGCATGGTGACATTGTGTTGTTATTTATGTTTGCGCATTGTTCTTGTTTGCATGCTGTGTGACAATGTACATTGTGACTGTTTGGGGGTGCTGGCAATTTGGGTGGGAGAGTGGACATTGGGACTATATGACCGATGTGAGGTTGTACCCGTGCATATGCATCTCACAGTTCCCCGCTCTGTCCAATGTGATTGGCCTGTTTCTGCGCATGAGCGGACCCAGTTGTGTCCCCTGTTCTGCAGTGTAGGTATTGCACTTTGTGCCACATTGTCATGGGATGTGCTGTGATTGCTATGTGTGGGTGCTGCAGTGTGCCACGGGGATGAGGGACATGATTCTGGGTCATTGTGGGTGTGCAGTGTGCTCTACTTGATTGTGCATGTGTGCCATTGTGCCCATCTCCCCCCATCCCTGTTTGCTACTCACCCTGTTGTTGTTGTGTCTGGTCCTCTCGAGCTGTGCCCGTACTCCCATCTCCTTGCACCGTCTCCACACTGATGACTGGCCTCCCTTTCCTCCTGCTCCTCCTGTGGCACAGGACTCCCACCCCCAGTCGCCGTTGCTGCCTTCCTGTTGGTGTCGTCTTTGTGCCTGGTTTCGATTTTTAGGTCATGCCAGCGCATCTTGGCTTCATCCATTGGCCTCCTCAACACTCCAGGTGGTCTGATTGGGGGACAGTTGCTGGTAGTGTTCTGTCACCTCCGTGACGCTGGTCTTGTGTTGCTGCAGACTGCACCCCGTCTTCCTCTCCCTCTTGTCCCTGGCTTTCCCCGACCCCGTTGCTGGTGGTCTGTGGGGCTTATGGTGTTTGCGTTGACCTCTGCGCTCGGACAGGGTGCATCCATGGTGCTGCGCACTTTTGATTGTTTCTGGTGTGTTTTTCTGGTTCTACTTTTATAGTGCATTTTCCCACCAGGCGCGTGATTTGCAGGCCTGTGGCTGGTTTTCGCAGCTTTTAGTATGGCGCTTGGCCTCATCGCAGCTTTTTTTGCGTTCATGTTTCGCATTTTTGCGCCGTGGCGTTGCTGTTAACCATTTGACGCGTTATCTGGTGACTATCGCATGGTACCGCCGTGTTGTGAATACTTGGTTAACATGACGTAAAATTCCTGCGATGGACTGAGATGTTGTAGGTTGGGTTAAGTTACATGTTCTTGAGAATATACCACCCAGTGAGATAGTGACAGAAGCACCTAAACATTAATTCACATGAACAGAGACAAAATATATGTATCTAGCACTAATGGAAGCAGTTGCACACACACTGAAAAAAAATACTCACTGACACACCCAGGAGGCAATCTATGCAGCCTTTTACAGACACATTTAGAGAACCATATATGTCTCAAAGAGAGGCAGCCATTTACAATAAAACCTACATAGACATGCAATGACAGCCCCAGAGAGCGACTGAGACAATCATTCAAATATCTAGTAGAAACTTCCAAGTCTAACAAGGGAAAAAGCAGCCCTTGCATTATTTCTCAGGCCTGCTACACTTGCTGCATTTATCCTGCTAGGTCAACCTTCACATATAAAACTCCTAGAGAAGGCTTAAACTATTGTTATAACATGTATACTTCACCAGTGAGGGAGGCTGTAGGAAGGCCAAAGGGCAGGTTGGTAATTGCTTACAAGGTAACATAAGTACTCTGAAGATTCAGTGAGCTGTATGTGCTGTAAGAAACCCATGTGTTCAATTATATATCCACCATGCCACCTAGACTTCAATCTGACACACCTAAGAAGAAAAGCAGAGAAGCACTAAATCATCCACTGAAATAATGACAGAAGCACATATATATCCACTCACATAGACAGGCACAACTAATATGTATCTCATGCTAAAACAGGTAGTTGCACACATGTATATAATCCAATACTCACTAATACACTTAGGAGGCAATTCATGCAGCCCCTTACAGACAGATTAAGTGAATTATAGAGGTGACAAAGAGAGGTCGCCATTTACCAACAAAATTGCATACTCACAGGATATCAGCCCCCGATAGGAGCTGACACAGTCATTTAGATATCTGGAAAAAAACTGACACTTTCAAGTCTAACATGTAAAGCCCTTCTCAAGCTTTAACCTACTCTTCTACCACATATGACTGTTCCCCAGGGTAGTCTGACATCAGTCAATAGAGTATGCTCCTATGAGGTAATGTCTATGTAAGTAGGTATATGGGTGAGTGAAAGGGTGTGTGAGTAACATCATGGGTGAGTGAGTGAGTGTGTGTGTGAGAGTAGCTGTATGAGCAGCCTCTCACTCACACATACATATAAATGAGCAGCAAGGTAGGCTGTGGGTAGTTAATAGGGTGGGTGCTACATACTTAAAAGGTAGCACATGTAGTCTGAAGATTACCTGAGCTATATATGCTCATTTAAACTAAATGTTTAAATAGTTAAAACATATAATGTAATACTATGCAATTAAGTGATGAATCTACTTCTCTATTTTCGTTTTCAGACATCAATATCTAGTTATCTACAGAGAATTACCATGTCAACAAAAAGTCAGAGAAGAAAGAAGAAGCAGCAAATAAAGAGTCTCTTTAGAACTGAGAAACAAAAGGGGCAAACTGCACAAAAGGCGGTCATAGAAAAAAGGACTGCTGGCTAGAGGAGCTAGACATTTATTAAAATTGTTTGTACACAACTGAAAAAAAGTGCAAAAAGAAGTAAAGAAAAACTAAACTATAACACCAAGTATCAAAGCACAAAAGGTCTCTGATATAAAAGTAACAAATTATTGAAACAAGCATTTGTAATGCAATAGGTCTCGCGTTTACGCGAGTTTGAGCTATTGACATTGCAAATAACAATGCCATTTATTTTTGTTTTCATTTTTTAAAACATAAATAAAAGGCATTGTAATTTACAATGCCAATAGCTTAAACCCGCCTAAATGTGAGACCTATTGGATTGCAAATGCTTGTACTGTTCATACTGCCGCTTTAATTATGTTCTGTGACCTGTCCGACAACATAACAGCTGACTCTGGCAGCAGGCATTATGACATCAGAACTCTACCGTAATTGGTTATTCCAGTTGAGCAGCTATGCCATTTCATTATAAGGAAATAGAGATGTCACAATTTGCCCATAATTAGAGACAGTCTTTTATGGAGAGAATGCAGACTCTGGTGTATTGCAAGTAGTATTGGTCCATCAGTAGAGCCTTAACTTCCATACCAGCTGTGTACAAGGTGAGACTATTTAGGATCAGATTTATGTAGGGGGGACTGCCAACACATCTCCGCCCTCAACCAGACACCCTCCCTGCGCCCTTATATATCTAAACTTCATGGGCATTCCAAAAGGCCCTGAGTGGCTTGGGTGAAGTCTTCTATTGCACTTACACTATGCCAGCCCTCTCGGCTACCAGCCTGTTCACAGGATCAAGGAGCAGTACATCGTCTACAGTTTGTCCGGCTTTAGGAGCTGCAATGTGGCAGTCCAGCCTGACAAACATCAAGAACCTTTGTGATGGTAGGCACCTCCGTCTATCAACTCTTGTGGGCCCCTAGCCCCTGTCCACATGAACAGGCAACTAGACAGGGACAGGGGCCTTTGGACCGACACCACTCACTGAGGAAGATCCAGTGCAAGAGGCGTGCTCCTGTGTGCAGTGCATCTCACACTCGGACTCCATCTAAAGGGACTGCATTAAGGTGCGAGGTTTTCTTGCAGCAGAGAATACACACTGCATCTAAAGGATCGGTTCTGTTCTCTCCACGATGCATAACTTTCAGACGTGTCCAAATGACAGCAGTATCTACCCTCCAAATGTACAAGTCTTACACATCAAACTTTTATTCCAACTGACCCGTGTCTCAGAGGGTTACATTCTTGCAACAACGTACAATCGCACCAAGGTGCTTTCCGCTACAATGCATCTGTGAGGCATTAAGCAGCGATTTCTCAAATTATGATAGGGGAGACCCGGCCTCTTCGTCCACCTTTGCTGGGAGAGAAAAGTGGACGGCGCCAATGCCCTTTTCGCCACAAGCTGTAAGGTGTCAACAGCTGATGGACATCACCCCCTTCCACGTGAACCATTGTCTTTAGCTCAAAGCATGAATAAGGGCCGGGCCAATAACAGCTGTTAATGTTCAGAGCAGTAGGTGTAAGGCTTAAATACTGCAATTTTTCAAAATAACAGATTGCATTCAGCCTCATTTATTTTTATTGGCAGGGCATACACTCAAGTTATCTATACATCTGATGCTATTACTATCCATAGCAGTAGTACATGTCACCTTCAGCATTTCTATCACCCTTACACTCCTCTTACACCTCACCCATGTACTCCACTCTGAGATACGTGCCCAGCTTCTACTGCCCTGTCTGTCTGGTATTGTTAACCTCTGGGCCTGTCCCTTACCTAGGATCTCCCGGTGTTGCCTGTGGCCCCCCCCACAAGGGGCCTCTTGGTACTCCCGGTAAAGCCGCGGTCCCAGGACGCAGCGCAGCAGCAGCCAGCGAGGGAAGGGCGATGGCAGCGTCGTCGTCTCCATGTCACCTGCGCGTGCCAGGACCAATGGCCTCTGCTCGTGCTCCCCATTGTCACCCTGCTAGGCACCAGACATCTCCAGCGTGTGCCGACCACTCCTCCCAATCTACAGTTGCCTGAAGCCTGGGCACGAGGATGCAACACTGACCCCCACACTCAGGGATCTGATAGGCGCATGGTGATTGGCACGGCCCTTGACAGTTCGTGACGTCACTAGGTACAGACCCGGAAGACAGTGACACCGCAGCAGCCTCAGCCGCCGGCTGGGTACTTTTAAGTTGGTACAAATACAATTTGTTTATACCTTTTCTTTCACTTCTAATTAAAACGATAAAATATTTTACTCTAATTAGCGGGAATGTTTCTAAGGGTACGTTCAGCAAAATTGTGAATTATATTTCAGTATGTAGTAATTTCTTCCTTAAGGAGCAACAAGGAAAATGTTTTCTGTAGTTTTTCTGTCGAAGTTTTTAGCTGGGCTAGGAGTTAAAAAACAATCATCACTATTTTAAAATGGCTACTCTTTTTCTATATTATCGAGGCACACTCCGGTCGAGCTTGGGATCTTAATCCTCCTTTGGTGTCAATATTCAACTGATTCTGTGTGTGCCAACGGTGCGTGGTGTCGCATGTTGACGTCCTGCGTCGCTTAAATAAACAAGCATTTGCATTGCAATAGGACTCGCATTCACGCAAGACCTATTGCTTTGAAAACGGAAGAGAGGGCGGAGGGCATGGAGAAAGAAGGCACGAACAACGAGAGGGGGGGTAATAATGCACAGACTGCGGGAGGGGGGCGGTGGGGGAGAAGGCATGGGGAGAAAATAGTACTGGAAGCAATGGGGCCAGTAGCCTTGGAAGGATACAAATGAAGACATGGTCGTCATGAGGAGGGACTAACAAGCCTAAAACGAATCGGAAGGCAGCATTTAGGACCTAAGCCAATGAAAAAGATGGGCGGAGAGTGGGCAGAGCTTCCACAAACCTTCCACACTATACTGAATACTGCATGCCTCGCAAAGCGAGCAGCGCATGCACTGCAACGCTAGGCTTGACCTAAAAAGGAGAGATTTTAAGCAGAAGGAAGAGGCAGTTCAAGGAAATCAGAGGTAGAATGTTCCATACTAGAGTAATTCTCAAATTGTTAGCATCTATAAAGAAGTATAAAAGAAGAACACAAGCAATCAGACAAAAGCAATATGTTGAAGGTGCAGTTGATAAGGCATTTGCTCTGAAGAGGAAACTATTTATCTTGGTTTTAAACAGGATGAAGACACCGTACAAAACAGTATTGTTTATGAGGAGACAGAGCCGAAAGAAAAGACTAGTTAATAGAAGTAACGTTTGCAAAGGTTGTAGTGGTCACTGGATACATGCTTCGAGTACTGAGCCTTTCTTTAATGAAGAAGGCTATTTGCAAGACAGCAAATTAGTGCATGCAGTTGATGAATCTGGATGGTGTTATGAGATGAGAATTGGAACTCCTACTCCAAAAGCCTAGAAATGTTGAGAAAGTTATTGCTGAAGAGGTGCAAGGAAGGCGTGGACAGGCCCTTGTGTACAAATTGAATTGTAATAGTGTTTGTAGTAGTCAACAGCAATCAATTGATATTTTGAGAAATGTCCTCTCACTGTTTGCTTCCAGAAGTTTTAAAAAGAAAATACATACTTTGCAAGGATTAGATCCATGCAAAATAAGAAAGCATACTAATTTACATGGACCCTCACTAGCTTATCTATCAAAAAAGTGTGTCAAAGCAGCTTTCATCATTTCAGAATGTTAGGTGTACACCCCTCAAAAATAAAGACATTTTGTTAAAAGGCTTTACTATGTTAAAACTCCTGCTGTATGTTTAGGAGAAATTAATAGAGCTATTTTGCATGGTAGTGTAGTAGAAGTAGAAAAGGTTTGTAATGATGTTCAATTTAGTTTCTTTGGACCGGAACAGGAGTGTAGATGAAGAGTTGGTAACAACAGGAGTTGTAGAACAGACAGAGATATTAGTGCTGCTAATTTTGAAAAAGAGATGAAACACTTTAAAGCAGTTTGTTCAGAGCAACCACACTGTATTGTCAGACTCTTAGGGGGCCATTATGATGGTGGGCGGATCCGCCCGCCATAACTCCCCACCCACCCACCATTTACCCCTCGCCATATTACCATGGCGGGGGGTACCGTGGCGGACGGGAAGTCTGTCCGCCACATTTCCGCCAGTCGGAACTCGGGCTTTATATGATGGCGGTGTCATCCATATTAAGATGCCTGGCGGTGAAGGCCTTTCCATGGCGGCAATGCCGCCATGGAAAGGCATGCAGGAATTGCTTTGGGGGCCCATTACAGGCTCCCGGGGGTGGGGGACTGCACTTGGGGGCTACCTATGGTACCCCCCTACATTGCCATACACAAGGTGGCAGGCACCATGCGGTGCCTGTCACGTTGTGCACGGCAATGCAAAACATGCCTATTTAACATTGCGGCGGGTGCTGCTTACAGCACCGCCCGCCGCAATGTTAAAGTCCAGAATGCGCCCGCCAGTGTGGCGGATTCATCCTAATTGGCCTTGCGGGGCCGCCGCGCCTCTGGCCGCCCACCTGGTCCCGTTTTCTGTTACGGTGGCAGGCAGACTTTCGTAATGGGGTCCTTAATGTTGATTTGTACATTAAAACTGAAAAAGAGAATAATGATAAGTTGCGTGAAATGGCTGCTTACTTATTCGTAGAGGGACGATTGACTTGTCCACCCAACAAGTTATATGTAAATATTGCTATAATAAGATAGAGGGAAACAAATGCCTGCTAGGGAAGTACACAACAATATGAAATAGTACCTCTTCCAGAAGTACTTAAAGATTTGAATGTTTATGAATTCATATTAATACAGTCTATACATCCAATTCAAGCTACAGTTCGCAAGGAGCCAAAGTCAGGGAAATTACCTCCATCTGAGCTCCAGAAAGGTCTCAAAGGGAGAGTTGTATACTTTCCACTAGATTTTAAGGAAAATATTGAAACTATAGGGTGTGGAGAAATTTGGAAGAGGGACTTGTAATTGTAGTAAATTGTGTCCCAACCAAGAGTAAAAAAATGTTGGAAAAGTTAGTAGATGTCAGTAAAATTAAAAACGCAACTTCATTACGGATACAAAATAACATATCTTATAAAAATGCAGAAATTCTTCAAGATATCACACATCTGGAGGGCAATACATCATCATCAACAGGTCAGGTAGAAAAGGTGGATTGATGCAGAGTAGAAGAAATTTATGAACATTACAGCATCTATCCCCTACATTCTAAAGACATTGTGGGTGATGCTATTGATCTATAGCAACTAAAAGAAGCAAAAAGAACTATGTTAAGTGTATGGGGAAAATGTTTAGAAGCCTGCTGCTTCCCTGATCTCTTTCCCTCAGGGGTAGGTGCAAGTATGATGATCGTTCTCTACAAATACCAGCGACCAAGTACAGCTGTACTAGACTTTAGTCAGTGGACCCTAGATTTCGTCAATGCATCCCTTATCTGTTTCATCTATTATTTAAAAGCGATTTGCCTGCGTGTCTTAGGCCTTAATTCACATTTTGGAAACAGCAGTAAATCTAGAAAATCTATCTGCAAGAGAATTTGTTGAAATAATCAAGGAAAAGATAAACAACTGGAATACAACTTGATTAATCTCATGTCATGTAAACGTGGGACCAATGAATATTGATATTGTTGTCATGGTGGACTAAAATGCATGTGTGGAAATTTAGGAGCACCTGCATGGTTTCCAGCACTCAGGTGTGCTGAGTATGCATAGGAAGACCTGCTTCAATTCTTGCAAGAGGCAAATTCAAATATAAAAGGCATCGATCTAAAGACACCAGGAGAACTCTGCACATTATACCCTGCAAACGTTTGCAGATATTTTAACCACAGATTTCAAGCCATGATGGCTTTTATCTGCAAAAAAATGAATCCACCTCTCTGCGAAGTGACTATGGGCCCGATTCACAGAACTAACTTAAGACAAAATCCTAAACTTACTACCATTTTGGTATTCACAGAAGGCACTTACTCATTTTGGTATTCACAGAAGGCACTTACTGATTTTGGTATTCACAGAAGTTACGAGTCCTAACTTTAGGACTCCTAAATGCCTTCTGTGAATACCAAAAACCTTAAAGTTAGGATTTTTCTCAGGTTAGGAGTAGTAAAGTTAGGACTCCTAACTTTAGGACTCCTAAATGCCTTCTGTGAATAGCGAAAGTCTTAAAGTTAGGATTTTTCTCAGTTTAGGAGTAGTAAAGTTAGGACTCCCAACTTTAGGACTCCTAAATGTCTTCTGTGAATACCAAAAGTCTTAAAGTTAGGATTTTTCTCAGTTTAGGAGTCCTAAAGTTAGGAGTCCTAACTTTACTACTCCCAAAGTAGAGAACAGACACCAATGAATATATGTTGTCTTTCATAGAGCAGTATGTGACTTGCATCATCCCAAAGGAGACTGTTGAGAAAATGTCTACATTAATAATAATAATAATAATAATAATAATGAACAAGTTCCACGATTCCAAAACCATAGGTGTGGGAAATACTGTTGTTGAAAATATACATCAAAAGGAACATTTTATACAAGATGTCGTTTTGGATTTCCACGACCTGTAATCTCAGGAGGAAGAGTTAACATCTTTTTGCCTGCCCTCAGGCACCCTCTCACATGGAAATCACCAAAGAACACATACAACCTCAGAAGAGCAGAAACTTCTGAATACATCAATGACAACAATCCTGTCATTTTGAAGATGTGGAATGTGAACATGGATCTACAGTTTGTTGCAGATAATTCAATTGTTGTTGCTCGGTACGTCACCTCTTATATAGCAAAGTCAGAGAAAACTGAGATGAAGAAGATGTGGCAGGAGATTTCCGCAGAAAAGACTCTTACAAAGAAATTGTACAGTTTTAGTTTGAAAATGCATTCTCACAGAGAGATCGGCTCTTATGAATGTGCAGACATGTTAAGCTCAGCTAGCTTGTTTTCTACATCTAGAAGAGTTCTATGGGTGAGTTTAGGGCTCGCTAAACTTGTAACAGAGTACAGAAGTCTTTTCCTGAAATCCAATATCTTGCGGAATTTGATCCACACAGGACAGATATTCGGAAGACTAACATGCTGGATACGTACTAGCCAAGAAGGAGTCCTCATCTCGAACTGATGTATCTGTGAAAAACTTCAACATTATACTAATAGAAATAATGTCAATGAAAACATAGAAGAAGGAACATTTGCTGTCGATGGATGTGAAGGATGTTTGGTCAGATATAACAAAGGAAATTTAATCAACCATCAAAAGCTAAGTTGCCAAACCTCCAGACAAAAGAGAGCTTTTCTATTTAGCCCTGTTGCAATTATTCAAGCCATTGTGAAGCGAAAGTTAGCTACTTGGAGAATACGACTGTTATGAAGACTCATTCAACGCTGTGAAAGACACCATTAAGTGCTCTGTGTTTCCAGGGTATCTTCAAATGTTAACAGTTAAGATTGAACAAGAAGAAATAATTGCTGTTGAGATAGCAAGAGAGAGATCTCAGAGCAGTCAAAGTTCAGTACCGGGAAGTCAAGATTCTCTTGGACAGCCAATCATTCAATATGAAGATGCAATAGCCATGAATAAAGTGGAGAATGCAATGCAGAAAGCAAGACAGGAACCTGTGGATCTAGAACAACTAATACAGAAATTGAATACAGATCACAAAGACATTTTTGATGAAGTTAAGGGTAAAATAGAACATGGATTTCTGCATGAGAAAAAAGAGTGTGCATGGTCTACATATAAACCAGTTCTATTTTACATAATTGATCACGCTGGAACTGGAAACAACTTCTTGTTTATAGTACTGACAAGTTATCTACAGAACACAACAGATTCCAATTTGTTGTGTGTAGTTACTGCACCAGCAGGCTTAGATGTACATAGTATTAAAGGAGTTACCCTTTATTGATTATTAATACTGCCTGTGGAACACTACATCAAATTAGAATACAAAAAATGATCTGGTGATGGTTGTGATGAAGTGGCAAGAGTGTTAAAGAAATGAATGCTGCTAATTATGGTTGAAGTCAGGATGGTGTCTAACCTAATGCTAGCTTTTATACATTTAAGAATACACCAATATAAAAAAAATACTACAACATTATTTTTCGAGGAAAACACTAGTGTTGGGAGAACTGCTACTACTAACTCCAGTCAAAGACAGCCTGTATTCAAAACACTACTACATAATGAACCTAGGAATTCATTAGGAAATATTGGAAATGTAAGCATCCGGAAAAACTTTGAATATAAAGAGCTAATCAGACATTTGCACCAAGCATCAGATATACTAAAGGACATAAGAGTGGGAGTCCTCACAAAAGAAGGAAAGAGAGCATTACAAACCCATCTCATAAAAAATCTGGTTTCAACTAATGTTTCAGCTGCAGAAGTAATGTATAATTTTGTTAAGGAAGAGAAGTCTATTGTTTGTTTGAGGCCAACCCTTAAGGAGTGTAGTAAATTCAATGAACAATTACTGCAACTGGAAAAAGAAGAGTCATCGAAATTAGAGCAAATGATAAAATAGAACATCAAGGAATTACAGTGCTACTAACAGCAAAAACTGCAATGAAAAGAGTAGTTTAGAAAAGTCTTTGTTGAAAACTGCAGAATTTGAAAAACAGTTGAGTATCTGTAAAAATTGTTTTGTAATCTTACGTCGCAATGTAAATGTTGAAGAAGGGCTAGTAAATGACGCAAGGGGTAAAGTTATGAAATGTATTAATTATCTAAACAGAAATTACATAGAATACTTAGCAATAAAATGTTATTATGTTGATGAAGTTAAGCAGATTGGTAGATGTGTTTCCTCCTGGTGAAAGATTTGTATGTGCAGCAAAAGCAGTTCCCAGTGTCTTTAGCGTACGAAGTCACTATCTAGAAATCACAAGGTTTAAGTGTAGATACAGCTCTCGTTAATATTGGTAGTAGTGTATTCAAGAAATAATGCCATATGTAGCTTTGTCGCGAATTAGAACATTGTCTGGTTTATTTCTGATTGATTTTGATGAGAAGAAAGTAGGTGCTGATGTGAGCTGTGTACGAGTGTATAATCATGTAGGAGGTCAATATGCTCCTCATTTAGGCCAGTATCCTGTGTTGAAAAACCGATAATGTGTCCAAAGCATAAAATATCAAAGCAGTCTAGCCGAACTGAACCGAAAGACAAAGAAAAGAAAAAATAACAAAGTCCTAAGAACAGAAAACTACAACACAATGAGGAAATGGAAGACTATCACTTTGATGATACATCTAGAGTGAACTGTTATTCAAATGTAGTGTTAAATGGACAGTATCATTTGCCTTATTTTACAAATTCTATTAAAGAAAAAGTGTATGAAAGAATGTTTTCACAAATATGTAGTTTACCTGAAGAACTACAAAGTTGTTTCTACAGAGGTATGGAAAATATATCATAGTCATGCTACAACGATGCAGAGTGGATGGTACTAAATTAGGAACTTAAAAACTTTAAAGCTGCACAAATTTCCATCTGGAAAAGAACTTTCACAACTATAGCAATCATATTTAATGTAGGAGTTCTTATAACCTCTGGACACTACACAACACATTTAAGGTTGTTATGTTTCATATAGGTACCCCAATATAGACTCAGGTAGTAACCAAACCTTTCACCTATATTTCCCCTGCCATTACACTACATAACAGGTCTTGGTACTTACCTTTTACATAGTTACGGTACTGCTCAAAGGACGTGGGGTTTTCTCTGAAAACTAGCCTCAATCATTATGCATGAGGATTCCTGGAATCTCAGCAGGACTACCATCTCCTGCATAATAACTATGTATAAGGGGCATTTCTTCAGTCATCCTAGTCTGACATGAAACAGCAAGGTAGATCCCCTGAGGGTACCACTTTGGGTATATAAACACCATATCTTTGCTGAGGCAGAGAGAGGAAATAAAAAAAGGACTTCCATGCTGACACACTTACGCAAGACGTTGAGGTTCCTGCATGCAGACACTCCAGCTCGCAGTGGTCTGACATCCCTCACGGGATGTCCATCTCGAGACCAAGACAGGTCCAACAGTCTCTCACTTCAGGAAATGGGGTTGACTTTATCCTAGAGGGATTCTTGGCTCTACACCTACATACATTGTAGGTACACTTAGGTACATCTAGTTAGGGTTGCATCGTAGGAGTATGCATTATTACTGTCATGTTTTATATGCCTATCTGTATTCCTTGTTTTAGCACTATGGAAGGTAGCTACCATTCTTTTACTCTGTTGGTGCTTATAAACATTTATATTTGTTTTTGTCTTATGGTGGTTTCAGCACACCTATTTTATACTAGAATGACGCTGGTTTAATAAATACTCATTGAAAACGTCCCCACCGTTTATCATGTGTATCTCTCTGAGACAAAGTGAGCACAGGTGACTGAGCGAAAAGTACTGCACTGGTTCCACGATCCCTGATGGGACAGAGTTGTCATCTTCAATAGTTGCCAAGAACTATTCTCTCCTTGGTAAGAGGAGTTTACAGTGGCACAGTGAGTTAGCTGGTATACAGGCTAACATACCCGGTGGGGGTGTCGGGAATCAGTCTGGACACCAATTCCACAGTCTACATTGCCTAAACGCGCAGATCCAATATAGGTTTATAGGAACTACAAGACAAGATGTCAAACAAGATGGAAAGAGTGCAATGACATACAAGTGACATTTAAATCAAGACTACCCAAAAAGTTACGAAACTCATATCTGCTATTTCTAGATCACAAGTTCCAAGGGGAATCTAGGATAAGAAAATGTAGTATTGTGTTGAAATATATATGTATTATGTGTTTCTGAGACATTACTAGACCTATTGGGGGTAGTGCCTACAGCAAGCTTCTAGAAATGAAGGACTCTTTTTAATTGGGGGAAAGGAATTTATAAATATTTGAGGACTACATTGTGTTACTACAGATAGAAAGTAAATGGGGGTACTATAATACCAGTAGCCTTAAGCTGCATGTGAAAAGTCTCTTCACCACAAAAAAAGTCCCCTTTAGTTTCTGCTACAGCAACTTCTATGCAGTAATGAGAGTTATGTTTTTCATACATGGACTAAGAAGATTTTAGACATCATTTGGCCTAACAAGGATGATGTTTACAAAAGGATATGCAAAAATGAAGACTGCTTCATAATTGTTGGACATTTTAAACTAGATATAAAATTGTCAGAAACAGTTTTAACATATAGTTACTTTCATTAAGGTAGTAACCTATCAGCAATCAGTATTAAAAAAATGTGTAGTGAGTGCAATGAACAGTATGACATAGTTGAAATGATCTACTCTGCACATTTTCTTTTCACAATCCATTGATTGTTTTTCCCACTGTTTCATGAAGAGCCTTCGTACAAAGCACTGTTGAAAGAGAACAAGTATGAAAGCTTGTTAGACTTTGCATCTTTGGCGTGTTTACCCTGACTTTTTGCTTTCTGACCTCCCGGTTTTGACTCTGTTTATGCTGGGGGTTTTTTATAATTATTTTTATTAAAGACAAGAAGTGATGTTACAGAAAGCAAACATATGCAGGCAGCAATTGCAGGACATAGGTACGAGACAAGCAGCAAACATGAAACACTTGGTACAACATTGGCTTTCTCACTACTTCCCTTCATTTAACCCTCCTATCCCCATGTCCTCACTAATCTGCAGGGGCTCGCATATATCTCCCCTGTATGTATTCCACTTCTCCCAGATCTGTATCCACTTGTTGGGACATCCTCTAGACACATAAATGGCATTTTCTGTAACCATGCACCAGTCCATATCATTACCCCACTCTACCAGTCTATTTCCGAGCTATGTTTCTTCTTGCAACCATCAGCCCCAGAGTCACCCATAACTGTTCCTTGGAATTCAGGTCCATCGGGCCCCAGACATTTAATAGACCCAGCTTGATGTTACAGTCAATCTTTTGTCTCAGTACCGTTTCCATGCAGCCCGCTACTGCTAACCAGTACCTCCGGATGGTGTTACACTCCCATAGCATGTGGATAAAAGTGCCCTCATGCCCACAGTTCCTGGGGCACCCACCCTCTGTGCAATATCCCATTTTCACTAGCATGGGACTGGCAAGGTAGATTCTATGTAGTATTTTCAACTGTACCAATCGGAGCCTTGAGGAAATTGACACCTCTTTAGGAGAGGCCAGTGCCGCAAGCCACTCTTCATCATCCAGTCCCCCAACGTCATAATCCCATTTCACCCGAAGTCGAAGTAGTGGATCCGTCATGTTATTGATTCGCTTTTTATATATGAGTGATATAGCTTTCTCTGGCAGATTCCCGTCTAGAACCCTATCTTCAAGCGGGGGGGATTCAGGCGGTGACTCACCCTTAGGTAGTACGGTTAACAAAGCGTGTCAATCTGTAGGTATCTGAAATATTCGGTACTTGCCAGCTCATATTCTGTTTGCAGTTGGGTAAAGGGAACCACATCCCCCGCCTTCCATAAATCTCCCACTCGTGATATACCTATGGGGTCCTAGCGGACAAAGCCCCTCGTACAAATCAGGTTCCCCAGCTGGCCGCTGTACCAGAGTGGTATGGCTTGTGTGATCCTACCCTCCCAGCGCAAGCTCTTCGTAGGTGTTTTCCACAACTGGACCGCG
The DNA here is from genome assembly GCF_964204655.1 of Triturus cristatus. Classification (NCBI taxonomy): domain Eukaryota; kingdom Metazoa; phylum Chordata; class Amphibia; order Caudata; family Salamandridae; genus Triturus; species Triturus cristatus. Next base: position 1,163,118,806 of record NC_140581.1, read on the forward strand.
TGACCCGTGGGCCCCATAGCTCTCGGCTTCGTTGAGTTGGAGTACAGCGCCCCCACGAAACTACCCCCCAGTAGAAGCCATCTATCCATTTGGAAACCAGGGTCTCCCTCCGTCCTGTAAGTACATTGGTTTATAGCAGCGAGCTGAGCGGCCCAATAATATTTTTTAATGCCCGGAAGGCCCATTCCCCCATCAAACCACCCTAGTATTACCTTGTGGGTGGCGATCCTAGACGGTTTACAGTCCCATAGCAGGTAACGAAGAATGCTGATAATTTCCTGAAAATACACTGAGTCGACCTGGTGCAGCGTATTCTGTAGTGCATATAAGAATCTAGGGAGGGACATCATTTTGAAAAGGGCCACGTGCCCCAGTAGGGTCAAAGGGAGCGATATCCAGTGTCAGACGTCGCTCTTAAGTCAGTGCAATGAAGGCTGGAGGTTTTGGTCATAAAAACGGGATGGATCTTTAGAGACCCGGATAACCAAGTACTGAAAATCGTCCCGCGCTTCCGTAATCGTGAATCTCCAGGGAAGTGTAGGCATTGCTCCACTGAGAACATACAGTACAGATTTAGTCCAGTTTATTTTGTACCCGGCAAAGCTACCAAACACTTGAAAAATGTACAATACCTGGTTTAAGGAGGGTGCTGGCGAAGCTAAGTATAGCAAGATGTCGTCAGTGGACAATGAAATGTGGTCCACCCAACAATCTGTCCACTTGAGTCCTCTGACAATCAGGTCTCTCTGTATCCACATCGCCAGTGGCTCGAGTGTGAGAGCAAAAAGCAGTGGGGACAGGGGGCAACCCTACCTGGTGCCTCTACTAAGCGTGAAAGTGCAAGATGTCCTATTGTTGACAACGATTTGGGTCAGCGGTTCCTGATACAGAAGCCGAACCCATCCGATAAATTCCTGCCCAGTCCCAGCTTTTTTAACACTGCAAACATGAAGGGCCATTCTATTGTGTCAAATGCCGTGGCTACATCGGGAGACACCACTACGGCGTCCTCGCAGATTGTCTCGCCGTGGCTCAGCACCCCATGTAGCCTATGCAGGTTATGGGAAGTGTTTCTAGCAGGCATGAAGCCCGACTGGTCCGGGTAAACTAAATTTTTAATTACCTTCAGTAATCGTGTGGCTAGGCCCTTTGCCAATATCTTGACTTCCCCGTTGAGTAGCAAGATTGGTCTGTAGGAGGAGCACTTGTTCTTTGGCTTGCCCTCTTTATGAATAACCACTATCGTTCCCAACCTCTGGTCTGTGGGGAGTCGACTCGTGGAAAATGTTAGTTAAGTAGGGGGTGATCTTACTCAAGGTCAATTTGTACAATTCAATGGGTAGGCTGTTAGGACTCGACGCCTTGCCCCCGCGCAAGTCCTGTATAGCCTTTTCCACCTCTGAGCTAGGTATTTTCTGATCAAGGTCGGAGCGCTCTTTATCAGTGAGCACCAAAAGAGAAATGTCCCTCAAGAAGGCAGTTGCCTCCTCCTCGATGTGCGGTGACTGGGAGGTATAGACAGTTTGATGTTTTTACTGGTTTAATGTCTCTGCACACTTTCTCACCGCTGTTCAGTGCTAAAGTGCAAGGGCTCCTGTTGTAAATTGATATTATGGATTGGTGTTTCATGATTGGCTGATTTGATTTACTAGTCAGTCCCTAGTACAGTGCACCATGTGTGTCCAGGGCCCGTAAATCAAATGCTGCTAGTGGACTGGCAGCACTGGTTGTGCCACCTACACAAGCAGCCTGTAAATGTAACTCTGGCCTGCCATTGCAGAGCCTTTGTGCAGTCTGGTACTGCCATGTCGTCTTGGCAAGTGTACCCACTTGCCAGGTCCTAACCTTCCCTTTTCTTACATATCAGCAACCCCTAAGGTAGGCCCAAGGTACCCCTGTGGGCAGGGTGCAGTGTATGTGAAAGGTAGGACATGCCCTGGTGTGTGTGGCATGTCCTGATAGTGAATTACCACCACTTTCGTTTTTCACTATTGCAAGGCTACTTGTTCCCCTAGGACAGAATGGGGAGTTTGTTTATCCCATCTTATAAATATAACTACCCCTGGGAACAAGGTAGAAAAATAAAGTTTAGTATGCCTGAACTCAGAATCTAAAGATGCACCTTTTAGTAAAGGTGATTTTTACATTCTGGGTTTGAAAATACCACTTTTAGAAAGTAGGTATGTTCTTGCTTAGCCATCCAGTCTGCCTCTGGTTTGTGGATTGACTGTCTGGTTTTGGGATGACAGGGGCTGGGGAGGAGCAGTGGCTCCATAGAGTCTAGATGGGTCAGGGATGTGCTGAATAGACCTGGGCTACATTTAGAATAGGGGAGGAGATTTCCTTTCACCTGAATGGCCCTAGTCTGCCTCTGATAATGCTGTCTCCATCTCCTGCCAGGAAGCTGCACCACAGAAGACAGAATCAGTTCTGGCTGGGCACAGACACTCTCTGTCCCCAGAGAACAACGGATTTTGGGCAATAAAAAGTGGGGCCCAAACCCCTAAACTTTAGAACTCTTTCGGAACCAAGAAGACTGCCAAGAAGAAGAGCTGGAGAAGCTGTGAGGAGGGACTACCACTTTGCTGTGTGCTTTGCGGTGTTGGCCTGCAGTGACTGCTTCTGTCTTAGGCAATGAAAGGACTGGACTGAACTTTCTGCAATTTATTTCTGTGAGTTTCTCCAAGGGTTTGCGGTAGAGCTTGCCCCCTGTTCAAGAAGTCTCAGGAACAGCAAAGACTTCAAGTTCTTCAGCCCTAGCACTTGGGACTGTGTGTTTTGTGTTGCAACAGAAGAAAAAGTAACCCGACGCCATCTATGACGCCGCTGCCAACTCTGTGTCCTGATGGCATCGCAGAGGGCACCGCCGCATTGCCGCACTGCAATCCTGGTCTCACCGATGCCACCACCGAGCCACTGCTTGCACCGCAACCTGTGGGCACCGCACTCCGCACTGCCCCGCTTCATGCCATCGCCCTGTTATCCCCGACGATGCTGCTCCATGCCAACACCGACGCAGCTGCTTGCACCATGCTTCGAGGGCACTACTCATAAGTTACACAACGAACCATCCTCATCCCGTACCGGAGCCTTGGCCTACTGACGCCGGTGCCATTGACTCCAGTTCGTCAGACGACAGTGCTTCAGCAACGACGACGATGCTGCTTGCACCGTGACCTGCCAGCACTTTGATGAGCACGGCATCACTTCGCAGGGCAGCCCTGGTCTCACAGACGCCACTGGACGATAGTCACTGAGCTGCTGCCTGCACCGCGACCTGTGGGCACCGCACGCCATACCGCTGAACTTTGCACTGCAGGACCTGATGCCTGCCGGCACTCCCGACCTCAACCACGAGGAGTTCGATCTGCAATGTGTGTGACTTCAAGGGCCCACGACTTCTGCACCAAACTCCGGAACCGACGCCGGCAGACACCATGCTTGAGGAGCTCAATGAGAGGTCATCGACGCCCAGCATTTCTAAAGGTACTGTTTTGCGGGTCTTCCCAACACCGTAGCTGGACTGCAACGCCGCGGTCAGCCAGAACTGTTTGGATTTGTTGGCCATGATGCTGTGTTAGCCTTAGATGGAGCTATCAACTTCAAGGAACTCTGGGGGATATTCTCAAGAAAGTGTGATAACCATTACAAAATTAGCTTAATACAACTCTTCACATTGCAGTCTATCATGGGAAAATAACTCCGTGTTAACGTGGTATTCTCAACACGGTGGTACCATGCGATAGACCCACGAAAACACGTCAAATGCACACACTAAAATCAATGCAACGCCGCAAAAAAGCAAAACACGAACGTGAAAATAGTATTGATTACGCCAATCGCGATACAAAACCCAGCAAAAACCAGCCACAGACCTGCAATTCCCACGCGTCATGCTGGAAAATGCACCTTAAAAGTCGGAAAAAAACCACAAACAATAGCCAAACAACAGTGAAGCATAATGGAGGTAGCCAGAGCAAGTGCAGAGGACAACCAGAACCCCACAAGCCTAGCGGAGGACCAGCCTGGGACCTTGGGGTCAGGGAAGGGTAAGGACAAGAAGAGTAGGAAGAAGCGGTTCAGTCCGCAGGAAAACAGGATCCTGATAACAGAGGTGGTAGAACACCATCAACTACTGTTCGTCACCTCCACTGTGTCACTGGCAACTAAAAATGAAATATGGCAGACCATCGTGGACAAGGTGAATGCAGTCGGAGTGCTGAAGAGGACAATGGCAGAGGTCAAGAGGCGATGGAATGATGTGAAGCCCAAAACTAGGCAGAAACTCGCAAACAACCAGATGGCAGCAATGCAGACTGGAGGTGGGAGTTCTGCGCCACAGGAGGAGCTGGACAAGATGAGGAAATGTTGTCCACAGTCATCAGTGGGGATACGGTGGCAGAAGTTGGGCGCCCAGACACTGCTCAACATGACCGCACTCAACAGCAACATCGTGAGTGACGACCAGAGACCAGGGTGACGGGAGAGATGGGCACAATGGCACACATGCACAAGTAAGCATAGCACATCTGCGGACAAACCATGCCCCAGACCCCCAACTCCCACCAAGAGACCAATGCACTCAAGTATGCAACATCTCAGCACTGTTTAAGCACAGAAGTCAGAGGCACACCGCATGTAAGGGAAAAGGGGCAGCTAAATCAGAGCTACAGGGGCGACTCCCCCAAAATGCGGCACACACATCACATGCAGAGCACATCAACATTGACAACGATGTGGCACAAACTGCAACACATCCACAACAGAACAGAGGACACAAGTGGTGCTGCTTGTGTGTAGAAACTGGCCAATCACATATGGCATCGCAGGGAAATGTGAGTTGACAATATACAAGTAAAAACACACATCTGTGATGTTGTCAAAATGTCCACTGTCCCGCATTAAATTGTCAGCTCCTCCAAACACTCACAATATACACTGTCATGCAGTCTGAATGTAAACATGCAACATACATGTGAACACAATGTTAAACTGCATCTCCCCTTCACATTGCAGGGGGAAATCCAACACCTCCTGCACAGCAGTCCGAACCTCTCTTCTCTGATGATGAAGTGGACCACCACACCTTTGACGCCGACACCCTCCAACAGCTCGTGGAGAGCCTCCGCAGCCCACTTCCAGGAGCCGGGCAGCCCAGCTGCTACGAGGAGAACCCACCCCCTGCACAGAACACACAGCAGGCAGCACCCACCACCACAGCTGCCTCCCAGGACCCCCATGACGAACACATGGCCTTCCAACTCCGTGTGATGGGGTGCCAGGAGAAGCTGGCTGAACAGGTGCAGGTGGGGTTTGACCACATGTCAGCCAAACTAGACGCCACACGTGGGTGTCTAAGTCCCATCAGGGACCACTCACAGTCCATAACAGACACACACAGTCCGCTCCATGCTCTCCAATGAATCATGGCTGACATCGCCAGAGTCCGGACTCTGAGACAAGAATGACTGTCTAGTCAGAGTGCCTCCAGCGATCTCGTCCGGGAGTTGGGACTCATGCGGAGGCTCATGAAGAACATGGAGCGGACGCGGGTGGAAAGAGCAGCTGCCATGGCTGCACACCAGTGAGAGGTAGCTGGGTCCCTCAATGCCCTAAAGACCCTCCTCATGGCATTGCTGCCACAAGGCCTGAGGCTGATGCATGCTGTTGCTACCACTCCATCCACATCTCCGGCCCCTGATGTGCCAGTGCCACACAGTGCGGCACACATTCCACCTTGGGCCCCTGAAGTGTCACTGCCACACAGTGCTGGAGACACAACACCACCACCCACATGTGAGGCACATGAAACAGCAGAGGACGAAGATGTGGATTAATCTGCCTTGGTGGTGAGAAGGAAGCGGTAGCATTCATCTCCACCATAAGCCTGTTTCTGCTTGGTTCTGCCCTCTGCATCATCACCTTCCACTGTCCCCCGATGCACTCTGCGACACTCACCTTGGACCTCGACATGGACAGCCATATTCTGTTTGGTCACCAATGAAACAGCTATCAGACTGCGGACTGAACCCTCCTCTTCTGATGTACCTCTCATTCCCTGAAGAACTCTGGCTGGCCCTCCACGGGCCAACAATGTAAAGTGGAGTTTGCATGGCCCTGTACTGCTCCAGCTTCAAAACTCCACTGAATGTGCAATAAACATTCATGTTCACACAGATGTGTCATGTCTATGATCTTTCAAGTGTGGAAGTATGGATAAATGTAGGGTCAGTGATTCTCCCTTACGTCAATGTTGCTCATGTTGTGGGACTTGGGTCACGGGTGACACATTGCCGATTGCTTTCCGGGTGGCGCCGACACTACAACGGAGACACGCGCATTTGTTACTTCCTTGTCCAGCCCAGGACGGAACCACGCCCAGCGCCCCAGGGTCAATGTTCACACCCTTACGATGGACTGGCATTTGCCAGGCCAGCCCACTCCGCTTACGCTCACAGGGGGGGGGGACAATGCTACATATCCCAGGTCTTTCTTGTAGGGATCTGCTGCTCACAGGTCTAGTTGTCAGCATGCCACAGCCACTCCGTCACGGCTGGTTTACACCCACACCACACCCATCCAGCACAGCCGTCCCAGGACATGTGACACTGCCAATAAAAAGGGCCTGGCGCACGTGCTGAACGCCATTCCCACTCTCTAACTGGGTGTCTCCGTGTGGTTATCATTTATGCATGAGGGCCTAGGGCCCTGCCACCTCACATTGCCCACTGCAGGTGCTGACATGATGGCGTCCACACCACAAGACTCAATCATAAAGGGTCCATGGATTGAGGTGCACAGACTTGGTGGCACCGGAAACACTGCGGCAGGCACACTGCCACAGGACCGTGTATTTTGGTGCACTGAGGTAGGGGCACCTAAAGTGCTAAGTGGGTGTGGAGCCTGCAATGATGCACCGTCCGGGAGGTCCAGGCTGGTAAGGATTAGTGTGAGCCCTGCTGGACCGCAGTGTAGGACTGAGCCAGTGGGCAGTGCGGGCCTACCACCATGTGGCGTTGCCTCGTGGTTCACAGAGTTAGGGGCACCTCAATAGCTGGGCGGGTGTGCAGCCTGGGATGAGGTCATGTGCACTGATGTGATTTCTGCCGTTGCAAAACAAGACCCAGAATCAAGTGTGTGACCTGGTGGTCTGCGGTGTGGGGCTGTATGATGTGGAGGGTGCCATGGTCGCGGGCCCGGGGCTTGAAGCTCTCACCGGCACATGGTGAGCCCTCTTGGAGACACGTCGGTGGCGGAAGGTGAGCAGTGAGGCCTGGTTGCGCAAGGGTGGGCAATCACTGCTGGGTGGCAGGAGGGGCTAGGTTGCAGCAGCCTGTGTGCACAGGGGCAGGCAAGCGATGATGGTGTGTGCAACTGCAAGGACTCTGCCATTCATTTCTCTGGCAAGTGTTTCAGATAAGGAAGCTGGGGAACTGCAGTGTATACCGGCACGTGGTTGGAGACACACCGGTGGTAGCAGGTGAGCAGTGGGGCCTGGGTCCGAAGTGTTGGCACTCTCTCTCCCTCTCTTTCTCTCTTTCTCTCTCCCGCTCTCCCTCTCTTTCTCTCTCTCTCTCTCTCCCTCTCTCTCTCTCTCTCCCTCTCGTCCTCTCTTACTCTCTTTCTCTCTCCCTCTCTCCCTCTCTCCCTCTCTCTCCCTCTCTTTCTCGCTTTCTCTCTCCCTCTCTCCCTCTCTTTCTCACTTTCTCTCTATCTCTATCTCTCTTTCGCTCTCTCTCTCTCTGTACTTTGATGTGCGCATGACACACCTTCTTATCTAGATTTTTGTCTTGCAGGCTGACTTACAGAATGTCCTGAGAAGACCAGCAATGACTCTTCAGAATGGTTGTTTTGGGTTTGTTCTGTAAGAAATGAATTATTTGGATATTCTAAGATGAATGTATGATTCTCCTTTTTCCGTCCACACATGTATGTTAGGTGTTGTGATTGTGCGACTTCATGCAAATTGTTTTGTTCATGATTTGGTAACATTGATGTGACATATCTTTGTCAGGGGGGTGGGGGGTGCCCGGAGTAGGGCCCTGGGGGGGTCCTGGGGATGGTGGCAGTGGGTGTTGGTGCCCTGTTGGGGCTCCGGGCTGCATGTTCAGTTGCTCCAGGGCATTTGTTGTTCTTCATGTGTGGCTCTGGGCTGTGCTCCCTTGTCTGGTGCCGGTTGTCGTCCAACTTTACACCAAGTCAGAGCAGGTGTTAAAATCTGCAGCTAACGCACCTTATCGCATGTTTTGAGATCTTATCGCCGATCTGGCTGGTCATTGAGAATGTTGCAGAGTGGTGTTGTTGCGACTTTTGGCACAGGAACACCTACTCTGCATCTCATTAGCGTTAGTTGCCGTGGTGATGTTTTTTGCGACTGCTATTGCAGGTAAACTGGTGATATGGGCTGTTAGCACCAGCTTATGAATGGGGCAATAAATTTATCGCGACTTTGGCTGCGATAAAGTGCCAATAACTGGTGATAGATCCTTGAGAATATGCCCCTTCATTTCAAGTCTAATGGGAGTGCTGAAGATTTTTAATTACTGTATTGTGAATTTTTATTGTTTTTGGTCTTGTGTTAAGTATATAAAAATATTAGATATTTTTCTAAACTGGTGTGGTGTCCTCTTGTTGTGCTTACACTGTATTACTCTTGGCTATTTGCAAATGCTTTACACACTGTCTCTAAGATAAGCCTGACTGTTCGTGCCAAGCTACCAACGGGGTGAGCCGGGGTTCTTTTAGGAGTGTAACTCCCTTATCCTGACTAAGAAGAAGGGTCCCTCCTTGGACAGAGGTGAAAACCATTGCCATCTAGAGACCACCATTTCTAACAACGCTGAAAACAGGAAAAAAACAGTAAAACATTTGCCTATGTTGAATTAATGTTTTGCTTAAAAAATATTGTATGTTGTTTGGTTGCCTAATGTTCAAAATGAAATTCAAATAAAGTTTTGTTGGTTTCTATTTGTTCACAGTGGTTGGAGGTCGAGATATATTGCGTGTGTCAAATCACTAATCTAGTGATGTATTAATTGAGTTACTACCCATCTACTCATCCCATTTCACAGGCACAACAGTTGCACTTGTCCATTAACACCAGCCACTACCTAGACAGTCATCCAATCACTCAGGTACTGCACTTGAATTCATCTAATCTCCCAGCCACTACTCAGGCACTCATTAAATCACCCAGGTGCTACCCATGCACTATGCAAACACCTAGACACTATGTCTGCACTCATCCACTCACCCAGGTACTATTCATTTACTTATCCAATCACCCGGGCAGTACCCATGCACTCATCCAATCACCCAGGCACTATCCATGCACTCACCCAGTCATGCAGGCATTATCCATGCATTCACTCAATCACCCAGGCACTATCTGTGCACTCACAGAATCACCAAGCCACTACCCTTGCACTCATCCAATGACCCAAGCTCTACCCTTGCACTCATCTAATCACCCATGCTCTACTCTTGCACTCATCCAGTCACCTATGTCCTACTCACACACTCATACAATCAACCAGGCACTACCCATGCACTAATCCAATCACCCAAGCAGTACCCAGTAATCATCTATGCACTATCACAATCACCTAGGCATTATCCATGCACTCGTTCAAGCTCACAGACACTACCCTTGCACTCATAAAATTCACCCAGGCACTACCCATGCACTCATCCAATCACCCAGGGACTACCTTTGCACTCATGTATTCACTCCGTCACTATGCATGATCTCATCCATTCACTCAGGCGCTAACCTTGGACACATCCAATGACCCAGGCAGTAGCCGTACACCAATCCATTCACTCACACACTACCCATGCACTCATCCATTTACTCAGGCACTACCCATGCACTTATTCATTCACCCAGGTGCTACAGCTGCACTAAGGCATTCATCCAGGCACCACACTTCTACTCATCCATTCACCCAGGCACTACCCATGCACTCATGTAATCACCCAGACACTATCCATGCATATACTGAATCACCCAGGCACCACTTTTCTACTCACCCATTCATCCAGGCACTACCAATGCACTCATCTATTCACCCAGCCACTACCCATGCACTCATCCAATTACCCAGGCACTACACAAACACTCGTTCATTCACCTAGCCATTATCCATGCACTTATGTGGAGAGGTGTGGCTCACTGGTTAGAGGTGGCAGATCCGCAAGCAGAGAATCGGCCAGGGACCAGGGTTCAATTCCCGACGCGGCAGGGTTGTGGACCAGGGTCAAAACGGACTCGATAATTCTCGCCTCGGTACCTACTCTAACCAGGAACACACTCGGCAACTCTGGGCATTAGCTTGCCTCATCTCCACAACGGCCCCCCACATTCGCCGGGGATGCCTGGTTTCACCTTGGAGATACCCAGGAGGGACCATCTCACAGGGATAGCCAGGACGGGTTCCCCAGCGGTCTACAGCGCCACGACGCCTCAGGGCAGCAGTGCGCTTTACAAGACACATACATTTACATCTCTTCACTCCGACATTACCCATGTACTCCTCCATTCACTCAGCCACTACCCATGCAGTCATCTATTCAACCATGCACTACCCATACACTCATTCATGTACCCAGCCATTATCCCTGCACTCATCCATTCACTCGGGCACTATCCTTGCACTCATTGATTCACTGAGGCACTACTCATGCACTCCTCCATTCACTCTGGCAATACCCATGCACTCACCCATGCATCCAGGCACTAGTCATGCACTCAACCATGACTCAGGCAGTACACACGCACTCATCTATTCACTCGGCTCTACCCATGCAGTCATCCATTCACTGAGGCACTACCAATGCACTCATTGCAAAAGAGCGTAAGTACTTCCACTTCTAAAAAAACAGTCCTTGGATCCTAAGGATCCAACCAACTATCGCCCTATCTCCAGACTTCCCCTCCCTGCCAAAATGGTAGAAAAAGCCATGAATAGGCAACTTAGCGATTTCCTTCATGTCAAAAACTCCCTGGACCATTCTCAATTTGGTTTTAGAGCTCATCACAGCACGGAGCTGGCTCTTCTCAAATCCACAGAGGAGATCAGAGAGGTGATGGACAAAGGAGGAAGTGCGATGCTGATTCTATTAGATTTGTCTGCGGCATTTGATACCGTTCACCATAAGGTATTGATGAATAGGCTCTATGAGATCGGGATAGGTGGTCAGGCATGGAATCTGCTGCACTCCTTTCTGAAGGACAGATCCCAAACTGTCGAACTCAATGGAGATATCTCTGAACCCTTTTCCCTACCATGCGGGGTGCCGCAGGGCTCCTCCCTCAGCCCTACATTATTTAATATCTATGTGGCACCTCTGGCGGGTATCATCAGATCCTTTGGGTTTCAGCTTACCTCCTACGCTGACGACACCCAAATTGTGCTGTCTGTGATGGAGGGAACTGAAAAGGAAACAGGGGTTTGCTTTTCGGACTGTATGGGATCCATTTCTAGGTGGATGTCGGCAAACTGCCTCAAGTTAAACTCAACCAAAACAGAGGTTATGAGATTTGGCAATAACCCCCTGATGTGGACACCCGACTTGTGGCCAGACATGCTTAGTCCATGTCCCACACCCTGCAGAAAAGTTAAAAACTTGGGTGTGATGGTGGATGACAAACTTATGTTGGGGGACCAGGTGAGCAAGGTGACGTCGGGATGCTCCTTGGTCCTCAGAATGATCAGGAAAATTAGCCCATATCTTTCGGAGGGATGCCTCAGAACCGTGGTGACGGCACTTATACTATCACGTCTTGATTATTGCAATAGTCTGTATGTTAATATGCAGATACAACATCTAAATCGTCTGCAGGTTATTCAAAACGCTGCCGCCAGACTGCTGACTCGGACTCCCAGGACGGTGTCAGTCAAGGGCGAATTACAGAAGCTGCACTGGCTCCCTATTCGTCTGAGAGCACGCTTCAAGGCTGCGTGCATAGTGTTTAGGGCTTTGAACGGGACTGGTCCGGAGTTTTTAAGACAAAAGTTCCTTTCGTACGTTCCTAGTAGTACTCTTAGATCCACTGAGGCCAAACTAGTACAAACACCCCAGTCCAAAAAAGCCAATTGGGGAGGCAGAAGTTTTGTATATAGTGCTTCCAAGATCTGGAATGAACTCCCTTTTTTGCTAAGGAGCTCCTCTGAGTTTTGCTTTTTTAGAAAACATCTCAAGACTTGTTTTTTTTCCCAGTTCTAGTTCCTTGTTCTTGTTAGGTTGGCAGTGCTTAGCGCCAGGACACCGAAAGGTAATCGTGCGCTTTATAAGTTATAATAACATAACATAACATACCTCATCCAATCACCCAGGCACTATCCATGCACTCACTCAATCACGAAGACACTAAGCATTCATTCACCTGATCACCCAGGTACTCTCTATGCACTACCCTTGCACTCATGCAATTACCCAGGCACTATCTTGCACTCATCCAATCACTCAGGTGTTACCTTTCCACTACCCTTGCACTGATCCACTAACTCACGCACCCCCTATGCACTCATCTATTCACCCAGGTACTAACCACACACATATCCAATCACCCAGGCTCTACATTTACACTTGCCCATTCACCCAGACAGTACCCATGCACATATCCCTTCACTCAGGCACTACCCATGCACTCTCCCAATCACCTAGGCACTATCCATGCATGCATCCAATCCCCCAGACACTACCCTTGCACTCATCTATTCATTGAGGCATTACCCATGCACTCACCCACTCATCCAGTCGCTACTCATGCACTCGTCCAATCACCCAGGCAGAACCGATGCACTCATCCAATCACTTAGGCACTACTCATACATTCTTTCAATCATCCAGGCACTATCCATACACTCACACAATCACCCAGGCACTACCCTTGCACTAATCCATTCACTCAGGCACTCCGCAACAGTTCATCCATTTATTCAGCCACTACCCATGCAGTCATCCATTCATCCAGGCACTACCCATGCACACATCCAATCACTTATGCACTACCCTCCTACTCATCCATTAACCTAGGCACTACCCATGCACTCATCTATTCACCCAAACAGTACACATGCACTCATCCATTCACTGAAGTACTACCCTGGCACTCATGCAGGTACTACTCATGTACTCATCCAATTACCCAGGCACTATTCATACATTCTTGCAATCACCCAGGCACTAGCCATGCACACACACAATCACCCAGGCAACGTGCTTGCACTCATCCATTCACTCAAGCACTACCCATGCACTCATCCATTCACTCAGGCATCATCCATATACTCATCCTTTTACTCAGGCACTACCTATGCACCCATCCATTTACACAGACACTACCCATGTGCTCACGTATTCACCCAGGCACTGCCCATATATTCATTCATTCACTGAGGTATTACCCTTGTCCTCATCCACACACGCAGGCACTACTCATGTACTCATCCAAACACCCAGGCAGTACCCATGCACTCATCCTATCACCAAGGCACTATTCATACATTCTTGCAATGACCCAGTCACTATTCATGCACTCACACAATCACCCAGGCACTATGTGTGCACTCATCCATTCACTCAAGCATTAGCCATACACTCATCTTTTCACCCAGTCATCATCCATGCACTCATCCTTTTACCCAGGCACTACCCATGCACACATCCAGTCACCCAGGCACTACCCTTGCACTAATCCATTCACTTAGGCAGTACACATGCCCTCATCCATTCACTCAGGCACTACCCATACACTCTTCTAATGACCCAGGCCCTACCCATGCACTCATTCATTCATTCTGGCATTATCCATGCACTCATCTATTCACCCAGGCCCTACCCATGTGTACATCAATCATCCAAGCACTACCCTTCTACTCATCCATTTACTCAGGCCCTACGCATTTGTTCATCCATTCACTCAGGCACAATCCATATACTTGTCCAATGACTCAGGCACTACACTTGTGCTCATCATTCACTCAGGCCCTACCTATGCACCCATCTATTTACTCAGACACTACCCATGCACTCATCTATTCACCCAGGCACTGCCCTTGCACACATCGAATCACCCAGGGACTACCCTTCTACTCTTCCATTTACGCAGTCACTACCCATGCACTTATCCATTCACTCAGGCACTATCCATACACTCGTCCAATGACCAAGGCACTACACATGTGCTCATCCATTCACTCAGGCACTACCTATGCACCCATCCATTTACTCAGACATAACCCATGCACTCATCTATTCACCCAGACACTGCCCATGCACACATAAAATCACTCAGGGACTACCCTTCTACTCATTCATTTATGCAGTCACTACCCATGCACTCATCTAATCACTCAGGCACTAGCCACACACTCCTCCAATCACCAAGGCACCACCCATGCACACATCATTTCACTGAGGCACTACCGTTGGGCACTACACATGCACTCATCCATTCACCCAGGCAATACCCATGCACTCATCCAATGACCCAGGCAATAGTTTTGCACTCATCCATTCACTCACACACTACCCATGCACTCATCCATTCACTCAGCCGCTACCCATGCACTCATTGATTCACTGAGGCACTGCCCATGCACTCATCCAATCACCCGGGCACTATCCATGCACTCACCCAATCACGCAGACACTATGCAATCATTCCCCTGATCGCCCAGGCACTATCTATTCAATCAACCAGGCACTACCCTTGCACTCATGCAATTACCCAGGAACTACCTTGAACTCATCAAATCACTCAGGCGTTACCTTTCCACTCATTCATTTACTCAGGCACTACCCTTGCACTGATCCATTTACTCATGCACTACCCATGCACTCATCTATTCACCCAGGTACTAATCATACACATATCCAATGACCCAGGTACTACATTTGCACTCATCCATTTACCCAGACACTATGTGTTGGAAGGCGGACCTCGGGGAGTAGGAGAGACCACCCAGAGGGGCCCCCACACTGTACGAAGTAGCCGAGCGCTGCCGAGAAGCCTCCTGGGAGATCCTTCTCCTATTATGTACTAGCACAGTAACACCACCACACAGGACTCAAGGAGGTTGTCTCAAGACGAGCAATTCTTTATCAGCACGTTACGGGATCAATATTTACACGAAAGGGGATCAAGGGATCCACAAAGGTCTCAGTGTCTCTTTAGAAGGGAAGGGGTAGCGGGACAGTCCTTGGCAGGAGCTTGGTACGAGGGTACCTGGGGCCCAGTTCTTATCCTCAAGCTGGAGGGCCTCCGGAACTCGGAGGGGTCGAGCCGCGACGGCGTCAGCAGGGCTCAGGCGTTCAGTTCGTGGAGAGCCGCGACCAGGTCAGCGGGGCTCTCAAGATGGTTTCCGCTCAGCTCGAGCCGCGACGTCGTCAGCAGGGCTCCGAGGGAGGTTTCAGCGAGGTTGGGCCGCGACAGCGTCAGCAGGGCCCCGATGTTCCGGGGGGGCTTCAAGGGTTCAGCAAGAAGGAGCCGCGACGCAGTCTGCAGGGCTCGTGGTGGTTTCAAGCAAGAGTTCTCCTCCGTAGGGTCGGCCGCGATTCAATCAGCAGGGCTCTCGACTCCCGGATACAACTGCCGGTCTGTTGTGGGGTCGCCCCAGATATAGGCCTGGAGCCCTTTGAAGTCCGGACCCTTGCGCCCGGAGGGGCGGAGAGGCCGGGTTGGGAGCGGCCAGACGCCCAGCAGGAGAGGCGCCGGGCCCAGGAGAGATGGAGGCCGATCACACCTCGGTGTGTGGGGACGGTTGGGGGTCCCATCGATACCGCCCTCTGCCAGGGCGATGAGGTGTTCACGTGATACCCCCTGGCCAGTTCTTGGTGCCTCAATGTCTGGGCCTCGCTGGGGCCGAGGCCGGGTTGAGCGGAGTCAGGGGGACTGGTGTGCAGGGTCACGTGGCAAGCAACAAAATGGTGGAGCCCCAAGGTGTATGCGACCTTGTGCGGCTCGAACGGGTGGCCCGTGGAGGCCAGGGCGGGGAACGGGCCCAACCCCAGGGAAGTCAGGACCACGCCACGAGGCCGGGTCCAACAGGCGTCCCCCCCAGCCGAAGGCAGGGAGAGTCACCCATCTTCTTGGGGATTCTCCTCGTCAAGGCGGAAGAAGCGGGACAGGCCGTCAGCGTTGGCGTGGTCATTGCCGGGTCGGTGCTCAACCGAAAAGTCCATCCCTTGCAGGGCAATGGACCATCACAGCAGCTTTGGATTCTCGCCTCTCATTTGCATTAACCACCGCAAAGGCCGGTGGTCGGTCTGGACCCGAAAGTGGGTACCGAAGAGATAGGGCCGGAGCTTCTTAAGGGCCCACACTACCGTGAAGGCCTCGCGCTCGATGGTGCTCCATCGTTGCTCCCCGGGCAGCAGCCGTCGGCTGATGAAGGCCACTGGGCGGTCGAGTCCCTTCTCATCAACCTGAGACAGGACGGCCCCGATCCCATATTCGGAGGCGTCTGTCTGTACGATAAACTTTTTACTGTAGTCAGGGGCCTGGAGCACAGGGGCAGTGCACATCGCGGCCTTGAGAGTCTCGAAAGCTGATTGGCAGCGGGGAGTCCAGTGCACCTTCTTGGGCTGCTTCTTCAAGGTGAGTTCCGTGAGAGGCCCCACAATGCTCCCATAGTCCCGGATGAACCGCCGGTAGTATCCGGTGAGGCCAAGGAAGGCCCGCACCGCGGTCTGGGTAGTGGGAGGTTCCCATGCCTGGATGGCATCGACTTTTGGCTGGAGGGGGGCCACCTGACTGCTTCCCACCTGATGGCCCAGGTAGGTCACCGATCCTTGACCGACCTGGCATTTGCTGGCCTTAATCGTGAGCCCAGCCCTTTGGAGGGCGGCCAGGACGGCCTTGAGGTGAACTAGGTGCTCAGCCCAGTGGTGGCTGTACACGGCGATGTCATCCAAATAGGCCGCGCTGAAGGCCTCGAGCCCGGCCAGGACCTTGTTTACGAGTCTCTGAAAAGTGGCCGGGGCATTCTTCATGCCGAAGGGCATCACCCGAAAGTGGTAATGCCCATCAGGGGTAGAAAAGGCGGATCTTTCTCAGGCGCCGGGGGTAAGCTGAATCTGCCAGTACCCGGCGGTGAGGTCCAGCGTGCTCAGGTAGCGGGCGGACCCCAAGCGATCGATGAGTTCGTCGGCCCGGGGTATAGGATGGGCGTCCGTCTTGGTCACAGCATTCAGGGCCCGGTAGTCTACACAAAATCGCAGCTCCGGGGGATGGCCGGGGGCTGCGGCCTTTGGTACCAGGACGACAGGGCTGGCCCACGGGCTGTCAGAGGGCTCGATGACCCCGAGGGCCAACATCTTTGCTACTTCGGCCTGGATGCATGCCCGTACTCGGTCGGGTAACCTGTAGGCTCGGTGTCGCACGGGGGGGCTGTCCCCGGTGTCGACGTCGTGGACGCACCAGTGGGTCACCCCCGGGGTGAGGGAGAAGAGGGCTCCGTAGTCCTGCAGCAGTTGTTGACAGTCGCTGCGCTATTCCGGGGTCAGGGAGGAGGCGAGCTGGACACCTTTGATGGATCCGTCGTGGACGTCGTTCTGCAAGAGGTCGGGTAGGGGCTCGGAGTCGTCCTCGCCCCCCTCGTTGGTCGCCAGCAGCAGGCTCAATTCGGTCCGGGCGAAGTAGGGTTTGAGCCTGTTAGCATGTAAAACCCGGAGGGGGTTTCGGGGGGACTCTAGGTCAACTAGGTAGGTAACGGGGCTCTTCTTTTCCACCACCTTGAAGGGTCCAGTCCACTTGTCCTGGAGGGCGCAGGGCTCAACAGGGGCCATGACCCAGACTCGCTGGCCTGGCTCGAACTCGATGGTAGAGGTGTTCCGATCGTACCACCGCTTCATGTCCTCCTGGCTGGCCTCGAGGTTGGCTTCGGCCATGGCTCGGAACTTGCGGGTCTGGTTTCGTAGGGTCAGGAGGTATCGGTAGACGTCAGGAGGGGCGCCTTGGAGCTTCGTCTCCCAGCCCTCTTTGACCAGGCTGAGCGGTCCGCGGACCGGATGTCCGTACAATAGTTCAAACGGGCTGAACCCCAGGGACTTCTGCGGGACCTCCCGATAGGCGAACAGGAGGCATGGTAGTAGGACATCCCATTTCCGCCGGAGGGGCTCTTCCAAGCCCTGAAGCATCCCCTTCAGGGTTCTGTTAAAGCGCTCGACCAGCCCGTTCCCCTGAGGGTGATAGGGGGTTGTGAATTTGTATGTGACCCCGCACTGCTGCCACAGGGACCGCATGTACTTGGAGATAAAGTTTGTGCCCCTGTCGCTCACCACTTTGCGGGGGAATCCCACTCGGGAGAAGATCCCCATCAAGGCCCGGCCTACCACGGGGGCCGTTACAGTTCTTAGCGGGACCACCTCCGGGTACCTGGTGGCGTGGTCCACGAGGACCAGGATGAAGCGGTGGCCCAGGGCGGTCCGGGGGTCCAGGGGCCCCACGATGTCGATCCCGACCCGTTCGAACGGGGTGCTGACGGCTGGAAAGGGCTGGAGGGGGGCCTTGACCCGACCCCCCTGTCTTCCCGCTGGCTTGGCAGGTCCGGCAGGACCGGCAGTGGTTGTCCACGTCTCTCCGCATCCGGGGCCAGTAGAAGTGGGTCACCAGACGGCTGTAAGTTTTGTCTTGCCCTAGGTGTCCGGCGAGGGGCACGTCATGTGCCAGGTTGAGAAGGAACTCCCGGAAGCGGAGGGGGACCACCAACACGCGGCTGGCCCCGAGTTCTGCCACTTTCTGTTCACTGTACAACAGGCCCTCGGCCCAGTAGACCCAGTGGGTGCCGGTCTGGTCCCCGTTGGCTTGTGCGGACGCTTGTTGTCGGACCCCTTCGAGAGAGGGACAGGACTGCTGTTCTTGCTGGAACTGCTCACGGGTGGGGCCCCCTTCGTGGCGCCATTGTGCAAGTTCTGGTAGGGCGCCGAGGGAAGCAATCTCTTCGGGGGAGGGTTCAGTAGGTCCAGTGTCGGTGTCCGCCTCCCCCTCGCTGCAGGCGGGGGGTGGTGCGAGCCCCTCGGGCTGGGCGGCACCGGGGGCCGGGGACGAGCGGGGAGCCTGGGCGGTCATGGACCGGGTGATGGCGCAGGCCCATTCGGATAGTCCCAGCATTTGGAGGTGCTCTCGTCGCTCCACTTGAGCCCAGGGGGAACTCTCCAGGTCGTTCCCCAGGAGGCAGTCTAATGGGGCATCGTCGCGGACAGTCACTTTTAGTAGGCCTGTCACCCCTCCCCACTCGAAGGGGACCAGGGCCATCTGGCACAGGCTTTCGCTGTTGTCGGCCGTCCGGACGGGGCACAGCACATTGGGTAGGATCTGTTCGGGGGTCACCAGGTGGCAGCGGACAGCGGTGACACTGGTGCCGGTGTCACGAAGGGCTTCGGCCCGTTGTCCATTGACGGTGACCTGCTGCCGGTACTTCTGGGTGTTGCTTGGGATGGGGGTGCGGGGCACCATTTCTCTGCTGCCCAGGCAGACCAGGGACATGGCCGCCGGTTCCCATTCGGTGGTTCCTCGGTCGAGGGTCTCTTCTTCTTCTTCTCCTTCCCCCAGGGCGGCGGCCGCCAGCTGTCGGGGCGGGGGCCCGCCGGCCCCGCTTCTTCGGTTCAGGGGGCAGACCGGATCGCTGGCATAGTGTCCGGTTTGTTGGCAGCCATAGCATGTTACTGGGGGCCGTGGTCCGGTTCTGGCTGGGGTCGCCCCTCTTCGGGCTATGCTCGGGGAGAGGGGTTGCTGTAGCGGCCCTCAAGGTGGGCTCCTGGGGGCCCCGGCGGGGGGGTCCCGGTTCCTGTTCGGCCCTCCCCCTCCACCGCATTGGCGGGGAGGTCCGGTGGGGTTCCTCTGGTACTCCCCCATCGAGTTCCGGGGGACTCGGGTGTTGACCCATCGATCGGCCTCGACGGCGAGTTTTCGTGGGTCGGTCATCTTGCTGTCGAGGAGGTGTTGCCTTAGCTCCACGAAGCAATTGTTGGAGAGATGTTCCCAAACAATGAGGTCGACCAGCTGCCCGTAGGTGGTGACTTTGCTACCCTTGATCCATCCTTCTAGGGCCCGGCTGAAAAAGTCCACATATTCCACCCAGGTAGTACCCGGGATCTTTTTGCAGTCTCTGAACCGCTGGCGGTACATTTCCGTGGTTAGCCCGTAGCGGGTGAGCAGGGCCTCCTTCATGTGGTCGTAGGAGGTCATCACCTCCTCTGGTAGCTGAAGCAGTGTGTCTCGACCTTCACTCAGGAACCGACCCCACAGGCCGGCGCCCCAGTCCTTTCGGGGCACCCGATGGGAGGTCATGGCCACCTCGTATGCCTTGAACCATTGTTGGATGTCGTCATTCTTATAGTACTCCCTGACGACCTCTTTCGGGATATGTACCTTGGCCTCAACAGGCGGTAGGGTGTCTCTATTACTGGGGGTGTCGGTCCCCCCGTTCTTGGCCTTGATTTCGAGCTCTTTGAGACTTCGCTCGTGCTCAAGGGTCAGTCTTTTTTCCTCCAACTCTCGGTGCCGTCTCTTCTCTTCTATCTCCTCTTGTAGCCGTAGCTGCTCTAGGGCCAGTTTCTTTTCCGCCAGCTGGAGTTCGCCGTCCAGCCGCAGTCGTGCGAGCTCTAGTTCGTGGTTCCGGACCTTCTCCCGCTCTCGTATCTCCTCTTCGGAGAGGCCGGTTTCTAGGCTCTTTCCTCCTCCGGTTGCCGGAGTCGGTGCGGTTGATGTGGCCACCGTCAGGGGTAGGGTACCTTCTTCCTGGGAGTGGCCTGCCTCGGCCTCCAGCCAGGTCCTTAGGGCTTTCTGCATCTCCTCTTTGGTACCTAGGCCGGTGGTTGCAAGGCCTTTGTCCTTGCAGAACTGTTTCAATTCTTTGTGCGTGTATTCCTCCAACCGTTCGGGCTGGAACTCCGTGGTCGCGTTGTTTCCTTGTTTGCTCATGACTTCTGTCTGTCTGGATGGGTAGCTAGTGGGTTACTGGCTGGTACGTACTGCGTTCGGCTCGGATCCCGTCGCTGGCCACCAAATGTTGGAAGGCGGACCTCGGGGAGTCGGAGAGACCACCCAGAGGGGCCCCCACACTGTACGAAGTAGCCGAGCGCTGCCGAGAAGCCTCCTGGGAGATCCTTCTCCTATTATGTACTAGCACAGTAACACCACCACACAGGACTCAAGGAGGTTGTCTCAAGACGAGCAATTCTTTATCAGCACGTTACGGGATCAATATTTACACGAAAGGGGATCAAGGGATCCACAAAGGTCTCAGTGTCTCTTTAGAAGGGAAGGGGTAGCGGGACAGTCCTTGGCAGGAGCTTGGTACGAGGGTACCTGGGGCCCAGTTCTTATCCTCAAGCTGGAGGGCCTCCGGAACTCGGAGGGGTCGAGCCGCGACGGCGTCAGCAGGGCTCAGGCGTTCAGTTCGTGGAGAGCCGCGACCAGGTCAGCGGGGCTCTCAAGATGGTTTCCGCTCAGCTCGAGCCGCGACGTCGTCAGCAGGGCTCTGAGGGAGGTTTCAGCGAGGTTGGGCCGCGACAGCGTCAGCAGGGCCCCGATGTTCCTGGGGGGCTTCAAGGGTTCAGCAAGAAGGAGCCGCGACGCAGTCTGCAGGGCTCGTGGTGGTTTCAAGCAAGAGTTCTCCTCCGTAGGGTCGGCCGCGATTCAATCAGCAGGGCTCTCGACTCCGGGATACAACTGCCGGTCTGTTGTGGGGTCGCCCCAGATATAGGCCTGGAGCCCTTTGAAGTCCGGACCCTTGCGCCCGGAGGGGCGGAGAGGCCGGGTTGGGAGCGGCCAGACGCCCAGCAGGAGAGGCGCCGGGCCCAGGAGAGATGGAGGCCGATCGCACCTCGG
The DNA here is from genome assembly GCF_964204655.1 of Triturus cristatus. Classification (NCBI taxonomy): domain Eukaryota; kingdom Metazoa; phylum Chordata; class Amphibia; order Caudata; family Salamandridae; genus Triturus; species Triturus cristatus. The sequence continues at coordinate 1,163,140,647 of NC_140581.1, forward strand.
TGTGTGGGGACGGTTGGGGGTCCCATCGATACCGCCCTCTGCCAGGGCGATGAGGTGTTCACGTGATACCCCCTGGCCAGTTCTTGGTGCCTCAATGTCTGGACCTCGCTGGGGCCGAGGCCGGGTTGAGCGGAGTCAGGGGGACTGGTGTGCAGGGTCACGTGGCAGGCAACAAAATGGTGGAGCCCCAAGGTGTATGCGACCTCGTGCGGCTCGAACGGGTGGCCCGTGGAGGCCAGGGCGGGGAACTGGCCCAACCCCAGGGAAGTCAGGACCACGCCACGAGGCCGGGTCCAACACTATGCATGCACATATCCATTCACCCAGGCACTATCCTTACACTCATCCATTCACTGAGGTACTATGCATGTGCTCATACATTCACTTAGGCACTACCCATGCACTCATCCAATCACCCAAAAGTAGTACTCATGCACTCATCCATGCACTCAGGCACTATCTGTGCACTTCCCAATCACCTAGGCACTATCCATATACTCACATAATCACCCAGACACTACTTATGCACTCATTCAGTCACCCAGGCAGTACCGATGCGCTCATCCAATCACCTAGGTACTACTCATACATTCTTCAAATCACCCAGGCACTATCCATGCACTCACACAATCACCCAGGCATTACCCTTGCACTCCTCCATTCACTCAGGCACTACACATGCATACATCCATTTACTCAGACACTACCCATGCACTCATCTATTCACTCAGGCACTACCCATGCACACATCCTATCACCTAGGCAGTACCCTCCACTCATCCATTCACCTAGGCACTACCCATGCACTCATCTATTCACCCAGGCACTGCCCATGCACACGTCAAATCACCCAGGCACTACCCATGTACTCAACCAATCACCCAGGCACTACCCATGCACTCATCCATTCACTCAGGCACTGCTGTTGCACTCTTCCATTCACTCAGGCGCTAAACATGCACTCATCCATTTACCCAGGTACTACCCATGCACTCATCCAATGACCCAGGCAGTAGTGTTGCACTCATCCATTCACTCACACACTACCCATGCACTCATCCATTCACCCAGGTGCTACAGTTGCACTAATGCATTCACCCAGGCACTACACTTCTACTCATCTATTTACCCAGGCACTACCCATGCACTCATCTATTCACCCAGACACTACCCATGCACATATTGAATCACCCAGGCACTGCCCTTCTACTCATCCATTCATCCAGGCACTACCCATGCACTCATCTATTCACCCAGCCACTACCGATGCACTCATCCATTCATCCATGCACTAACTATACACTCATTCCTTCACCCAGCCATTATCCATGCATTCATCTATTCACTCAGGCACTATCCTTGCACTCATTGATTCACTGAGGGATTACACACACACTCCTCCATTCACTCTGGCAGAACCCACTCTGCCACTGGATTCAAGCTAGCCTGGCTGATGACGGCTGATTAGCCAGAAACCGGTCCCAGGATGCTTGTTTCTGGTCCAGGGAAGACATGGCTTGGCAGTTTGGGCTGGACTGTTCCCATGAGACACAGGGTCAGACTGATTTGCATATGGCCATGTCTGAACTGGGGTGGCGGAGTGAGTTAAAGAATGATGATGGATTAAACCCAGATCAGTTGACTGGGGGTGAGCGCTTGCAATGTTTAACTCTCCGTCCATCATCCCCTTTGGTTTTGCTTTGTTTGCCTTAAGTTGGCAGGGTATGCCCAGACGTGGGTCCCTTGCTCTCTTTGCCACTGGATTCAAGCTAGCCTGGCTGATGATGGCTGATTAGCCAGAAACCGGTCCCAGGATGCTTGTTTCCGGTCCAGGGAAGACATGGCTAGGCAGTTCAGGCTGGACTGTTCCCATGAGGCACAGGGTCAGACTGATTTGCATATGGCCATGTCTGAACTGGGGTGGAGGAGTGAGCTAAAGAATGATGATGGATTAAACCCAGATCAGTTGACTGGGGGTGAGCACTTGCAATGTTCAACACTCCGTCCATCATCCCCTTTGGTTTTACTATCCATGCACTCACATAATCACCCAGACACTACTCTTGCACTCATCAATTCACTGAGGCATTCCTCATGCACTCATCCAATCACCCAGGCAGTACCGATGAATTCATCCAATCACATAGGCACTACTCATACATTCTTCCAATCAACCAGGCACTATCCATGCACTCATGCAATTACCCAGGCACTACCTTCACACTCATCCATTCACTCAGGCACTATGCATGCATTCATCCATTTACTCAGACACTACCCATGCACACATCCAATCACCCAGGCACTACCATTCTACTCATCCATTCACCTAGGCACTGCCCATGCACTTATCTATGCACCCAAACAGTAACCATGCACTCATCCATTCACTGAGGTACTACCCATGCACTCATCCACTCACGCAGGTATTACTCATGTACTCATCCAATCACCTTGGCAGTACCAATACACTGATCCAATCACCCAGGCACTATTCATACAGTCTTGCAATCACCCAAGCATCAGCCATGCATTCACACAATAACCCAGACACTATGCTTGCACTCATCCAATTACTCAATCACTACTCATGCACTCATCCATTCACTCAGGCATTATCCATGCACTCATCCTTTTACCCAGGCACTACCCATGTATATATCCAATCAGCCAGGCACTACCCTTCATCTCATCCATTCACTCAGGCACTACGCATGTGTTCATCCATTCACTCAGGCACTACCCATGCACTCATCCAGTCAGCCAGGCACTACCATTGCACTCATCCATTCACTCATGCACTACCTATGCACTCATCTATTTACTTAGACACAACCCATTCACTCATCTATTCACCCAAGGCACTGCTCATCCACACATCAAGTCACCAAGGGACTACCCTTCTACTCATCTATTTACGCAGCCACTACCCATGCACTCATCTATTCACCCAGGCACTAACCAGGCACTCATCCAATCACCCAGGCCCTACCCATGCACTCATGCATTCACTCAGGCACAACTGTTGTATGGTTCCAATCACTCAGGCACTACACATGCACTCATCCATTGACCCAGGCAATACACATACAAACATGCAATCACCCAGTCACAACCTTTGCACGCATCCAATCACTCAGGCACTACTTATGCACTCATAGATTCACTCAGGCACCACTGCAGCACTCATTGTAACATCCTTGCACCAGTTATGCACTAATTAAATGATCCATACACCACTCATACACTCATTCCAACATATATACATACTTTATATGTTTTTTAACTGTAAAAGGCAGTACCAATGGGAACCTTAAAGTTTTTGTAAAGTTTTTTAAAAGTTGTTCTTTTTATAATTACAAAAATGGCAACTGGGACAGCAGGAATTGAAAAAACATGCACTGAAAAATGTGCAAAACATATAAAATGGGGAACAAAATTAGCATGTATGCTGTTTGCAGCATTGCGAATAGCTGGAAGACACTGCTCAACAGCATTTATAACAACACTGCAGTCCATGCAGTACATAGCCATTCTTGTGAACTCAGGAGCCATATCTGTTGCAGTAGTCTGCACCCCAGAAGGAATTTTCTGGCCGGGAACTGTTGCTTCTGCCACTGAAGGATAGGATGGGATACGATAGAATATCACTTATAAAGCACACTTATACCTGAGGGTGTCAAGGCGCGATAGCAGACAAGCATTTGCAATGCAACAGGTCTCGCATTTACGGGAGTTTGAGCTTTTGGCATTGTAAATTACAATGCCTTTTATTTATGTTTTGGTTTTTGAAATAAATAAAACCCATTGTCATGTACAATGCCATTAGCTTAAACTCGCTTAAATGTGAGACCTATTGCATTGCAAATGCTTGTTGCGTGAGTATGACTACAGTACATCTGCCATCAGTAAGAGTGTGGTCCTGCTTCAGTGTTATTTGAGAATATTTCTTTATAAACATATGCTAGAATAGTGTATTTTAGTTTGCAGTATGTTTGGAAATGTTATTGGCATGTATACGCCACAGAGTACGTACGTATGTTTGTGTTAGAACATATCTGTAGATATATTCTTTAGGGTGATTTTGCATGAGTGAGAGAAAGTTACTTGTCTGTGACAATCCCCGTCACAGCTCACTGGTCCTTTTTAGATGCATTCTCTTGAATAATTGTACAGCCCTCTCTGGGGCCCATGTCCCAAAAAGCAGTAGAACACCTTTTGGCGTCATATACTCTTTAGAGCTTAGAAGACCCCTTTGCCTTTAGGAGTTCCCAGTGGTGGATTGCAAAGTGATGGGGCCCCCCTGCAAACTATGAAGAAGGACCCTTGATATCCTATGTCTCACAGATATTCATTGGCTTAGGCTGATTGGGGGCCCCCTGAAATTAGGGCCAGACTGGGAACCCAAAGCAGCCCTGGCAATTTTCTCAGACCAGCCCATAGGGAAGCACTGCCTGGCCCCGGAGGCTGGAAAAGCTTGCCTGCTGAATTTGTTACTGGGGGCCGATATAGCACCATTGCCGGAAAACTGCCCCCTAGAAACAAAACTGGCCCCTACCCTTCCATCCTCCCTGGGAAACTCACGATGCCCGACACAGCAAGTCCGGTCCTGCCTGAAAGGTGGGAGACCACTCTACAATGCAGGGCTGCAGGGGTATGCATTAGGCCCCTGGAAGTTCCTCTTTCTGTTGAGATGGAAGATGTACACAGGAAATCCATATACATTTTGAAACATAAAATCAAACTACTAACCATTTAAATCAGGGAGGTTCGGTGAGTCACTTCTGATTCTACTAAGTAACCTATGCTGGCTAACCACTGTTACAGGTAAGTAACTTCCCCATCTCTAGCACGGGATCCTTTGCAGGTTCACGATTGGTAACATTGCCAAACAACCATGTAATTCACATGTTCTTTAATTTGAGGGTTGAGGTGTCCTCCCAATTTATGTCAATATTTCAGCAATAAATAGACAAATCAGAACGCCTTAAGTTGTACTATTTCAGGAGACAGCCTACAAAATCGAGCGACCACCCCAAAGATCTCCTCCAGAAAACATCCCGGCCTTGCGAGAGATCTACCACCAGCCAGATGTCAAACTCATGATCAACACCTACAAACTATCAACAACATCACACATACAAACACCAGTACTACACGGAAACCCATCAACTCTAAGCCTTCTGCCCAGGAAACTTTAAACACCAACCAAAGAGACTGCACGAATAACATTAAATCTCACTACTCTCCAGATGCCTCCTGAACCTAAGCATCGAAAGCAACAAAAATAAGCCACATTCATCAAAGCCAATATTTACACTGTAACAACAATTATGACTAAGGGCCTGATTGCATCAGGACTGCTGAACCCGTAGTGGAGGTGCGGTGGCGGTCAGGGACCGCCGCACCAGTGGTCCGACTGTAGTATTACAAGTATGGCGGTCGAACCTTTATGGAGAAAGGCACCGTCTTGGGAACGCCAATGAACTGACCTACCAGACAATGAGAATCCTAGTAATATGTCGGGCAGGCGGTTATTGAGTTTGGCGGTGCGGGAGTGGGAGAGTGGCGACGAGCAATGAGAAACTCTAGGAAGATCTCAAAACATATCTGCAAAGCACCAAAAATGGGAGGAAGGGCACTAACCGGAGACAGACTGTGTGACTGCAGTTCTCAGTAACAGAGGGCAGGCAGGCACTGCTGATGATCTCATTGATGTGATCCTTCACGGCCTGCGCTAGCCCAAAAAGCTATTTTTTTAGCATAGCAAGTGCAGCTAGGAGATTATATGGTCACTCAGTCGCAGGCATCATCGGTTGCTAATGCAATAAGGTAAACCAGCATTTGCACCAATAGAGTTTCGTAAATGCGAGACCTATTGCATTTCAAATGCTTGTTTGTAAAAGCGCCCATGCAGCGCTTTCCCTTAAATGTCAGCCGCGCCCCTTTCCTTAGACGAGCCAGGTTAGGAACTGCCATGCACCATTCCTACTGCCCTTTGTGTGGTGCCTGTTGCAGAGAATTCTAGAGCTGCCAGCATTTTCAGGAAAGTGGAATGGCAGTGAATCCCTCTGTTCAGCTCCAGGGTATCTGTAGTGATGAAAATATGTTTTCTATTGTGCCCATATTGAGTCTGTATTTCAGGGCTCTTGTCAGGAGGCCACTGCAGCTTGCACCAAACATTGCCCCTGCCATGCTGCAAATGATAGTAACAACACAGCTACTAACCATCACACTCCTACAAGTGTGGCAATTGGGACTAATCCAGGCCCCCAAAGCTATAAAAATGGCTTGGGCGGCAGGTAATAGTCATTTTAATGTATATTTGAATTAATAATTAATTGTTGTTGTGGTCATCTGCAAATTAGATAGTACAGCTGTTACTCTTCCTCTGTCAATCCTGGCTCTCAGTCTGATTTTCTGGGCCATTTGAGTTCATTGATGGATGACCTGGTTTCCATCCTCATGCTGCCTGCTTTTTTGTTGCAGAACATAGATCTGGCATAGCATGATGGTGGTGTACTGAGGAGTGGAAGTGACAAAGGCAGAGAGGGAGAGAGGTTTAGATAGAGAAATAAAATAATAGAGGTCAAATAGAGAGAGCATTTATTTACCTGTGGCCCCTTGGAAGGTGGGGGCCCAGGGCAACTGCCCACTTTGCCCATGCCTTAAAACGTCTCTATCTTAACTTTTAATCAGACAGTTTGGTAAATGTGTGGCTGTTCACCCTGGCATGTGGTAATTACCACTAGGCCTCGGTCATAATCAGGGTCTAGGTCTGGGCTGTGGATCAGCTGGTGATATGCCTGTATCATGTTGTGGGCAGAGGCTAGAACTTCATATTTAGAAATTGTGCTTACCTGCCCTAAGTATGAGACAGAAGTACAGATTGGAATAAACACCCGTTTGACTCTGTATTTTGGAGGTGGCATCTTCAATAAAGTTGGTTGGTTGATAGCCTCCCGCCAGAGGTGCTAACAGTGAGAGGACTGGCATACAGATGTAGCTGGTAATAGGTCCTCACATTTACCAGGTGGGGTGCGTGGGTAAAGCCTGTCCAATGGGCACAGTGCCTAATGACTCCAGGTCCCTTCAGCTCGAGGCTGTGTCTCATCTCTCAAGAGGCCATGCACTTATATGCAGTCTCAGAACATTTTGTGCCACATGACCTGAATGAAAAAGGCAGGCTTTGGAAATATGGGTACATCGGAAAAAGAATGCACTTAAGTCGACTATACAGCAAATGTGAAATAGCATTGCCTGTCATTGCCCCTTGAGCTGCACCTGCACAACTAAGGCTCTGTTCCTGTTAAGGAGAGTTGTCTTTTGTTTCCGACAAAAGGTTTGTACTGTTGACAGCGGCTTTAGCCGTGGATGAGTTGTATGTCTGCACAGAGCGTGTACCTTGTCTCTAATTTCCTCCATTCTGGCTTCCAAACCATTATTCACTGGCACGCTCGTCCCTATACTTCGCTCAACGCATGTCAAAGCAATTCGACAGAGCACATACAGCTGGAGCAGTGGGCAAGGCAGGAAGCCCGCTACAATTCACATAACATTAATAACGATCCTAAGGACATATTTCTAGTGCTGCGTTAATGGCCATCAGCATAATGCTTAGTGAGCAGTGTTTGTCAATGTATACCATCAGGAAGGATCAGGAGCGGAGAGGAGGATGACCACTGCAAATATAGAGAGAGGGATAATGAGAGTCACAGATCACTGTGCCGCTCTACCAAGCAACAGGCAAACAACCACATCAACAGCATGGAAATGAGACGGAGAGTTGCAGGCCAAACAACCACAATAAAACCATAGATGTGAGACGGAATGTTTAGGGCAAACAACCACATCAGCAGCATGGAAATAAGATGGAGAGCTGTAGGGCAAACAACCACACCAACAGCATGGATATTAGACTGAGAGTTGTAGGGCAAACAAACACACCAACACCATAGATATGAGATGGAATGTTGAGGGCAAACAACCACAAAAACAGCATGGATATTAGACGGCGAGTTGTAGGGCAAACAACCACAAAAACAGCATGGATATTAGACGGAGAGTTGTAGGGCAAACAACCACACCAACACCATAGATATGAGACAGAATGTTGAGGGCAAACAAACACATCAACACTGTAGATTTGAGACAGAGATGTGAGGCAAAGAACCACATGAACACCGTAGATTTGAGATAGCGAGCTGTAGGACAAACAATGGCATCTCCTCTGTAGAAGTGAGACAGATAGATGTCGAACAAACTAATTGAACTTGTTTTGTCAGTCAGGTTCTGATCAAGTTATTGATCTGATGCCAAAATGCAGTTTGGCCAAGATTGCAAGGTTTGGGGTACCCGCGTGGTAAGCGCCAATGGAGTCCTTTGATTTTGTGTCGCATAGAGCCAGATTCACAAAATATTTCCACTTGCAAAATAGACATGCATATGAAAAAAGTATAAAGTCTGCATATAAGTTCTGACTAGAATGCACAATATTTGCATCTATTTATTTTTGCCGATAAGAGTTACAAAGCTGGGAAATTCAAACAAGAGGGCAGAGTTCTTTGTAACTGCGATACTAGGGAGAGGGGAAGTCAATGTTTCTAAATGAGTATCTGTGAATGGTCATGGGATGATGTAAATACCCACTGAGTTGTAATTTTCTGGCAATTTACATACATTTGTAATGCCTTCTCTACATATCTTTGCACTACTAAATATACACCTTGCACAACCAGCCTCTAAGAGATGTTGAAAGAGTGAAAAAGGCCGGGGAACATCCCATTTCCTTAATGTGATTTGAGAGAAGGAAGGTGCTCACCTGGAAAGTTGTTTTCCAAGAGGCAAAAATTAAAATAAATGTAAAAGTGAAATTTCTCACTCCTGCTAACCGAAGGACTGCAGATTTCCTATGACGCGGGCATTCCACACTCACATGGTTAGGGAATACAGGTGTAGGCCAGCGACACTATTACAATCATACGTTCCCCTTGTACATGCTGCACCTATGCGTCTGGGGATTTTTTGACTTCTTCACAAATCCTGCTCTTCAGACCTGCACGTGGGCTGCCATGTTGCATTTATCCTGTGACATTGTGCCAAGCCAAGAACGTGGAGTCTTTTGACAGAACTATCAAGCTATATTGAACTCAGTTCGGCTAAGTTAAACTGTTGTTACTATGCTACATCTGATGAAGGTGAGTAATAGAGAAAACATGCACTAATAGCAGTCTAAAATGTAAAGAGAAATTACTCCTAAGAGGAGCCAGTTTATAAACAGGCACCACCTAGCTTCGTTTCAGACTTTAGATCGATCAGGGCAACAGGTGTGCCTGGTGACTCAAGAACATGTCGAGGTTTCCAACCTACAACAACCGAGAATGTTTCTGGGATGTTCTTTTTGGTTTCAACAACTGCCTCTGCGACTAGCTGAAGGCAAACTGTACGGCTATTTTCGGAAAACCTATCACTAACCGGCAATTCCTATGACTAACTTTACAGTAATTGGCTGGTTTTTGATAAATAATCAAACACGCTGAGTTTCAGGACATACCTCGGGTATATGAAAATACGTAAACAATTGTGTGTTGTCACAACACTTTTGGCGATGTCACAACACTTTTATCCCACGCACAGCAGAGACAGAGCTATTTGCACCCCCTCACACTCCTCGATTGTGAAGTGGGGTGGGTTCAAACCTCTGACGCAGAGTAAAGCCAACCTGGGGCATCGAGGGAACAGGCAGAGGGAGAGGCTTGCTGATGTGCAATACCGAGATCCCGAGATTAAACATAACAAATGTCCAATCAAGTGCCAGCACACACACAAAACTAACCCTGATCTGGGAGTCCATGCCAGAGAAGGATCAACGAGCAGCGAGCGCGCGCCCTTGGCGTGCTTTGTTTTGAAATGTTAGTTAGGGTGTGCGTTGTATTTACCATTCATCCGTCAAGGGTGCCTAGTCAAGGAACAATGAGTGGGCAGGTGGAGGCGACGTCAGAGTACAATCGAATGTAGTCTCTTTGCAGACTGTGTTTACCTTCCATTCATGGCATTGGGGCCAGTGTTCAATTACACCAAATGCAATCGGTCTTTAATGAAACCATGGAAAACTCTAGGTTTTAATCACGCCCAGCACATACATTTAAACGATACTGCCTTTTAATAATTGGAATCTAATGTTTGACAAGAGAGAGAGTGATATAATATATGGGCGCTCAAAACAGAGTTTACAAAAATGCATTTAGTTAAAATGTTTGGGAGTAAAAGGTTTAGCTATAAGGCTCAATAAACACACAGATTGCAGTAGTTATTCTAATACAGTTTATGTTTGTTGTTTAAGAGGGCCCCCTTGACTAATTAGCTGCATGTAAAAAAAGTAGAACACAATGACCTCCGTGGAACACATGGTATAAAGAACGTCGACGGTGCTAATCATTATGGGAGTCGGTAAAATAAAAATATTTTTGCAAACCGCTAAAACAAACAAACACCAGTACAGCAAGGACATCGCCAAGACAGTATAGCTAACATCCGGGCCTCTATCTAGGATTTTTTGGGCCCGAGTAGAAACTGGAAGGTGCGAGAAACCTATCTATAATTTGCAAATGACCCAAAGTGGCATTTCATTTATTTTGTCAGGAAAGAAATTACTTTAGAAAAAGCAATTTCCCTGGTATAGATATCAGAAAAGATGGATCAAAACATAAATACATACATTCTAAAACTCTATTAAGTGACTGCACATTACATTAGTCTCAATGGATTCCTTTACTCCAGTATTCACTATGGGGCCAGTTCACAAAGGAATCTTTATGTGCAGGGATCTTCACACAGAGATTTCTGCGTACATTTAGGTGAAGATCTCTACACGGGTGGTAATCCCAAATTCTGAGAGGAAATCTCCACCTTATGCTAGATTTACAAGTCTGAATCCCTCTTATGACGGTGGGGGGAAACGGGGGTCCACTAACAACTAAAATTACAACTGTAAAGTTACTAACAGTAACTACATGGGCAGATTTTTCTCTCTATAATGCCTGTTTGTTGAGAGCTCTGCTACAGGGTGGAGAAGTTCGGATGAAGGGAGTAGGGAAAAACCACACACCTGAATTAAATCAGAAATACCTGACACACGATTACACTCCAAATACCTAATTACACCCCACACTCACTGCTCTGCGCTCTTTCACTTGGACTACATTACTCTGTGGCTATCAGAACCTCATCCTGCCTCCACGATACAGATTACAACAATAACAAGCATTTGCAATGCAATAGGTCTCGCATTTACGCAAGTTTGAGCCATTGACATTGCAAATAACAATGCCTTTTATATTTGTTTTCGTTTTAAAAACAAATAAAAGGCATTGTCATTTACAATGCCAATACTTAACTTGTGTAACTGCGAGACCTATTGCATTGCAAATGCTGGTTATAAATTGGTGTCCTATTTCTTTCAGGTTACATGACGGAAGGAGACAAATTAAGACTGACTTCCATTGCCTTTTCTTTAACACGGATTTGAATGTTGCTGTAGGCTCCCGGTGCAGCCCCCATAAGCACAGGCTATTTGTCTCCGTTTGCTTCACTGACTGTGTGAAACCAAAATGGCCATCCATCATCCACATTTTATGCTGACCTGTCTCTTCTATGGTGACAGCAGCATTAACTCAACCCAGCGAAAAACAGAGCGATTATTACAGAGGAAGTATTTAGAAGTTATCGTCACTTTTGGGAGAGCAAACTGAGAGAAGCCGGCAAACCAATGTCAATCAATGGCAGATGTTTACTCACAGGCAGTGTCAGTTTATGCTAGGAATTTCCTGACACATGCAGCGCAGCAGCATGGGCACACTCCGTATCACACTTCAGCTTCAAACACGGCTTAAATCCTCCGTGGAAACGGCAGCAATTATTGGGAGCTAAAACCAAACAAATAAAGACGCACAGTGCGCCAGTGGCGGCACAGCAGATGCCAGACTCATGGCGCTGATGGAAAGGGAATACAGATTAAGGAGCTATGGAAAGAGGATCAGCCGAGCAGTGCCCAGCAGGGGGCTTGGTTGCTTTACATGACGCCATGAACTATCAACACGTATGCCGCTCATGGTATTGATATTTAATATGCTTGGCATTTATCAGGGTCATATGTAATGGAAGCCTTGCAGCCACATCATTCATGAATTGCACATGGACTTTTTCGCAGTAGTTCCTATAAGTACCTGCACGCACGATTTGCGGCATTGTGAGTACACGCTTTGGTTTGTTTCGTGCTTTGAAATTTGCCCAACCCCGTCCCGAACACCCAGAATCTTTCACCTCCCCTGAGAGGAAAGGAAACAACAACAAACCAGCAACAGAGGAGCCCGCGAAAGTGAAAGTGATCGTGATTACGATCGCTACGGAGGAAAGACACATGGGGCTGCGCGCGTGCATGTTCACGTGCACTGTAGCTTTAGGCCACGGCAGCACTTTGAAAAGCCCAGTTATAAAATGTCTCTTCGAGCCTTTGGCTCGCGCGACCTAAAAATGGGTGGTGGTGGGGGGCGGTGTTGCGCGGGGTCTATACGACTTGTATTTTGCTGTCTCTTTTGTCATTGCACCCAGGCATAATGATACAGCAAGTAACATGATACCTACAACAAGTTAGGACTATTGGCTTTGTCAATCGTTGTTAGTTGCATAAGATAAATTAGCAGTAACTGTGGCTTGTATATAATATTGAAAAAGCATCCACTTGAAGCTCTAGTGACACCACGACAATGTTACTGCTCCTGAGTTTCAAAAAGAGACAACAATATAATCATGCAGTGGCTGAACTCGACAGATTAAGAAATATATCCCAAATTATATATAACAGTCGGTAGACGCATGCCTCTACAGTGTTCTCTTATATTTTGAAACCAGAATTGGTCAAGTTCAAATCCTTTCAATGTTCCCTTTTCAAACAATCATTATCAACGCCAAGTCTGGCCCTGGCACGGTAGTGCGATTTTTGTTTAGTATTAATAAAATTTGACACTTCAGACAGCAGTTTCAGCAGAGAGGACAAAGAAGGAATGGGCATGGAATCCAAATACAGAAACTGAAACTTCTCTATCAAGGGGAAACCTCACTGCCAAAGTTCAGAGCTTGTGAAAAAGCGACCAGCGAAATCACTTGCTAGTTAATGTTCGGGGGGGGGGGCTAAGCAAACATTTGGGGGGTGGGGCTGAATCTTTAAACAGTAGGCAGAGTGGTGCTGATTTCGGGGGCGGGGGGGCTGAATCTAGGCAGAGTGGAGCTGCGGGGGTTCTTAGAAGGGGTGAACCAACAGCGAGGCCTCATTAACATGCAAATGGTCTTTTTAAAGACCTGTGAAGTGCTCAGGCGCGGCTTTGTGTCTGCCCGGGAAGCGGTCTCATCCCGGGCTGCCACACACGACGGGGGGGGGCTGAAGCCCTTTGAGTTCAATGGGTGTTGCGCGCCTGATCACAGGTAAATGCGGGACAGAACGGGGTTGTTGAGCAGGGCCGGGCTGGCTTGCCCGGGCATCGGGCGTTTCCTGTAGCAAAAGTGCTTCACAGTTAACCTCCCCCATGACCCTCCAGCTGGTCCGACATAATTGCCAGGCCTACTTTGGGGTTCCAGTTCGGCCCTGTTGTTGAGTATCCTACCCAGGGCTTTAAGTGGGATAAAAAAAAATGGGTGGGGGTGGGGGGCGGTGTTGCGCGGGGTCTATACGACTTGTATTTTGCTGTCTCTTTTGTCATTGCATCCAGGCATAATGATACAACAAGTAACATGATACCTACAACAAGTTAGGACTATTGGCTTTGTCAATCGTTGTTAGTTGCATAAGATAAATTAGCAGTAACTGTGGCTTGTATATAATATTGAAAAAGCATCCACTTTAAGCCCTAGTGACACCACGACAATGTTACTGCTCCTGAGTTTCAAAAAGAGACAACAATTTAATCATGCAGTGGCTGAACTCGACAGATTAAGAAATATATCCCAAATTATATATAACAGTCGGTAGACGCATGCCTCTACAGTGTTCTCTTATATTTTGAAACCAGAATTGGTCAAGTTCGTATACTTTCAAAGTTCCCTTTTCAAACAATCATTATCAACGCCAAGTCTGGCCCTGGCACGGTAGTGCGATTTTTGTTTAGTATTAATAAAATTTGACACTTCAGACAGCAGTTTCAGCAGAGAGGACAAAGAAGGAATGGGCATGGAATCCAAATACTAATCATGCATATTAGTCTGGGCCACTGGCATTTTGCGATGCTGCAGCGTTTTCCTCATAATTATGGATTTGCCAAACTTCCCAAATAATGCTCGCATAATAATTCTCGCTTTTGGGAGTGATTAAGCTATTGACATTGTAAATAACAATGCCGTTTCTTTAAATGTTTTAAAAACATAAACAAAAATAATGTCATGAGCAATGGCAATAGCTCTAACTTTAACAATGCCGAGACCGTTGCATTGTAAATGCTTGTTTTCCCATGAGGCCGGCCAGGCAGCTAAAACTATCTTTAGGGCAGACCTTTAAAAAAAATATATATATTTTATAGGCTTTGAACCGAAGTAACATATTAGAGCAAAAAATTCGTAATATGAATGAGAACTGATACCACATGACAAAATTTATTTTGAGTGTTATTTTTCAGTCACAACCTGTAGTTTAGATCTGTGCTATGCCGATCATACAATGTATTTTGTTAGTTGCTAGAACTAGTATGTAAAAATACATAGCTTTAGATTACATTCACGACAATAGCTCCTTCATCGAGGGCGTCATTGTGTGCAATGGCAGGATAGCAAAGTGCGCGCACAAGTGCTGTCAGTGTTGTCCCTGGGGCCTAACCTGTTCTCTCTGTGGAATGCGAAGGGAGGCGTGATTTAAGCAGCCTCAAGTCGTATCTCTTTCCGCTTGGAGAGCGAGGGCGTGAATAAACTCTTTATATGGAGGTTAAGAAAAGGCATTGCTTGCCCGCCTGTCTCTGCAGAGGCCGTACGGAAACAGCATTAGTCATTGTTTATGATTTGGGAGTTTTACGTATTTTTTTTGCTGTGACTAACAGAAATTTACATGATGGTACTCTGAGCCAATCCCGTGACGCCTTGCTTTTCTGACATGTGCATATGCCACATCAGCAGCTGTTTGTAATTTGTATGCTGGTGTCGATTTTTATATACGAGTGCAGTACTGAGTTTTACTGTTTTAGTGGCATCAGTGTGCCATCGATTGGCCATTGCATGGCCGGGAATGCGAGGTAACAGATTGTAGAAGCATGGTCTGTAAGATAGTCTGCCCTTGATGTGTCGATGATCGACACGATGAAAATATGTGCATAATATGTGTATGCTCGTTGTGCCTGCAGATGGGAGTGGAGATACCGTAAAAACCCTGGAAAGTTTTCAGGTGAGGGTGAGGCGGCAGGAAAATTTACTTCAGCGCTGCAATGAAATGATTCGGACTCACAAGGAGCGCAGCGCCCAGCTGAGCAGCGAGAAGGAAACATTGCAAGAGCAGCTGGAAGAGCGACTGCAGGAGCTGGAGAAAATGAAGGTAGGTCATTCACTCTGCTGGTGTTTCGAGTTCACTCGCACGAAAACCTGGCTATCGACAGCATGGAGTTTATTGAGATCCTCACTGGAGGAGAGGAGGGCTCGCACATACGGGTGGGGAGTTTGTATTGGTTTAGAGGGGCACCGCCCCCTCCGCCTCAGGGAGGACAGCAGGTGTTTTTCTTAATTGAGCTGACCAGTGCGTCGTCTTGTGCACCCCCACGGCAGTTCGCCTGAGTCACAAACCAGCAACAGAGGAGCCCGCGAAAGTGAAAGTGATCGTGATTACGATCGCTACGGAGGAAAGACACATGGCGCTGCGCGTGTGCACGTTCTCGTGCACTGTAGCTTTAGGCCACGGCAGCACTTTGAAAAGCCCAGTTATAAAATGTCTCTTCGAGCCTTTGGCTCGCGAGACCTAAAAAGGACAAAGAACTTCATTGAGAAAGAGACAGATCTTGCAGTTACCTTTGTTGTTGATCATTACAGGGAACTACATGGTCTGCTTCCATACACCCTTAGTGGAGCAGAGAAGGCGGCCATGTGGTAGGAGTTGGCAGACTCTGTCAGTGTATTTGGGATGGAGGTATACAGCGTGAAGGAACCAAAGTAAAAGTGACTGGATGAGAATAGGCAGGTGAAGGAGAAGTTCTCCAGTATAGCAATAGCAAAGGTTGTTTCTGAAGTGACCTAGATCCTGTCTCTGTCTCATTTCTGTCAATGAGCATACCCTCACCATCATGCATCCTGGCCAGCTATATGACTTGCCTATTCCAGGTAATTCCAGTGTAAGGCCAGGTAAGAAAATATGTCTCTCAAGTTTAGGGGCCAGATGTACAACAGTTTTTGCATGGGCAAACAGGTTTGCAGACCCGTTTGAACATGCAAAAACAGCATGGGCCATGTACAAAGCCTATTGAGCGAGTCACAATTTATTTGCGACTCTTTGCCACTCGCTATTAGGAAGGGGCGTTCCCTTCCTCATAGCGTGTGCAAGCCCATGTATGAATGTTTTGCGTCCGCAATTGCAGGTGCAAACCAATTGCAAAATACCACCCTCTTCAAGAGGGTGGTAATGCACTCGCAAAAAAGAAGGGGTCCCCAGGGGACCCCTTCCCCTTTGCAAATGAATGGGAACATATTTTTTAAGGGCAGGCAGTGGTCCCAAGGACCACTACCTGCCCTTAAAAAATGAAACAAAAACGTTAAATGTTTTTCTTTTTTAAATGCATCCCGTTTTCCTTTAAGGAAAACAGGCTGCATTTTTTTTTAAAACTGCTTTATTTAAAAGCAGTCCCAGACATGGTGGTCTGCTGAGCCCAGCTGGCCACCATATCAGGGAGGGTCTGGATCTGATATATATATATATATATATATATATGCAAACACCAGGCGCATTCTCCCACTTCCAGGCAGGCGAAGAAGAAAGCACACGGACACCAATCGTGCTTCAGGAGAATTTAATCCGAACCAGCACCCACACAGCATGTCATTACGCGTTTCGGCCACAAAGTGGCCTTGATCACATAAAGTAAGCGCCATTGCTAACAACCTTATATACACAGCACTCAAAGGTCATGTGATGGTTGTGATGATGGACATAGAAAAAATCTATGGTAAATAGTATCTATACAAAGTGTACAAATACAATTAAAATAACTGCATAAAGAATGTATAACGAAAATCCTTAATGTGGGCTGAGATTTGCCAATCTATTGTCGAGTTGAACTCGTGATCAAGTGCAAAAGAGCATGTACAGTACTGTAACAATCAGTGCAAATGCTAAATGTGCCGAATGTTCAAATAGGAGTACAAACTGCAATAATATTATTGTGCAAAATACGCAATAACAGTACAAAGTGCAAACAATCGCATATACTATATACATAGCAGCAATATTGGCCAAATGCAAGATGTTCATAAATAAGTTCAAATACAACTCTTTAGAAATTAACACAGAGGCAAGAGATAAAATAGATAAAAGAATATAATAATCAAGCCCAGGATCTCGTAAAACTCAGTTACAACCACGCCGATCATCAGAACACTATCTGAAAAGGTGAAAAGAGTGCCAGTGTAAAAGATAAAGGGATGGAAAAAAGGAGAAAGAAATGTGGAAATATTGAAGTACATAGAAACAAACAGTCTATGTACATAAAAGCGGAGACTGGTTTCTCATATATTAGTAGAAACATGAATTGCACAACTTCTGTCGAGGTGATCCCAAATAGGACACGGCTGGCAGATGCCGGAGGAACCAATCGGCAAGGGATATCAACTGAAGAAGACAAAAATAGACAGCAACAGAAAAGAAGAGAAGAGAAAAGAAACCAATGTGCAAATTCCAGCACTAGAAAAACCAATGTTACAGATATCTAACATCATAAAGGAAAAGCATATTCATATGCGATGTATGTCAGCTAAAAACATTTTTGCAAATAAGTAGCAGGGAACAAAGAACAGAGAACACTCACCCAAAAATGTCGGGGATAGCCTGCAATAGTCTAATGGGGCACTGTAGGATGCACAACACAGTAAACTAGCCGTTCTTATATAAAATTGTGTAAATCTTCAGTATTGTTAAGCCCTGTGGGTGCTTTGCTATCGAACTCAAGGATGTACCTTGTTTCAAGTTGTCTGAGAAGCTTTTGTCTGTTACCTCCACTGCGTTGTGCAGGAATGTTGTCAATAACAAAATATTTGAGGCAACTTAGATCGTTGTTGTGGCATTTCTTGAAATGCCTTGCTACAGGGTAGCTGGAATCGTTGTTTACGATTGCTCTTAAATGTTGAAGAATTCTAACATGAGCTTGTAGTTTGGTGCTACCTATGTAGTTTAACCCGCATGTGCAATTGAGGACATATATCACAAAGTCAGACCTGCAAGTGTAATGACCCTTGATTTGCCTGGTGTTAGGGCTAAATGGAACAGAATACTCGGTATTGTTCTTCTGACCAAATTTGCATGCCCTGCAACTGGCACATTTGAAAAATTCATTCTTAGGTTTCAGCCATGTGCTACTGGAAGAACTATGAGTGCCGGACCTGGTCAGTTCTCCCTTCATAGTTTTAGCCCTTCTGAAAGTGAGAACAGGTTTAGATGGTAACATGGGGGTCAGAACACCATCAGTAAGCAAGATGGGCCAATTTTTGGTAATGATGGCCCTGATTTTGTGATGTTGCTTATTATAGGTCGTGATGAGTCGTGGTGTGTCAGAGAATGAGCTGTCAAACCCAGGAATGGGCACATTGGGACTAGGATTGATGGTCTTATCTTTTAACAGTGTGTCTCTAGAGATGGACTGCACTTTCTTGTAAGCGTCCCTCAGAGTCCTCTCAGTATAGCCTCTTTCCTTCATCCTCATTATTGCTTCCTCAGAGCATTTGGCCCTCTCCTCATTCGTACTACATATGCGTTTGATACGGAGGAGTTCCCCATATGGTATGCTTTTTATGAGGTGTTGAGGATGAGCACTGCTGGCGTGCAAGATGGAATTGCCAGCAGTGGGTTTTCTGTAAAGAGTGGTCTTGATCTTATTATTGACAATCATAACTCTAGTATCCAAAAACTCAACAGTAGTTTTGTCAATGTGAGAGGTAAATTTGAGATTAAAAGCATTAGTATTTAAAATCTCGATAAAGTCCACCACACTAGTAAAATCACCATTCCAGACCATAAAAACGTCATCAATATATCTAAACCATTTTACAATTTTGGAATTAAAAACATCAGCATGGGTCCCCATAAGAACCTGCTCCTCCCACCAGCCAACATGGAGACATGCATAGCTGGGAGAGAAGCAAGCTACCATGGCGACTCCCCTCTTCTGAGAATAGAGATCACTTCCAAAGATGAAATGGTTATTACACAGGGCCCACTTGATCAGTTCTAAAAGCATAACATTGTGATTGTGGTATTTGATAGGTCTGAGATTCAAATACTGTTTGGTAGCAGCGGTGCCAGTATCATGTTCAATGCTGGTATACAGTGACTCGATGTCCAGAGTCACCAAAAGAAACCCATCCTGCCATTGGATATTACTCAGTTTTCTGATAAAATCCCCAGTGTCTTTAATATAGGTGGATAGGTCTTGGACTAGCGGTTGTAGGAAATAATCCACATACCTGCTTGTGTTCTCACTGAGACTTCCAATGGCAGAGATGATAGGTCTACCTGGTACCGGCTTCGCTCCTTTGTGTATCTTAGGTATGAGATAAAGCACAGGAATGGTGGGGAATTCAGTGTGTAAAAAGTTGAATTCATTGCTCGAAATCAGTCCCTGTCTTTTGTAGGAGTGTAGCATTTTTTTCAGAGACTCCTTGGAAGTGTTGTAAATCTTCATGTCTATTTTTTCATAACAGTCCTCATCCGAAAGTTGCCTTTTGGCTTCTGTCACGTAATCATCCCTAGGCCAAATAACCAAGTTGCTTCCCTTGTCGGACGTGCAAATTATTAAATCGTGGTTGTTGTTTAGTTTGCAAATAAGATTCTTGTACTGAAGCTCCTGTTGACTGATCTTGGTGTTTTTGTGACTAGTAGCATAATAGAGATTTTTCAAGTCGCCAGTGACCATCTCCTGGAAAATGTCAATGGCGTCCTTGGGCATCATGGGGATGAAGCTGGATTTTCCTCTGAATGGACTGAGACCAGCGCATGGATCGATGTTAATAAGCGTTGAGAGTCTGTCCTGTGAGGACCGTGTATTGTTAAGGCTGCTTGAAGAATTGTCGTCCGTACTGTTGAGTTCAGCCAAGGGGAGAAGCAAATTGGGCATCCGCTGCCACCAGATTATGATCAATGTTGGTAGCCGTAATTTCAGAGGAAGCATCAGATTTGTTGCTACCTTTGATTGTAAAGAATCTTTTGAGTTTTAGTTTTCTCGTAAAGCTGAATATGTCAACTCTAGTCTTGCAGTAGTTAAAGTTGTTACCAGCACAGTAAGAGAGACCCAAGGATAAGATGTTCTCTTCTGCAATGGTGAGGGCAATTTTGGAAAGATTGACAATCGTGTTGTTGTTGTTATGTTTGTTTAACGTCGTCGCCATTGTGCTTTTTTGCCTCTTTGTGCTGTGGCCCTTTCTTCTGGCACTCCGTTTTTTGTTACGATTGACCCTGCGGGTGCTTGAGGATTCCACGGCCTCAGGGTCTGGCGGCGGTCCTCGGCTAAAAAATTCAGCTCTTCTCCCGGTTGCAAAATATTTAACACAGTATTGGAACCTCTGCGATCCATTTCTTCCCCCTCACTACCGCTGGTCATGGATGCAGAGTCGACTGTGTCTAGTTCCACCAACGTGGGGTGTCCACTAAGAGTTGGTACATCACGTGTAGTGGTAGCCAATTTGTCAGAGCGTTTTGTTCTGGCATTGTCGTATCGTCGGGCGAAGGTAAAAATCTGCCCTAATTCATAGTCCTCTTTATCTCGTGTAAATTTGCGTATTTTTCTCTGTTTGATTTTTTCTTGTTGTTATTTGCGACTCTTTGCCACTCGCTGTTAGGAAGGGGCGTTCCCTTCCTAATAGCGTGCGCAAGCCTATGTATGAATGTTTTGCGTCCGCAATTGCAGGCGCAAACCACTTGCAAAATACCACCCTCTTCAAGAGGGTGGTAATGCACTCGCAAAAAAGAAGGGGTCCCCAGGGGACCCCTTTCCCTTTCCAAATGAATGGGAACATATTTTTTAAGGGCAGGCAGTGGTCCCAAGGACCACTACCTGCCCTTAAAAAATGAAACAAAAACGTTAAATGTTTTTCTTTTTTAAATGCATCCCGTTTTCCTTTAAGGAAAACAGGCTGCATTTTTTTTTTAAAACTGCTTTATTTAAAAGCAGTCCCAGACATGGTGGTCTGCTGAGCCCAGCTGGCCACCATATCAGGGAGGGTCTGGATCTGAAATATATATATATATATATATATATATATATATATATATATATATATATATATATATATATATATATATATATATATATATATATATATATATATATATATATATATATATATATATATATATATATATATATATATATATATATATATATATATATATATATATATATATCGCTTAAGACTCTTTCACCACATTTCCTTCCATCTGGATACTGGATACAAAAGAGCACGCACCACAAAATCCTTTCGTAATACCGCTCAGTTTATTTTCGTAGTTACACAACAGGAACGGCAGCCATTATGCGTTTCATCCCTCCCTGGGGACTTGATCACATATTACCTACTGGCGGTCGCCAGTAGGTAGTTATAGTTAGGACCCTGTTTCCATAGGAAATCCGCAACATTCTATTTTGAATAACTTTGGCGCCGGTCGACGAATCCTCGCGAATTTCTCAAAATAGGTGGGGCGCTACGCTACGCTCCTACCCTGAAAGTCTCGGGGGGATTCGTCAAGCGGGGGCTGAGATAAAAGGGGGGTCCCAAAACGCGTTTTTCCCATGCATTTTTCCATAGGACCTTTAGACAGGGCTACAGCCCGAACGGCTGAACAGAATTACTAGAAATTTGGCAGAGAGGTAGTCCTCAGGTCAAGGAAGTGCCTTTTGTAGGTTTGGTGTAAATCTGTTCAGTAGATTCTGAGAAAATAGACTTTAAATCAATATATATATCTGAGCCAGCTTACGGTACGCTTACCGTAAGCTTACCGTACGCGTACGGTGGCGTGCGCGAGCGCGATTCTGATTGGCTGTTACATCTAAGTAAACATTCGAATCGGTCGAAACCAGGAAGCGGCGGCCGCCATTTTCTCTCTCGCACTCTGAGGGGGGGGCTGTAAACAAAGGCAAAAAACATATAAAGGGGCTGTTTAGACAGCGCCCATGCACATAGCCATGTTAGTTGAGTCCTCAAAGATCCCCCAAGGCCAAAAACGGTAAATTTTTATTTTTTGAAAATTTCGCCGATTACGCTTACCGTACGCGTACGGTGCGCTTACGCTAAAAATTTTAATAAAAAAAAAAAAACACTCTCTGTGCATGACATATTATTGTCATCACTTACAAATTAAATTTAACAGATTACCTATCACAAGGAAGCGCATAATATGTCCTCCATGTGCGCACGGTGCGTAACGTGGGCACGCGGTGCGCGTAGCGCACTGCGTGCCCACCTTGCGTGTACGGCACTAACTGGGTAAAGTGGGCGCGCGGTGCGCGAAGCACACCGCGTGCTTACTGTGCGCGCACGGTGCGCGAAGCGCACCGTGCGCGCACGGAACGAACTGCGTTAAGTGGCCGTGCACGCCACGAATGGCGTAAAGTAACTTAGCATTTAAAAAACCGTACAAATTCACTGAAAAAACCATAGGTTTCACACACGTTATAGTTAGGAATTAGCATTTAAAAAACCTTGCAAATTCACTGAAAAAACCATAGGTTTCAGACATGTTATAGTTAGCGGAAATTTTACTGATAAAAAACCAATGAAATTCCCCCGTTATAGTTAGTGCAGGCAACTATAACTCACGCGACCGCAATCTTCTGCTGATGACATAGGTGTCTTTATGAAAAAAAAATATTTGTAATATATGTATAGCTAAAAATTTATGGAAGAAGACATGGGCAAATAAGTGTCTAAATACAGTATTAGCATCAGCAGAGGATTGCGGTCGCGTGAGTTATAGTTGCCTGCACTAACTATAACGGGGGAATTTCATTGGTTTTTTATCAGTAAAATTTCCGCTAACTATAACATGTCTGAAACCTATGGTTTTTTCAGTGAATATATATATATATATATATATATATATATATATATATATATATATATATATATATATATATATATATATATATATATATATATATATATATATATATATATATATTATCTACTGGCGGTCGCCAGTAGATAGTTATAGTTAGGACCGTGTTTCCATAGGAAATCTGAAAATTCTATTTTGAATAACTTTGGCGCCGGTTGACGAATCCTCGCAAAATTTTCAAAATTAATGGGGCGCTCCGCTCAGCTCCTACCCTGAAAGTCTCGGGGTGATTCGTCAAGCAGGGGCTGAGAAAAAAGGGGGGTCCCAAAACGCGTTTTCCCCATGCATTTTTCTCAGGACCTTTAGACACAGCTACAGCCCGAACGGCTGAACAGAATTACTTGAAATTTGGCAATGAGGTAGCCCTCAGGTCAGGGATGTGCCTTTTGAAGGTCTCGTGTAAATCTGTTCAGTATTTCCTGAGAAAATAGCATTTAAATCAATATAAATATCTATAGGCGCGCTCCGAGCGCGTACCGTAAGCTTACCGTACGCGCACGCCGCCGTGCGCGAGCGCAATTCTGATTGGTTGTTAGATCTTAGTAAACATTCGAATCGGTCGAAACCAGGAAGTGTCGGCCGCCATTTTGTCTCTCGCAGTCTGAGGGGGTGAAAAACAAAGGTGGAGAACGTGAAAAGGGGGCAGGGTGGACAGTTCCTGACCCCCTAGCCTTTGTCAGGGGGTCCCAGAAGGACCCCCAAGGGCAAAAATTAATTTTAATTTTTTTTCGAAAAATCGCGGAATGCGGGTAGCGTATGCGCAAGGCGTAAACAGAAAAATTCCGGAGCGCGTAGCGTCAGCTTTCCGTACGCGCATCGTATCACGTAAGCGCACCGTACTTATGACGTACGGAGCGCGTAGCGTCAGCTTACCGTACGCGCACGGCAAAAAATGCATAAAAAAAAAATACAAGTTTCAAGATTTGTAGAAGATAACAACTGTATGTAAACATTAGTTTTTAAAACATTAACCATTCCATAATGCAGGATATAGTACATATATTATTTTATACATAGGTTGGATATTATTTTTTACCAAAAATCTCAAAAAAAATTTGCACTTAAAAAACCGTACAAATTCACTGAAAAAAACCATAGGTTTCACACACGTTTTAGTTAGGAATTAGCATTTAAAAAACCTTGCAAATTCACTGAAAAGACCATAGGTTTCACACATGTTATAGTTAGTAGGACATTTCACTCGTGAAAAACCAATGAAATTCCCCCGTTATAGTTAGTGCAGGCAACTATAACTCACGCGACCGCAATCCTCTGCTGATGATGTCAGATATTACATCACTGATGACATATGTGTCTTTATGAAAAATAAATATTTGTAATATATGTATAGCTAAAGATTAATGGAAGAAGACATGGTAAATAAGTGTCTAAATACAGTGATGTAATATCTGACGTCATCAGCAGAGTATTGCGGTCGCGTGAGTTATAGTTGCCTGCACTAACTATAACGGGGGAATTTCATTGGTTTTTCACGAGTGAAATGTCCTGCTAACTATAACATGTGTGAAACCTATGGTTTTTTCAGTGAATATATATATATGTATATTACCTACTGGCGGTCGCCAGTAGGTAGTTATAGTTAGGACCCTGTTTCCATAGGAAATCCGCAACATTCTATTTTGAATAACTTTGGCGCCGGTCGACGAATCCTCGCAAATTTTTCAAAATAGGTGGGGCGCTACGCTCCGCTCCTACCCTGAAAGTCTCGGGGGGATTCGTCAAGCGGGGGCTGAGATAAAAGGGGGGTCCCAAAACGCGATTTTCCCATGCATTTTTCCATAGGACCTTTAGACACAGCTACAGCCCGAACGGCTGAACAGAATTACTTGAAATTTGGCAGAGAGCTAGTCCTCAGGTCAAGGAAGTGCCTTTTGTAGGTTTGGTGTAAATCTGTTCAGTAGATTCTGAGAAAATAGCCTTTAAATCAATATATATATCTGAGCCAGCTTACGGTGCGCTTACGGTGCGCTTACCGTACGCGTACGGTGGCGTGCGCGAGCGCGATTCTGATTGGCTCTTAGATCTTAGTAAACATTCGAATCGGTCGAAACCAGGAAGCGGCGGCCGCCATTTTCTCTCTCGCTCTCTGAGTTGGGCAGCAAAAACGAAGCCAAAAAATGGCTAAAGAGGCAGTTTCGTCACATCCTAACCACCCAGCATTGATATAGGGGTCCCCAAACAACCCTCAAGCCCAAAAAAAAATAATTTTTTTTTTCGGAAATTCGCCGATTACGCTTACCGTACGCGTACGGTAAAAATTATAAAAAAAAAAATTATCCACATTCTCCCCACCCCGTGTGCAAATGGTGCCCGAAGGGCACCATTTGTGCATGGAATATTACACATATCAAATTAACAAAGAATACATTTAAAAAAGATGCGCATAATATGTCCCCCATGTGCGCACGGTGCCACCCCGTGTGCAAATGGTGCCCGAAGGGCACCATTTGTGCATGGCATATAACAACAATAAAATTAACAAAGAATACATTTCAAAAAGATGCGCATAATATGTCCCCCATGTGCGCACGGTGCGCAAAGCGCATCGTGCGTACATGGCCCATCCCGCATAATGTGGGCACGCGGTGCGCGCAGCGCACCGCGTGACCACCGTGTGTGCACGGCACTAACTGCGTAAAGTGGGCGCGCGGTGCGCGAAGCGCACCGCGTGCTCACTGTGCGCGCACGGTGCGTGAAGCGCACCGTGCGCGCACGGAACGAACTGCGTTAACTGGGCGCGCAACGCCACGAATGGCGTAAAGTAACTTAGCATTTAAAAAACCGTACAAATTCACTGAAAAAACCATAGGTTTCACACACGTTATAGTTAGGAATTAGCATTTAAAAAACCTTGCAAATTCACTGAAAAAACCATAGGTTTCACACATGTTATAGTTAGCTGGACATTTTACTGATAAAAAACCAATGAAATTCCCCCGTTATAGTTAGTGCAGGCAACTATAACTCACGCGACCGCAATCTTCTGCTGATGACATATGTGTCTTTATGAAAAAAAAATATTTGTAATATATGTATAGCTAAAAATTAATGGAAGAAGACATGGGCAAATAAGTGTCTAAATACAGTATTAGCATCAGCAGAGGATTGCGGTCGCGTGAGTTATAGTTGCCTGCACTAACTATAACGGGCAATTTCATTGGTTTTTTATCAGTAAAATGTCCAGCTAACTATAACATGTGTGAAACCTATGGTTTTTTCAGTGAATATATATATATATATATACATATATATACACTTAAAAAACCATAGGTTTCACATAGGTTATAGTTAGGTGGACATTTCACTCGTAAAAAACCAATGAAATTCCCCCGTTATAGTTAGTTCAGATAACTATAACTCGCGCGCCCGCAATCCACTGCTGATGACGTCACATATTACATCACTCATGACATGGTCAGTGGCATCACTCATGACATCACTGATGACATCATCCTTGTGATAGAGTGGCGGTCGCGTGAGTTATAAATAAATTTCCCTTAGAACCTACTATCAACCGCCGATTTTCACAATAAACTACAGACAAGTGTTGTCAGAAAAAGAAGACCCATACACACAGTTATTTATTGGTAAAAAAAATAACTTTTATTAACGCAACACAAATAAATGGAAATGTAAGTTTATTCGAACAACAGTAAAACATGAAAGAAGTGGGTGGGACTCCTCTGGAAGCAGCGTACAAAACCTGCAAGACAAAAAAGAAACATAAGTATGTGTGCCATGTCTAAGAGAAAAAGAAAGGTAGTGAGAATGAATGGAGGAAAGTGGGAATGGGACAGAGAGCGAGTGGGTGGAAGGTAGAAGGGAGGGGAGAGTGAAAAGACCAGAGGGAGGAGGAGACAGAGAGCCGGCCTACTGTACCCAGCCCTCACTGTTCACCTCCCGTCACCCGTGTGTCTGGGACGCTGGGGTCCGCGAGAAAGAGTGCAGTCCAACAAGTCCTTAAAATGAAACAGAGATATGAATGAGGCCTGAGATTACATTCTTATCTATGGCAACATCGCTTGCCTGCAGCTGTGCACCGAGGCTGCTGCACCCCAGCCCCTTTCTCCGCTCTGTGCTCAATTGCAGCTCCTGCGTGCTGAGGCTGGACTGCTCACCTGCCACAACCGGTGTCCAAGGACGTGCCGGTGCGAGCTCCAACTCCAGGGTGCCGCTATCAGGGTGGCCAAGCAGGTCTCCGGTCGGGGACGGTGTCTTGATACCGCGGTTGAAGGCGTCAGAATGCCCAGGGCATCATCACGGGGTGAGCACCCGCTCCACCCATTTTGGCTCCACTAACTCAGTGTCTGAAAAGGGAGAAAAAATATAATGTTGGAAACATCTTGAGGTAAATGAAGGTTTCTTTCAACGCTAATAGAGAACACCAGTGGAGTGCATCCTTCCTTCCTGAAGTACGATCTTCGAACTGTTAGTGGTAATCGTGGTTCAAAGAGGAGTTGGAGTGCACGAGAATACACAAGGTTAAATAATAATATGTTATGCCAACATTCACATACAAAGGAACAGAGCGCATGGTAGAAGCATAATGTATGGGTGTAATGCAGTGGCGTAAGCCTGTGTGCATGTACACTTAGTAATCTGCTCATTACAGTGCCCCAAAAGCCAATGCCACGTGTCTCTAGGGCAACGCTGCCCGCTGGCTCAGGCCTACAGTACGGTCCAGCAGGTCCTTAAAATGAGACAGAGATGTGACTGAATGAGGTCAGAGATCACATCGGTACACAGGGTAACATCGGTTGTTTGCACCTTTGCACACAGGCTGATGCACCCCACCCCTCCCGCAGCACTGCACTCAACACGTGACTGTAGGGGAGCGCTGCCTGCTGGCTCAGGCCTACAGTACGGTCCAGCAGGTCCTTAAAATGAGACAGACTTGTGACTGAATGAGGTCAGAGAACACATTATTAAACAGGGCAATATCGCTTGTTTGTACCTGCGCACCCAGGCTGATGCACCCCACCCCTCCCGCAGCATCGCGCTCAATTGCAGCCCCTGTGCACCCAGGCCCCACTGCTCACCTGCTGTCATTGTTGTGTGTCCAAAAACGACTGGCAGCAGTATTCACAATTCAGGTGCAGTGTTGATTGCGACGATGGTGTACGCCTTATGGATCCCTTTTTTTATTGCGCATTGTGATATGGAGGTGGATGCGGCCATATCACCTGAGGCAGTGTAGAAGAACTGGGACATGTGGCGTCGTCGTTATCCTATTTTTACATACGCAAAGTGGGCTGGGCTTGCATACGCCAAGTGAGCGTAGGGGTGTGAATAATAATTCCGGGGACCTGGGCGTTGTTCAGTTCCTGCCTGGCCACTTATGTGTGTTTCTGTTGCAGTTTTTGATGTCGCAGAATGCGGAATTGACATTAATGTAGCATGTACCAGGAGGGCGGCATCTATCGCTAACGAGATGCTGTTCAAAAACATTGAATCGCCAACATCACATGTCGTTGTCAAGGTTGTGGATATGCGCAGACACTCATGTCAATGGTGTGCAACGACAAGTTGGCTTTCATTTGGAACAATGCTTGGTGAATGTAGTTATGAAGTAAAAGAAAGCATGTTGTTTATAATTAGAGCATGTTCATTATTTTCCGACCCACATGGGTTAAATTGGGACTCCAACTCCCGAGATGCATAGCATGGAGAGGCCCACCTGGGCTGAATGAGATTGATTGGGATATTTAGTTGAAGTCACGGAAAGAACATTGCTTTGCATGCTGCCTCTGAAGAAAGATGTTTAATCTGAAACGCGTCAGGCAAGGCATGCTGTTATTTTAATTTCACCGAGACTGTTCCTTGGTAACTTTACTTGCCGTGAGTGCTCTCTGCAAAGGCAACTTGTGGAACTTTATTTGTACGGCCTGCCAGGTCGGGGAGATGCACCATTGCAGGATTCTGGGCAAGTCCTGTGGCGTGCAGATGTAATGCGCCACATTGGAACGACAAGTTGGCTTTCATTTGGAACAATGCTTGGTGAATGTACTTATGAAGTAAAAGAAAGCATGTTGTTTATAATTAGAGCATGTTCATTATTTTCCGACCCACATGGGTTAAATTGGGACTCCAACTCCCGAGATGCATAGCATGGAGAGGCCCACCTGGGCTGAATGAGATTGATTGGGATATTTAGTTGAAGTCACGGAAAGAACATTGCTTTGCATGCTGCCTCTGAAGAAAGATGTTTAATCTGAAACGCGTCAGGCAAGGCATGCTGTTATTTTAATTTCACCGAGACTGTTCCTTGGTAACTTTACTTGCCGTGAGTGCTCTCTGCAAAGGCAACTTGTGGAACTTTATTTGTACGGCCTGTCAGGTCGGGGAGATGCACCATTGCAGGATTCTGGGCAAGTCCTGTGGCACGCAGATGTAATGCGCCACATTGGAACGACAAGTTGGCTTTCATTTGGAACAATGCTTGGTGAATGTACTTATGAAGTAAAAGAAAGCATGTTGTTTATAATTAGAGCATGTTCATTATTTTCCGACCCACATGGGTTAAATTGGGACTCCAACTCCCGAGATGCATAGCATGGAGAGGCCCACCTGGGCTGAATGAGATTGATTGGGATATTTAGTTGAAGTCACGGAAAGAACATTGCTTTGCATGCTGCCTCTGAAGAAAGATGTTTAATCTGAAACGCGTCAGGCAAGGCATGCTGTTATTTTAATTTCACAGAGACTGTTCCTTGGTAACTTTACTTGCCGTGAGTGCTCTCTGCAAAGGCAACTTGTGGAACTTTATATATATATATATATATATATATATTCACTTAAAAAACCATAGGTTTCACACAAGTTATAGTTAGCTGTACATTTCACTCGTAAAAAACCAATGAAAGTCCACGTTATAGTTAGATCAGGTAACTATAACTTGCGCGCCCACAATAAACTGCTGATGACGTCACATATTACATCACTTATGACATGGTCAGTGACATCACTCATGACATCAATGATGACATCTGAAATGACACATTGTGCATTGCGGTCGCGCAAGTTATAGTTACCTGATCTAACTATAACGTGGAATTTCATTGGTTTTTTACGAGTGAAATGTACAGCTAACTATAACTTGTGTGAAACCTATGGTTTTTTAAGTGAATTTGCAAGGTTTTTTAAATGCTAATTCCTAACTATAACGTGTGTGAAACCTATGGTTATTTCAGTGAATTTGTACGTTTTTTTAAATGCTAAGTTATGTATTTATTTTTAATTTTTGCGCGCACGGTGCGCTTCACGCACCCTGCGCGCGCTGTGGGCACTCGGTGCGCTTCGCGCACCGAGCGCCCACGTTGCGCATTTCGTACCGTGCACGCCTCGCCATTTTTTACAAAATATCAATTGTTTTTTTCTCCCTTGGGGGTCCTTAGATTTATATATTAAATGTGATTGTTAATTCTTTTTTTTTTTTTTTTTTTTACCGTACGCGCACTCCGCGATTTTTAAAAAAAATTATTAAATTTATTTTTCATACTTTTTGGTCCTTCGTGAACCCCCTGACGAATGCTAGGGGGTCTGCAACTCTCTTCGTTGCCCCCTTTTCATGTTATCAACCTTTGTTTTTCAGTGCGAGAGACAGAAAATGGCGGCCGATACTTTCTGATTTCGACGGATTGGAATGTTTACAGTCATGTAACCACCAATCAGAATTGAGCTCGCGCACGGCACCGTACGCGTACGGTAAGCTTACCGTAAGCGCACGGAGCGCGCTTACAGATATATATATTGATTTAAATGCTATTTTCTCAGGACCTACTGAACAGATTTACACCAGACCTGCAAAAGGCACATCCCTGACCTGAGGACTACCTCTCTGCCCAATTTCAAGTAATTCTGTTCAGCCGTTCGGGCTGTAGCTCGGACTAAAGGTCCTATGGGAAAATGCATGGGGAAAACGCGTTTTGGGACCCCCCTTTTTTCTCAGCCCCCGCTTGACGAATCCCCCCGAGACTTTCAGGGTAGGAGCGGAGTGTAGCGCCCCATTAGTTTTGAAAACTTTGCGAGGATTCGTCAACTGGCGCCAAAGTTATTCCAAATAGAATGTTGCGGATTTCCTATGGAAACACGGTCCTAACTATAACTATCTACTGGCGACCGCCAGTAGATAATATATATATATATTGGTGCGCCATTTTGTGATTCAGTTGAAGTGAGTAAGGGGGAAAAAGGGAGAAAAATGTGGGAAAGAGGAGGGTATGAGCACTGTAACCTCTGTGGGGTGTTTAGGGTGTGCTATAGAGGGGGTGCGAAGCGAACTACTCATACCTTCCGGTCTGAAAGTGCTGGGTACGGAAATTAAGTGAGGTATTGCGTAGTCTGATGCTGCTAAGGTGAGCTGCTGCGGGAGTCGGGATGAAAGCGTGAGTCTAAACTGTGTGTCTTATGGTGTGAAGTCATGTGCCCTGGCCGCTGCAGCGCACCTGTGGAAGTAGTGTCAGCATGTGTTTATACCTACTAGGACGAACTACTGACTCCTACTGGTTTGAAAGTCCGGGGGTACGGAAAATATGTGAGGTATTGTCTAGAGTCTCATGGTGCTAAGCTGAGATGCTGCCGGAGTCGGGATGAAAGCGTGAGTCCAAACTGTGTGTCATATGCTGTGAAGTCATGTGCTCTGGCCGCTGTGCCACATCTGTCAAGTAGTGTCAGCATGTAGTTATACCTACTCAGAGGAACTTTTGTTTTGAACATTGTAACTTGTGTATGGTGCTTAGGGGGTGTTATATAGGGAGTGCGAAGGTGAATTTGTGCGTATCAAATCAATACGGTATTTGTAAAGCGCAAACTACTCACCCCTATGGGTCTGAAGGCCCTCGAGGCCGGCGTGGAATTTATGTGAGCTATTCAGTGAGCTATTGCCCAGAGTCACATAGTGCTGAGCTGAGGTGTCCAAAGGTGACCTTCATAAGCATTTCCAAACCTACCCCAGTCAATGTGCCTAGGTCATTTCCACCACAATGCACAATCATGAGGTCAGGGTGTGGAAGATGCAAAGAGGTTTTAACCAAAGGTAGCAATTGGTGCGACTTCAATCTTCTCTGTGTAAACTATTTAATGTCCACATTTTGTAAACCTAGGTCTAAGTCAATACGTCTGTGTTCTGCATACCTCTTGCACCTGAAAATATAGCTATGTCCTACGATCCACACTAGCATTTTGAAGGTATGGTTGGAAGGTATGGAAAGATGTCTGTAGCTCATGCAGTTCCTTGGTAGAATAAGAGATATGTTTAAAGATGGGGAAGTACTTTTTTAAAAGTAGGGTGCACATTCATTTTGTGGAAAAGCATCTTTGTGATTGGTTAAGAAAAAGCAGTTTCAACGTGGAGTACATATCATGGGATAAAATTTGCTCAACTGAACCACAGCTGCTACTTGTATTTGGAAGGCACTGTTCGAACTTAAAACAATCGTGAACTTTTAACCTGCACGTGCCGTTAAATGTTCGAGAAAAAGTTGCTAAAAATTTCATTAAATTTAAAAAAATTGATGAACTTTTAACCTGCACGTATTGTAGAATATTCTAGAAAGTGTGTTGATAGAATACATTGCACTTCTGACTTCTATGTGTTGTTGAATATTAAAAAAATGCTTTATATGGAAAATTAAAAAGAAACTAATAGAGAGAAGTTTTGGAACCTAAAAAAATCAAGGAACTATTCTAATTTGTTCTTTACATGTGTTTATGTGTGGAGCAACAAAATTATAGAAACAACAGCACCAGGAAGAGGAAGAAGCAGGGAGTGGCGGGACGGGGAGAGATGGGCAGAATGTCACACATGCACAATTAAGTACAGCACAAGTATAGACAAACAATGGCCAAAATGAAACACACCAACAAGGAGCACAAGTCACACAACCCGCCAACAGCACACCACTGAACGAGCATAGAAGTGAAAACCACGCTGCATTCATACAGGATGTGTACAAAGGCTGGTCGTTGGTGTTGTGGGATGTCTGCGACCGTGGTTATCATGGATGAGATGCCCAGCACATGGCACATGTCGAGTTCACTGTGTGTTACATTGCCAAACAGCTGCTTCTCCCTCCCACGAGCCCCCACACTTTTCTACAGTGCGATGTTGTATCTCGTGCACTCGTATGGCATACCATTGTAATGCCTATTCGCGCATGTCCTGCTACATTGAAACTACACCATCACAGTGCCGTTTGGAGGTGGTGCATGGCACTTTACGACATCGAGTGCTGCGGCCTTTGTGGCAGGCCACACCAGAACACAGAGACACACTTACCGCACTTCCTGTACACGGACATGTCTGAAACACCCTGTTCCCCTTGCCGGATAGGCACACCCCTGCGCTGACCTGTGTACTCCGGACCAGCACATGCCAGTTGTGCATGCAGGAGGATGCGTGCGTAGCTACTTGTCCAGGCTCACTGCCAACGCTGAGGTGACAGCACACTGTGATGTTGCAGGGCTCGTGCCTATAATGCTAAGACAATGACCACAGGGACACACTTGCTGAGATGCTGGTTTGGGGGGCGCTGGCGGTCCTGGAGTTGTTGCGATGAGTCTTGTGGCCCTCATGGGTATCCCTGCATCATGCTCATTGATTCTATGGCACCTGTGGGTGTTCTGGTTTGGCTCTTGGCTGTGTTCCGTTTCATGGTGCAGGTAGTCGTCCTGCTTAACACCAGCAGAAAGCAGGTGTAAAATACCTGGTGCTAACGTGGCTTATCGACGGAATTTGTTTCGCATTGCAGTTGGTGTGAAAGTTGTGATGTGATTTTTTTCGTGTGCAGAACAATATACGAACTGAGCAGTGTATCTCGTCAAGATCCAGCACTTGACGCACTATTCCCAATCAATATAAATACAATGAGAGTTCTTAATTGATTTTGTGTGTACACTGTAAGTGCAGCCACTACCTCAGTGCAATTCAATACAGGATTTTAGTATTTAGAATAAATCGCAAAGGTGCACCTCGTGTCTTTTTATACGGGAACGGCTAGTCTGCATTTCATTATCAGCACTTTAATGGAAGTAAAGTTAAGATAAATCTAATACACTATTCAGAAGTTGGTGTAAACTGCAGACATCATCAGTATTCCCACGATAAATGCCCCAAAATTTAACACCATGGTGGACTCCATCAAATAACAGTAATAAGAACAAGAAAGAGTCACACAGCAGTGAAGAGAACAACCAAAAACGTTATACATTTTTTTTTTAAACTTTATTTTTTTATAAATATATATGTAAACGATAAACGAAAAACTATTTGCAAAATTTATTTTTTATTAACATATATATAAATGATAAACTAATAAACAAAATGTAACAAAGATAATAGAAAACAAGAAGGCGGGACACTCCTGTGGGGACCATGGATGTCGACGACAGAGCCTGGAAAATAAAGCACAAAATAAGGACGTGTGTAATTGGCATATCAAAGGAGAGAGGCACAGAGAAACAGAGAAGGAAAAAAAGCCAGAGAGGGAAAGAAAGAAAGGGAGTGAGAAAGGGAGAAGTAAGAGACAGACACTGCCGCCTCTGCGCATTCATGAGCAAATAATTACTCGGTGCCACCGGAGTGTGCAGCGTGGACACTCCACGTGCCCGTCAAAACTCCGCGCATCCCAGATATGTCGCTGAGTCCTGAGTCATGAATGGCGGAGACAACATCAGCCTCTCCACAGATCTCACAGATGTCGCTGAGTCCTGAGTCATGAATGGCAGAGACCACATCATCTTCTCCACGTCCCGGCAGATCTCACACATGTCACTGAGTCATCAATGGCAGAGACCACATCAGCTTCTCTGCGGCCCGGCAGATCTCACACATGTCGCTGAGTCCTCAGTCATCGATGGGGGAGACCACATCAGCTTTTGGGGCCGCTAAGCCTGTGGAACTCGTGTGTGCACGTGGTGGTAGGCCCCTGATGGCCATATGAGGTTTGGGTGGTACTAACCCTGTGCATCTGAAGTCCGTGCCAAGGCGGTGGTAGGCCCCTGATGGCTATACAGATCAGGGTGCGACTAACCTTCTGCGCAACTTTTCAAAGACTCTTTATGGTTGAGACACGTGGAGCGTCCGCCATCTAGTCAGCACCGGCAATAAAGGATGTGACGTTGTCGATCTATTATATTTGCGTGGTCACATGGCCTGTGACGCATGTGCCGGATGGGCGTGGTGTGTGTGTAAACCTGCCCTGAGGGAGTGGCCGTGAGATGTTGAGAACTAGACCACTGACCTGCACACCAACAGCGAGTACACCTGCGACAGGTAGCTATGTATGGCCAACGTCGGAACGTAATTGCAGTGGCGTGGCATGGCGTATGACGGAACAGGGCAGTGATAGCTACAATAATGTGCACAGATCGTAGTACTGCATCTGTGAGTCGAGCGGACGGGCCGCAGCTGGCCCTCTGCGAGCCTGGGTGCGAACTGTTTATACCTCACACTACATAAGCATTGAAAAACCATTTTGTGATTCAGTCCGTCAGCTGACATTTGTCTGAGGCATTTGTGAAAACATATCAGAGTTCTTTCTGTGATAGATACCCCTTTGACGCTGCCTCTCCCCACATCAGCAGGTAACGCACCCTCTTCCCACATTACCATCATACCCCCAACAACCTTCTTGGGCCTGGAAGTGTCCCTGTGCTTTTGGGCAAAGAAGAATCTTAGTCATGTATAGATTTACATATAAAAAAAATTATTTAAAGAAAAGAACAACAAATTAGACTGAAGGGAGTCTGGTGCTGTGGTCGCTGCCACGAAGTTGGGGTCACTGCCATTCACGACTCAGGACACAGTTACACATGTGGGATCGGCTTGTGTTAAAGAGGGTTAGTGGGACTACGTGTCGCCGGCCTTGCATATCAAAATATGCGTCATTGATCGAAGGGAGTGTGGTGCTGTGGTCGATGCCACGGACTTGGGGTCACTGCCATTCAGGACTCAGGACACAGTTACAAATGTGGGATCGGCTTATGTTAAAGAGGGTTAGTGGCACCAGAAGTATTGAGACTGTATGAGCCTGTGATGATGCTTGGTGTGGACGGGCCGCACTGGGAGCAATGTGTCTTGGCTACTGGACTGCATCATATGGAATCAGGGCTCTATCTGAATTGTGAGGCGTGCTGACCGTAGTGTAGGCCAGAGGTAGCGGTGAGCAAGGGCCCACAGCCACATGCATATGTTGGTTGCCCCACCGGCCTGCGTAGTGGATGTTCAGTGGCACCACTTGTCGCCGGCCTTCCATATGCAAATACCCCTCACTAATCGAAGGGAGTGTGGTGCTGTGGTCGCTGTTACGAAGTTCGGGTCACTGGCGTTCAGGACTCAGGACACAGTTACAAATGTGGGATTGGTTTGTGTTGAACAGGGTTAGTGGCACCACGTGCTGTTGTCCTTGCATATGGAAGTATGCCTCACTGATTAGAGGGAGTCTGGTGCTGTGGTCACTGCCACGGACTTGGGGTGACTGCCATTCAGGACTCAGGACACAGTTACACATGTGGGATCGGCTTGTGTTAAAGAGAGTTATTGGAACTACGTGTCGCCGGCCTTGCATATGGAAATATGCCTCACTGATCAGAGGGAATCTGGTGCTGTGGTCGCTGCCACGGACTTGGGGTGACTGCTATTCAGGACTCAGGACACAGTTACACATGTGGGATCAGCTTGTGTTAAAGAGGGTTAGTGAGACTACGTGTCGCCGGCCTTGCATATGGAAATATGTCTAACTGATCGATGAGTATGCTGCTGTGGTCGCTGCCACGGACTTGGGGTCACTGCCAGTCACGACTCAAGACACAGTTACACATGTGGGATCAGCTTGTGTTAAAGAGGGTTAGTGGGACTATGTGTCGCCGGCCTTGCATATCGAAATATGCCTCACTGATCGAAGGGAGTCTGGTGCTGTGGTCGCTTCCACGGACTTGGGGTCACTGCCATTCACGACTCAGGACACAGTTACACATGTGGGATCGTCTTGTGTTGGACAGTGTTAGTTGGCACCACGTGTCCAAAATTCAAATTGTGAGGTCTGCTGCCCGCAGTGTAGACTGCTGAGTGTTCATTTGTACTTGAAAATGAATTTGCTCATTGTATTAAAGCTATAACTGATATAAAAATGTTCAAGAAGAAAGGATACTAAAAGGATATTATGTAGATTTGATGCCTGTAATAGTTACTTGCCTAGTAGACTCTGTAGTTAATGAATGAAGAAATCATTTTCATTGTGAGCCCTACTGAGTGCAGTGTAGGCGTATGATGAAAAGATTAAATAAGTATAGAATACATTGACAAACTGATGTATTTTCTGAGTACAATCTTGTTAGATATTAGCATTTAAAATTGGAATTGCGAGCTGTATTGCCTGTAGTGTAGACTGCTATTCCATGTTAGTTTGCATTTGAAGATTAATTTGGTCATTGTAGTAAAGCTATAACTGATATAAAAATTTTTTATTAAAGCGAGGATACTAAAAGGATAATATGTAGGGTGTGGGACTGTGATAGTTAGTTGCCTACTGGAGTTTGTAGTTGCATATGGAAATACCCCTCACTGATCAAAGGGAGTGTGGTGCTGTGGTCGCTGCCACAGACTTGGGGTGACTGCTATTCAGGACTCAGGACATAGTTACACATGTGGGATCGGCTTGTGTTAAAGAGGGTTAGTGGGACTACGTGTTGCCAGCCTTGCATATCGAAATATGCCTCACTGATCGAAGGGAGTTTGGTGCTGTGGTCGCTACTATGGACTTGGGGTGACTGCCATTCAGGACTCAGGACACAGTTACACATGTGGGATCGGCTTGTGTTGAACAGAATTATTGGCACCACGTGTCACCGCCGTGGCATATGGAAATATGCCTCACTTATCGAAGGGAGTCTGGTGCTGTGGTTGTCTCACGGAGTTAGGGTCACTTCCATTCAGGACTTAGGACACAGTTCCACATGTGGGATCGGCTTGTGTTGAAGACGGTTAGTGGCACCATTTGTCGCTGGTCTTCCAAAGTGTAGGCCAGAGGTAGCGGTGAGCAAGGGCCCACAGCCACGTGCATACATTGGTGGCCCCACCGGCCTGCGTAGTGCAGGTTCAGTGGCACCACGTGTCGCCGGCCTTCCATATGGAAATACCCCTCACTGATCGAAGGGAGTCTGGTGCTGTGGTCGCTGCAATTCAGGACTCAGGACACTTACACATATGGGATTGGCTTGTGTTGAACAGGGTTAGTTGGCACCACGTGTCGTCGGTCTTCCACAGTGTAGGCCGGAGGCAGCGGTCAGCAAAGGCCCACAGGCAGGTGACGTTGACTTGAGCTGCACAGATCGGGAGCATGTGGTCTTCTTAACCCATTATAGTGTCTTACACAATTTGCGTCGCTACTGATCTTGAATTGTGAACCGTGTAACCCCAGTGTAGGGCGGAGGCAGCGGTCAGGATGGGCGCACAGCTACGTGGCGATGATTTATGGTGCAGTGAGTTACTAGCACCTGAAGCACACAGCGTGTGCGCACCGTGCGATGATGCATGGTCTGGGCAGGCCGCACTGGAAGCAAAGTGTCTTGCGAACTAGACTGCGACATCTGCAATCGCCACTGCATCTGAATTGTGAGCGCTGCTGTCTGCAGTGTAGATCAAAGGTAGTAGTCTGTACAGACATAAGTCTGGGGTGCTGTGCCGTTGGGTTTGCAGGGGGCCTGTGTCGAGGAGGCTCGCGGTTATGGCGGCAGCCACGTGCCAGGGTGAGGACTGCCGCTGTGACAGACTCGTTGGTCTTCCCTCAAGTGAACCACGCCAAGGGCCTGGTCTATTTATTCATACTCCTACGCTGGAGTGGCGTACGTTGGAGCAGCCCACTCCGCTTCCGCTTCCAGGGTGGGACAACACAACTACATGACCGAGATCTTCCCCATTGCCTGAGGTAACATGGTTGCGTCCACTGTGCACTACACTACAAGTATCAACAGTATATCTCCACACGGAGAGGTTTGTGCTTTGCATAGTGAGGTCTGTGCAGCACATCAGCGTTACACTTGGCATTGTGTGCTTTATTGTTGAAGGGTGACTTGCCTCCTTCATATATAGTTGGTTGCCACATCTCCCAACATTCAGCTATTGTGTGGCTGAGGGGCATGGTGTTTTGGGAAGGTCCATTGTCCTGTTTTGCGCTGCCTTGGTGGTAGTAGGGGGGGGTGGTGCGGGGGGAGTTCTGGTGGTGGGGCGCTGGGTGTTGTGGTCTTGTTGCGTGTCGGACCTGCATGATCAGTAGCTCTATCACATGTTGGTCTTTAGATGTGGCTGTGAGTTGGATCCAATTCACGAAGTAGATAGTCGACCTCCTTACACCAGTTAAAGGTTGATGTTAATTTGTTACTGCTAACTCAGCTTATCGCCTGCTTTTTGGATCGCATTGCAGATTTGGCTGGTCGTTGAAAATATGGGGAAGTGGTGTTTTTGTGGTTTTTTTGCATGGGAACGCCTACTTTGCATTTCATTAGCGTTAGTTGTGGCTCTCGTTTGTGGCGATTTTGATGGCATCAATGGAAGAGTGGTGAGATTTGCAGTTTTCACCAAGTTGAGAATGGGTTGATAATTAAAAAACACAGAAAAAAAGGTTTAATAAACATTATAATTAGAAATTAGCATTTAAAAAACCTTTGAAATTCACTGAAAAAACCATAGGATTCAGGCACGTTATAGTTAGAAATTAGCATTTAAAAACCTTAGAAGTTCACAGAAAAAACCATAGGTTTCAGGCACGTTATAGTTAGAAATTAGCATTTAAAAAACCTTAGAAATTCACTGAAAAAAACATAGGTTTCAGGCACGTTATAGTTAGAAATTAGCATTTAAAAAACCTTAGAAATTCACTCAAAAAACCATAGGTTTCAGGGATGTTATAGTTAGTTGGACATTTCACTCATAGAAAACTATAGAAATTCCCCTGTTACAGTTAGTTGAGCTAACTATAACTCGCGCCCCTGCAATGCACTGCTGATGACGTCACATATTACATCATTCATGACATGGTCAGTGACATCACTGATGACAAACTTCATTATGCCGTGTGTATGAC
This sequence comes from Triturus cristatus, assembly GCF_964204655.1. Lineage (NCBI taxonomy): Eukaryota > Metazoa > Chordata > Amphibia > Caudata > Salamandridae > Triturus > Triturus cristatus. The sequence goes on from NC_140581.1 coordinate 1,163,181,081, forward strand.
TAACTTTTAAGTATACCCTAATACTGAACAGGAACACCAATATATTTGTAAAAAGAATTATATTTACATGTATGCAAATATATATACATACATATACAACCCAGCGGCGGTCACCACTAAGTAGTTATAGTTTGGACCACGTTTCCATAGGAAAAGCATTTTTTGGTTTGGTTATAACTTTGGTGCCGTTTGGCAAATCTTGACAAAACTTTTCCAAAAATGTCTCAAGCACCTCAGCTCCTTCCTTGAATGTTTCGGTGAGATCCATCAATCGGGGCCAAGAAAAAGAGGGTGGGGGTCCCAAAATGTGTTTTCCCCATTCATTTTTCCGTAGGAAAATTGAACAGTGATACTGCAAAAACTGCTGAATGGAATTACACCAAATTTGTCAGAAAGCTAAATCTTGATCCAGAAAGTGTGCTTTTTGGTGGTTTGGTGTAACTGCATTCAGAAGTTTTCGAGAAATTAAGGCTCAAAATGTTGTATATTTCATGCTGCGGAGGATCTACGGAGCCGACAGATCGAAAGATGAGATCTGATTGGTTGACACCACATCAACAAATATGCTGCAACAGCCACTTTAGGGCTTGGGGACTGAGTCCCCATTTGTGGAAATAAGTAAAAAATATATATAAGGGGTCAGTGTGGAGATAATCTGCACCCTAAAGGCTCCCCCTCCCCCCGGGGCCCAAAAACATTAAAAACATTTTTTGCCTTAAATTCAAGGAGGATCTGCTGATCCATGGTAAAAGTAACAAAAGAGCAGTTTCCTGCACTTTTAAGAAAATGTGGGTGAGCCAAAGCCCTGGGGTGGGGGGACGCATTGTTTTATTTTGAGGGGCCCCCACCACAAATTTCTATGAGGCCCTGGGGACCCCACCCATGGACAGTTTTTATTATTCTGGTAGGGTGGCACATGTCTCCTCCCCAAGCCTCTATCAGGACCTGAGGTCCATTTTTAGGTCTCGCATAGGCAGCGCATGCGCTGCCTCTACGAGGCATCAAGTAATCTGTATGTGTTGGCAAGCAGACGGTAGTTTCTCCTGCCGCTTGCCATTTGATGAATGTTGGCACAGCTCCCGTTAGCTGGGTTTTTACTGGCTGTAGATGTCAAACTGACTTCTGTGTAGTCTGGAAGCAGCGGTCACTAACTACAGTTTTCGTCCACCAGATCGCACTTTTTTTTTTGTCGCGCATCTCTGCCTGATGTAAACATGGCAGCGGTGTATGCGCGTTCTACACCATATTCAGTGCTGTACTATTTCTTACTCATGCAACTACTCTAAGACGTTTCCTGCACACACTGAGATATTGCCCTTAGCACTATGACATGCTCATTGTTGTACAATTTCTTGCACACACAGCCACTGACTGTGCTCACTTCCCCTGTGCACACTCATAAACCGCCCTGCCATAACATGTTCATTGCTCTACACTCCCTTTCGCACGCAGTGCTGTTATATTCAAATCCCAACACAAGTCGTATAACAGCCCTGCATACTGTGACACACACATTGCTGTACAGTTTCTTATAAATGTACTGATTCTGTGTGCACCCCACGCACTGATAAGCATCCCTCATAGTATGACAAACTTAATGTAGTTTATTACACTCCCGACACATCCGACACTCAATCACTCATACACTGCCGTCGTATTAAGAAACACCCATTACTGTGCAGTTTCCTACACTCTGAAATCACGTGCAGATGTCCTGCAAACACACTACCCCGCACATTCCATGGCACACTGACTGGGGTGCACTTCCTCGCACTCGGACTCCCGCCGCCAGATCCTTTTACATATACATATGTCGCTGTAATAATCCAAGACTCACGGAATATCCCGGGATTCTAGGTGCGACAGCACTCACCTGCCTGCGCCCCAAAATTCCTCCTCTCGGCTGCGGGGTGCATGGGGGTGCTCAGGAGGAGGCACAGCAGCAGGGCTGGGAGGGCACCCATGGGTGCCCAAGGCTGGAGGGCTCCCCTGAAACGTGCGAGAGCGTCTTCTTTGCGGGAGCCTCTGTGCAGTGCGTGCAGCGCGGGGCTCACTGGCTGCAGCTGTCAGGGAGCACCCCTTCTGGCACTAATGCTGACAGCGAGCAGACACCGCACAGCCGGAGTGTGAGCACACATTTCTGTAGCGCCGACTTCAGCATGTGTGTGTGAACAGATGTGTGACAGGCAGCAGACGCCTGTCCATGCCAGAGCACGTCTGTCAGTGTGTTTCTGTGTACCCTCTGAGCACTGTGTGGTGTGTCAGTGCGTAGAGTTGTGTGAGTGTCTGTGTCCAAACAGATGTCTGTGTGCAGATGAGTGTGTGTGTCTTTCGGAAACTGTGATTCCCAGTGACTGTGCACACATGCTTTTTGTCTAGGTTTCAGCATCAAGGAGTGTTTTGTATCTACGTGTGTTTTTCGGCACGTGTCTGTCAGATTGTAGGTGTGTAGATATGATTGTGCGTGGATGCTGGTTTGGAAGTGGTATAGATGTGCCTGAGTGTCAGAGGGAACGTGTTGATGTACGCATGTGTGCGTCTGTTAATCCATGTGAGCGTGTCTGTGTCCGTATACAGATGTGTTTGTGTGCGTGTGTCTGTATACTGATGTGTTTGCGTGAGCCTGTCTGTGTCCGTATACAGAAGTGTTTGTGTGCGTGTTTCAGTATGCAGATGTGTTTGTGTGCATGTGTCTGTATACAGGTGTTTGTGTGCGTGTGTATGTATACAGATGTGTTTGTGTGCGTGTCTGTATACAGATGTGTTTTCTGTGCATGTGTCTGTGTCTGTATACAGATGTGTTTGTGTGCATGTGTCAGTATGCAGATGTGTTTGTGTGTGTGTCAGTAAGCAGATGTGATTGTGTGTCAGTGCCAGTATGCAGATGTGTTTGTGTGCGTATATCAGTGTCAGAAAGCAGGCTGGCTGTGTAAGTGCCTGCGGGCGGTCGTCTGTGTCAGACAGTAGGTGTATGTGTTTGCACTTGTATTCCGTCACTGAGAATGCGCATCAATCCTTCTGAAAGTGTGAGAGCCCCCATGTCGCACTGTTTTTAGGTCCCAGGGAGGGTTTGGGGTGTTTGAAGCCTCAATGCGTCTTGTGCTGTCCTTTTACAACCGCTTCCCATCGCTCTCACTGACACGTGATAACTGCTGACTGAAGTAGCCAGACTTTCGTGGCTACACAATATACACAATAGTTATCACAAGTAGTGAAGGTGCACGCCCTGCCAGGGGTGCAGCGTTGGAAGAGAATGAGTTACTAGCGGCCATGGAGGTGAATAGTTGTGCCTAACACCTATGGAGAAGCATCAGTGCTTAATTTGATCTGGTGGTTTCTGGTTTCCACTCCAACCCACTCCACCCTATTCCACCCCACACCACTCTACAACTTCACTCTCACAATGCATTCTACAACACTCTCTGCCACTGAACTCTACCTCACCGTGCCACATAATTCCACTACACAAATACACTTCACACCGCACAATTCCACAACTAACAATTCCAATGCAACCCATATAATTCCACTCCACACAACATACACCCACTACATTCCAAACCAAAACATATAGGTAAAAGACATTGTCATTTACAATGCCAATCGCTCTAACTCCTACAAATACGAGACCTATTGCATTGCAAATGCTTGTTATAATTAGGGGAGGGGGTGCCTTGTCTCCCTCCCCAAGCTTATAGCAACCGTGGGAACCCCAGCAGCATTATAAAACACACATAGCAAGTCTCCTGGGTGATTGAATTCATAACCCCATGAAAGCATATCATATTTTTTTTAAGCACTCCCATTTGGAGCTGTATACTCTTCAGATAAAGTGCAGAACCCCCTCGTGGTTGGTTCTATGGCTGCACTTTGTGACTTGAAAAATGTTAACAAAAGACTCAAACACTTGTTTAATGATTTTAATTAAAAACGCCTTTATTGAAAACAATTTGAGACAATTACTAATATTAAACTTTGCAATGTGGAAATTTATTAAATATATATTTTGATATAGTTATTGGAGACTATTTGACAATGCCAGTAGGTCTGCTTTATATTTGTTGATGCGCTGACCCCTTGAGAAAGCCAAAAGTCCCACTGCTTTCTGTATTTTGCCCCATTGACAAAGACAGTAGGTCTGCCTTACTTAGAATGACACCCCCATTATTGTTACATGACATAGTCAGCCGTGCGCAGGGCGGGGGTTGGGCAGCCATGGGGGATTGGGTGCAGGGACTGGCCATATGCCAGGCTTTGCACAGAATCCCATGCTGTGGACAGCCAAAGTCTGTATTGCAAGGGTTGGACACCCGTGGGGGTGGGGGTGGCTGCAGGCCTGGCCGCAGGCAATGCGCTTCACCCAACCCCATGCAGAGCATGGTGAAGTACATCTTACTTTAAAATTTAAAAAAATAGAGTCACAGAAGAAACCAAAGTTTAAAGTGACGTTATAGTTACGAATTGCAAAATCACTTTACATTACGAAAAACAACCTTAGAAATTCACTGAAAACAACAAAAGTTGAAGGGACATTATAGTTAGGTAAAAATGTCAGTTTAAACATGTCATTGTAAATGAATAAAACCACTGACACTCACCAGTTATAGCAGTTACAGGTATCTCAAGTAACTGTAACTCGCACCCGGCCATGCACAGTTATCAGTGATGTCATTTCAGATGTTTCATTGAAATTATCAATGATGTCATAACATGTCATGAATGATGTAATTCATGAGGTAGTTAGAAGTGCATGGCAGAGGCATACGTTATAGTTACTTGAGATAACTATAACAGGTGAATTTCAGTGGTCTATTCATTTAAAAGTTTATGTTTTAACTGATATTTTCACCTAATTATAACATCCCTGTTAGAACTGTCAGCCTTAGGGTGGTCTCTCCCCAAAGTTTTGCCTACTTACCTGCTCATTTTGCTGATTCTTTTTGTTGGCCTTAGAACTCTGAGCCCTTTACCACTTCTAACCAGTAGTAAAGTGCATGTGCTCTCTCCCCTAAACATGGTAATGTGCTCATACTCAACTGACATATCTAATTTGCTTATAAGTCCCAAATAAAGTGCACTACTCGCGCCCGGGCTTGCACATTAAATGCTACTAGTGGGCCTGCAGCATTGATTGTGCAACACACACAAGTAGCCCTTTGAATGTTTCTCGGACCTGCCACTGCAGAACCTGTGTGTGTAGTTTTATTGCCATTTTGACTTGGCTTTTTATACCTTTTACAACTAGTGTTCAAGTAGGCGTGGACCTGAGTAACTGTGTGCACAGCTGTGTATATCAAGCAATGTTTTTACAGCATTTTCATAATAATAACACAAATTATGACCACATAGTCAATCAACATTTCTTTCAGTTTTCATTGTTATTAATTCACATATATGATTATAGCAAATCATCCATGATAATTCAATTGAATTCCCTTCAGCATATACAAAAGGCAGCCGAAAATCCAAAATACAAAATCATATGATTAATGAACACATTCTTCTTTGATGTGACTCCGTCTTATTCATGCGGTGCCCTATGCATTTTGGGACACGTAGTCCCTTCTTCAGGGGCCTCTAAAACATAATTAAAATGAAACCAAAGAATATGTCAGTACCCATATTCAAACCGTCACAGACTACCAACAACTGTCTCCAACATCCCGGGTCAATTGCAGAGTTTGTGCACATCCTATGCCTCGTGATAAGGTAACTCACACTGGTAGTGACCACACTTTATGCCGTTATACCAATAGCATTAATACAAAAAAATACCATAATAAGACAGCTCTCTGTTCTCCAGTGACCCTAAATAGTTCAAACACCATTGTGATTCTTTATGCCTGGATATGGCCGAAACATGCTTCCCTTATGCTCTGTGTGATGTGATGTTCAACAAATTACAAGTATTCTCTGCCAAAAAATGGAGTAGATGCAAGTGCAATCTTCAAGGGAACAGACTCATCACTGGTAATCAAAGAAATACAGGTATCAAAAGTGTCATAAGCCTTTATTATCAGTTCTCCTGCTAGTACACCATGTGTATGCCCCACACCGTCATACCTTGAAAGTGTGCTACGTTTTCAACATTTTAATCACCGATATTGGACCTGCATGAAAACAGACCAACAAATATTCAGCACTATGATCCTTAATCCCATTAGGTCATGCAGCAGAATAGTCCGCGAGCAACCATAACAAGTTTATTCAGGCTCTTGATCTCGCACATTACATACCCAGTTAGTAGAAAACCATATGTTACCGGTGATACGACCCTTCTTCTTCCTGTGTGCCCCCAGCTGAAAATGAGCTAGCGGTTTGTTTCTGTTACCGTGAAGCAAAGTGTTTAAGACAGACTGACTCCACCCTCTATATCACATTGCTTGATATACATAGCTGTGCACACAGTTACTCAGGTACATGCCTACTTGAACACTAGTTGTAAATTCAATAATGGGGGACTGTCAGCCTCCAAATACTGTGTAGCGCTCAAAACTATTTTTAGTGACTTTAGTCAAGAACCTACGCACAGAGGATATAGACTAATCATGGAGTGCGCCATTGAAACCAATAGTTATATATTTTGTACCTTTTGCCAAGCCTTAAACTCCCCTTTTACTACACATATGTCACCCCTAAGGTAGGCCCTAGGGAACCCATAGGGCAGGGTGCTGTGTAAGTAAAAGGTAGGACACGTACTCTTATGTTTTGCGTGTCCTGGTAGTGAGAAAAACACCTACATTCATTTCTCACTACTGTGAGGCCTACTCTTTTGATAGGTTAACATTGGGGATTCCTTATTACACATTTAAGCTGTAATTGCTGATTAGAAAGGAATAACTCTGTCATGTGTTATATCTTTGGAAAGGTAATGACAAATTCATTTTACTGCTAACGTTGGATTTGACACTACTCTTTTAGAAATGCCACTTTTAGAAAGTGGCCTTTTCTCAGCTCTTTAAGCTCTGTGTGTCTGCAGCCTGTCTCCTATACACGTCTGGGGTGAGTGACAATTTGACTTTGTGCATTCCCTCCAGATAGCCACACACAAAGGAGGTTAGGTATATCTGAATGCCCATCTGAATCCTGATGCCTCCTCCTGGGCAGGAACAGGAGGGAGAATCTGACACTTAAACCTGAAAAGGCAGTGCCCTGTCCCCCACACAAAAGGTTGATTACCCCTTATAGTGAGTCTGGATCCAGGGCTGGAAAGAAAGGACCTCTGTGCACTTCAAAGACCCTTCTTTGAAGTCACCCCCACTTCAAAGGCAGAACTGTATATGAGTGCAAGGTCTCTGACCCCACAAAATCCGATACTTCTGGACCTGTAAAGAACCTCTGTCAGAAGAACTGCTGCGCTGTTACATGGACTGTCACACTGCTGTGCTGCTGCTGCTTTGGAAGAACTGCTTTTCTGCTGCCTACTGCTCTCTGACCCGGCTGACAGAGAGCTGGACTCTGCCTTGAAACCAAAGTGATCTCTAAGGGCTTGTTGGCTTGCCTCCTGTTGCTTGAGACTCAGGGATACCAAAGTCTCATCACCTGCTCCTGTGCCTGGTCCATTGTCAGTGGGCCCAGGTGCTTGCTCTAGAGAAACCAACGCATCTCCAGTCTACATATAGTAGAACCAGTGCATCAACCCGGTTGCAGGAACAGAATTGGTGCATCATAGTCAGAACCAGTGCATTGACTTCCAGAACCAACGTATCAGAATGAACACATCGCCGCCGCTGCAGTGTGGGAAGATCAACTCATCCCCTCGACTGCGTGGAGAAACCTGCTGCATCATCTACGGAACCAATGCCTCCCGTCTAGGTGCATCGTCTTCGGAACCGATGCATTGCCACCACTGCATGTAGAAAATCGACACACCACCTCAACTGCAGGATCGACACCGACTCATCGCTCCGCTGCACTCCCATCTTGGTGTTGTGACCAGGATCAAGATACTGTGTTCTGCAGGCCTGCATGGCTCCTGTATCCAGCCCGCGCTCCATCGTGGTTTGCCTAAGCTCTTGACTTCGTCCCAGTCCAGCACGGCCAGATAACCTCCATAAGTGCCTATTGCTTCTAAATGTTATTTTTACTTTTATTTTTTTTAAATTTATATCTTGACTTATACTCATTGGATTTTAGTCTTTTAGGTCATATTTCATTTATACAAATCTAATCTACTTTTTTAACATGGTGTGGGGTCTTTTTGTGGAGTTTGCATTATGTTACTGGGTGTTGTGTTGCACAAAGCCTTTACACTTTGCGTTCAAATGTAAGCATGCCTGCTCAGAGCCAAACTACCAGAGGGTGAGCACATGATAATTTTTGGTGTGTGACTGACTTACCCTGACTAGGATTGTGGTCCCTACTTGGGCAGGGTGGATACCTCTGCCAACTAGAGACCCAATTTCTAACAGTAGTGATCAGCGGTGAGGATAGGACTTGTGTTTATGCAGTACCACACAGTGGCTTAGTGTACACTACCACTCTATCCCTAAGACCAATTCAAACCCTTTTCAAAAATCCCTAAACTTTTTGATTTTTTGCAAAAACCATGTCTCTGTCTGGATAATCAGCATCTGTACCTGCAAAGATGGAATTTGACCTGGCCAAGCTTGAGACCTACACTGTGGCCCACTTTAAATACTTTTTATGGGGTTGAGAGATCCACTTAAGGCTTCACCAGGAAGCTGGATCTGCAAAAGGCACTGAGGGCAGAAGCTCACACTGCAGGGGCTGTGACCAAAGAAAAGGAGGAGCAAGTCATTGAGGAGGATGAGGAGCTGGCCCTTGATTCTGAGGTGGATCTGGGACAGCCTGAGGAGGGGGAAGCCAGAAGCAGTGGTTGTCGATAAAGCAGGGAGCAGCGGCTCATCAAAGAACCTGACACCAGAGAAGCTGGAGAACAGGAGGGAGGAGGGAGGAGGGAAAGCTTAAGTTGGAGCTTTCTAAGTTGGGGAAGGAGCAGGCTCTGCTGAAAGAAGACTAGCTCCAGATGAGAGGAATATGTCCCATGAGCTAAGTCCAAGAGAGCTGGACATCAAACAACTACAGGTGGAGTCCAGCAGCAATTAAGGCAGCAATACTATAGTGCCAACTGGTGAAGTAAGGGCCCACATACCAAAGGACTTGGTGCCCAGTTATGTGGTAGGCGATGACGTAGACAAATTGTTTGCAGCCTATGAAGTGGAACTAAAGGTGCACAAGATTCCCGAGGAGTACTGGGAGATGGGGGGGGGGGGGGTTATGGAGGTACATGCCTGCAGTGGGAAGGGGCACACTGTTAACAATGGAAGTGTGGGACCAGACACATTACACTGCAATTAAGGCCATTCTAGTCAACAAGTTGGGACTGACCCTTGAGAAGTATAGGCAAAGATTGATTGGGCAGCCACTAGATTTAATCACAGACATGGGTGGATTTCTAAGATGATGTCAGCAAGGCACAGAAGGGCTGGGTAAGGTGCAGCTGGGTTGATGGTTATCCTGGGCTGTGCAACTTAATTTTGAAGGAGCGCATGCTTAATATGTGTTTTCCAGAGCTGTGCCAACACCTTGTTGATAGCAAGCTGACAGACCCCAGGAAGCTTGCTGAGGAGGCGGACATCTGGGTCAGCACCAAAGTGTCCAAGAAGGTATCTGGGGTGACTCCCAAAAGGGTGGACAGGGCTCTCATCAGAAGGAAGAGGGGGGTGATAAAAATAATTTCTCTCAAGGCCCCCAAAACAATTCACAGGGGTAAGGGTCAAATTCCTAATCCAGCCAGCAGAAGAAGAGCTTCGCTGGCAAGAGTCAGCAGCCACAAACTCCCAAGTGCTCTGAGTGTTTTGAGTATGGCACTACAAGGGGGATCCCAAGTGCCCAAAAAGAGTACAACCTCCCACTGGAAAAAAAGTCTCAGGGATGGCGACTGTAGTGCTGGGGGAGTAGTTTTCCACAGAAAGTGGGGGGGAGTACAGTGAGGTTACTCTAGTATCCATGGGTTACAGTGAGATGTTTCCTAAAATTCATGTGCCGTCAAATACTGCAAAGTATAGGCAATGGGTTACCTTCAACGGGCAAGGTGTTGAGGCACTGAGGGACACAGGTATCAGTATGACTATGGGAAGGGATCAGCTGGTGTCCCCAGAGCAGGTGATACTCAATACATTCCACTAGGTTGCCCTGGCTGACAACCGGAACAGTACTATCTAGAGGCCCTTGTTCCATTTGAGTGGGGGGGGTCCGGTCTTCTGAAACTTTTAGTAAGCACTGCAATGCCTGTTGACTGTTTGTTTGGTAATGACCTTGAGCACACTGCCTGGAATGAAATAGAGCTCAAGGCACACATGGAAATGTTAGGGTTGTCTGAGTGGATTTGTGTAACCACCAGGTCCATGGCTGCCTAGGATGGGAGTCAAGACGGGCTGAAGCCTGCCAAAAAATGCCCAGCCAGGTGCAAAGAAGTGGAAAGGCAGAGAGTGTGGGAAACCAATCCCTGGATGTCTCCCAGTTGGGATGGGGTACCTGCGGTGGCTGCCCCAGAGCCCACTGAGGAGGGCATTGCTTCCCTGGGTGACCTGCCAAAGCTTGCTGGATGGCAAGTAGAAGGAAGACCCACAAAGGAGGAGTTCTGTAGTGCACAGAGAGTGTTCAACCCTAGAAGGCATGAGGCAATAGGCTGAAGCTCAAGCAGCCGGTTTAGCTTCTGCAAGTCATCACATTTACTGGGAGGACAACCTCCTTTAAAATGAGCCTAAGGTTCCTGTACATGGGACAACAAGGTCCCTGGTGGTCCCCCAATGCTGCAGGGCCTTCCTACTGGAACTGGCTCACAAGATACCGTAAGCAGGACTACTGGGCTAAGACAAGAGCTCTGTAAGGCGTGTCCCCTACTTTTATTGGCCTAGAATCAAGACTTCCTCAGATGCTTTCTGTGGGACTTGTGTGACCTGCCAAGCCAGTGGGAAAACAGGACAGAGGCTGAAAGCCCCCCTTAATTCCTGGCAGTTTGTTGGCACACCCTTTCAGAAGGTGGTCATCAACATTGTTGGCCTAATGACCCCCAGACTTCTTCTGGCAACAGGTTTATCCTGGTTCTGATAGATCATGCCACACAATACCCAGAGGACCTACCTCAGAGGACCTGCAGTGGCTTAGACCCTTGTGGGGATTTTTACCAGGGTGTGTTTTCCCAAGGAAGTGTCTGACAGTGGCACCAATTTTATATCTGCTTACACGCAGTCAATGTGGAAGGAGTGTAGAGTGACTTACAAGTTCTCCACACCCTACCATGCACAAAACCAATGGGCTTGTTTAAAGGTTCAACAAGAGTGTGAAGGGCATGCTCAAAATTCTGTCTGTGGCCTTGAGGCATAAGCAGTACATCCTCTTACCCTGCCTTCTCTTTGCTTACAGAGAGGTGTCACAGAAGGAGGTGGGCTTCAGCCCCTTTGAGTTCCTGTATAGACACCCTGTAAGAGGACCTTTGAGTTTGGTGAACGAAGAGTGGGAGCAAGCTACCAGTAAAATTTCCCAGAATATAGTTAACTACATGCTGACCTTCAGAAGCCAATTGGCTCAGCTGTGTAAGCAAGCTTCAGACAACTTAGATGCCAGTCAGGAAGTGATGAAGCAATGGTATGACCAAAAGTCCACCTCTGTGGAATACAACCTGGGCAGAAATTATGGGTGATGGAACCTGTGGAGCCCAGAGCCCTCCAGGACTGCTCGACTGGGCCCTATGAGATTGTTAAGAGGAAGGGCGAGGTCACCTGTTTGTGGGACCTCAAGACCCCTTGGCACTCTCACAGGGTGCTCCATATCAACCATCTAAAACCCCACTTTAAGAGGTCTGAGCTCACTATGCTATTGGTGACAGATGGTGGGGAGGAAGAGGAGAGTGAACCTCTCCCTGGCCTCTTAGACTCCAAGGAGCAATCTGGGTCAGTGGAAGAGTGATCCTTTCTCCCAATCTTACTCCTGAACAGCAGAGGGTCTGACACCAGCTGCTAGAGCAGCCTTCTTCTCTGTTCTCCATCATCCCTGGGAGTACCCACATGTGTCCCATGATGTGGACACATGAGCCAGCCTCCCTGTCAAGAATAATTCTTACAGACTGTCTGACAAGGTGGGGGACAGCATTAAAGTGAAGTTTCTAAAAATCTAGAAATGAGGGTGATAGAACCCTCCGGTAGCCCCTGGTCCAGTCCTGTGGTACTGGTACCAAAAGCTGCTCCACTGGGCAACAAACCTGAAATCAGGTTCTGCATGGATTACAGGGAGTTCAATTCAGTCACCAAGACTGATGCTTATCCCATTCCCTGGGCTGATGAGCTTATTGACAAGTTAGGGGCTGCCCAGGGCTTAAGTACCCTTGATCTTACATCAGGGTACTGGAATATTCCCCTAACAGAAGGTGCAAAGGAGGGTTCAGCCTTCTCCACTGCAGAGGGCCACTACCAGTTTAGGGTGAGGCCCTTTGGGCTCAAGAAGGCCCCAGCCACCTTCCACAGGTTGGTGAACAAGGTACTGGCTAGAATGGAGGCCTTTAGTGCTGCCTATGTGGATGAGATTGCAGTCTTCAGTAGCAGTTGGAAGGACCACCTTTGTTACCTCCAGGAAGTGCTTCAGGCTCTGCAACAGTCAGGCCTGACTATCAAGTTCCATAAAGGCCAGATAGAGCAGGGGTATGTGTTGTACTTGGGACACCTAGTGGTCAGGGGTAAGATGCAGCTCCTCCAGGCCATGACTATCATGGCCTGAGAGCCCCTCAAAACCCAGACTGAGGTCCGAACATTCTTAGAACTCACTGGGTACTATAGGAGGTTTGTCAAGCGATATAGTACCATTACTGCCCCCTTGAGAAAGCTGACTTCTAAAAAGCAGTCCAGAAATGTGATTTGGGCAGATACATGTCAACAGGCATTTGACTCCCTAAAGCAGGCCCTGTGCTCAAGGTCCTTGACTTTTCCAGGGAATCAATTGTACAGAGAGATTCCTCAGAGCATGGAATAGGAGCAGTACTTTCATAGCTTAATGGAGAGGGCCTAGACCAACCTGCAGCCTTTATCTCCAGGAGCTTACTTCCCAGGGAACAAAGGTGGAGTGCTATTGAGAGGGAAGCCTTTGCTGTGGTCTGGATACTAAAGAAGTTCAGACCATACCGGTGTACAACTCACTTCCTGATTCAAACAGCCAGTGCTGACAGTCTCTGCTGATTTTTCCACCTTAGGAATGAGAATTCTCTAGAGGTTGGGTAGCTCTTCCCACTTTCAGCTGGGGAGACACGTGTTAGACCAGTCAGCCGTAGGGTGGTCTTCACCTAAATGCTTACCTCCTCTTTTTGATTATTCTTTTTGTTGGCCTTAAGACACTGAGCACTTTACAACTGCTAACTAATGCTAAAGTGCATGTGCTCTCTCCCCTAAACAATTGGCAGATTTAATTTACTTATAAGTCCCTAGGAAAATATGAACTACCTGTTCCCAGGGCTTGTATATTAAATGCTACTAGTGGGCCTGCACCACTGATTGTGCCACCCACACACGTTACCCTTATAAACATGTCCCCGGCCGGTCACTGCAGAGCCTGTATGTGCAGTTTTACTGCCATTATGACTTGACAATGATAACCTTTTGCCAAGCCTTAAACTCCCCTTTTATTGCATATATGTCACCCCTAAGTTAGGCCCTATGTAGCCCATAGGGCAGGGTGCTGTGTAAGTAAAAGGTAGGAATTGTAGTTTTAGGTTTTGCATGTCTTAGTAGTGAAAAACATCTAAATTCGTTTTTCAATATTGCGCTGCACACCTGCAGCAAATACACGTCTGGGGTGGCTGATAGCTTGATTTTGTGCATTCCCGCTAGATAGCCACACAGAAAGGAAGGTTAGGTGTGTCTGAATGCCCATCTGCACCCCGATTCTGCATCCTGAGCAGGATAGGAGGGAGGAGCTGACACTTAGAGCAGAATAGGCAGTGTCCTGTCCTGATACAAAGGGTTGATTACCTCAGTGTAGCAAGTCTGGATCCAGGGCTTGAAAGAAAGGACCTCTGTGCACCCTTCTTTGAAGTCACCCCCACTTCAAAGGTACAACTGGGTATAAGAACTGGGTCTCTGACCCCACCTAATCAGACACTTCTGGACCTGTAAAGAACCTCTGTAAGAAGAACTGCTGTGCTGCTACACTCTGCTGGACTGCTGCTCTAGAAGAACTATTTTTCTGCTGTGCTGCCCTGCTGCCTGCTACTCTCTGCCCCTGCTGAGAGAGAGCTGGACTCTGGCTTGAACCCAGAGTGATCTTCAAGGGCTTTTTGGCTTGCCCCCTTTTGCTTGAGACTTAGGGATATCAAAGTCTCATCACCTGCTCCTGTGCCTAGTCCATTGGAAGTGGACCCATATGCTTTTTCCAGTACAATTGATGCATCTCCAGGCTGCGTGTGGTGGAACCAGTGCATCGACCCTGTTATGGGAGCAGAATCAGCACATCACAGTCTAAACCAGTGCATTGTCATAAACAACTAACACATAGGAACCAATACCTCGCACCCCCTGTAGTGTGGGAAGATCAACGCATCCGTCAACTGCATGGAGAAACCTGACATACCTTCTACAGAACTAAAGCCTCTCATGTCAGCGCACTGTTTTTGGAACCGATGCATTGCCATCACTGCAAGAAGAAAATTGATGCATCAGCTCCACTGCAGGATTGACACAGACACATTGCTCTCCGCTGAATCCCTCATGTCGCTGTTAAGAGCAGGATCAAGGAACTGTGTTCAGCGGCCTGTGTGGCTTCTGTATCCGGCCCTTGCTCCATCGTGGTCAGCCTGAACTCTTGACTTTGCCCCGGTCCAGCACGACCATATTACCCTGATAGGCGTTTACTGCTTCTAAGCACTATTTTTACTTTTATCCTTAAAAGATTCCTATCTTGGCTTTCACTCATTTGATTTTTGTGGTTTTGGTCTTGTTGTATTTATAAAAATTATACCTATTGGTCTAACCTGGTGTGGAGTCTTTTTGTGGTGTTTTCATCATGTTACTGTGTGTTGTGTTGCGCAAATAGTTTACACATTGCCTCCTAAATTAAGCCTGCCTGCTCAGTGACAAGCCAACAGAGGGTGATGAGCACAGGATAAATTATGGTGTGTGACTGACTTACCCTGACTAGGATTGTGGTCCCTTGTTCGACAGGGTGCATACCTCTGCCAACTAGAGACCAAATTTTCAACCCTAGTGATCAGCGGTAAGGATAGGACTTGTGTTTGTGCAGTGCCATACAGTAGCTTTGTGTACACTACTAATTCATACTGGGGAGGAAGTCCACTTTCCCATTAACAATCTCCCTCCCAGAAACTCTCAGGTGGCAACCCTTAAAGTATTGGAGTTATCTACTGGCAGTGAAAGATAGCCAGGCATGTGACGGGGCGGTGTTGGGGAAAGGCCTTAATTTGTGCTCCGGGAGCCATCATTTGTTTAGCAACAATCCTCATGCACCTCAGACAACTGAGCACAAGTAACAACCTTAAATCATACTGCAACAAAGGCAAGGGTGATGCTTAGATTAATGATTGGAGGAAGCCTGCACCTTCATCGGCTTGAGACAAAATCACATTGGAACTTATCTTAGTGCATCATCCCAACCCCTTGCTTGGCCCAGCCTTTGTCTAAGACACCAATTCTGCTTTATTTTGGTGTAGAGTACCTCTTAGAGAAACTGGAAAGGAACACTAAAGCTCAAGTTAGTGCACTACTCAGTTATGGAGCACTGAATTACAAAAGCATAGTTAAAAAGCAAGATTCAAGGAACAAAGAATTTGGCACAATAGTGATTTTTGATGGTAAACTATAGAACTTGACATCATTCCTACACGGCATTCTGAAGTCAAGAGTGCAGAAAGTAAAAAACAAAGACTGAGAACACTTTCTGCTTATAATAAAGATTTAAGTGCAATAATTTAAGTAATGTACAAGCCGATGTAAGAGTACTTCTGATTCTTGAACCTTATTCTCTTTGGTACTTGTTGTGTTGTTACCAATAGCATCCTGGAATGATGAAAAGCATCATCAAAGTGAGTGGGTAAGAATTCATGCATAATATTACTGAGAAATATTGTAATTTGTCCTATTTGAAATACTAATCTAATTGTAATATTATTAATTGTTCTGTTGCTTACTGACATCTTAGGACTTTCCCATCCCAAAAAAACTTGAGGGCAACCTATTATTTTTGAACTCGGAAAAGTAGAATTGTGCATAGAGAGAACACAACCCTATAAACTCATGAAACATAAAAATAATATTCTTCACTGACTCATCCTTACAAAACTAAACACCGCTTTTATATTCACCCACTCTGGTCCAATGGATACACATTTCACTTTTTGTGGGCCTTTTGTAAATAGACATCAGTTATTCCTACCATTCATTGGCATGTTTACATGTATTGTATCACATTTTGCAACGCACCAATATACATCATCATGCATGCCAACACATGAGTGTATAACAACACATCCTGATTACAGGTTCTCAAAAGAATTTCATAATGTTTTGTTGAATTAATTTGTAGAACAGTTCTTGGAAATGGGTCAAAGTAGAAAAAAGGTCCTTACTTCAACAACAAAAAGTCAACTACGGCTACGGTGGCCCAACTCTAGCCAGGTTATGAGCCCATATTGCCATCCAACCCATCAGGGGTTCCAAACCAGGTGCACTACGCCTGGGAGTGCTGTTTGCAGCCTTGGTACAGGCCAGAGAGACCTCACAAGAGACAGATTACAGGCAGAGCTGATACCGTCCCAGCACATGCCTCGGAGGCCCAGCGGCTACAGGGGCCATGGGCAAGAATTACTGGGCCGTTTGCCCGCCCGCATACAGGGAACTGCAGCGGCATCCACAACCTATATGGCCTGGTACTACTCCCAAGTCCCCTCTTTACCTTTGGTACCCACAGCCCTTGTCCAGGTGAGGTCTCCCTCCCTCAATGCAAGTATTGAGACCACACAAATTTTTGGATTAGGGGGGTGTAACCCCCCGGCCGTATTTATTGCAAAATTAAAAAACATTTATTAACATTATGTACAATTATGCAGAAAGGCCAAATACATTGTTAGACAGATGATGTCACATGGCTATCCTTAACTCTAATACACACGACACTCCTACCGTAAATCTAACAATCAATCAATCAATCAACAAATCTTTATTCGATTGTTACATCATGAAAGATACACTACAATAAAAAGAATAAAAGATATACATAAAACAAATACAACAAAAACCTCCAAACAGGACCAGCCCAAGAGGTCATGCTAAAACCATGTAAAAAGTAGAGATCTTTCAATTTCTAATAGAGAATAAAAGAAAAAGGAGACTAGATATAACAGGACTAGGTAAATTTAGAATTCTAAAGCTGGAAGCGCTAAGGGATCGTTCCTGTTTGCCTGGACCCTACGTATGGCCCAAGACCAACTGAGAAATTTGGCTAGAGCAACAACTATATCCTCGCGGGTGTTAGTTCTCAGAAGACGCATAGCTATTTTATGTGATCTGGTACCTAAATTGGAACAGATCGGCTTTAGCCATATTTTCCTAGGGAGAGCAAAGGCTGGGCACACAAACAAAACATGGGCGGTGGACTCTTCCTGTGTTTTGCAGATAGGGCAGTCTCTGTCTGTTCCGCCCTTCCACTTGCAGCTGAAAGAATTGAGCGGGAGAGACCCCACTCTAAACTGATGATATAGTTTATGGTCCCCTACTTTGGAGATAAAATTCCAGTAGGGTTCAAAGCTACTTAAAAATGTATGATCCAAGAAGAGACCGGATAATGAACTGCTATTCGTCTCAGACCACAGTTTCCTTGACCTAAATTCCCAATATAAAGTTTTGAACTCAAGCTTACTGGGGAACTGATTACCCCTAGGATCCACCCACAAGTGGCCCAGCCCCATATCAGTCAAGCCCTTTTTAATATATTGGAGCCAGGCAATTCTCCTTTGCTTGTCAATGTCCTTAATATACCAAATTGCATTGGCATACGGTAACAACTCAGGGGTGGTCCACAGTCTTCTCCAGTAAGAGAGAGGTCTATACTCGGCATCCTCATTAAATGCCCTACACCCCAGATCTAACAATAAGGGCTGAATAGGGGTGGATTGTGGGAGGGAGGTGAGAGATCGCAAGAACTTGTTTTGTGCTTTGACTAGGGGCGATAAATTATCAAAGCCCCAGATCTCCGCACCATATATGATTGATGCTCTAACTTTCCCCTTATATAAAGTGATTGCAGGTCCCACTGATTTTGTGTAGGAAGCTCTGAATTCTTTCAAAATGGCTCCAGCAAGCTGGTTGTGTTTCAGAGCGAATAAATCTATTTGTGGCTTCCAAGATAACTTTCTATTCATTGTAATGCCCAAATATGAAAATATGTCGGTCTGTTCTAAAAGAGTGCCATTCAATGACACTTGACTCTTGACTATTTTATGTTTGTGCATCACCATGTACTTGGTCTTATCAACGTTGATTGCCAAGTCATGGTCATTGCAAAACACCATGAATCGATCCAGGGCCCGCTGCAGACCGGATTGGGTTTTTGATAAAATGAGCGTATCATCTGCAAACATGAGAAGTGGGACCCTGAAACCATCTAATGTAGGGGCATCGGTTGGGTGATTTGTAAAGTAGGATATAACCCTATTTATATAAAGGGAAAACAGGGTTGGAGCTAAAACGCATCCCTGCCTGACACCTCTATTTACAGGGAATTTATCAGTTATTTCGCCCTGTTGACCCAATCGAACTTGTGCAAAGTTCGAAGTATGGAGTCTAATTATAAAGAGTAAAAGAGGGGTCGGCATGCTGGCTTCCTTAAGGGAATCCCACAGTTTTTTGCGGGGGACTAAGTCGAAGGCAGATTTTAAGTCAACAAATGCTGCATACAGAGTCCCCCCGATAAAATGACCGTACGCCAATAGATCATAATGAATCTAAATACCTGATCGATGGTGCTTACATGTGACCTAAAGCCAGCTTGGTAGTCAGATAACACCCTAGACTCGTCTATCCATTCATGGACCCTAGCTAATATAGTCCTGGCCACTATTTTTTGGAGTGAATCAATTAAACTAATGAGTCTATAGTTACAGGGACAAGAACGATCTCCTTTTTTAAAAATTGGAACAATTTCTGCGCCTAGCCAGGAAGTGGGTAAAGAAGCGCCCCGAGCTAAAGCATTAATCAAAATAAGAATGTACCTAGCCCAATTATTTCTGTCACATTTAAAAAGATCCGAAGGGATGCAGTCCGGGCCAGGTGCCCTACCTACTGGTGCCGAATCTATAGAAGCCTCAATTTCCGCCAGGTCAAAAGTTAAAACCTCCGAGGTTACTAGTTCGCTATGGCCAGATGCAGAGCTTAAAGGGCAAGTAAACTGGGCTTGATAATGGGAGACCCATTTGTCAGGGGGGACATTATTAAGGGGGGTGGAGACATCCACCCCACTGCCCCATTTAATTAGGTGCCAAAAATGTGTCCAATTCTTCTCGTAAGAGGCCTTTGTTAGCTCCTCCCATCTATCCTCATCAAAACGTTTTTTTGCTTTAGAAAGAGCCTTTTTATACTCGGCCCTTACAGTTTTGATTGACTGAATATCTTTAGACTTAATTGCCAAGGAAAGCTGATTAAAGGCTACAGAGCACTCTTTGTCTTACCATTTGGCAGCCTTCCGTACAGAAGATTTGTTTTTCTTTTTTTTCCCAGTTAGTAAAGACTTCACCTTGCCAAAAAGAGCCTCATGTTCACTCATTAGACATTGAGGGGGTTCCTCAATTAACGTACAAAGTTTACTTAGGATACTATAGTTTCCTGATATGAGAGCCCACTTCAAACGACGAGAATCGTTTGATACTACCAGATCTCCAGTTAGCGTTTCACGCTCGGAATTATTGTACGCTAAGATCGTTAAGGCCAACCTCATTGATAAGGGATCATGGTCACTTTCAGGTCTGGGAATAACCGTCATGTCCAATACAATAGGCCATAGGTCCAGGCTAACAAAGATGTAATCTATCCTGCTGCCACTCCTCCCATTTGAAAAAGTGTGACTACCAATCAGATCTGATGGGGTTCTACCCTTTAGAGCCCTCAGACCCCGCCCCAGGGAAAAACCTTTGAGTTGAAGGGCCGCCTCAGTCTACCTATTAATGGGAGTAAGAGACAAAGATGCAACACCCCAAATGGAATCCTCTTCTGCACTTAAACTGCAATCTTCATAGCCCAAGGGCTCAAAGGTGCAGTTAAAGTCACCCATTATCACCAAGGATTTGGGGCAGATTAAATCATCAAAGAGGGAGTCCAAATGCTGTATAGTAGGGGACTGTCTGCCCCCCACTTGCCCTCGTGAATAAATATTAATCAAGGTAAACAGCACCAAGCCATCCCTCAAGATTTTAAGAGCCAAGATGTCTCCGCTGTTCGTTGGTAATTCTCTAATCTGAAAGGATGAGTGCTGCTTAACCCATATCAATAACCCACCACTGGGTCGTCCTAGCCTTTTGGTAGTTGCTGCTTTAGCGAAAGCCAGATAACCCGGGCGGTGGATTATTGTCGTTGACCAGGTCTCTTGAAATGCAATGAAATCGTGGCTATCTACCAAATCCGACCATTCAATTGAACAAAGTTTAGAGGATAGCCCAGCAATGTTCCAAGACATCAAAAAAGGAGGGTTTGAGCCTGAGGACATCTCACAGGGGACCTGATGCTCTAAAGTGGGAAGGGTCAGTGTCACGCACGGGGGGTCCCGACCTTGGGCTATTGGTTGAACTACCAAGGGGAGTAGAGAATGACTAAGGCTTTTGTCACACACCTCTATATAGTCCCTTCATGGCAAATTACTTACTAACGGTCAATCACAAGCTTCTAGGTCAGATAGTGGAGCAAACCTATTTTGAACAGGGATCTCACCAAATCTACGGCCACACCTCAAGGTTGCTCTAAGAGACCCAGGTTCCTTATTGGGGAACCGTGGGTAGGATAGGTGTGGACCCTGGTCGTAAAAAAACCCCAGTGGTAAAACGAGTATTGAGTCAACTTTAAACCTAGAGGCTCCACACAGAATATTAAGTATCAATCTGGGGGAATAAATATTATCAAAGTTAATTGTCACACAATCACCTTTCAAATCCTTATTGTGGGGACCAACCCATGAACTACGTCTGGCCATAATCATGTGGTTGAGAATGTCCTCATTCCAATAGCCTGCTCCCTTAAGTTTTGCGCTAAGCCAGTGTCTTGTTTTGTACAGCAGTTGCCCCGTGGATTCGGGGCGTCTACTCTGACTTTGGGGCACATTACTCAAAGTGACCACTAGGGGTGCGGCTTCTGGCGGTAAATGGAGAGAGTCACTAATCAGCCTAGATCCTTGCGTAGCCTTATCAACTTTCGTATCTGTATGAAGAGAGGGACTTAACCTATATGGGTTTTTACTGAGAGTATCGCTACTGCTGGCAAGAGGGGGACCATTTGGCTTACTAACTGGGATCAGTATGCGCTCCTGGGAGGAGCACAAGGGTGTTTGAGCAAATTCTCCTGATGTGTTGCCCAAATCGACCGAATTCCCAAGCTGAGGCAGCGGCCTATAAATTAGAGAAGGAGAATTAACAGCACCCTTCCCAATGGCATTAGAATCCCCGGAAGGTTGTCTTAGGGGATCGACTATGGACTGAGGTGGAAGAAAAGTGTTGAGCCTAATATCTATTGAGTTGGAAGGGGGTAGTGAAAGAAGAGATTGACCTTCAGTGGCAGGGAGATCCTTGTTTGTAAAATTACCTAGCTTGAGGAGTTTAGATAAATTATCCTCAATTTTGTTCAGCCTATAAGTAATAGGAGTTATTAGAGTGGGCATAAGGTTCTCTAGCCTGCGCCACATATCTTCACCACCTGGAAGGCTAAAGTCAGCATTATCTGTTAAATAAGGGAGAGTTGTTGAATTTGTAGGGGAGGCTGACTCAATATCCTGGCCGGAGATCACCGCCTTGGCTTGAGTATTTAGTCTCGGCATTTTGGCGGAATATGGTCTTTGTGGCTCACCACCCCTTTTCCTTTTAGTGGAAGAATCGGTCGTAGCAATAGTGGATTTAAGCCTATTTGCCACAGCAGCTCTAGTGGAAGCTCTTTTCTTTTTGCTGCGAACAGCTACTTGAACAGGAGAAGGAGGAATGACGGGGTTAGCAGGTTCGCTGCCAAAGCTAAGAGGTTGAGAGGGCAGCGGATCAATGGCCCTCATCTGCATAACCAAAGAAGAAGATTGGATAGGTGAACGAACTACGGCTAACGGGCCCAGGGAGGATCTTTTATTCATCATGGGATCTAATGAAAGCCGTCGCTCTGTATTGGCAATCTCTTTTTCCAGAACAGAAGCTGCTCTTGTGATGAATTGATCCAGGGTGCCCATTACTCCTCCCCCAGTAACAGTCTTTTTGTTTTCCCTCCTACTCATTTTTGAAGAAGAAACACAGCTGTGTAACAAGAAGAATACAAAACAAACAAGATGAAAATATATAGCTTCCCGCAAAAGGAAAAAGAGGAAAAAAGACGGCCTATATAGAGACAATGAGGGGGTAGCCCAGCCCAATTTTCTACAGCCCCTGCAACCCACAGGCGATGTCAACTTGTATCCTGCGTGGCCTGTGCCACGGGACGAGGATGTATGGCCAAGTCCAAGAGAGTCAATTAGCACAAATACAAAAAAAATAAAAAAAAATATCGCATAGACGCCTGAGAGTCAAGTGAGGCTAGATGAAAGGATTTGCTCCGATAACTAGCAAAGTCATACAGGCGAATACCATGGCCACACGTCCACACAACAACACTTACAGTTCGGAGATCCTGCGGCAAATGTTAGTAGGGTTGCCCAGCCCGGCCTCCTCCGGGCCCCGACGGGCAAGGACGGGCCCGCCCTTGGCCCGGGCTTCGCCCGGGCGCTGCCCGCGCGCGTCCCGCACAGCAGGGCACTCGAAAGCCTTAAATGCAGCCCGGGCGCTGCGATGACATCAGCAGTGAGCGCCCGGGACCAGGGACACTGGGAAGTGAAGTTCCAAAGGCCATTCCCCTCACGGCAGTGATGGCGGCAATTGCAGGTAGCAAACAGATTAGCCCCTAATTCAAGCCGTTCCCCTCACGGCGAGCTTGAGAGTAATACTTTAGCACCAGGGCTGGAAGCTCGTCCCGCGCAGCGGGCACTCGAAAGCCTTAAATGCAGCCCGGGCGCTGCGATGACGTCAGCAGTGAGCGCCCGGGACCAGGGACACTGGGAAGTGAAGTTCCAAAGGCCGTTCCCCTCACGGCAGTGATGGCGGCAATTGCAGGTAGCAAACAGATTAGCCCCTAATTCAAGCCGTTCCCCTCACGGCGAGCTTGAGAGTAATACTTTAGCACCAGGGCTGGAAGCGCGTCCCCCTAACAATACATATATTCACTTTCTGCGTGTCCCCTCTAGAGCCTATGGCAAGGTCAATGACTGGCAGCCTTACATGATGTGTGCTTTGCACAGATTCAATAATATCAAACAAAAAGGGGGGGGGCGGGGTGCATGTGGTGGCCACTAATATCACTGTATGTCCCCTGCCAAACCATTGTTAGACTATCCCTAGGCTGACCTTATTGCTTGTTGATAAATTCCCTATGTCAAAAACACTCCAACCGAGTGTTACACAAAAAATTTCACTGACACGTTGCGTACTCATGTCGTGTGCACATCATTGGTATCCCTAGGCCGATCACTACTGCGATACGCTACCCCAGAACACATATGAACAGTACTGTATGTTGACAACCCCGCTGGCCCTCACATGCCAGTCCCCATTATTTCTATTCCGTACACTGCCCTTGAGGGTACCTGGAGCCTACCTTATGGGGCCTTATATGTAAGGAAAAAGGAAGGTGTGGGCATATGCACTACTAGCATTTCCAGTGGTGGTAAAGTGGCGCAAACCTATAGCCAACCGAAACTGGGTCAGAAAATGTGGGGCAAAGCAGTACATCACATATGCCACTCATGGTAAACCAAACATTGTCACAGTTCATACAGAGGGCAGATGCACTATTAGTACCGATCAGTGGTGGTAAAGTGGCCAAAACAAGCGTAACACAGTCATAAACCACAGTACTTATGCTATACAATGGAGGAGGTATTTTTCAAAATGATGATTATTGCTGAATACCTGCCGCCCTCAACCTACACGTGTGTTTCCTTCTTCCTACAATCCCTTTCACTAAACAGAAACTTTTTTTAATTTTTATTTTCCATAGATAGATGAATGCCCATGGGCCACTTAAACAGCAGTGTAGCATATATGGGTAATACATGTACATAAACAGCTGTAGTAGGACGCTATGACCTACACAACTAATGAATGGATGTACGCCCTGAAGTGAAAGGATGTGAAATCCCTACACATGACATTTCCTCTGCACGTAAGACTGGTCCCCAACCCCTATGTGTGGGTTCAGAAGAGACAGTGCCGGTTTTCAACTTAAAACGGAAATGCTGTCCATGAATAGAAAGAAGATTTTGATTCGTATGGTTAACAGGTGTTCCTGTATACAGCGCTTGGGCAGGTCAATCCTTGTGCTTAGGGCTTCAATGAAGCATCGTGCGATGTAGACCTAGGATTCTTTATTAATCAATGCACCACCAGGAGCATGATGAGAGCGTTAACAACCCCCGATAATATTTTAAAAGAATCTAATGGGTAGCATTCCCATAGCAATTCTAAATCGACTCATTCCAGACAGGCCTACCCCGTGGACAGATTGGCCAGCGAGACACACATCCAACCTGCACCCCATGCAGCCACACCTAGTCATTACAGGTTGGATTGAGCTACCTCCCTGTCTTGTCTTATCACTTGGCTCACATCACACAATGCGGACTACTCCAGTGTCAGCGCGTAGGTTGAACATGGTTGGGGAAACCCGCCTGTGCGGCACTATGTAGACTCTAGCATGGCACCGAGGGCAATCTGAGCATAGCAAATGCCTTGCACCTGTTTATACATGGAAAAAACCCTGGACAGCCTTTCGCTAGAACATTACTATGCCCATTTTCCCAGGCCCTTCAGGGCAGAGCCGAAAGAGTGACACTACCAAGAATCAGTGACTGTATTACTCCCCTTGAGCATAGAGTTCTCCAGATAAACAAATTACCCCAGCAGTTCCCTCAAACCACATTATACAAACACGTGCTAACCATCTACCCTAAACATACTCACGAGATCACTGGATCTTGTTTCCCCATTTATCTATGAACACTCGACAACATCCGCTTAGAGCAGGGGTCTTCAAACTGTGGGGCGCGACCCCCAGGGGGGCCGTGGAGTGATGCAAAGGGGGTCGCGCCTTCCCAGTCACATTTCTGCCCAGGCCCAAGGGCTTCAGCCCCCCCCCCCCTCTCCCCCCACTTCCCCCGTCCTGTGTATCAGCCCCGGCTGCTGCAGTGAAACTTGAGCTGCTGGGGGCTCAGCTGGGCAGTGTCTGGATTCCTATCTCCGGCACCCCCGTGTTTTTTCACAGGTCTTTAAAGACCATTTGCATTTTAACATGCCTTTGTAAACTGGTTACAGAGGCTTAGGTTTTTTTGCTGGTTCCAGTACCCCCTGGGTCCCCACTGTGCCTATTCCTTACATTTGGATTTTACATTCACTGCCGTAGTGTGAGAATGCATTTCATGGAAAGGAATACAAAGTTGGCTTCCTGGGGGCGCCGTGTGTGAAAGTTTATTGTGCTTTTGAAGCACCTGCTGCAGCGTTTCTTTCCCCGGCAATTGCCAGGCCTCACATAAATGTCAAGATAACTCGTGTGATTAATTATCTTCCTGGAGAGAGATCAGCATTTTGTATAGTTGTGGTTTTGACTTGGGTGAAGTTAGTGCAGAGGGTTAATATGCCTGCTGCAAAGAACGTGTACCAAGTAGATTACAGAGTGCGTATGATGTGAAGAGATCAGCAGGATACTGCTTTCAAAAGAGACATCCTTTTGTTACTTGCAATTTATAACTTAAAGTACTAATATAGAATAGTGAGCTATTAACTTTCATCCTAGAACTGCATGCACACTACAAAGAATACCTTATTAGACCATTGATTAATGTTGCAAAAAGGGTTAATTTGGCTAGAAATCAATTCTTATTATTAAAGGAAACTCCCAACTATGCTGTTTCTTTTTCGACTCTGAGTTTGTGCCTCTCCACACCAAGCACTCTTGAACTATACTGCCTACCAGTATGGATGACATGTGACTCCTACACTTTTAGTCCTTTGGCTTATGTAACATTTCCTATACACTGATTTACACACTTATGATTGATTGTCTCTGTGTAATGTGTGTGTGATGCAAAGTGCTCGGACACCCTACACTGGTATCAGTGGCACTATATAACTAATTCAATGCATCTGAGAGTGTGGGGTTATGGAGACTTGGTCACTGTTAAAGGGTGCTAGTGAGAGAATCCGTGGTGGGGGTGGTCATTGGGGGGGCACCAACAAACATTGTCGCACAGGGCACCACCAGCACTAAAGCCGGCCCTGGGAAGTATGCACAGATAAGCGCTGAAAATACCGCTTTAGGTGACTGCTTTTTTTTGTACCGACTGGGCCATCAAAATAATCTGCTGGTTACCCTAACCATAGGACTGGAAGTTTGTTGCAGGATCAGCACATTATTCATTTCCTTCACCCTCGATCCCCGATTAATGCCGCAATAGTTTAACTTAGATCTTAAAGTCTACGCCCCGGCAATAACATGCTGAGTTACTTCATGGGTCTGGGAATGCACCCTGCATTCAGACAACTCATTCCTCATTCTCGCCCTTTATTGTCACGCTCACCTTGCACTCACAGTGATCACAATGCACTCACACTGATCACCATGCACTTGCACCATTCACTCGCTCACCTTGCACTCACAGTGATCACTCTGCACTCAAAATGCACTTGTCCTGCTCACACTATACCTCAACCTGCAGTCACACGAGTACACTACTCATCCTGCACTCATGTGACACTTCACTCACCTGTCCCCCTCACTACTCAATATGCAACTCACTCAAACAAGCCCATCAGTAATCATACATTCATTCATCCCATTCTGAACTTGCATCCGCACCCAAAATGAGAGAGGACAGCAAGGGAGTGAGAGAATTTGATTGAAGAGGTCAGGGATGAGGAGAAATGTGAATTGCCGAAGAGAAGTGTGGACACGCAAGAAGTGAGTGTGATCCAAAGGTGAGGGCTCCTGTTAGAACAAAGGGGAGATGTGAAAGAGGAATGGGGGGACTGGAGAGGTGTAAGATACGAATAGACAAAAATTTGAATGAAGAGACGAGGTGAATGAGAAGTGCTGAGGGGCACGGGAGGTGACAGGGCCAGAGAGGCCATGAGATAAATGTGAGAGACTGTTAGAGATGAGGGCAGTGAAAGGACAGAATGGCAAGAGGTGATTAAAGGTGAAGTGAGAGGTTGAATGGGGAGAGTTCAGAAGTTGTAAAAAGGGGTGAAAGAAAATGACCTGCAAAGTGAGAGAGGGATCCGGGGTTAGGAGAGGAGAGAGGGATGGAAGGGAGGGGGTGAGAGGAAAGCTGCATGGGTAAACGGCTTAACTCTACACAAAACCGCCAGGGTTTTAAGGGACCCCTGCTTCTTCCGGTCAGGGCCAGGTGAGCTTCTAATGTGGCAGCACGTATTGCTGCAGAGTGGAAGGCCCTTCACAAAGGATGACTTGAAATCTTTCTGATGATAATTGCTGTATTTTGGTTATAAATGGGTACTGATTGGGTGAAATCTTTCCTCAGCGTTACTGTGTGTAACAAATATCAAAATAATGAAGCAATGCTATCCCAAAACACGCGGCATCACATAACCTCATTTACATTTTCATCCCACGCAATTTAGTCAACAGGTTTAGACATTTTTGTCAGGAGGGGGTCCTTACGCCTCAAAATGTTGACAGGGGGGTCTCGGCATCCAAAAGTTTGAAGACCTCTGGCTTAGAGGGAAAACTTTGGTGATACAGCACAGCACCTGTCCCCCCCTCCCCCACTCCGCAAGGGAAAACTCCCATCTTTCCGTCAAAGTATCAATACAACGCATTGAGGCGGAGGGTATACTGGGACAGGAATAGATCAGGAAAAGGGGAATGTCGGGGAGAGAAACAGGGTATAAAATCATGAAACATGACGAAATATGCCATAAAGGCCCTCCATTTGTTCGAGTACAAGTATAGAATATTAAACCCACATAATACGGGTAACGGAAGCGCATTGTATACCCATGTTTACGATCCCTGTCTATGCTCATCTCACATTTTAGGAGCAGGTAGCGCTAGAAAACATAGCGTCCACTGCTTCGTTGAATAGCTGGACTATCGAGGATGCAGATAGTCACAGCATCCTTCTCACGGGACATAACAGGGTCGGCAGGAGGTGCAATGACGCGGCACTCACAAGCCCGATGGGCCGCGGGACCCCAATTAACAAGCTATCACACTGCGGTCCCATCTAGCCGTTAGAATGTGGTAAACCCGCGATAAATTCAGCCGCAAACTAGCAGGGCAGTCTTCCCCACACACTCCAAGGCACCCCCAATACGCCACAGCGCAGCATTGGCTACCGCCCTATCAGATTGGGCACCCGCCTATTGGATGCAATATTAGGGGGAGGTGGGAGTGCTCCCACCTCCTCCTTTGCCCGGGGACAGGTCCGACCGCCATAATGGCGGCGCGCACTACTTAGCGCTGGGCGTTGCCCATTGTCAGCTGTGAGGCTTCCTCATATGACATGTGATAGTCGTGAGCTGCAGAACCCACTCACATCCCCCTGACGACATTGCCGGTGGCGAGGAGCCGAGAAGGCATGGAGACGAGGTGAGCGCTGACCGAGCCCTTCCTCCTGCCCCAGTGACCCAGGGCACTCCCACTGCACACATGAGGACACTGGAGGAAGACCGCACAGGCCCAAAATCTCTTGGAAGTGAACGGGTGTGGAAGCCTGCCTGACTGTCGACACATGGAGCCTAGTAGTGATCGGGGTGGCAACGGGAGCAATTTGATTGAGCCACGAGTGACTGGACACCCTCCTCCCCCCCATTTCGCCTGTACCTTTATAAATTCTCTCTGTCCCTCCATTGGACCACTGCTTAGGAGAGGCCGGCGGGGCGAGGGGACCCTAGCTGCTCCACATGACCCTTTATTGCCAGAGGCCCGGCGGATATACACCACCTTGTGATTCATCACCTGGCTGCACACAACTGCCTGGTCGATCTCCCCCTCTCAGACACACTCAGGGCCGGCTCTAGGGCGGTGCGACCGGTGCCACCGCACCGGGTGCAGACTTCGCGTGGGGGAGCCTGTTTGCTACTTTACATTGTGGTCTTTCCGGAGAGAGACCGTAGTTATGTTTAGTTATGTTTAGTGGAAGTTTTGACTGCTGGAAGTTTTGATTCATCATAAGGTAGTGCAGAGGGTTAATATGCCTGCTGCAGAGAATGTGTACCATGCAAATCATAAAGTGAATATACCATAAATAGGCCGGTGGGTTACTGCTTTAGTCAGACACTTCCTTTTGTTACTTGCAGTTAAGAAGTTCAACTCCTAATGTAAAACAGTGAGCTATGAACTGTCATAAAAGAACTGAAATGCAGACTTCAAGTACAGATTAGAGCATATTGATTTTTTCCGCAGACCTTCACTATCCTAATGTTTCACAAAGGGTTAATTTGGGTGGAAATAATTTCTGATTATTAAACAGAACCCCGAACCATGGTATTACGTTTCAAATTCTGAGTTTGTGCTTCTCCAGACCAAGCCCCCCTAAACTATACTCCCTACCAGTATGGATGACATTTAAATCCTACCCCTTGTAGTCCTCCATCGTATGTAACGTTTCCTATACATTGATTTACACATATATGATTGATTGTCTTTGTAATGTGTGTGCAATGTAAAATGCTCTGACACCCTTCACTTTTATGAGTGACACTATAAAACTAATTAAATGCATCTGAGAGAGAGTGGTTGTGGAGACAGTTAAAAGGTGGTAGTGCGGGAATCCATTGCGGAGGTGGTCAGTGGGGAGGGGCGCCAAAAATCATTGTCTCACAGGTCGCCACCAGTGCTAAAGCCAGCCCTGCACACACTCACATATGGACAGACACCATGCCATGCTACGGAAGTGCTGCCACACTTAACGACTTTGCTGGGGTTGTGCCTGGGGGGGGCACTGTGTGTGTATCATACCCACTCGACCTACGATTTTACTGCAGCAGAGGATCCTCCCCCTCCCCGGCCTTGCTGGAACATAATGGAAGGGGCAACGCTAAACATTGCGAGCTTCTCTTCGGAGAACCTTAGGCTGCGCAGTGTCAAAGCCCCCTCTATGATGTGGAGGAGGGTACCGATGGAGACGCTGAGCCAGAATTATCGATCGCCACTGCTGCCATTATGGCCTAACTCCGGGTTGGGTTCCAGTCGATGGATGCCAGATTTGACGCCCTCACCAACAAACTGGACCGCATTAGCAAGCGACTGGACCGGTATGCCACCAGAATGGACTGCACATTGGAGCGTTTCTTCGGGACTAGAGGATGGTGCCACGACAACAGTGAAATGCCTGGAAAAGTGGAGCACATACAGACTGTTGATGCTAAAAATGCAGATCTGGTAGCACAGTCTCATCGCAATGATATTTGCATCATGGTTGTGGCAGAATCGACGGGCATGGGATGCCAGGACTTATTTGTACAATGCCTCCTGGAGGAGCTATTTACCTGACGGAGCTTCACTCCACCTTTGTAGCGGAATGTGCCCACAGGCCGCTCGGCCCACGCTCACTACCTGGCACCCCCCCTGCGCCCTATAATCACTTGCCTGCTCAATTATGGGGACAGGGACACTGCTCTGCACCCAGCACGGGAGTAAGGGCCATTATAGTTCCAAGGATCTACCATATCGCTGTTTTCCAACTACACTATGACTATGCAGGGGAAATGGGGAAAATTCATGGATGTCAAAAATGCCCTATGCAAACAGGGACTGAAATATGGTACGCTTTACCCGGCCCGCTACATGAGGAGATAAATGGGAAGGCTCATGTTTTCAACACCCCAGCAGATGCCACTGGTTTTTGTAAACCCCCGCTTAATTAAAATGGTCCCTACCCTCGGCCAACCTCAGCCTCTTTTACTGGACAAGTCTAACGCTGCAATCATACTATTCAACATTGTTTGCTCTGGTTCGCTGTGGCTCCACTGTCCTGATGTGGTTAAGACTTACTGTGCAACCGAAACCTGCTTTACATGTTCTCTATTCAGGTATCACCCATGATCTGTGGCATTGCCCCCCCTTCGAGGTGAATAACATGTTGCAGATCGTTGGGTATATATTTTTGTTTGGATGTTTTTTAGGATTCACTGGATGCTTCATCATCCAGTGTGGGTGGGGGAAGGAACTTATATGTTTATTTGGTTAAGGTGTTTTTTTATACTTGCCCATCTGGTATGTGCACCCCTTGTTCATGCTCATACAAATCCCATATATACACGTTATTCGATAACAACTCAACATGGTGGGAAGGAACGGTTGGCAGAGCTCACCTTCCTGACGTGGAATATCAGGGGCCTCAACAATTCCACAAAGGCAAACAGGTGCTCTCTTACTTGGCAAGACAGGGTATAAAAATAACCTTTCTTCAGGAGACTCACCTTCCACCCCAAGCCACATCTACATTTGCACCCTCTGGGGAGGGGGCCTCATCACTATTTTTCATGTGACAGTTCATACTCACAGGGTGTATGCACATTAATACATAAAAGTGTTCCATTCACACACATGGCTAGCTTCATTGACACGAATAGTAGATATGTTATAGTGTCCGGAATATTGTCAGACCGCCGTGCCCTCTTAGTCAATATCTACACCCAGAATCTGGACATCCCTGATTTCTACCAAGAACTTTCAGCTTTAACGGAAAGGGTCAAGGTCGACCTGATAGTGATGGGACGGGACTTAAACATGGTACAAGACCCCTTGACAGACTCAACAGGACCCTGGCGAATAGTAAACAGAGGGCTGTACACATAGAAATAAAGGGAAAGTAAGTGGCAAGCACATAAACCAATGAAAGCAAGGGGTGGGATGTAAGCCCCTTTTAAGATTTATATTTAATACAATAGATTTTACAAACACAGTGCAAATGCTGTGCAGGCAAAAACTAAAAAGCCTGCAAATGCCCAAAATCGTCTGCAAGCTCCACCCAGGTTTCCATAATAGCATGCAAAGGTCTTCCCGGCTTTTCCCATGTTTACCAAACGGCCCCTGAGCACGATTCCCACTAATTTTGTTGTTGCGTTCTTGATTTAAAGGAATACAAGAACATCACCACAAACAAACAAGCACCTACTTCAAATAGTTAGGAGGAATTACCCTGTTATGTGGTGGAGATTCACCTCTTCGTAGTCTCATCATCTTCTCTCGACGAGAATTCATGTTATCATAGATTTGTGGATGAAGACACTGCAGGAACAATCTCATTACCAAAAATACATACACACAAGGTCCATGGAGACATTACATTGTGGTCTTTTATGCAGCTGTGGTGTAGATTATGCTCAATACATTTACTCAACAAGATAGCACTTACTAATTAACCAGTAAAAAGTATTCTAGTTGGTTAGACATTTTTGGCAAACCTGTGGACTCTTCTTGGAAAAAATGAAGCTCCATTCTTGCCCTGAGGCTCATTTAATGGAAATTAAACCTCAACGGGAAGCACTTACAAATATAAACACAGCAGGTGCTCCAGTTGAAGCTCCACTTCTGTAAAACAGAAATTATCCTAACTTCTTCGGTTGGCGTAGGCAATGAAAGTGTGTTCCCTCTCGTATTCCACACTGAAAAACAATCTGAAATATTTAATAGAGGTGATCTATTGGAGTGCGAATCTAATCTCTAGTGACTGTTACAAGTGTTTTCTTTCTTGTCTTGAGAGCAGAATCCATTGTTCTCCCTTTTAATTATCCTGAGTATGCAAATGTCCAAAATCATCTGCAAGTGCTGCCCGTTTGGCCCGCCCCGTTTTGCGTAGTAGTTAGCAAATGTCTTCCAGCCTTTAATCTATATTGATGGACAGCTTTCCAAACTAGCTTCTCTAGATGATGATTCATGTTATCATAGATTTGCAGATCAAGATGCACGAGGTACAATCACATTGCCGAAATTGCATACACACAAGGTCACTGGAGACAATTTCTGTCCATCACGCAGCTGTAGTGTAGAATATGCACGAGTTATTACCCAACGAGGTAGCACTTACTAATTAGCCAGTAGAAAGTACTCCTGATGGGTAAACTCTTTCTGCAAAACTGTGGACTCTTGCTCAATAAAGGAGCAGGTGAGGTTCCTTTTGAGCCCAGTCACTCACAGAGCTACTGACACACCCACACTGACAATCATACACTCAAAGACTCACACAGCCACTCATACAACCCCTCATACACCCACGGTGCCACTCACACACCCACATAACCACTCTAACACTTACTCACAGATCCATGCAGCCACTCACACACCCAGAAAACTACTCACACACCCACTCACACACTGATACAGCCAATCATATACCCACTTACAGATCCATACAGCCAATTACAGCAAGGTTTCTGCCTTCCAGTAGCAGATTTAATTAAGGAAAGTGTTTTGGTACCTATCCCTAGTAAATGGAACCTCCTGATTCTCCCGATACACAAGGCAGGGAACGTCAATGTGTACAGGTTCGTCTAAGACCTTAGGGCTATTAACAGTGTGGTTATTCCAAGCTTCCCTGTGGTCCCCAACTCCACTACCATCATTTCTTGCATGACCGCAAATACCTAATGGTTCACTGTGGTTGACCTTTATTCTGCTTTTTTCTCCGTCCCCACAACATAAGCAGAGTCTGTATCTCTTTTTGTTTACATTCGGAGGAACTCAGCTTTCATGGACCTGACTTACTCAAGGATTTAGAGTCTGCTTCACTCTTTTAAAAAAAATTGTATTTCTTAGCTTGCGCAATAGAATAAAACATGTCATGCTTTTACAAATAAGCCGTAAATTTCAGCACTTGAATATATCTGAGCATCCACGAACAAAAATACACTTATAATAATAAAAATGCTAACCTTTTTTCCTTTTTTTTGTTATAACCAACAATGGTCACAGCAGAGATGTACAGCGCTTGTATCTAAAACTTCTCCAAATACTATGAATACAATCAACTTGCTAGACTGGTCTATCAGCACTTACACACATATCCACATTGTGTTGTATAGCTATTTAACATTGACCCAAGCTCTTCCATTGCAGAAGGAAGCAGACTAGTGATGAGAGAAACATCAACACTGACTTCATGGGAAATCAGTTTTGATGCCCATGATTTTCTGCTGCTAAAGAGCATATAGGAAGAACAGACTGAGTGAAGCTCTAGTGCCCACTGAACTTATAAGGAACTACATGAGATTGAACCACAAGAGAGGTGCCACAAAGAGAATAGGGCTGTGGAAAGCTACCGCAGCTCCCAGTGGCGGTTAGTGACCAGCAAAAATGCTGCTGTTATGTTTTTTATATAGCGCAAACTCGACCCGAAGGTATCAGAGTGCTTTAC
This sequence comes from Triturus cristatus, assembly GCF_964204655.1. Taxonomy (NCBI): domain Eukaryota; kingdom Metazoa; phylum Chordata; class Amphibia; order Caudata; family Salamandridae; genus Triturus; species Triturus cristatus. The sequence goes on from NC_140581.1 coordinate 1,163,215,743, forward strand.
AGAAGCACCAGTTGCATTACAGATGGACACATTCATTTTTCAGGCACAAAAGGTTTATTGCTCTATTGTAATGTGGGTAAAGTACACTCTATATAAAAATGCATAAATAAATGATTTGCCCAGAATCATAGGATGCTTGAGCCTCTGGCCAAGACTCGAACCAAGTTCCCCATATTCACAATGTACCACACTGGTCATTATGCCATATCCTCACCTCATCACATATCATAAACAGAATACAAAAATACATACAAATAATGGAACATTTAAAATTCAAAAAATAAAATAAACTTACCTGAGCCTGCAGCACATCCAGTCTCTGGCTCCAGACTCCTCCAAGTGCAAGGTCCAACAGCTTCAAAAGGTCCTTATTCGATACAGACGCTGCTCTCCTGCTGTTAAGCAGCATGAGTGAAGCATCAGTATTGGCTGGAGCAGGCTTCCTCAGTGCTCTAAAGAGCACTGAAGGCTGCGCCTGCTCTCCAACCCAATTGTCTAAGACAGCCGGATTGGAGAATTTGAATTAATTGGACATGTCAGTTTGGTGGTAGCAAGGTAGTCGGCCAAACCGACATGCACACTTCATACTGAAGGGGCCACTCGTCATTGCAGCAAATCAGCAGCAATGACACACTGGCCCCACCCTGCCCTCTCCGTTCACCAGAAAGTTGGAGAAAAATATGATAATAAAATCCTTTTATTACCATTTTATTTTTCCAGCTTTCTCCACAGCAGTGTGGGGGGAGGTGCTCCTCCACTCATATGGAGGAACCGCCGCTGGCAGCTCCCCAAAAAAGAAATCCAACGTATGTGGAATGAAGATGGACACAGTGGAAAGTGGAGGTCTTTGCTAAGCACACAAGCTGAAGAAAACTAACAGGGGCCAGCAATATTCATCTGTGCATGTTAAGGCTCTCATCTATAGACACATCATAAAGAGGTGAAGTAAGGTGTAGCATTGGTTTCTGATATAAACAGTACAGACTTTTAGGGCCTTGCCAAGATTACATTTGCAAGGGGTGCACATTAGTTTTCCCTAATGTGGGCAGATATTTCTAAGGTTTGAGCTCTGACCCAGGACGTTGTCTTTCAAGAGGGGGCCCTCATTAATTGATTACGTTCTTTTAGCCATATTAAGAAATCTTCACCTGGCTGCATATTATGCTTGTTAAAAACATCATCTTTCCCAGGCAGAAGAACTTTCTCACAGTCACTTTTCTTTCACTTGCTACTCTTTTCCACATCCTCTTTCCAAGGCTTTTATGTCATATTCTCCATTCTTGTCAGAATCCCATTAAATCCTGGAGTGTCACAGGGTTTGAGTCTAAATATAATCCAACTCAGAAGCAAGAAACCCATTAAGAAAAGGCTAATGAAAGTTGTTTCAAGGGTTGGAATTCTCGAAATTCCAAAATGGCCATCAGAATTTCTCCCTCTGGTCAGCGCGCTAGTTCTTCAGAGCGCGAGACAAAGGGAGTATGAATTGCGCACTAACCCTGGTCTCCTCGCACTTCACCTGAGGAGATTCGCAGAGTAACAGCGCCTTTCTATCTGTGTCGTGGTAGCTAGTCAGGGTAGTTGCGGCTTTGGGAATTCGGCCTAATAGATTTTGTCGTGTACCTATTCTCGTCTCTTCTGGGTAGCAACCGTTTCCGTTGAGCAATTCCTGTCATAGGAAAATAAGGGGGCGGAGTATTTTCACGTGACTGAAATGTTGGAATAGCGTCCCCAGTCAAGTTTTGAAGTGGAGTCAGCACAGGTCGGAAACTCCTTGAACCCTCCTGTTAAAATTTCGAAGTGCTCGCAATTATCTGAGAATTTTCTTAGTTTACTTCGAGGGAGTCATGTTTATAGTATGGAAAAAGAAACGACTGAAGAAGCTTTAATCTCACAAGAGAGCTTTAATCTCGCGAGCCAGCCGCTCGTCACGATATCAGTTGCAGAAAAGAAGACCGAAGAAGAAGTAAAACACCTTACCTGAGTTCTCTTGTGAGGCAGCTGCTCCACAAGATATACAGTGTTATGCATGTACCTGAAAAGATAAATAAATGTTTAAGACTGTTTATGCAGAGTAATTACAATTGAAGAATGTAACAAGAAAGGCAATTGTGTAAAATATAATATGATCAAAAAAATAGGAAAAAACTCACTTAACAAAGTTGATTACACCATGGAAAGAGGAGGGGCATTCAGCTGAAAGCTAAAAGGTAAAATATTAGTTAATTAATACAAATTGAGTTTGAAGAGCAAGGTAAAGCATTGTGTGTAGAATCTGATTATTGTATCTTTACAGATAAGAAAAACTCCTGAAAAGGCCTCCCCAAGACGAGCAGCAGATGAAGACAAGGCGACAGGAGAGTTCGGCTGTCTCTTCTTTCAATCCCATTCCCCTTTCCCCCTTTGGATCAAATTGCCTCCCCATTGATATCTGGAGGCGTTTGCTCTGAGGTGGGCGTTGGAAAATTCTCGGCATTCTACTTCCACGCTGACCAGTGGCATCTTTGACAATTCTTAAAAATGTGTTTGGTCATTTGATTTTACTTTCACTCTCTCTTCTGCTCTCTGATCATTTTTCTCAGTTCTTATCTTCCATGCCCCTTCTTTTTTTCAACTCCCTTGTTCCAACTATAATTTCCAATCTCATCCTTAGTTCCATTTTTTTCCTATTCCTCTCCTCTCACACTTCCCTCCCATTCACCAAGATCACCTCAGATTCTTCACTTTATCCCTACCCTATTTAATGCTTTTTCATCTACCCTTCTTTCTCTCTCCTTTACATTTGCTCCTCCTTCTTTTCAGTCATTTGCTTGCTTGCATCCCTCCTCTCACTGCTTGCTCTTCTCTCCTTTGCCTCATATTCAATTTCTCATCCTACCATGCTCTTTCACTCCCTTCCACTCTCTTCTTTCTCTGTTTTCTTCTCTCTCTTCTTTTACTTTCCTCTTAAAGGTGCAAGCAAATGATAATATGACTACTGTTCTTCTGTGAAGAAAAGTGAAACTGAAGACCATGTAAAATCTGAGACTTATGAAAGACTACAAAGTGTACACTCAGTGGCCCACAGATGCGGAGTAGAAATAGTACAAAGAGGCAAGGTTAAGGCTGGTAAAAAAATAATGGGTAGCACATGGTGGGAGGAATGAGATTGCAGTCCTCGTTGCTTCCAATTTTTCATTGTGCACCATGAAATGTCTCTGAGTTTACTCTAACATCCCCATAGTAATGCTCTCAGAATCAAAGGCCTCACTGTCTTTTCCTGTGGTCTGTTCCAAGTCACATATGGTTTGGTCATTTCCTACTCATTTTAAAGATCATGTGATGTTATTCCCTTTGACGTCATAGTTATGCTAATTAGCATATTTGTAATCTGAAAAATCCTATCTCATTTGGTCCTAGAATGTTGCAAATACACCACAACCACATAGTGAGCTGCTTCATATGCTCTAAGGCGTGCATATGTGGATAAAGGCAGTCCAAGGTCAGATATTAGAAGGAAGTGTATGACATTGCAGTTTGTATGTCAGTAATTGCCTCTCATTTGTTTATTTTCTTTTGCCTGATATTTAATATATATTTCAATGGGCGTGAATTAACAGAAAATGGACCAGAAATTCAAAGTTGTTGGAAACAGGGTCCCCAATACATGTTTGGCCTGGGCCCCCAAAATCCTTAGGCTGTCCCTGAATGTGCACTGTGCAATTGTAAGAGAAAGTGTGATCTTTGGTGTCATGATTTTCGTGAACAATTTATTGTTCACCCAAATGCACCACAGTCTTCTGCAAATGGGTGCATTAGACAGCGCAGGCAGGAACTGCTTCCTGCACATGTAGCACCACTATTTTGAAAAGCAAAAACACGCCTGAATGATCTCCAACACCATCTATGAATGTGAGCACAGAAACTATCTGCCATAAGCGTAAAGCAAAAGAAAGTGGATAAGGCACATATTCTTTGACAGCTCCAAGTGTAAATATGAGCGTGAAACTATTTTGCGCTCACACAGAGTTTGCATGATAGACATTTTGGAAGACTACTTGTTGCCTTCGTGTCTATATTTAGCTAAAATCCACTAAGGGCCTCATTTACAAAAAATTGGCGTTTGACAGCGATGCAAGTCTTTTTGCTGTGCTTCCCTATACCAATTTGAAAGGGCAGGAATGCACCATATTTACGAGATACGGTGCATTCCTGTCCTTTCAGCTAGAGCCAGCACACAATTTGGTGCCTAGTGTCAATGCAGACACCCTTCTACCATGGTGCAAGGGTGTGTGCGTTGATGGCAGGATTGTTTTTGTGCCGAAGGGACCCCTTCCTGCACAAAAATAATCCATGGAGATGTTGTCCTTGTTCTATGTGTGCTGCACAATGCAGGACACATGGAAATAGGAGAAAACGAGGAAAAATGAAAACATTTCTACTCGTTACGCCTGCTCTGGAGAGGCTTAAGTTTTTGGTGCTGCCCCAGGTTTACATGATTTTGTAAATATGGGGCAGTAGCAAAATCCATGGGTGTTGCATGGGAACACCCACAGCAATGCCCATGTAACTCCTCCTGGAAGCATAGTAAGGTAACCAGGGCACAATTCCTATAAAAAGAAGTGGGGGGCTGACCAAGTTAGGTAGTATGGAAGTGACATCATGGCGTGTGCCATCATAACACATAATGTCACGTTGCATGACATTTCATGTGGCATCACAGTAAGTGACCTCACTAGAAGTGACATCACAAGAAGTGACATCTGATATTAAGATCTCTCACATATGTTTACCAGGTGTATCATGAGTACATTTAAGTGCATTATGATATTTAACAAATGAGATTTGGAGTCGGGGTTTGCCAAAAAAGTGGCACACTCCTGACACAAGTTCTGGGCCTCAACTCATACTTTTTGAAAAACCCTGCCACAAATAATTGACAACAAGGAAAAGCATGATAGTAGATCTGTTCTGCTTAATTGGTTGCAAAGTCTGCATTTAAAAAATATTTTATGGGGTTAGGTCATCTGCTGCAGAGGTGCCCAGTTAATCTCAGGGAATAATAATAATGGTGTGATAACTTTGGAGGTTAACACATTTGTTGGAGAGATCTGTGTTTTGTGTAGTCCCAAATTTGAATCAAAGTAGTATAGAAGATTTATCTATCTCCTGCAAAACATAATCTTCCATTGTTTTGGGGGAGGGGGTTGAGGTTGGGCTTTTGGGGATTGTTCAACCTCTATTTTGTTGCTACCTTCTTCTGGTTTGTTATTTATGATATCACAACGCATATGGTGTGCATCTTATACAATGTTGTGAGCATAAATGTACCACCTAATTATGAAATAGTGCTCTGATATGTGTATGTTATAACATATGCCATGTTTTAAAAAAAAGTTGTCTCCTGCAAAGCACATCATGTAACATGCAGATCACAGATTTTTATTTTGTGTAGATAGGTAAGTGGATTACTACTTTGAACAGAGATCATTTTGTTACTTGCAGTTCATAAATTGTAATCAGTGAGCTACGAAGGGCATTTGACTCCTACACCTTGTAACCCTACCTGTTTTATGTAACACAACTTGTACATTGGTTTGCACATTTACATGATTTGTTTTGAATGGAAAATGTGTATGTTATGTAAAGCGCTCTAACACTCTGCATTGGGAGGAGTAGTGCTATAAAAGAAATAAAATAGTTCTATTTAAATTATTTGTGTAAATACTGGTACAACCATCGAACATTCTTACAGTGCATGCACTTAAATACAAGGACTGAACAAAGTAAAAAAAAAGCATACATCTCTTAAGTACCTGTGAAGAGATAACAAGCTGTGTGCTTTTGTTTTCTCTCCATTGCATTCGTATGTAAGTTTGAGGTTCCAGGCGGCCTCCAGTCTGATACTCTATCAAAAGGAGGCATGATGGCCCCTTAACTTCTGCCTTTATCTTTGGCACCGCTGGAGGTGAAAAATAACCCCCCTCACTGCCTCCACATTGCTGCTGGGAATGGAAAGCAGACAATGTGCAGGAACTGCTGAACGTGTCCGGGTGTCTGAAAATGACACTGGGACAAGTTCAACATATTTCTTTTTGGCCCAACTTCTTAGCAGGGTGGATGGTGTCCACCCTGTAAAAATAGTGGGTGGACGCAGTGTACCCACGTGTACCCACGTCTCGTGCCCTGAAGGTAACGCTGTGCTTTGTACTGCCTTGCCTTACTCCAATCTATGAGGCATGCAAAGCCACGCAATGTGGCTTTGCATCGCCTCAATGATATGGTTGCGATATGATTGAGAGGCCTGTGTCACCGGAGCGTCAAAAGAGCTCAGGCCTCTTGTAAATAAGTCCCGTCGTTTATGGTCGCACTTCTCTTGAAAATTCTCTGCAGGAAACAGCCCTATTTTACATAGTAAACTACAGCGTATTTTAGAAAATGATTCGCTTTAACTTGAGTCCATATTTTCCTCAAGGATTATAAAAAAAATACTGTTAAAATAGACCTGACGCAGTTTTACTTTCTTAGCAACGAACAGCAATAGAAAGCTACCTCAAAAAGACTATGCGAGAGGCTCGAATCCGAAATCTGGGAGTAGGTTTCATGTAAATAATTTGCCGTTGAAACGGTCGACGAAAAATAAAAAAATATCGTCATTAATAATTACTGTTAACGTTGCGTTGTTGACATTTATTGTAAATTTTGTATAAACTAAATAATAAAGATAAATAAGCGTAAAGCATTGGACTACAGATCAGCGTTTACAAAGGTAGGGTCTCGAGTGGTTAGCATCTGTCATTTGTATGCTGGAAAATCGAATTCTTCTAATTTCGGGTACACGCCCCGTTCAGTCATTCCCTCAGACAGGGGTTGGGGATGCAGGGGCTGCTCTGTCCTCCCTTTCATCACCTGGCTCTGCTCAGGTGTGTGTTTACCGCTCGCGCTGCTGGTGTCACTGCCTCATTTCGTGTCCCATGCGTCACGACGCGGCTGCCAGGTGAGGGCACAGTAGCTGGCATGAGTAATCTATTTATAAAACAGGGAATGATCCCTTTGGGATTTTAGCCACAGCCTGGTATTTGGTCTGAAAAACAATTAGATGCTACGTTGCTCTCCTGATGGTATCCATTTTTTGATGCCTTTGTACTCAATTATTGCATTGCCTACTCTTTTTTCCGAAGTTGTATATAGCGCAAACTTGGCCCGAAGGTATCAGAGCGCTTTACACTAGCACCAGTTGTGTTACAGACGGACCCATTCATTTTTGTTGGGCAGGAGGAGATTAAGGTATTGGCCCAGAATCACAGGATGCTGAGCGTCCCTGCTGAGACTCGAGACCCGAACCCAGTTCCCCAGCTTCACTGTCCACCGCTCCAGCTGGACTCTTGTGCTGATGTTTCAATGTGTTACAAAACATGGAGAACTACTGAAATTACTGAAAAATGTTAGTGTTCACTCTTTCCAGAACATTAGGAAAATACCTAAGTGCTCTCAACTGTATTATAATTGCATTTCTATAGCGCTTACTGCTCCTGACGAGATGCTGAAGTGCTTTATGGCAGGTAGCAAGCTACTCTATAGCCCAACGTTAGTGGGTAATCCATTGGTTTTAAATTACTGTGGTAGATAAGTTAGTTATTGGGTTAGTCTTGTGCTCCAAGGATACTGAAGAATGTCATTCATTTTCAAGTGATGATTTAGTACGTTAATAGGAGTTAAAAGTAAATATTAGAGGGAGGTACTATGGAAAAGAAGGGCGAGGCCAGAGAATGAAGGAGATTCAATATTGTGAGATACCAAAGAGAAGGTAAACAGAATGACACATTGTAATGTATGCAAAATGGATGCATAGATAGGTTGGATAGGTTTTGGTGTTGCAGGAACAGTTATTGTGAAGGCAGGTTTATCCTATGTAAAGGGGATATGGTTACTTTGCTGGCACTAAACTCGGAGGTACTAAGGCATGCAGAGGACAGAGTGTAAAGAGAGCACCATTCTAACAGGAAGGTAGGAAATAGAATAGTGCCTGGCTATAAATCAAGGGGCATATTAAAAAGGGCCAGCGATAATTATCGCTGGACTCACATAGCGGAAGAAATATTATCGCCGGCTATCGCTGAAATCTATCGCCATGATAACGCTATATTAACACTACATAGCGCTATGGCGATAATATTTCAGCGATAGTGGTGTTTACCATGGAACATCACTGGTTTTCCAGCGATGTTCCATGGAAAACAGCGATAACATTGATGATACGACCCTGTGGTCGTATCAGCATAATTAATCCACCTACCATTATTAGTATGCCTTAGTCTGGAATTTAACAGACGTTAAATCCCAGCGTTTACGGCCGAGGTAGCGCGATTTTTTTTATCGCTGCACCTCCTTGTTAATATTGCGAAGCTGCCTTCGCGATATTTTCATGTGTTGCTTCCACAGCCACGCTTTCTTTGCATCTCATTAGCGATGCGAGGCGAGGCTGTTAAAAAACAAGGGCTCTACATCAAAGAAACACGCGCTAGCGAGTCCTCGATGATATTGCGATATAATTATCACTGCTTATCGCCGAAAACGGATGCTAAAGCGGCGATAATTATATCGCCAGCTCTTGCTAATATGCCCCCAAGTTTTTTTCATGCAGGGATTTTTAGAATATTGAGATAGGATGCAATTGGAGGGCGTGAAAAGAGTTTCTCGGGGTATTTGTTTCTCCTTGACATTAGAAGTTGTTCATTAAGGGCTTCGCTGATGTAGCACTTCCTGGACCTTAGAGATTGCTGGCGGGTGTCTGTCTGTCTGTGGGTAGGAAAAGAGAATGTGTGGATGCCCTGTTGGATCACATAGGGAGTCATCAGTTTTAAACATCCTTTAAAGATCTAACGGATTCTCAGTGGCGCTGATCTTTGCAGTTAGGGATTTCCAAAGTTTTACTGCTTGCAGAGAAGTAGTGCCACCAATGGGCATCTGCCTAAAAGGAGGAATTGTTAAATTCAGGGCCAGTCTTGACATAAGTTCCTGGGTTGGGAACATTTTGTGCTTTTGGCTTGAATGAATTTTGGTCCTTTTCCTTTAATAGCTCTGTGAGTTATGCACGGTAGTTTAAATGAGGATCTTCTTCCTAATGGGAGCGAGTGAAGGTACTTCAGGATTGGAGAAATGTGGGTTCAGATATTTACGTTTACAAGTAGTCTTGCTGCTGAGTTTTGGATTCTTTGTAGCCTTCTGATAGTTTAGAGAGGAACGCTGTGGCATAGTCCATTAGACTAGTCCAGTTTTGAGAGTATGAGTGATATGTTTGATTTTATCTTTTGAGGAAATCCGAAATGTGGAAAGATGCATTTAAGTATTTTCATGATGTGTAAGCCTGATTGGCATAGCCTGTCCACTTGAGTATTCATGGAAAGTTTGCAGTCAAAAATATTTTGAGATTTTTCATGTTTGCGGCTATTTTTGTACAGAGTCCCAGTTAATCTAGCAAGAAATATATAGGGTCATAGTTCTGAAGCATTCAGCTTGAAGTGATTCGACGTCAACCTATTGTTCAACAGCTATGATGCAGGTAATACATTTTGATGTTCCAAGGTCCTTGGGGTTCTCCAGTTTGAGAATTATCCTTGTGTCACCAGCATAATTGTAGCAGGTGAGTTTGATTCTGTTGATAAGATTTAGTAATGGTTTCAAATATAAGTCAAAGAGAAGAGGTGAGATGATAGATCATTGTGGGACTCCTGTTTTCTTGTAGTAAGCATCTGAAGAGAAAGGTGAAGTGTGAATTTGGTATGATCTATTGTTTATCTAAGAGGAAGTTGGAGGTCATTCCTCCTATTCCTTCTATACTGACTTCTTTTAGACAAAGAAGTAATGCGTAATGCTGTTCAGTTTCAAAAGCTGCTGAACGGTCCAGGAGGAGTAATGCAGGAACACTGTTTTTGTTGACTATGTTTTTGAGATTGTCCCAAATTGCGTTTAGGGAAGACTCAATGTCTCCCCTTCGAAGAAATCCTGCTTGCCAGTCTGAGATTAGTTTGTTTTCTTCTATGAATTCTAATACTTTGCAAAGGGCTGCTCTTCCCATGGATTTGCTAAGAGAAAGCAGATTGGAGATTGGTCTGTATTTAATGGGATCATTAGAGTCCAAGTTGTTCTTCTTTAGTAGTGGGCATTTGTATGTCTTCTTTAACATCTCTGGGAAAGTGCTTGTTCCTAAGGAGTTGTTGGTAGTATTTATGATGGGTTTAGATGCTCATGTTGATGGAAGCATGTTGGAGCAAATTTTATTCACTAGCAAAATGTTTACCATAATAATGTGCAAAGTAATTTTTAAGGAAAATATATAATAAATGCAACATTTTTAGTAGGTAATCATGTTTAGATATTATAGGCCAAAACATAAAATAAGTGCTGATCTAAGTTAGCCTAACTGTGAATGCCATGTTAACTTAAAAATAATGCATTAACACTGAAAGGCCTGTTTTTTCGCATCAAATATTTGTTTTTGCACAATGTTTTTCTCTTTTTTCACAGATGTAATTTTCCAGAAGCTACTGCCAGTGACTGGGCACTTATTTTGCATTAGACAACTGATAGAGAGTTCTCACCGGGAGGAGAGGAGACAACAGGAAGAATGAGTCATGAGAAGAACAGTATGGACCATAAAAGATCAACAATGTAACTTTCCAAGGTCTAATGTCTAAAGTCTATTGTGACAGTATGTGAAAATGGGGAGTTTTTTTATTTCCAGGAAATTGTTGAATTACTGTCAAAAACAGAAGACAGAAAGAAAATAATGTTGCAACATATAATATTGTGTGTTTATATAAGTGTCAAACCGTGATTCCTCTGGACTTGTTCGCTGCCAGAATGTTCCACTTCCAGGCCTCACCAAGCCTGCTTATCGTAATGACACAGGTTATTGGAGTGGCCAGTTGAGGGAAAGGGTGTTAGGAAGTGGACTGCTGGGAGGGAGACCTGAGAAAGAGAAAACAAGTGTTATGTTATCAATTCTCTCAACGTTCCCTTTCCTCCTCTATCTTTCTATATCTGGGTAATTACCTGAACTTTGTCTCGCAGTTTCCAATGGACTTGGGTTGGTTTACGTCTGCTTTGTAACCCTATAAATATAACAATATGATATACCATGAACAATATAAATTTCCACCATTAGTATTAACATTAATTGCTACAAAAACTGGAAGCACAAATAAACACACAGACACCTACCAAGGTTTGCTCTCTGGATGTCTTGAGCTGAACCTTAAAAGTATGCTGGAGAGAATATGAAGCACTGTAGATTAGATACAGAGTAGAGTTTTGTTTTCCTCTTTATCCATGGCTCTAGTCAGCATTCTCAGTAGTATAAACACACCCATTCTTCAATGTAAAAAAAGTAAAAATATGCAGGACCTGCCTCGCAACATATATACAATAGTTTTATACAATGTCCCAAATAGTTTTTTCTGAGAGCTCTTACCACCGAGATTAGCCCAATCTCTAAACTAGGATGTGCGCCAATCCGGAGCTTCCCCCGATGGCCGCTCTCCATGTAATTTCTCAGCCGGGCTCGAAAATCTGCCAACTCTGGAACAGGGACCACTCCTTAACCACGAACGACAGAACAGGTTCAAGACAGCATTTGCGATCCGACGAAGGAATAGTGAGCACGCGGTCTACGCAGGACTCATTGTATACGCGCGCCCCTGCTAAGCTGGTCGCCGCGCTCCAAGTCTGGATCCTGTAGTTATGTAGCACATTGGTATTGTACTTCATACCTAAATGCGTCTGGGCTGCAAAAAATAAAGGGAAGCACAGATCAAATGGAGGTACAAGTACACTTACAAGCATGATTACAGGTATATATATATATATATATATATATATATATATATATATATATATATATATATATATATATATATATATATATATATAAGAGGGATCAAGGACATAACCTTGCCACTAATACGTGGCTCCAACGGGAGTTCATGTATGTTGTGAGCCTGATGGGACATAACAGTGCCACCAATACATGGCTTCAGTCCACTGCATTTTGCCACAAAGTTTATGGGGACACAAGTTATGCAACCAATGTGAGAGGCGTAGTAGAGAAGGAATCTAAGAGCCGCTGGATGCGATCATGACAATTAGTACAGTAGGAATTTTCCTTCCCCGACTTTCTGACTGGAGGCTTGCTTTTGAGTTTCTGTTGCCTTTCTTCATGAGAGGCTGCCTTACATAGTTTTTATTGATTGTGTGCTGATTTTTGAGCTGAGAATGCTTTCCAGCTTATTATGCAAAGGCTTTTATGCTTGTTCATTGATTCTCTCATCAGAACTCTTTATTGAATACCTGAACTGATGCCTTTTTCTAAAATACATAGATTAGGGATTTATGGAGCACTCTTGCTCCATTATAACAATAATTACTATTGTTTTGACTAATGTATAATTTTACCTTATATTGGAATATCAATTACTGCATTATGTTTATTTCTGATGCTGATGCTTAAAAGACCAATTCTCACTGACAAAAATGGAGAAATCTGAGAATATGGAAAAATAAAACTCTTTTAACTTTCTCAAAATTCTCTTTATTGACTGCTCTAAAAGTTATTTACAGTTTAGCATGTTATTGGATTAATGTAGATGGCCACTCCTTACTTCTTTTTATCAACAATCAAATGTCCATACCACCAGTGGCAGGAATTGTTTAATGATTACACTAGAAGATTAAGGTTTAGAAAACCCTGCTTCCTCAAGCTCTTTTGAAAATGTGTGGAGAGCAGGATCATTAAACTAAAAGTAGACATCATGCCATCTGGGATTCAGGAGCTTGGTAATCCTGAATACCCATCATGGATCACTGATAAGTAGTGCTATAGACAACTGCCACACCAAGAAGCCATCACAACAAGCCCTAAATAGGACCCACATGTACTAGATTAAGACCCAAACTGCCACTCCTGCGCATCCTCCATGGACCGCAAGCCCAGAAGCAGAAGAATGCCGCCAGCTACTCTGAACACACATAACTGAGGAATTGGAGCCTAGCTACCCTGCATGAAATGAACATTAGGGAGGTTGGGATATAGGGGTGGGGAGGGGGAAAGGTGCCCTTGTAAGAACAAAGTGCTCAGGCATGGACGGGAACAGTGACTTGGATTCTGTTGCAGCCAAAGCCTCACACAACTTTATCAGACATTTTTTGTGGCAGATAAAATTAGGTCTGGTATTCCCAGTCTGGGAAACCTGAGTGCTGGAACACTGGCCCACTTGTGATAGGGTGAGGCAGAAATGTTGCTCTCCCTGAGTCATAGTCAGGCCCCAACTCCTCGTGACTAGACTAAACACCAACTTTAGAATTGAAGAAATGCATAGAGAAACTTGATAAGCTAACCCTACTTTTAATTGTACCAATGAGACCGATGGATGGACGTCCAACAGGGTAAAAGCCTCGACTATTCAAACTAACCCACAATACTGATTCTTCGGATAAGAGCATTAGAGGAGGTGACAGATGAAGCAAACAGTTCTGTTCTATTGGAAATATGCTCCACTCTGGAAGTCTGTGCATACAAAAGTATTGTTTCTAATGGTTTACTCTAGCCATGATTTGTACACTGCACCATCAGAATTATATCTCGCGCTCTGGAGCTGTAAACATTGAAGCAATTATGAAAATGTTTTGGCAAAGCTAATAGGTCTAGTGTTGGCTACTGGCTTTCTGGCTTTGCCAAGGCTTAGTTTGGTAGTGACGTTTTTGTACAAAGAGACGTGACACACTAATGGGCAGTGGCTGTGTTGGGGGAGCTACCAGACCCTTGCCCAAAGTGAAATAAGCATTCTTTGTCTAAAAGCCAAGCTATGTTATTTGTGTAAAAGCACACACTACACTAGCCGTTCCTGGCGGTGAAGGAGACTGCTTACTGTGCAGATGTGCACCCTGTGCAAGCACAGATTCTGTCACTCACAATTCAGTAACCAATGGCTGAAGTGGGCTGGCCGTGTGTTGCATGCTGTATGGGATTGTGCTTGGAAGAAAAATATGAATGACCTTACCTGGGTGGTCCAGCTTTTCTAGTAAATGTAGTTAAGCATCCTGGATAGCTACAGGTGCCATCCAATCTTTCTTCTGCATGGCTTCCAAGACTGGAGCTAAAATCACCATATGGAAGCATTCGAAAGGAAATTGTTCAGGTTGTAATGAGTTAAGATCGGCGTGATGTTTTGGTCTTTTTTGGCACACAAAGGTACCTGGAATGAATTAAAATCTCAGCCGTTTCTTATTCTATTAAACAAAGCTGCCAGACAGGAGACGTTCTAATTGTCTCAAAAGTTCTGAAGAAAATACCTGGAATGTTAAAGGATATGCAAGAGCGACTGAAAGAAGCTTCAAAGGGTTATCCTCTTGACGATGGTCAGCACACATTCATTTTAGGAAATACATTGAGACAGTCCAATTCTGCAAATTTCTGTAGTTATTATTTATGGCATGCCTCATGACTCTGACCTTCTCCGAGATTACATTAGTCACTTGCCCGTGAGAAAAGAAAAGATAGCTGTGACATATTACAGTGGGGTTAGGCAGTGGACACGTGTTTTTAAAAAGGAATCTATGTTTATTTAGCATGTCTGCCTTCTTTAAATGCACTTCAGATGCGATTTGCTGTGTATATATTATATATATGTATGTATGTATGTAAATGCAGCGTTTCATATTTAACGGTTAAATATCTACAAAAGTCTCAGGTTAACAGTTTTCATCCTGGCTACATTTTCTCTGCGGATAAATGTAAACAGGGGGTTTAACATCCTTAACCCCTTCGCTGCCAGGCCTTTTCCCCTCCTATGCCACGCCCTTTTTTGGCTATTTGGGGTAGTGCGCGCTGAGGCCCCTGTAACTTTTTGACCACATAAGGTATCCATGCCAAATTTCCGTCCTTTTCTTCCAACATCATGGGGATTCTGAAGGTACTCAGGGTTTGTGGATTCCCCTGGAGGGGTCACAGAAATTAGCCAAAATACAGCAAAATTTAGGTTTTTGGGGGGAAAATGGGAAAAACTGGCTGCAAATGAAAGCTTCTTAGTTTTTCCCTGCAAGTGTTATCAAAAAAGGGTTTGTGGGGCTGAAATCAACATTTTCCCAGCTTTTAGGGGATGCCAGACTTTTTTATTTTTTTTATTTATATTTTTATTGAGAGTTCATAGACAATCAACATACAACAATATCATATATAAATACATATTTCGCATTATTGAGAAAAAGATCAAAAAATTAATGAAATCTGAAGTTCACAGTATTATAGTATGATACATAACCATATCAAAAAATACTCTATAATGCAATCACAATATTTCTATAATACAAGAAGAGGACCTAATAGTTTAAAGTGCGACAGTGCAATAGATCAACATAATCTAAAGTGCAAAGTGCTGTAACCGAACATATACTCAAATAAATATTCTCTCCTTTTATGTCCACTACAAAATGTTATTCTATATCTCAAACACACTCCAATATTTCTTATATTTTCTTACAGTTCCTGATCTTAATGCATATTTTTTTTCCAGTTCTTGTATCCTAGACAACTTTGCCCTCCATGCATTAAAAGTGGGTATCTTCTCTGTTCTCCATGCTTGCAGAATTAAAGATCTTGCTATTGAGACTGCGACAAACAAACCTTCCTGATGCGCAGAGGTATCAGGAGAGAAGCCCAAAACCACAGTTGACTTGTCAAATAAGATGCACGGATCAATTATAAATTTAAGATATTTCTTGATCTCCTCCCAAAATCTCTGGATTTTGGGGCATTCCCAGATGATATGTGTCCAGGTTCCTTTCTCTGTGCAACGAAAGCATTTATCTTCTATTTGTGGGTATATTTTATGAAGAAAAGAGGGTGTTCTATATATCAACCATTTCGTATAATATTGCATGCGTTTAAAATTTGCCCCTCTGAAGATAACTGTATTATATTTGTTGATCCTATTCCAGGTTGACTTAAGAATCACCATATCTCCCCTTTTCTTCCATCTATCCATGGCTTTTTCGTATAGTGATAGGGATTTATTTTCATCAAAGATCTTAATCCAGTTACTAATTTTCCGTTGTGTGGGGGAATTAAAGGCTTCACTTATACTAATTTTATAGCGCAAGCTTTTCATATCTAAATTTTCCAATATAGATTTCAATTTAATAAATGACCATTTCAAAATTGTATTTGAATGTTGGAGTCCTGCTTCGATTTCCACCCAATTTTTCCAACAATTCCCCCGAATAAAATCCTGGATTTGAACATATCCATTTTCTTCCCACAGCTTTAGTATATTACTTTCTAGAAGACATATTTCCCCCGTATGTATATATGAAAGCCTAGTTGAAATATTAATTCTAAAAATATCATAGTGCGCTAACAACTGAGTTTTTGTCTCAATAACCATTTGTCGTACTTTAATCTCTGTTTCCGCGTAGGGGACAGGGCCCCACCCCTGTCTATCCTGGTATTAGCAAACCGCAAAATGGTTAATGCGGTATGTACGAGTGCTTTATATACCGTTTTAGCTATGAATGCACTGTGTACACGTTATTCTGCTTCACTACGCGGGTTCCATTTTGGAAGCAGTGGCCATCTTGTGATTGCCCTCACATAGGCTATAATGAAGCAACTACGGACCTTGCAATGCATGTGCCTTTCCATGACTCTTCCGTGACCTGGGCAGCTTGGTTCTACTGCCCCAGGTCAAACTGGTCTCACGAGCTCCCCTTCCTCCGGCCACCTGTGATTAGCATCAGGGCTCAACGCACCATAAAGTCCTTTCATCACACACAAGCCCCCGGCTAATCACTTTCGCACCTGCTTGTTCCTGCTTTATGGCTTGTTTCCCAAAACAGGAGATGCTCATGTTTATTGGGGCCTATCGATATCGAATGTGGGATCTGAACCTTGCTGTGTAAATAATTGTGGGCTGGCTTAACTGGAATGTGGGATGGTCATCATGACTCTGCTCTTTCGTTTGACCTGTACACTTGTTTATTGCCGTATCATAAAACCTAGGAATGTATGCCTGAGGCAGGGAAAACTGTATTTAAGATGAAGTCCGTTTCTATGATTTTCAGCAGTCTCCTGAGAACATACACGCTGTTGTACTTCTAGGATACCTGTAATTGGTCTGCAGCCAATAAATGAATCTTTGACTTCACCCAGAAGACTCTGTGTTTCTGTAGGTCTGGAACAGGGTGAACCCAGAAGTCATAGGGTGTGTGCCCCTGCACCGCTGGATCTAAAATACCCAGTACTTCAGTTTGGCGCCCAACGTGGGGCCCGATTTCAGCGGTACCAGTCCAAGCCAGAGGTTCGTGAGGAGCTTCGTGTGGAAATTCTGGAGGAAGGCCGCCACTTCATCGACCCCTGCATGTCGACGTGGTCCGAAAGTCTTTTCTGCGAGGTTCTCCGCGTCCCGACGGCTACGAAGGACTGCTGCCCTGATTAATCGACCTGTTTTGGACCCTTGACGAGTTTGAGAGAGCGAAACAATCGAGAGAGTCTTCTGGTGACGCCATCGATCAGCAATATTCAGTTAAGTATAAGTGGAGTGTCTCCCATTTTGTTTGGTATCCCTCGGGATCGTTTTATTTGGTAATTTGGAGTTTGCAAACGCCAAAGCCAAAGGACTCGTGTATTCACGAGACTATCGTAATTGATAATCCTTTGACGTTTAGATCTAGACTAGTGTGCGAAGATGCCTGGTTCTAGAATATTTGGTAGATTGTTCTGTTTGGGTTGTGGAAGAGATTTCCAGCTGGAGGAATCATGTCCGGTTCCTCCGGTTGGAACTCCAACTTATGAGCTCTATGTAAAACATGGTGTAGGCCCCATTGCATATAACGAAGTATGGATCCACTACACCAGAAAAGACGGTGTTTTAAAATGGCCCCAAAATGGTAGTTTCGATACCGATATTTTAGATAATTTGGAAATTAAATTGTTTAAAAAGAAAGCCCGGCCGGCGATGTTTGATTCTTTCCGCTTATGGCGAAAGGAAGCCAAACAGAAGGAAATTAAGCTAGCGAAAAAGAATAAAAGAGAGAGAGGTATGACAGTAATGCAAGCAGCTGTACAATTCAAAGACAATGAGGAGGAGCAGATGAATGAGCAATTGCACAGGCAGCGTAAGTTAGGGATCGACAAATGTTACCCAGCTTTACCACACTCTAAGCAGAATGAGTTAGAAGAAAAGGAGAAAGATCCCCTGATGTCACATTTGTTGAGTTCGCCACCCCCGTATGCTCAAAATGCCACGGCGCCTCCCCAGCTTGTGAATATGCCACCTCCAGTCAATATACTGCAAGCCTTGCCGCTACCGCCAGCTGCTTTGCAGCCGGCTCCTATCCCTATAGCGCAGCCCTCTCAAGGGCCGCCAGTTGTGTTTCCAACTGCCCCCGCGCTTCCTGCGACTTTGCCTAGCATATTGACTGCCTCCCCTGATACTCTTCCTTGCACCACTCCAGTACCTGTTTCTGCATCCTCTTTTCTCCCCTCTGTTTTTCCCCCTGTTTTCGCCTCAGCTTCTCCTTCAGCGCGACAGCGCTTCGCTAATGTGGTTACTACATTAATGTCTCCTCTCTTTGAGTCATCTGGTGCGACTCCTGGTTTACAGCGTAAGCAATTGCGCAGTCAATTGCCTAACCCCGATGAGAAAAAGGTAATAGATCGCATGGCGCGTAGATGGATTGTTTTCCCTTCACTGTATGATGTGGAATCAGTTGTCAACGTTTTCCATCAATGGGATGCCCCAAAACAGAGGTATGTGTTTGAGAAAATGTTCGAAATTCTCTGTGAGGAATTGGAGGATAGTGGTAAAGACCCGAGCCCGCAGGAGTTGTGTAGAGTGAGGTTTGATTTTGGAACTGGTACAATTGTGGATCGCGAGGTAGATAAAGCAGTTGCGGTTGTATTGTCCTTCAGGAATGATGATTGTCAACAGTCATTGTTTGAACAAGATGTCCTTGTGGGGAAAAAGGTAAAAGCGCGACAATACCCCATGAGAGAAGTTCCCCCGGTATGGAAGGAAGCAGTTGCAGCTGATGCCGGTGCCGGTATCGCTGCTGTGCCAGCGCATTTCCAGCGTGTTTGGGTGCATGTTCCGTGGAAGCGTTCTGAGGTGTTAGCGCTTAAGCAGACATTGCCTGATCCCCGTAAAAACCCTGCAGGATATTATAAAGAGTTGTCACAGACGGCAGGGTCATGCGTTATGAATCTGGCCGACATAGACATGTTGTTTGGTAATGTTGTTCCACAGCCCCTATGGGGATCAATTCGTAATGCAGATCACGATGCAGAACTAGGTGCTACATGGGCTGACATTATTGCCGCTGACGCTAGACAAACTGGTGGCGCGAAACCAGAGCCTTTAATAGCAGAACTGCCTGGTAGAATCATCACATATATGAAGACAATAATGCCTGCGATGCGCGTAAATTGGGACAAGCTATCTGCATGCAAGCAGAAGAAAGATGAGACAGTGTCAGACTTCTTTACCAGGTTTGAAGAAACGTTTATTGACCACAGTGGGCAAGATATGAGTACTGAGGGTGGCCAACGGTTATTTGTGGATAAGTTTGTGCAGAATCTACTTCCTGACCTGTGTAAAAAGTTAAAAGATTCAGAAAGTTCTTGGGCTGTTTCCTCTTCAGCTCAAATACTGGCTACTGCACAGTATTATGAAAACAGAGATAAAGACGAAAAAGATAGAACAGATAAGAAAACGAAGGAACTAAAGACAAAGGTCCTTTTACAGCAGGCTTACCCACCACGTGGAGGTCAGAATAATTATAGGCAACCCCAAGGTGTCTATCACCAACCCCAACAATTTCAGAACAATCAGCAAATGAATGGGTATTATCAACCACGTGTCCCTGTAGGTCCCAACCAATGTTCATACTGCAAAGAGGAAGGTCATTTTAAATATAGTTGCCCTAAATTAATGCAGCGGAACGGTAATGCGTATGGCGCAAAAGGTAGGGGTGGTCAGCAAGCTCCTAGAGGCAGAGGGCGTGGAAATGCTCCCCAGAACGCGCGTCCTCTGCCGCCTCAAAATACCATCAATAGTTTTGACCAGCAAGCTAACACAACTAGTAATACAGCTCAGTATTACAATAATGATTATTATGCAGAGGACGGCGATGCAGAAAATAATGATTACTAGGACAGCCGTAGACAGAGAGAGGGAGTTGTTTCACTGCCAGTGGATCAGAGCGGACCGTATGTTAAGGTGACTACAGCAAATGTAACGGAGCCCTTTCTGCTAGACACTGGTGCTGCAAAGAGTTCAATCATGCATTCAAAACTCCCTGGCGCACCTTTGTCTGGCGATATAAATGTTTCAGTAGGTTTTTCTGGCGCCCCAGTTAGGAACCCGATTTCTAGTCCCATGTCACTTTCTATTGGACCTTGCGAGCTGACAGCACCCCTGATTCTAACAACAGGTTGTGGTGAGAATTTGCTAGGGTTAGATTTGTTGAAAAGATTGCATGCTACACTGTATTGTTCACCGTCAGGAGTACAACTTACATTAGGTAGGAAAGTGATTTCCCCGATGTACTTGTCTAAAAATGCAATGCCACCTGAATTGTCATCCCTTCCGGATGTCCTTTGGGCTACTGGTCCCAATGATGTGGGCCTCTTGGAGATACCGCCATACGTGGTAACTTTAAAGGCTAATGTCAGACTGCCACGTATTCCCCAGTACAAGATCTCTAATGAAGGTCAGAAGGCATTGTTAGACATTGTCAGCGACCTGATTAATAAGGGTGTAATTGAAGAGACAAGAGGCAACGTTTGCAACAGCCCGATTTTACCTGTCTTAAAACGAACAGACCCTTCACAGCCACCTGTTTACAGATTTGTGATTGATCTTAGAGAGGTTAATAAGATTGCTGTGCCACAGTTTCCAGTTGTCCCTGATATGACTGCCTTGTTAACGATGATTCCAGCCTCTGCTGCATGGTTTTCAGTGATCGATTTAAAGAATGCTTTCTTTAGCATCCCAATTGCAGAAGAGAGCAGAGACATTTTTGGCTTTAGTCTGGGAGGCCGAAGCTTCCGCTTCAAACGCGCTCCCCAGGGCTACTGTGAGAGTCCATCCATATACAGTCAAGCTTTGAAAGCGCAGCTTGATGCACTTGTTTTACCTAGTGGCGCTATTCTGATTCAGTACGTGGACGATTTACTAATCGCCGCGGATACTGAAAAGATTTGCAAAGAAGCCACATTGTTATTGTTGCGCCATTTATCTGCTTTCCATCATAAAGTGTCTCTCTCAAAGCTGCAATATTGTCGACAAGAAGTGACCTACTTAGGTCATCTCTTGTCGAAGGAGGGAAGGAAACTGACCCCAGAAAGAATTCAAGCCATTGCGCAGTTGAGTGTGCCAAAAACACAGAGAGAAGTGCGTGCTTTCTTGGGCATTACTTCATACTGTAGGCACTGGATCCCTAATTTTTCCTTGTTGGCAAAACCTTTGTTAGCATTAACATGCAAAGACACACCGAATCCTATCCCATGGTCTGAAGAGTGCCAGAAAAGTTTTGTGGAATTGCGCAATGCATTATGCTCAGCTCCTGTGTTGGGTACCCCTGACTACAGCAAGCCTTTTACATTGTATGTTCACGAGAAAGATGGTTGCGCATTATCAGTGTTAACACAGCCTTTTGGTGACAGACCGCGCCCATGCGCATATTTTTCATCAACCTTGGACCCTGTAGCGAGGGCATTGCCAAGCTGTCTGAGAGCGACAGCTGCTGCAGCAATGTCTATCCGACAATCTGCTGGTCTGGTAATGGACAACACATTGATTGTTATGGTTCCACATGCTGTAGACACATTATTAAACAGAACCAAGACACAACACTTGACGATGTGCGCGATTATCAGGCTATGAGCTCACACTGTTAGCAAATCACATACACATAAAGAGATGCAACACGCTGAATCCAGCTACGTTATTGCCAAGTCCAGTAGACCTAGATGAGATTGAGCAACATGACTGTCTGTTCAGAACAGAAGAAGAGACGAAAGGGAGAGTAGATTTAAAAGATACTCCCCTGGCTGTGTGTGATGGTACTTTATGGGTGGATGGTTTGTGTTTCAAGCTCCCGAATGGTGACACGACTGCTGCATATGCTATCACGACTTTACACACGGTTGTGGAAACTGCACGAGTGCCACATAATTCGGCCCAAGCAGCAGAATTAATCGCCCTCACAAGAGCATGCGTGTTGTCTGAAGGAATGAGAGTGAATATCTATACAGATAGCCAGTACGCCTTTGGCGTGGCTCATAGTTTTGGGCGACTGTGGAAAGAGCGTGGGTTCCTGACGTCCCATGGAGCTAAAATTCAGAATGGCAAGTTGGTGAATGATCTCCTTGAGTCACTGACCCTACCGTTGCAAGTTGCGATTATGAAATGCAGTGCGCACAGGAAAATCACAGATGATGTTGGACGTGGGAATGCGTTTGCTGATGAGATCGCAAAAGAAACAGCACAGAATGTAAAGACTAGAATGTATGTTGCAGGCCCCGCAAGATGGGTTGATGATGTTGGGATGTGTGAAAACACAATAGAGAGTGTGAAGTCGCTTCAAGCTGAGGCCACAGAGAAAGAATTAAGCAAGTGGAGAGAAAGTATGGGTAAGTTAGATGAGAATGGTTGTTGGATTGATCTGACAGAACATAGGCGATGGTTGTTGCCTGATGCATATGTGCTTCCAGTAGTTACAATGGCACATGGGATGGCACATATCAGTACGAAAGGAATTTGTAAGTTGTTGGCTCCAGTATGGCAGAATGCTGGAATTCCCAAGTGTGCAGAGAATGTGGTCAAGAATTGCATGGTATGCTTGAAATACAACCCTGGTAGGGGAACCCCAACTCCAGCTGGTCATTTTGCACCCCCATCATATCCATTTGAAGTTCTGCAGCTGGACTTTATCCACATGGAAAGGTGCAACAACCTGAAATATGTGTTGGTGGTTGTTTGTGCTTTCTCCAAATGGGTAGAGGCCTATCCTCTAAAGGATAACACTGCCCTATCCACAGCCAAAGCCCTTGTGAAAGAATTCTTCCCTAGGTTTGGAATGCCAAGAATGGTGTGGAGTGATAATGGAAGTGAGTTCGTGGGTAAAGTGATGAAGAATGTATGTGAAGGGCTAGGTATAAAGCAGAAGTTTCACGCTGCAAATCACCCCCAATCAGCTGGATTAGTAGAACGCTATAACGGCGCTCTAAAGCTCAAGCTGGCCAAAATCCAGGCGAGCACCGGTCTTAAATGGCCTGATGCTCTGCCTTTAGCACTCCTGTCCACCAGAATGACCATACACTCACGAGTGGGACTTAGTCCTTACGAGGTCGTTTTTGGCCGCCCGGCTAATGTATGGGGCGTGCCAAGACCGGCGAAATTCAGTGAGATCGAGCATCCAGTACTACTCGATTACTTGTATGATTTGACTGTTAAACTGCGTGTTTTACATCAACAGGTGCATGATACTCTTCCTCAAGCTTCTGAAACTCCTGGACACCCTATCGACCCTGGCACATGGGTGCTGATTAGAAACTTCCAGCGCAAGAGCAACGACGAGCCTCGCTGGATCGGCCCTCACCTTGTACTTTTATCAACAAGATCAGCGGTGCGAGTGAAAGGGAAGAAACACTGGATCCATGGCACCCACTGCAAGGTAGTTCCCTTGCCCCTGCCATATGACCGGTGGGTCCAGGAGGGTATCACCGACTCTGAGACAGACACTGTACCTCGTTTTGTACCATTCAGTGATGCACGCATAAAAGGCACAGTTTCAGACCAAGAGAGTGACAATATTCTGCAAGAAGCTGTGCCACTGTCAAATCGATTGGACACCACAGAGCCTGAACTTTTGTTTCAGGATCAAACAGCACCTGACCGTCTCCGCTATAATTTGAAACCAAGACCTATGGACAAATAAAGATTTCCTTACTATTTCCTTTTTGATATTTTAGCTCTCCCATCTGAAGGACTTTCTTGATTTTTGTTTTTCGAACCACCATCCGGGTTCAGCCGCAGGGTCGCGGTGCCAAGACTTTGGGGTACAGGCCGAAGACGTTAGGTCGACGGTTCTGGTTGGTCTAGGGCGTTTCCCTAGACTGACAGGCGTACTCCTTAGCAGAAGAAACTCATCCGCCGCGAGCGGCCCGATTAGAGGATGGAGTTTTTTAAGATGGAGAGACCCGTTGAGGAAATGAACTTTAAAGCAAAGATATGTAAGATTATGAGAAGCAAATGTTTTGTATTTTTGTGCCTATTTATACTGTGTAGTATGATAATGTTTACTGTGGGATTTATGTTTTTCTCCTCCCAGGAGCCCATTGCACCCACTGTACAGCCTATACCTCTTTCTACTGCCTCCTCACACTCTTTTCACCCTTTGCCTGAACACGAACAGACCAGACGATCAGAGTTTGTAAATAACTCGTTTATTCAGCTCTTGCACCAACACCAACTAGTAATGAATACAACCAATTGCTGGGTCTGTGGGTTAATGCCACATACCATTAACAAGGGTATTCCCTATTTGGTGCTGCCATTTAGTTACAATGGATCGTCATGGGCATTCCAGACCATGTTTCTCTATGCTCTAGATACGTACTCCCCGCGACAACCGCGTTCCATCAGACCTAGTACAAATAATAAAGCCTTAGTGAGAGGAGTTGCCGATATGAGTAGAGATATCGATGCATACTCATCCATTCCCAAGGATGAGTTAAGACCTTATGTAGGGTGGAACACAACGGGGTATATTATTAGTCTGGGTGAAAGACAGCGAAAAATCTCATCTCCAATCTGGGTCGTACCCCACATAGGTCGGTTCTGCTTACAAGGTAATGGTCAGAATCCTAGAGCTCAACTGGGAAGAAGTGACTGTACTGAAACGTACACTTTCCCGTCACAGTTTTCCCCTGCGTTTTTGGCTGCCAAGGGTACATATTTCATCTGCAATGACCGAGCATACACATGGTTGCCCCCTGATTTCTCGGGCACATGTTATATTGCGAACTTGCTACCGCCAACATTTACTGCTGCCGCTGACTATCACAAGACCAGAGTTGTGAGGGGCGTGATTAGTAAGGAGGATACTGCCGGTCAGGAAGCAGGAGACTTCTTCTTGGGTTTCCTGCCGTTTTGGGGACCTATGGTAAATAGTAGGAACCTGAGACAACTGACTCGTGTGGTTGAATCCACTGTCAATGTGACGGCTGGTGCCCTTGGTAATCTGACCGCTGAGCTCCAAGCGGATCGCCTTATGACTTTGCAGAACCGCATGGTTCTAGACGTTATTCTTGCAGACCGCGGTGGGGTATGTAAGGTTATCCAATCCAGTTGTTGCATTTTCATACCAGATAACGCTCCAACAGTCTATCAAGCCATCTCCAAACTCCATAAAATATCTGAATCCATACACGTGGATAAGGGAGACTGGTCACTGGTGGGGTGGTTCTGGGAACTGATATCTGCCTGGGGTTGGAAAGTTCTAATGGTCATTGGAATGATCTTAGCCATTCTTTTCCTGTTCTGTCTGTGCATACAGTGTGCTCCTGCGATATGTGGCCTCTGTGCTACCTTATGTGTAAGGAAACCTGTATCGAGGGACGAGCTAAGTAATAGGATGATGCTACAGCAACATCTCCATGACTTTGTGAACATTGACCTAGACTCGGATTAAGATGAGTGTAGTGATTGCCTATGTAAGGGCAAAAGGAGGGTCTGTCGTACTTTAATCTCTGTTTCCGCGTAGGGGACAGGGCCCCACCCCTGTCTAACCTGGTATTAGCAAACCGCAAAATGGTTAATGCGGTATGTACGAGTGCTTTATATACCGTTCTAGCTATGAATGCACTGTGTACACGTTATTCTGCTTCACTACGCGGGTTCCATTTTGGAAGCAGTGGCCATCTTGTGATTGCCCTCACATAGGCTATAATGAAGCAACTACGGGCCTTGCAATGCATGTGCCTTTCCATGACTCTTCCGTGACCTGGGCAGCTTGGTTCTACTGCCCCAGGTCAAACTGGTCTCACGAGCTCCCCTTCCTCCGGCCACCTGTGATTAGCATCAGGGCTCAACGCACCATAAAGTCCTTTCATCACACACAAGCCCCCGGCTAATCACTTTTGCACCTGCTTGTTCCTGCTTTATGGCTTGTTTCCCAAAACAGGAGATGCTTGTAATGATCGCGGATGTTCTGCAGGAGCGTCCGGAACGTTGGAGAAAGTCCACAGTCGTCCCCCACGTTCCTCCGACTCTATCAAACTCTAGAGTACGAAGGACCCGCTGGGGAAAACAGGGAAACAAAACAAGGATAGGTGGGGGAACACAGGCAGGTCTTGAAGGATGATTCTGGCAGCCGAGATAGCAGGAAGGTGATGGTTCTTTACAGGAAGGAATAATCGAGCCCCTCCGCTGTAACACAAAGGTAGGTAAATGAATATTACTACAGCACTACCTTGGAGCTTTCTTCACTTCATTCCCATCCACACACCTACCGGGATTAACGCCAGCTTCCTGGATTATGGCCTGCAGGAATAAGTAGGTATAACTCTGCACGACCCCCTTATGATCGGTTCCCAGAGGAGGACTCAGATTCACAATGTGTAAGTCACTTTACAGGCTGAGAACAACAAAGACAGGTTTCATAAAGGATGTAAGGGTATGATTCCTCATATGCTTATACAAAGTGTAGGAAGGTCAAGTACCGTAACTCTTATGTAGGTAGGTGGAAAACCTAATCCACTGCTCAATGGTCCTCGAAATAAATCACCCTAGGATGCCTGATGCGGGTCTTAGAGAACATAGGGTAGGGACAAGTAGTGGATGCGCCAAGGAGGCTCTTGATGCCAGAACTGGAGTGAGAGCACCAAGTCTGACTCCAACTAATGCACAAGACGTGGAGTCGCTCCAACAGGAGGCGTAAACACAACACAATACAAGCCTGATTCTGGAAGTAGCAGGCTGACAAAAAACACGACACAACACAAGCCTGATAAGCAGGAGTAGGAGTTAACAGGCTTACATATAACATAACACAACTCCAGCCAGAGGGGTATATTCTGGAGAGGGATATCAGAAAAGGAGCAGTGCAGGCTATGGGAATCACTAACCGACAGCCAACTTCAAACTCCGAGGTAAGGAGAGACGAGTGACGGGCGACCCCCGCACTGCTAAGTAACACTTAGACCTTACTTGGCAAGGCGCAACACGCTTGGTCGCTCTGATGGAAGGAGCACCAACACGCGCGGCCGCTCGGATGGAAGGAGCGCCTCTACGTTTCACCAGCGGGAACAGCGGTAGTAATCCCGGAGCCGGGACGCGTCTGCTTCGACTCGTCCGCGGCTTCGCGCTGGAAAACAGGAAGTACGAGTAACCGGAAGTCAGGCAACAACAATCAAGACGGAACTGGGGCTCAGGGCTAGAACGCGAAGCGGCGTCTGCACGCCCTTCGTCGTTTAAATACACACTGCACCCAGGGGCCGGACCGCGGGGCATGACAATGCTCATGTTTATTGGGGCCTATCGATATCGAATGTGGGATCTGAACCTTGCTGTGTAAATAATTGTGGGCTGGCTTAACTGGAATGTGGGATGGTCATCATGACTCTGCTCTTTCGTTTGACCTGTACACTTGTTTATTGCCGTATCATAAAACCTAGGAATGTATGCCTGAGGCAGGGAAAACTGTATTTAAGATGAAGTCCGTTTCTATGATTTTCAGCAGTCTCCTGAGAACATACACGCTGTTGTACTTCTAGGATACCTGTAATTGGTCTGCAGCCAATAAATGAATCTTTGACTTCACCCAGAAGACTCTGTGTTTCTGTAGGTCTGGAACAGGGTGAACCCAGAAGTCATAGGGTGTGTGCCCCTGCACCGCTGGGTCTAAAATACCCAGTACTTCACATTGTAGCGTCTTATACCGGACGTTTTTAGGATATTTAGTCACTCTTGTTGGATCTATTATATTGCACTCCCTTAGGATCTTATTCATAAAAAAGTTATCCACCTCTTGAGGGTCTAAGAAGAAAAATCTAAAACTGTGATGTGCAAATGTTGCATAATAATAATTTTTAATATTTGGAAGGGATAATCCTCCATCAGCGAAAAGGTAATTTAAAGTGTCAAGAGCTAATCTTGGCACCTTATTTATCCATAAAAAAGTAGAAAACATACTGTCTATTTCTTTGAAAAAAGTGGTCTGTATTGCACAAGGAGCTGCACTAAAAAGAAAATTGAAAAGTGGAAGAATGGACATTCTAATTAACGCGACTCGTCCAATTATTGACAATGGAAACTGGTTCCATCGTTTTAACTGAGACTGTACCTTTCCTAGCAATGGAGTATAATTTAGGGAGAAAAGATCTTCTACTCTCTGAGTTACGTAGATTCCTAAATACCTCTTCGAACGGGTATTATATATCTGTCTAAATTCCAGTAAAAGAGAGTCCACTTCACAATTACATAATATAATTTCTGTTTTAGATTTATTGATTTTATAGCCCCCTATCTTTTCAAACTCTGCAAAAATACTCAAAACTTCTATCTGGGTATTTTTCTTTGGGTTCAGGAAGAGCACAATATCATCAGCATATAATTTTATGTTTTTCATTCCTTGAACCGGGACTGTGTGAGCTCTTTTTTCCCTGATTGCAATTGCTAACGGTTCTATGAACAGAGCGAATAAAATCGGGGAAAGGGGACAGCCCTGTCTGGTGCCTCTATTTATTTGGCATATCCCTATATTAACAGAGTTAATTAAAATTTTGGCCTGTGAATTTGTGTAAAGTTGTTTCAATAGAAAAATAATCTTATCTGGTAGGCCAAAATGTTCTAAAATTGTAAAAAGACAACTCCAAGAAACAAGATCGAATGCCTTTTCGGCGTCTAAAAACCAAATCTGCGCTTTGACCTTATTAATATTAAAAAAATCTAGTGCCTCTAATAAAAAGTTTGTATTATTATACAGCTGTCTCCCTGCTACAAAGCCGCACTGATCTGTCCCAATAAGGGATCCCACCATCTTCTTTAGCCTATTGGCAAGGAGTTTAGTAAACATTTTACAGTCAGTATTTAAAAGGCTTATTGGTCTATAAGAGTTCACATTTTCGCTATCTTTATCTTTTTTTAAAATACTGACCACCACTGCCGTGCGAAAAGATGCAGGTGGGTCACCTCCTTGTAGCAAATAATTTGCAAGTTTTAAAAATTCGGGGCAGAGTACAGTAGAGAATGCTTTAAAAAATTCTGCGGGGATGCCATCCTCTCCAGTGGCTTTGCAGTTAGGCAAAGAGCTGACAACCACATCTAATTCTTCCTTCGTAAATTCCGATAACAAAAGCTTTTTAAAATTATTTTCCAAAGTTGGGATTGGCAATTTCCGCAGAAATTCATCAATTATCTCTGGGGAGACCTGCTGAGTTGTCTGATATATGTCTTTATAATGTCTAAGAAACACCTCGCCTATTAATGGCGTAGTTTTTACGCAAGTTTTGGTTACATTGTCTTGAATACATTCGATTCTGTTTCGAACTTGTTCTTCCTTTATTTGCCAAGCTAGCAGTCTTCCCGTGTACTCGCTATCTTCATAGCTTGTCTGAAGATATAACCTGCTAGCCCTATCCCCTAAGTCATAATAGAATTCCCTCATTTTTGTTTTTGCGTTCTGTACTTCTTGCCTATTATTTAAAGTCCTATTTCTGAAGTATTCTTGATTTGCATAAGCTAAACTATTTTCTATTGCCATTCTTTCCTCCTTCTTAGCTTTTTGTTTCGGTATCTCTTTTGAGGTAATTATACCTCTCAATGTAGCTTTAAAAGCATCCCATATTATGTTAATTGGGGCAGAATCTTTATTTATAACGAAGAAAGAACCAATCTCCTTCCCTAACTCTGCGCACCATTGCTCATCTGCTAACTTAAATTTATTAAAATACCACCTTCTTGATACTTGTTCATCTTTCTTCCCTAGAAGAGCTTCCATTTTAAAGAGTACGTGATCTGAGAAGGCATTTTCTATATGCTCATATTTACGAATTTCCAGATTATGGGAAGTTAGAAAAAAGTCAAGCCTTGATGACGAATCATACTTTGCTGAGTAGCAAGAGTACTCACGTTTAGTTGGATTGTTGAAACGCCAATGGCCTAAAATATCTAAATCTGTCTTACAACTCAGTAATGCAATACATACTTGTGGTTTATTTTGCCTTTGATCTTTTTTTGTAGAATCCACCACCGAGTTTTGCAAATAATTAAAGTCCCCTCCCCATATAATCTGACCAGGTATACCCGTCAATGCTTGTTTCAACTGCAAAATGGGGAGCGGGTCATCTACAACTGGTGCATATATTGTAGCCAGTATCACACTTGTGTGGTTTATTTTCCCATGCAAAATTGTCCATCTGCCACTTGTGTCTGAATGAGATGCTTCAACATGAAATTGAACGTGTTTACCTATATAGATGCTCACACCCTTCTGAGCTGTCCCTGATATAGCCGAGCAGCAAAAACCCGCCCAGTTTTTAAACATTTTACTAGCATCTGTTAGGGCTCGGAAATGTGTCTCTTGTCGAAAAATTACATCGGGGTGGTGACTTTTTAGCCAAATTTCTATAGCACCAGTTTTACGCCTATAATTTAAGCCGTTGAAATTGTAATTCTGATTTTAGACCACTTTACTTCACGAGCTCACCTGCTGAAGCGCTGCCTCTTAGCGCCAGCCAGACCCCCAGATCGACTTGGAAAACGCCCTCTCCGCCAGCGCGGCAAAGGTGTAGCCACGCCCCCTGCGAGGCCACGCCCACCTAGGAACCAGTATAAAAACGCTAGAAAAGCGCAACGAATCATATAACCTGAAACTCCCTCTGAGGCGGAAGCCGGAGGTTTGCTACTTGCTCACGCACTGTTTGTTTGTTTTTAAAAAAAATTGTAATTCTGATTTTAGACCACTTTACTTCACGAGCTCACCTGCTGAAGCGCTGCCTCTTAGCGCCAGCCAGACCCCCAGATCGACTTGGAAAACGCCCTCTCCGCCAGCGCGGCAAAGGTGTAGCCACGCCCCCTGCGAGGCCACGCCCTCTACCATTTACTACAAATGTGCCGCCCCCACCAGCGCAGCGGACGAGCGCAGCGGGAGCGCCGTTTGCGCGCCGAAGGCGCGCCTAAGGCAAGCCCGTCTGCGCCCGTCCGCGCACGACCGGGCCTAGGGCCAGAACTCCTGCCCGAATCATTTTACCCTAACATAAGGTACTCTCGTAGAGAACTACTGAGCCTCAGACCCCCCCCACCCTCCTGTGATTACACCTATAATCTCAAGGGACCTTTCACTCGCTGCTCCTTATGCAAGCCAGTCCAGCTCACGCTCCCCACTAAACCTATCAAACCCGCCATCCTTAACCTTGCCTCTCTAAACTGTCGTTCACTTCCAAAACATGCGACACAGATTACCGACATCATAGAAGATCATGAAATTGATATACTCTTCCTCACGGAAACGTGGCTCGGCCCTCACTCGCAATCAGACATGGTACTAGCAACACCACAGGGCTACTGTATCCAATCCCTACCCCGCCCTCTAGGTAGAGGAGGCGGTGTAGCTATCATCCATCGAGAACACCTCCACTGCAAAACCCACGACGCACAGATTACCGACGCAGAAAGTCTGCATTTTACCGTTACACTCAACCCAACCACTTCTCTAACAGGACTCCTTGTTTACCGCCCCCCTGGCCTCCCAGGCCCCTTCACCTGCTCTCTTCTAGACCTAGTCACAACTCAGGCCCACTCCCTATCAAACTATATGATAGTTGGGGACCTGAACATCCACCTAGAAGATCCGGCCGACTCGGTAGCCAATGATCTGATTCAAGATCTAGCGGCTTTTGACATCCGCCTATTAAACTCCGGAGCCACCCACACCAAGGGCCACCTATTAGACCCTGTGTTTACCAGCTCGCCCTTGATGCTAGCGAAGGAGGCCCTTCCCCTCCCTTGGACAGACCACTTCCTTGTCCCCTTCCAATTACCTGGAACCTTCAGGAAAAACCGAATACCCCCCACCTTCAGTAAGGACAGGACCTGGTCCAGACTCCCCACGGATGAATGGGCTAAGACCCTTGAAAAAAACATCCCTGCTCACACTGGAGATCCAACTACGGCAGACAGAAGATTCAGGGACTGGATTACCGCCTCCCTAGACCTAGTACTCCCACTCAGAAATAGGGAATACAAAAACGGCAAACATGGCTCAGCACCATGGTATTCCGCAGATCTAAGAATACTTCGTAAAAACTGCAAAAAAGCCGAACGACTCTGGAGAAAAAATTGGCAACATGCCAACAAAGAAGCCTACCAGTCTACGGTCAAACTCTACAAAGAGGCCATTAAATCAGCCAAAGCTTCATACTATGATACGCGAATACAAGAAGCATCTAATTCAGCCCGAGAATCCTTTTTAATCGTCAAAGAGCTGATCAAGGTCCCCACCACCTCCCCCTCTAACACCCCCAAAGTTGACAGAAGTAATGAGCTAGCGAACTTCTTCAACGATAAAATCACCCGCATCCTGGCCTCCCTCCCACCCCCCAGCTCCCCCAGCCTCACGGAAAGCCGTACTCCCCTCAAACAGACTGAAAGCATCTGTCGCCCCACGCTACAGACATTCCGACCTGTCACCCCCCTAGAGGTTGAGCGAACCCTAACAAAAATGAAAAGTGGATCACCCTTGGACCCAGCCCCTATCAGGTTCCTCAAGACCGTAGCCTCAGTAATTGTACCTACCATCACGGATCTCATCAACTGCTCGTTCGCCCACGGAACTGTTCCCGACAGCTGGAAGAGTGCTGTGGTCAAAGCACTCTTAAAAAAACCTCAGCTAGATCCATCGGACCTGTCCAACTACAGACCAATATCCCTACTCCCTGGCATCAGCAAAGTCACTGAAAAACTGGTAAACATCCAACTATCCCAGTTCCTTGAAACTAATAACCTGCTCCGACAATCCCAAACCGGATTTCGCCCGGGCCATGGAACGGACACCGCACTCCTCGCAGTCATTGAAGAGGCAAGGGGCTTACTGGATTCAGGAGGATCAGTGGCAGTGATCCTCCTGGATCTAAGTGCAGCCTTTGACACGGTCAACCACCGTGTCCTTCTGCATAGACTGGCGAATGCAGGACTTACCGGGACAGCAATCAAATGGATCGAATCCTTTCTTACAGGACGCACTTTTCAAGTGTGGGACGATAACCATCACTCATCCACCCTCCCACTCACCAGCGGCGTCCCCCAGGGCTCTTCCCTGAGCCCGACGCTTTTTAATGTCTATATGGCCCCCCTCGAGGACGTGGTAACACCATTTAACATAAAAATGGTGAGTTACGCTGACGACACCCAACTAGTCGTCTCCTTGTCCCAGTTGATCGACCATCCTGAAAATCTGACTAACTGCCTCATAGGTATCCACAACTGGATGAATGACTCATCACTAAAATTGAATGGGACAAAGACAGAAGTAATGCTACTTGGCAAGCAATGGACAACTATCCCTCCTACACTATGGCCCGATGTGTTCGGAGAAATTCCCCCCCCAAAACGCGAAATCAAGACACTCGGGGTGTGGCTTGAGCCACAGCTCACGATGAAAACCCAAGCAACCAAAACCTCGGGCACATGCTTCGGGCTCATGCGCACGACCCGTAAAATCCTGCCCTTACTCCCACCTATGTCCAGGAAGCTCCTCATCCAGGGTCTAGTGCTGTCCCGCCTGGACTACAGCAACCTGGTCTACTTGGGAGCCCCCGAGTCTACTATCACGAAACTCCAGCGGACACAGAACGCGGCAGCACGCATGATTACTAACACTCCCTCCAGAATGTCCGCCAAGCCAGCCCTCAAAGCCCTGCACTGGCTCCCCGTGCGCCAAAGGGTGCACTTTAAAGCAATGTGTACTACACACAAGCTTTACAACGGATCTGGTCCAGCGATCCTTAGTAAAATGATCACACCTTACACAGCAACCAGATCCCTACGATCTCAAAATGAGAATTTAGTCAGCACCCCCAGATTCAAAAGAACCCGCACAGGAGGTCGACAATTCTCCGTTCAAGCGGCTAAGGGCTGGAACGCACTCCCTCGCGCCCTCAGACTAGAATCCAACTACCTTGCTTTTCGCAAAAAACTAAAGACTCATCTGTTTCCTAAATAACACCCTTCGGTCGCCTTCCCCCCTCTCTCCCCCTCACTAGGATTTCAAGTTACATAGCGCGGGGATGCCCTTGGGTCACCAGGCGCTTTAGAAATCACTAAAATAAATAAATAAAAATAAAATTTCTACTCATAATGCAGCCTGCTTTTTATCCATGCGCGCTAGGGAGTCTCATCTAAAGTGTAATATGTGCTATATGTATTAAAAAATACTTTACTAAGCAAATACATTTTTCCTGCAAATATGTCAAGTGCGCAAGTAGGTAGCCGCTTAATCACTGGCTCTCTTCTCCCGATATAACCATAATAGACTAAGTTATACGCTAAAATACATGTCCTTAAGTAGTGCAGATTACGCAAGTCTGCCATGTCTAATATAGCAATTGTGCAAATCGTACAATAAATACAATAAAGTGCAAATCGCGCATCTAAAACCACATAATACAGTACAGTACAGTTTGTAACAATTGTGCAAAAAGCTATTAAAGTGCGAATCAGGTAACTGTTAGGCCACTCAAAACAATATACTACAGTACGATTTATATAAATTATGAAAGGTAAACAGCTAAAGTGCAATAAATTCCAATATCCAATGAGCAATATGTGCAACATGTGCAGTCATACAATAGATACAATAAAGTGCAAGTTGCGCAGCTAGTGCCGCATAATACAGTAGAGCACAATTTGTAACAATTGTGGAAAAGGCTATTAAAGTGCAAATCATATAGCTATTAGGCCACTCAAAACGATATACTACAGTATGATTTATATCAATTATGAAAGGTAGACACTGAAGTGCGATAAATTCCAATATCTAATGTGCAATATGTGCAGTATGTGTAATATATGCAATATGTGCAACATGTGCAATAAAATAGCTACACAAGGCAGCATTATTTCCTAACAGCATTATGTATCCTTTTCCTTAACTTATTCAAAAGATCAAAAAATGAAAAAATTTCGTCTATGAACTCTCTTTTTCTGGCTGCTTCACCCCCATCACCCCCCCCCCCCCATCTCACCCCTCCCATAAGAAGAGAAACCCTACCCTGCCCCACAGTCCTTTCCTCTTCCTCCCCCTTCCTATTGGATGCCATCTTGTTGCATCCTGTTGCGTCCCCTGATTCACTTCACGTCCACCCCCCAAAAAGAGAGAGAGAAAAAAAAAAAAAAAAAGAGAGGGAGAGGACATTTTTATAATAGCTCAATCTTTATGGTCTATGACAACCACATAATCCTTTTATTCCCCCCTTTTCTTTTCTTCCTTCCTCATGCGATTGTGAGATCATTCAAAAAATGTTGAGCCTCAAGTGTCTCTGTAAAGATAACCAGTTTTCCTTTGGCTATGACTTTCAATTTGGATTGCTGCACAATCATCGCCTGTGCTCCTTTAGCTTTAAGAGTCAACATAACCCTGGGTAAAAGAGCAGAGCAAGACACTTTAATACAGGAAATGCTTACAACTATTTTACAGGAAATACGAGATCTGAAGGCCTCACAAGCATTCGAAATATCACAGCTGCATAATAGATTAACAAAGATGGAGGAAAGTCTAGGTAGTTTACCAACAAGGGTTACTGAGGCGGAGGTTCGTGTCTCAGCCCTGGAAGGTAACATCGTCATTTTGCAAAAGGATCTCCAGGTATTGAATAAAAGTAAGAGCCAGATGGAAATGAAGCTTCAAGATTTAGAGAATTATAATAGGAGATCCAATTTGCGCCTCGTAGGAATAGCGGAGGGATTGGAAGGTGCGGAAGTGGTAAAATGGTCTGAATCTCTGTTGATAAAGGTAATACCTGAATTACAAGGAGACCTCACAATCACGAGAGCTCATAGGGTGCCTGCACATAAACCCGCAAATCCTAAATACCCTCGAACTATCCTAATACATTTTTCTGATTATAGAATTAAAGAACAAATCTTGAGTGCGGCAATATCTAGGAGATCATTCAATACCAATGACATTAAAAATTTTAAAATCTTTTCTGACATGTCAGCAGCCTCTGCTCATAGACGTAAGGATTTTGTCAAAATGATCGACTCTTTTAAAGCTAAAGGAGCACAGGCGATGATTGTGCAGCAATCCAAATTGAAAGTCATAGCCAAAGGGATGCCAGACTTTTGTCAGAAACCCAACATTTTTTACACAATTTTGGCATTTTTCTGGGACATAGCCTATTTTTGCTATTTTTTGTGCTTTCGACCTCCTTCCAGTTAATGGTAGAAATGGGTACAAAAGCAATAATGGATCCTGGAAAGCTATACATTTCAGAGAAGTAGACAAAATTCTGAATTCAGCAAGGGGTCATTTGTGTAGATCCATCAAGGTTTTTTTATGATAAATTGAAAATTTGTTGAATAAAAAATTCTTTTGTGTCAACGTTTTCACCTGTAACTTCTTCTAATTATGACAGCTCTTTGAAAGCAATATACCGTTACATCCGCTGGACATTTCTGGTTGTGAGGATATATAGGACTTGTAGGTTTACCAAGAACCCGACGAACCCAGAGCAAAAAACTGAGCAGCAACTTGCAATGGTTTTTTATTATGTACCGGGTATATAGTAATTATTCTGTAAAAATGTGTACATGGAAAAATAGGTATGAAAGACACCTATGTATTTCTGAAATGGGAACAAAATATAGAGTTTAGAAACAGTAGATATTTGCACATTTTTGAAATTGGGAATACTCATACTAGCATGAGAATTATCAGTCATTTTTTAGAATGACTTCTTTTTTACACAATGTTTTTCATTTGGAAGGCAGAAATGCATCGAAAGTCAATAAGTAATAACAGTTCCTTTACAAATCTGAATTACCCTAAGTCTCCCGAACAAAATGGTACCTCGCTTGTAGGGGTAGGCATAGTGCCCACAACAGGAAATGGCTCAAAACCCAACGTGAACACCCCACATTTTCACAATGCAAAATTACCCTTTTTTAGCAAAGTGCCTAGCTGTAGTATTTTAACCCTAGCTCTGCCGGCACCTAGGGAAACCGAACAAACGTTGGGGGATCCACGCAAGCCACACCTCCCTGGAATCCCCCAGGTGTATAGTTTTCAGAAATGTGTGGGTTTGGTAGGTTTCCCTAGGTGGCCGCCGAGCACCGGGCCAAAAACCCAAGTGACCCCCCTTGCAAAACCAGGTCGTTTTGAGATAGGCAATTTTCATGTCGCCTCACTACATTTTGGACCCTTGCCCGTGGCGGGTCCTTAGGCCTCCCATACGAGTGAGGCACCTTTTTTTATCGGGAGACCCGGTGGAACGCTGGGTGGTAGGAAATTTGTGTCAGCCCGGTGATGCCACAACTTTCCCACACAAAAATGTGTGAAAAAGGTGATTTTTTCAGCTAAATTTGAGGTTTGAGGGCATTCTGGGTAAGGAAACGTTGGAGGATCCACGCAAGCCATACCTCCCTGGAATCCCCCGGGTGTCTAGTTTTCTGAAATGTGTGGGTTTGGTAGGTTTCCCTAGGTGGCCGCCGAGCACCGGGCCAAAAACCCAAGTGACCCCCCTTGCAAAACCAGGTCGTTTTGAGTTAGGCAAATTTCATGTCGCCTCTCTACGTTTTGGGCCCTTGCCTGTCGCGGGTACTTGGGCCTCCCACACGAGTGAGGCACCGTTTTTATCAGGAGACCCGGGGGAACGCTGGATGGTAGAAAACCCTGGAATCCCCCGGGTGTCTAGTTTTCAGAAATGTGTGGGTTTGGTAGGTTTCCCTAGATGGCCGCCAAGCCTGGGGCCAAAAACTCATGGGACCCCCTTTGCAAAACCAGGTTGTTTTGTGATAGGTAATTTTGATGTCTCCTCAATAGGTTTTGGGCCCTTGCCTGACGTAGGCACTAGGCCTACCCACGCAAGTGAGGTACCATTTTTCTCTGAAGACTTTGGGGAACGCAGGGTGGGTGAAATTTTGTGGACCCACGCAGATTCCAGAACTTTCCACCACAGAAATGTGAGGAAAATGTGTTATTTTGGACACATTTTTAGGTTTGCAATGGATTCTGGGTAACAGAACCTGGTGAGAGCCAGTGAAGTCACCCCATCCTGGATTCCCCTCGGTGTCTAGTTTTCAAAAATGTACAGGTTTGCTAGGTTTGCCTACGTGCCAACTGCGCTAGGGCCCAAAATCCACAGGTATGCACATTGCTAAAAAAAATTCGGAGCCCAGTGGGCTTTCTGCCGCCCTGGGGGGGAATCGGGGAAGGGGGTTTCATCCCGATATGCCCCTAAAGGGGCAGAAATACTGTGGCTATTTTTTGTGGGGGTGGGGGCATTGGTATGACCATTTTGGGCAGCCCCCACCCCCACGCATAAAAAAAGCCTGCGTACTCGCTGGTGCCTAGTAGGCTTTCTGCCCCCCCAGGGGGCAGATCAGGAGCCACTGCCACCATCTGGCAGAAAGATTGGAACTTCTCTGGGGGTGTGGTGGGGTATTTTCATGCCCATTTTGGGGAGCCCCTACCCCTACACTAATAAAACAAAAAAATCAATGGTTTCTAGTGGGCATTCTGCGCCCCCCAGGGGGGCCAGATTGGGGGCTACAGCTCCCATCTGCCTCCTGGGGGGCAGAAAGACTGTCATTTTTGTGGGAGGGAGGGTGGGGGCATTGGCGTGCCCGTTTCGGGCAGCCCACACCATAAAAACAATTGCGCAAAAAAAATCCCTGGTGGATAGTGGGCTTTCTGCCCCTCTGGGGGGGCAGATTAGGGCCAGTGCCCCATCTGTCCCCCGGGGGGGGGGCAGAAAGGCTGTAATGGTGGCGGGAGGGTGGGGGCATTGGCTTGCCCATTTCGGGCAGCCCCCACCCTAAAAAAAAGATGAAAACAAATCCCTGGTGTATAGTGGGCTTTCTGGCCCCCCAAGGGGCAGATTAGGGGCCAATACCCCATCTGCCCCCCGGGGGGGCAGAAAGACTGTAGTAATTGTGAGGTGGGGGCATGGGCCTGCCCGTTTTGGGCAGCCCCCACCCCTATTGTTTTTTTTTAAAATTCCCTGGTGTCTAGAGGGCTTTTTGCCCGCCCGGGGGGGCAGATTGGGGGCCAATGCCCCATCTGCCCCCCAGGGGGGGCAGAAAGGCTGTAATGGTGGTGGGTGGGGGCATTGGCGTGCCCGTTGCGGGCCGCCCCCACCCTAAAAAAAAACTAAAAACTAATCCCTGGTTTTTAGTGGGCTTTCTGCCCCCCGAAGGGGCAGATTAGGGGCCAATGCCCCATCTGCCCCCCCGGGGGGCAGAAAGACTGTAGTAATTGGGGGTGGGGTGATGGCATGGGCCTGCCCGTTTTGGGCAGCCCCACCCCTATTTTTATTTTTTTTTAAATTCCCTGGTGTCTAGTGGGCTTTTTGCCCCCCCGGGGGGGCATATTGGGGGCTACTGCCCCCATCTGCCCCCCAGGGGGGGCAAAAAGACTAAATGTTGCCAAAATTAATTGGGGGGAGCAAAGGCCCTTGCCCAAGGGGCCGCTCCCCCCTCCCTGGTGTCTAGTGGGTGGATCCCTGCTTGGGGATCGCCCTCCTGTGGTGATCCCCAAGCAGGGATCCACTGGGGAGGGGTACCATTGGAACGGGGAGATTCTCCCCTTTCCAACGATAACTCTCCCGTCTTTCTACGTGCTCACGGGCACAGCGCGACTGTGCTCCATGACGTGTCCAGCACGTCATGGGCACAGAAGGGGTTAATGCTTGCTGCCTTTAGTAACACTAAGGTGTGAAAAGTTCAAATAGAGGAAAGACCACTATATTTGTTATAAAATGAATACATTTTCAAAATGTTTTTATCTTAGTAAAGTGTGTTTTTCGTTTTCAAGCAGTGGGCATGTTTTCGATTATACTAACACCATTCATTTTAAAATGCGTTTTTCGTAGTTGATATGCGTTTAACATGTTCTACAAATAAATAAAAAGAAAATACATATGATTATAGGGGGTACATAGATAATATAAATGTGTTCTTTGCAAGAACATTGCAGTCACATGAATACATAAATTATCAGCAACGTGAATAATACGTGCATACTGTGGGAGCTGAGTCTGGTAATGTATTTGAATTAAATAGGTATATACTAATACATTTTCATACTCTAATTTCTGTAGGTTTGAAGACATTCTCCGACGATTTTAATTTATTATTCCACAGATTCTGACATGAGTTTCTTCAGACTTTTTCAAATTTTCTACAGATTTGGACTATCCATCGTCATATTTCCACTGATGGATGTGATGAAAGATTTATTTCATGCTAGAAGGGTGTTAGACCTGGCATCTTTGGCGTGGTTTCCCCTGACTTTTTTGCCTCTACCTCCTGTATTTTTTACGCTGTGCTGGATTTCGTTTTTGCTGGTTTAGATGCTTTGGGCACTTTGTCACTGCTGGTCAGTGTCAAAGTGCAAGTGCTCCCTAGGTAAATTGTTATTGTAATTGGTTATCCATGATTGCCATATTTGTGTTACCAGGAAGTCCCTAGTAAAGTGCACCAAGTGTGCCAGGGCTGGTGATTCAAATGCTACTAGTGCGCCTGCAGCACTGATTTTGCCACCCACATGAGTAGCCCTAAAATGGTGTCTCAGGCCCACCACCGCGGTGCCTGGGTGCAGTTGCTAACTGCCATGCTGCCCTGATCAGTGTCGAAACTGGCCGGGCCTAACCCTTCCCTTGCTATACATATTGGACACCCCTATGGAAGGCCCTAGGTACCCCTCTGGGCAGGGGGCAGTGTATGTGAAAGGTAGGGCATGTACTAGTGTGGGTGACACGCTCTGATAGTGAATTGCAGCCATTTTCGTTTTTCACTACTGCAAGGCTACCTGTTCTCCATAGGCCAGAATGGGCAGTTTGATTATTACATCTTATAATCCTAAACTGACTCAGGGAAAATGGTAGAAATTCGGGTTTAGTATGCCCGAACTCAGATTGATAAAATACATCTTTTAGTGAAGTTGGTTTTAACATTCTGTGTTTGAAAATACCACTTTTAGAAAGTAGGTATTTTCTTGTCTAACCATCCAAACCTGCCTTTGCTAAGCTGTGTATTCCTTGTCTGGAGTTTGAGTGACAGGGGCTGGGGAATTCCAGGGGGCTGGGGAATTCCCGGAGACAGGGTGAGCCAGCACAGGGCTGAATAGAGAGATCTACATGCAGATGGGAGGAAGGAGTTGCACCTGGGACCTGAATAGGACAGTGCCTGCCCCCCACAGTGCTGGCTCCACCCCCTGTGGTGCGTCTGATGTCTCTGCCCTGCACTGTGAAAGGAAAGAAGGAGTCATGTAAACAGAGTACTCCAGAACTGGTTTGGACTGGGCAAAGGCCCCTCTGCCCTCAGAGGACAAAGGGTTTTGGGGTATAAATATTGGGACCCTGATCCCAAGAATTTAGATCATCCTGCAATCAAGAAGGAACCTCTGCCAAGGAGAAAGCTGGAAGACTGAAGAAGAAGGACTGACCTGCTGTAAGGCTGACCTGCAGTTGCTTTGCTGCCAAGGAGAGGGGAAGGACTTTGCTGTGTGCTGTGTCCCCTGGCTTGAAGGAATCTCCAAGGGCCTGAGTAGAGCTGGCCTCCTGTTAAGAAGTCCCAGGAACAAAAGGACTTCACCCCCAGCTTCCCCCTGAACTCTACTGTGTGAGTTCTGCCCTTCCTAGAGTGCTTGATCCAATTGTGGGGCTTCTGGAAGTTGTGCCTGCTGTTGGGAAGCTGACCAAGAGAAAAGAAGTAAAAGATCTGCAACTTTTTCACGCACCGCCGGCTTAGTGAGAACATTTCCGTCGCCGCGAAGATCGTCGCAGCGCCTGTCGCCGCTGCAATGTCAACGCCGCGTTCATCTTCAGAGCGCATCGCCCCTGGAGCAGGAAGATTCCCGTCGCTGCAAGTGTCGTCGCAGAACCTGCCACCGCTGAGTGAGATCGTCGCACCGCTAGTTAGCGGGCCGCATTTCGTCACTGTGAACATCGTCGCAGAGCCATCGAAGATCGTCGCACCTCTCGTTAGCGGGCCGTATCTCGTCGCTGCGAACATCGTCGCACAACCATCGAAGATCGTCGCATCGTGCCTTTGCGAGTAAATTTCTACTGGAGAAGCTACGCCTTGGAATCCATACAAGTATCGCCTCACTCCCCATACAGACCGGATTTGTTGCACACACCCGCTGCGTGCAGCGGGGTTGTCGCATCGCCTCCCCAGGGTCTCAGGACTGACGCTGTTGCTTGTTTTACGATGCCTGAGCGCCGCTAGGAACTTTTATCGCATCACCAGGTACTGTTGGCTAAAATCGAGGCTAATGTGGATTATTTTGTCGCTAAGCTAAGAACTCTTTTGAAACCATATTCTTGAACTGTGTATGTTGGATTCTTGTGTAGTTTATATAAAAGTACTTTATTTATCTACACTGGTGTGGAGTC
This sequence comes from Triturus cristatus, assembly GCF_964204655.1. Lineage (NCBI taxonomy): Eukaryota > Metazoa > Chordata > Amphibia > Caudata > Salamandridae > Triturus > Triturus cristatus. Next base: position 1,163,258,392 of record NC_140581.1, read on the forward strand.
CATTTGTGGCGTTTTCATTGTGTTACTGTGAGTGTTGGTACAAATACTTTACACATTGCCTTTGATAAGCCTGTCTGCTCGTGCCAAGCTACCAAGGGGGTGAGCAGGTGTTATCTAAAGAGTGTACCCCCCTACCCTGGCTCAACATCCTGTGATTCTGGGCAAACCATTTAATCTCCCCGTGCCCATGGACAGCGCCTGGATACCCTCATGGGTGATAAGCTATGCTATATGAATCTACAAATTTAAATATTAGGCAGCAAGTACATGCATGCATCGTGAGCAGCTGTTCGCTCTGGTTCACATGTGGTTTTCAGAGGTTACACATGCACCTGAGGAGGCCTGTAGTACAGCAATCCTCAATATCCCTCTAAACTAGAGTCAAGAGCCTGGTGTCAGGCTAGGTTCACAGATTTGGCCCTGGCCTCTGGTGCATATCTCATGTGCTTGAGACGGATGACAAACCTTTGTTCGCATGGGACACAGGTAGGAGTGACAGCTGCTCCTGTAAAAGGATTTCCATAAGGAAACTCAGCCAGTTCCAGATGTCTTTGTCTCTTAGGGCAAGAGTAGAAATGTATCTTGATTGGAGACCCCACTCCACTCAGTTGGTGCGATATTGACAAGAGGGTGGCGGTAGCAGGACATCAGCCGGAGAGTATGATGCAAAAACAGAGTTATCACCATGGGATGAGCAGAGAGCAGGGGATCAACACAAGTGACTGCAAGATGACTGGTGAAAACAAGGGTCGGGGTGGGCTGTGAGGGTATCCCAATTCACTGCCAGTTCAGACGGCCATAAGGGAGGCTGCAGAGGTGTAACATTAGCCCTCACAGCAAGGGAGCCCCCAAGCTCCATGGGGTCCCCTCTGGCAGTGTGCCTGGGAAGCAAGCCCCTGGCCTGAGGGCTCCTGACTGTGTCTGGAGTGTGGGGGACCCCTCCATGTACTTTGCAGGGGGCCCCCTCAAGTTTAGTTGTGACTCTGGGCAGCTTCAGGGACAACCTCTGTGCAGTTCCCAAGGAGGTGCTGGCTTCGGAGACCGTAACTGTGTCACATGCAGTCTAAAGGCAGCTGCAGACTAACTCAGTCCTGTGGCGTCAGGAGTGGGATAATCTGCAATCGAATGGTAAGGAAGGACCTCTGCCTTGTACGACCAAGTGTGAGTGCCCAGGAGAGCACGCAGCCAGGATCCAAATGTATTGCAAGGAAGTGGAGGTCTTAGGGACAACATCTCTGTTGTTTGGAGAAATAGCGGCTGCAGGGAGCAACAATCAGCCAGCAATGGGAGCAGCAGATTGAAGTCGGAAGAGAACGTCAACCAAGCAGTGTTGGAACCAGCAAATCTACATAGGAGGGAAAGAGTGAGTTGTCAGCCATGTACTGACAGACCAGGAGCTCCCGTGGAGCCTGCAACCATTCTCCACAGACATCGTCAGGAAATGGTGACCTCCATGGCAGCAGCATGAAGCAAGAAATGGCACCTGCAGGAGCTTTGATCCCGCGGCATCAGGACCCGTATCATCCAAAATGGTGTCCTCTACTTCCATACAAATCATTACTTATTGGTGAATGTCTTTTTTAACATGACCCACTGAATATGCTTAGATTCCCTTACTAAGGATACGTTCTATTTTCCATAGACTAGGGGTGCCTTGTGTATCAACATGTGTTAAAATGGCAAAGCTATAATGTCACAGAATGTGAATCATATTTTGCAATTCGTTCCCTCAAACTTTAGTAATCCCTGCTGCATTCTTGGTTCTCCTCATAACTGTTCCATCATCTTTGCCAAGTGGAGGGTATTTTAGTATTCTTCACTTGATCTACATGTATAAGATGGTGCAACATTTTCGTACGAATTTCTTCTTGTCTAAAAAACAATATTTAACAAAAATACACTATCCTCTGAAATTTTAAAAAGTAACCCTGTAGACCTTGAAGTATCTGAACCAATGACCATACACATTCCTCCTATTAGTGTGTAATTTTGCTTTTTAGTGTAGATATCACTCCATAAGAAAATAACACATTTACTTCGGATAGAATGAGGTCTAGTGTGGTTGTGCATTAACTGCAAGATTATTTAGAATTGAAAATTACATTGATTTGCAGGTTTTTTTTTTAAAGAACTTAGTGCCAGATGTATGACGCTTTTTTGCAGCCGCAAACGGGTGATCCTCCGGTTTACAACTGCAAAAAAGGGTAATGGCATGAACAAATGCTATTTTGAAAGTCACTGACTCGTAAAATAGCATTTGCGACTCCCGCTATTAGGAAGGGGCGTCCCTTCCTCAGAGCCAGTCACCATGCCATGTACAATTGTTTTGCAACCGCATTTGCGGCCACAAAACACTTGCAGTTTACCACCTACTTCAAGTAGGTGGTAAACCACTCGCAAACGGGAAGGGGTCACCAAGGGACCCCTTCCCCTTTGTGAGTTTGTGAGAAAATATTTTTAAGAGCAGGCGGTGATTGGTTCCAGGGACCACTGCCTGCCCTTAAGAAAATGAAACTGAAAAGTTTCATTTTTCTTTTTTAATGCAACTTGTTTTCCTTTAAGGAAAACGGTTTGCATTTTTAAAAAATGGGGTCGCAAATTACGACAGCCTCATTTATATTCATGAGGCATGCAGTTTGCGACCCCATTAGGAATCGCTAACAGTGCCTGAGACACTGTTATACATCCCAATTTGCGAGTCGCAAATTGGTGGGTCGTACATCTGGCCCTTATTCTAATTTCCACTGAGGTTGATGAGCGTCTGTTTTCACGGTGCTGCCCATAATATTACATACGCAACAACAACCGCTCTGCTATAAGTAAACAGGGCCCCACCCAGTCAGTTTTAGAAAACGAAAGTCACTGACACAGCTCTGCGCACAAAGCCCCGCACAATAGAACCACTGATGTATGCTTCGATCAACACACACAGTCCTTGTTAGGCGAAAAATGCCGCAGATGCACTTGTGACCACAAGCTAATATTTAGGAGTTTCGGCCTTGAGTTAAAAAGCTTGCGCCACGTGATGGCTGCTCCAATGGAGAAACTACTTCTTTCATATTGTTTTTCCTGCATAACATATTTCTTCCACTCCCCACCTTACGATGAAATTGGTTCTTATGAGTACTGCGAGGCCAGTGCAGAAAACAAACGCTGAGTTAGATCAAACTAAAGAAGGACATTTTCTAAGTGGAGATAATTCTTTTCTTTAGTGTACATCCATTCTGTAGTGTTTAAGACATTCGGATTCTACAAGGATTTTTCGAACCCTTGAAGGATTACATTTGGAAAATGTTATAGATTTCTCCCAAGGTCTTACGTTTCGCCGTAGAGTCTATGATTTTTGGATTGGCTCACTTTGGCTGCTAGTGCCGTGGAACCACCAACCACCACTGGGGGTCTGCAAGCTCCATAACACCCTGCGCCAAAATCATTCTTAAAAGCGCGCCGCAGCTCCACTGCACAGGTCACGCCTGGGCCTAGTGCGAGCCCATCTGCACCCGTCCAAGACTGGAAGAGGCTGCTCTGAGATCCTCCTAACAGCGGCCCTTTGAGGGTAAGACTCTATTCATTGTAAAATCTTTGCCAGATTAATCCTTAAAGAGTACAAGATATATATACTTAGTATCTGTTTCAATGGGTCCCTCTTCTCCCGGCATTCCAATTGTTATCTGTTGTAGATAAATCGGAGATCCTGAGGGAAATCATTAGCTCTGTGTGCTGCTGTTGTTAAATAATATTGAGAATGGTCAAAAGAAAACTGCCTGGTGGGAATCCTGCCATGAGCCCTCCAGCAAAGCATCCAGCCATTGACCGAATACTAGAAAGGCTATAGGAGTCGTCAATGCTGAAATCGAGCTGGAGAATGCCATCAAATTTAGGTGCAGCTATCCCAGATATATCTACAGCCCAAGTTAACCCTCCAGGGGTAAACTCCAGTTGCCACCAGGAGACGGACACTATGCTAATTATAAATCAGAGTACCTCCTTTGATAACCCAACAAATTTACTTTCCTTGGCTGAGTCCTCCGATAATCAGTTCCCTAACCCAAGCCCCCTTTTGAGCAGGAAAACAAAGGACCAAATTACAAGTAAGACAGTGAGCAGGAAAAAGGGGGACAGCTAAACTGACACACAAAAAGCAACAACCAGAAGTACAAGGACTCCATCACAAATACGAGCAAGGAGCACGAAAACACTACTTATACATCAGGACAGCATGGACATTTTCGTTGATAAATATTTGGAGCGCTTTAGAGACCTAATAAAACAGGAACTTATCCCACTTTACGATCGTTTGAAAGCCATGGAACTACATCTTGCAGAACTTAAAAACAAGTTTAGTACAGAGGGTGAGGAGCCCAAGCAACGAGGTATCTTCCCCAGGAAAAAAGAACTTGCCGCAGCAGACAAGGGTAAGACGGATAAAGACAAGCATTGGCATAGCCAATAGGTCTCGCCTTTGGGACCTTATAAGTGTTTAGCCATGCAACACTTGATGTTGTTGCACCAAGGATATTGTGCTGGATAACTAAACACTTATAAGGTCCCAAAGGCGAGACCTATTGGCTATGCCAATGCTTGTTTCTTTTCCTCTCTTTCACAGTGGTTCAAAGTATGAGTCCTATGTCCACAAATGAGTGTCAGTACCCACCAAATGAACAAATAAAGCACTTGAGGTAACAACGCTGTATGCATCTGCTCAGGGAGAGTAATGTGAACTAAGCAGTTATGTGTTTTGCCAATGCAAATCTCACAACTCAATGTATTTTACTACAGGCTTCTTCAAAGAACAAATGTACTTAAGGAAATCTATATGGAAGGAGACACATTAAAGAAAGTAAGTGTTACTACATACTGTTTGTACACAATACTACTAGAAAGTAAACCAGTAATTTAGTCTGATTACTGTTATAGTTCAAAGCTCTATTTTTCATCTCCACTTGGGAGAAAGGTGGTTTGTAAACTGAATTCTGCAAAGGCTTTTATTTTAGCTTCCATTATATTTGTTGATGAAGTACCACAGGTGGCCCAATGTCAGCTTCATGGCAATCGACACAAACCAACAATGATTCAAAACATAAGTAACATTAAAAAAACATTAAAATTAACATATATGAACAAATATATCGCTTGGAACACGGATTCTCAGTTGCAGTTCAGTGATAGTTGCTGCCTAGTAGGTTTTCTAAAAAAATAAAAAATAAAATAATAATAATTTGTTTTGAAAAGCCTTAAGTGTCTTTCCCATGGATAAGGTAGTCTGTTCCAAAACTGGGAGCCATTGCATTTGCTGCACCACATAATTAGGCCACATGCAGCAGCCCTGCAATCTAGGACAGCCATTTATTGACCAGGAAAAAACGTGAAGACTACTGCTAAAGACCAAACTGAAAGGAAGGGGATCACTTTATTCATATTATTATCATCATCAATATTATATTTAGATAGTTTAACGCTGACCTTACTGGGTTTCTTGGTGCTACCAAAAATAAAGTGCAATTTGACACATCACCGATGTGACTGAAAGTTATAGATTATTTTCTGTGGTTAATGTCCTCTAGAAAAAAGCACCGAATTGTTGATCCAAACTGAGAGACTCGAATAAATTTGCAAAAATTCGAAATAATGTACTGCATATGTTTAAAAATCAGCCAACATGTTTTGCCCTGTCTTGGCATGCAAGCTTAGGGCTTTTGTAAGGCTTCCGGTTCCTTTGTATTTGGGCAGCCTGGTGGTGCATCGGTGGAGTTGTCGGAATGCTGTGAATTTTTTTTGCTCGAGTACAAAAGTCCGACTTTCTTCTGAGTATGTATGTGTAATCTCAACTGCAATCTGGGAATATGGTTGTTACTACTCTGGAGCACACCTCACAACTCACGATCCAAGAATGAATAACCTGATCTCAATTGTGTACTCTGTTGTAGATGAGAAAATTACGGAACATAATTTGTATGTTCGTTATGTATAACAGTATAATTGTAATGTAATTACTCACACATTTCTGTGTCATCTTCTACAGGAGAATAATTACAGAAAATATTCTCTAAGTTTGCTATATATAACAGTACTATTTTGGTGTAATTAAGGGCACAACTTAATGATAGGTATAAAGGTAGACTTGCCAAACGCCAGGCCGGTTGTTAAGGACCACCATGTTAAAAGTTACACCAAAACACAATGAACAGGTATAATGTCCAATACCCACGCAGGAGACGTGTAAAGAATGAATTTATTGATTATAAATCCCAACACACGTTACAGCTCACGTCAGAGGGGAACAACCAGGAGGTGCGTCCATTCGTCTCAGCCATCAGCTGTCATCTGCCCAACATTCCAAACGTGCAGCTGATGACCAGACAAGCAAGAGGCACGGTGTCCGGAAGCAGACGATGGCATAGTAATCACAAAAACAGGGATTACATCTCCCTGAAACGGACACAAATATATATATTTTCAAAGGTGATCCAAGAATTAATTTGGTCAGGGAAATCACTTGTGTCCAATGATTTCCAAAAAATTACTACATCGAGTTGCGGATTCTAGGGTGGGAGAAAAAACTCTCGACCTCCAGCAGCTGATTCAATGGCCTGTCCTACTCAGGCTAAGAAGCCCAAAGGCTCTGTGAGCTGTAGTCCTGTTTACATGCTTGGTACGGGCAGTCCCAGCTGTTACTAAGCACTTCAAATGTGCTACCAAAGTGAGCAGAAAACATGTTCGTACAATGTGGCCAGAATTTGATGTAAGCACAGGGTTTATATACAAACTGTTTTAACCGTAATAAAAGCTTTGATATGAACTACAAATCCCATGATTCGACAAACCAACCCCTCGACTGACCGGAAACGATGGTTGTATTTCCACTAATGATCCTGAGGTGAAATAAGATGAGTTGAAATAAGAGTATTTTGGAATGTGTACAGATTCTGTAATGAGAGCAACAGAAAAGAAACCTATATCGTTGCCACCACGTGAACTACGAATGCAGAATAAGTAACTTCAAATAGCAATTCAAACAAGCATTGGCCACGCAGCCGTGAAAGTGACGCTGCCGCGAAAGTGAAAGTGATCGCGATCGCAGGCTGTAAGGGTGCCCGCGAGTGAAGCACTTAATGACCCATGACGGAGGAAAGCCAGATAGCGGCTGCGCGCATGCCCGTGTGCGTAACCGCAAGCTTGAGGCCAGCAAAAGCGTGTGGTAGCACTTTGAAAACCCACTTACTAAATGTCTCGCAGAGCAGCGCATGCGCTGGCTCAGGCGAGACCTAAAAAATCACAATAAATGGGACGGAAATTGTTAATGTTTCAGCCCAAGCATTGCCCACCTCTAATATATCATCAGCCCCAAATAATACCGCAGGAAATGATAATTAAGAGCCTAGAGGAAGTAATCAAAGCAAGATTCAGCTTTAAAAAATCCCTCATGACTACACATGTAACTAACAGTCATGAGGACAGTCCAGTAGGCTACCCGCAGTAACCTCCAGAATACACCCCGTATACAATCGTACTAAAAGAAATCCCTACGATAAGTACCAGTGTTTCTGAGGATTATATGGCACTAAAACATAAACCAACCCATTGGCTTAAAATAAACTCAGGTTGGAGTGGAGATCTGTTTCAGGAAGTGTTGCATGTGAGAAGGAGTCCATGGTTGGGCATACACCCAAAAGAAATTTCAGGAGACATTATAATTAACAATTCCAGGAGTCCCAGTATTGTAGAACTACTGTTACAGCACCATAGACATAGGAAGGCCCCAGTAAACAAGATGGAGGCACTTCCACTGGGGTATTTTTATAGACCTAACAGCTTGCTCAGACCTACAAATTATGTAATATGCCCTTCAATATGTAAGTTCTGCATTAATTTAAAAAATTTTAATCTATAGGCCTGTCGCCTCAGTTATTAAAGGTTATCAAGCCAAAGGTGCTGGAGCAGCAGTATATGGCATGGAGCTATGAGGTCAAAATAATGTAAGGGCTATTAAAAAAACTGAAAAACTGAAAATGTTTTTATGAGATCAGTTTTGGAACTTCCCTGAAATGCCCCCCTGACTCCCATCCACTTGGATATGGGGCTAAAAAATGTAGCACCTGTAATTGCTTTTCGGCCCCTTGCTTTCTGGATTTTAGTATGGTCAAACAATCCATCACTTCCTCTGAGACAATCACTGCTTGATGTGATGGCATTAGATCCCAAAGGGAATATCCTGTGGTTAAAGTACATAAAGAGCTGGATGCACAAACTGGGTATGAGTGAGCTCTGCACCAAGCCTGAGAATACTGAGAAATCCCTGATAAGATAGTCGGGCCATATTAATGAGCTATAGCTAAAAGGGGGAAGCACCAGTCAGCTAACAAGAAGGTTTCTGGAGTTTAAAGATAATATGTATCAAGAGGAGTTTCTGAATAATATAGAACCGCAGTTAGCAAAATCCTTGTTTTTAAAATTCAGATATGGTATTTTGCCAGTTAATGAATTTTGCAGTAAGTGGAAGGGCGCTAATAATTCGCCCATCTGTCCTACATGCTCAGCTAATCATGAAAATGAAGAACATTTCCTGTTTTTCTGCCCCGAGTATATTGAGATCAGAAAAACCTGGTAAATCCCAATATGTCGCATTTTATCAGTGAATTGTTTAAAAGACATCATTCAAATCCTCAGAAGTGACCGCTCAGAGTGGTTAGTCTTCAACTTGTCCAGATACTTGCTGTATGTCTGAAAATTAAGAAACAGGAAGATGAAATCCTCCATAAAGTAATAAAAATGATTCTCTCCTGTGATGGCCTGTGAGTGATTTTACATTTGATCTATTCAATGAATTATTAGATATTAAAATGTCTTATATAGTATTAAGGATTTTCAACGTAACGTGCTAAGCAGTATTAGGAACTGAAAATGCTACAGTAATTCATTAAATATAAATATATATTACTTTTTATATCGGGCCATTTTGCAACATGATATTTTATTGAGACAAATATTAGTGCTTATGATAGCAAAGTGGTTAATTACTGTGGAGCTGAACCAGAGGAGTTGTCTAGTATTTATTATTTCTATTATTTGATAGATAGGAAAATTATTTTATATGTTGGTGAAATTGATTGAGCTTTTTTGTTTTTTTTGTCAAAAACAGAATAAAGATATTTCTACTACTATTATGCCCTTTCTACAAACAAGCCCCCAACACACTGGACAATCGTTATGATAGGTACCAGACTCATGGGCAACAGTCTGGTAACCGGTTTATTTCTGCAAATAGATTTGCCCCTTTATCCCGCTTAGATGCATAGGATTGATGGAAGGAAATAAATTGGATAGACACCTGTGCTAAAGCCCTAGCATTAGAGACTGGCTTAGGGGACGCAGAAGGTAGGCTGGCCAAAGAGAATTACCCAAAAGTTTACCGAGGATTAAAAACCTGGAATGACACAGGGGTGAAGCGTAAACTGGGGAATTCCAAATGGGTGAACATAATAAACACTGCCCACATAATATGTATGCAGGAAACCTGGCTTAGGGACGATTTTCATATCAACGGCTATGTCTCATTACTTATCCATGCTACTCCCTCAAGTTATGGGTGAGCGAAAAGAGGTCTGCCAACGCTCATTTCAGCTTTAGCCCCCCTAACCATTAAAAAATCGTATCATAGTTCTCCCTATTATCAGCTGGTACATCTGCTAATTGATTCTAAGTATGATGTCATTTTTATTAATTTCTATAACAATGTATTTAGTAGCACACTGTCACTCTGTTGTCAAGGAACTGAATAAGGCAATTTGCAAAGAAAGTAGCCATTGATTATATGTACATATGGGTGGGTGATTTTAACACAAGTAAAAGTAACTGCTCATCCAGTCTAGAATGCGGCTATGCTTTGAGAACGAACAGTTGAACTTTCACCATGAGCCATATGGTGAATCCTTAAATTTACTTAAGTATCGATCATGGCACATGTATAGGCTTCAATTGGTCCAAAACGCAGCAGCTAGACTGCTGTCCGGAACACCTAAATTTTCTTCTGTGAAAGGAGAACTAAGGAAACTACACTGGCTTCTGATAAAACAAAGAGTTCGTTTCAAGGCACTCTGCATTGTTTTTAAGGCCGTTAATGGCATCGCCCCTGAATTTCTTAAGCAAAAGTTCAACTGGTATGTACCTGGCAGAACGTTACGCTCCACCAGTGCTAAACAAGTGCAAATCCCCAAGGCTAAAAAAGTTAATTGGGGAGGTAGGAGTTTTACTCTCTGTGCCTCCCGAGCCTGGAATGAGCTTCCTTTCTCCCTTAAGACTGCCCCGGATCTTCTGTCCTTTCGTAGGGGCTTGAAGACTTGGCTTTTCCTGCAGTAGTGCTCCCCAGCTTCCCAGGTAACCAGTACTTAGCGCCAGGACACCCAAGGGTAATCGCGCGCTCTATAAGTGCAAATAACATAACATAACATAACATAACATAGAATTGATTGAGCAGGATGTAGAACAAGATGGGGCCTTATTGCCTACATTTCATGGAAATAGCCACTGTTTTATAATCAACCACAGTATGATCTCATTAAACAAGCTGAACTTGTTCAATGCCTTTAAGATAGAACCCTCTGTTCTCAGTGATCGTTCTGATGCTTACACTTAACTTTATATGTAATAAAACAAAGGGCGCAAGGCTAGAATTATCTATTGAAACCACAGGCAGAAATTATATTAGCCTAAAATGGAAAGGCACAAATGAGGAGAAATGAATAGAAATGCTAGTCAAAGAGAACAGGCAAACCTCCATTACTTGCACTGAATGGGGATTCAACTATGAAAAACTGTTGGAGTCATTCTACAATATAGTATCAGCAATTGCAGATAAATTGAATCTCCAGGTAAAGGATTCAGGGAGAAGTACAAAGTAAGTTTAAGCAGTGGTTTGATACTGCCTGCTCTAGAGCAAATCAGATTCTCTGGAAAGCACTGCAGGAAACTCCAAGAGATAGGGGGAATGCAAACGAGCTTAGAAGGAATTATAAATTAGTGCTATCCACAAGGAAAAAGGAACTCCAGGAACAGGCACTGGGTATTGTAACTTGCTTTGGAAATTTGTTAATTCCCCCATTCTCAAGGATAACGATATGCCATCGATAGAGGTCTCAGTTGCTTCAGATGCCTTGATCTCTCATTTTGGAGGGATTTTCAATCCTGAGAATGTTGCCATCCTTCCAATCAGAGATCGATCTGATGTATTAATGTTTGTACCTCTGAAGTCAATTGACATAGAAGAGGTCATTTTAGCCCTAATTAAAAGTTCCCTGGGAAAGGCTCCAGGTCCAGATGAGGATCCAGTTTAGGTCTTTAAATCTAGCATATTATTATGGGCATCAATCTTAACCCAGGTATGTGATCCTGCATAAAACGGCCACTTTCCAAAGACCTGGAGTGACAGTATCATCGTACCTATTTTTAACAAGCATTTACAATGCAATGGTCTCGGCATTGGTAAAATTAGAGCTATTGGCATTGCTCATGACATTATTTTTGTTTATGTTTTTGTTTTTAAAACATTTAAAGAAACGGCATTGTCATGAGCAATGCCAATAGCCCTAACTTTAACAATGCCGAGACCGTTGCATTGTAAATGCTTGTTAGCCATGCTGTAATGCGGCATGGCTGAAAAGAATGTTTTTTTTAAAAAAAAAACACTCTTGTGGCATTTTGAATGCACACGCTAATGTGGATGCTGGCGCCTAGAAAACAAGGTGAACATTTTTGTTCGCTTTTTATTTACAAATTCAAGGTGAATTAGTAAATAAAAGTTGTACGAAATGCAATTTTTTGATATAGCGCTAATTGTGCCTTTTAAATTTTTTTAAAAAAACAGGGGCGTGAGTAGGGGGGTGGTGAGTGCTACTGTATAGGTGCTGCCCTGGGACACAACCCAAACTGTACTTTTTGGCGCCCGAGAAGATTTTTGTGAGTACCCACAGTCCGGAGTATGCCAATTAGCCAACACAAACCCTTCTGCACATTCTCCAGAGTAAATTTTGGGTTTGATTATGAAGCAAATGTGTGCCACACCTCAAATGTGATTTTGCAACATTTTATCCTTTGGGTCGCAATGCTCGCATGGCATCAACCAAGCTCCTAGGCTTATTGCGGAATATCTTGATTACCAATACCATGGCCAAAGATCAGATGACGCTTCTTTCATAGGAAGGCAGAAGCAGGCGGGTCAGGCCTTGAGCTTTATTTGCTTCCCATCAAAAGTGATGCGGTATCACAGCTCTGCTGAGAAGTGCAGGTACTCTCCCTCTCAAAATGTAAACAAATGCATGTACTAAGTACCTGAGAGCACCGGCCTATTTAACTACTTCAGTCCCAAGAACATGAACAAGCGGGAATAAATCCGGCACAAACATAATACAGTGATGGAGAACGGTTAGTATGACGGATTGTGTATGGGGAGGGATGAGTGAATTGTGGACATTAGTCGGCCAGGGAGATCTCCTCACAAAGGACTGATCCATTCAGGGCGCCAGAGGGAATTTAATTAGGTCGTTTTCTACTATGTGGGAAGCTGAGAACACATGATGTTATTTAACCAGTAGAAGGGTAACGTTTATTGCCAAAAATACTGTTTTGAGGAGAATAAAAATATATTTTAATTTTAAAATCTGGCATAATACACACTTTCAGGATACCAATGACTGCACGTAAAAAATACTGTAGGACAGCTGCGGAGAACCTCCCCCGTGGGATGTGCAGATTATATACATATAGTCTGCTTTTGAATCACAGGCTAGGCCAGAAAAGACCTGCACATGGAGGGCAGAGGTGTGCCACTGAAGTCCCAGACACAACTGGCACGTGTAGGGCAGAGGTCCTACATACCCACTGACCCAAAACAAACAAAGGAGCTCCTCTCTCACTTCAGACAGGACAGGGCAGTGCGCGAGCTCACCGCTTCCTCTCTGCAGAGGGTGCGCGCGGCTGCCGCTTCCTCTGTGCCAGCCTCCCAGTAATGCCAGCAGGAAGCAATATTCAGGACTGTGGAAGCACGGGGGGGAGGGGGGGCTGCGCAGAATCTCGTGACCCGCCCGCGGTTATGCCTCGATCTCCTCGAGACGGATTTCGGAAGCTTTCTTGGAAACATCAAAGAGCCTTACTTACCCCTTGCCCCATCACATTTGAAGTCTGCTAGACTTTGGCCCGAGCCCTGCGAAATATGAAAATCACACCAACCAACGCCCCACAGAAAGCGCCTATCGCCGAATACTACGTTCCTACAATGAATTCTGAGCAGAGATTGATAAAGATGGAGTTAGGGGGCTGCAAGGGAAGGGGGTGAAGACTGAACGGGCTAACCACCCCCACCCCCCCTCCTGTCACACACTTCTCCCAAACTCAGTGTTCGGACCAAACTGGAGACCACGCAGAGTGCAGCAGAGGCAAGAAAAGAGACTACACAAGTCCCGCAGTCCGTCCTCCACAAACCATCCAGCGTCTGACTCGTAAACAAAGAAGCCCGAGCCCAGGAGTGAGGGGGAGGGCACAGAGGCGCACCAGGAAGCGAGGAGGATTCGAACAGAACAAAGGGGAGGCATATGTGGCAGCCTCAGAACGTGGGTTCTTTTGGTGGGGGGCGGCATCAGTGCACAGCGGGTATACCATGAATTACGGGTTCAGAGAAGGGGAGTCACGAGGTAGGTGGGGGGGGGGCAGTCGCACAGGGACAGCTGGCAGAAAACGAAGTGGAGCCCTCGTGGGAGAAGGAAAGGGACAATGGGAAGTGGGGGTATGTAAGGGGGAGCAGCGAGGAGAGCAGAAACAAGAGCAAGCACACACCACCGCCTTTCTCCGAGAAAGGCAGCGCTGTTTTCGGATTCGGGGGCGTGTTTTGCTGTTGTCTCCTCCCTGAGACTTTTCGCAAAAACCACGCCCCCCGATCCGAAAAGGACGGGGCCTGATCGGAGTGACTGACCTCTTCTCCAGTGGCTGGCCAGCATTTACGAGGCCAGCCAATGGAGAACAGGGGAGAAGAGGGGCTGGATCAAGCCCCTCTTCTCCAAGTCATTAAATCTCCGACTTCCGGTTCTGCCTTTCGGCAGACCGGTAGTCCTCGACCTAAAAAGGCAGACAGGGACGATGCTAGATGTTACCGCCCAATCTCATTATTATATTCCTCGGTAAAAATAATGGGGAGGGTAGTATTAGGCAGGTTGAAAACTAGGGCTCAGGAAAACCATATCTTGACAGATTCCCGATATGGTGTTAGAAAGCCAATTGGCACCATAGAACAGAGCGTTAATCTGCACCTAATAATACGTAAATATACCTAGGCACTCCAGGGACATATCCATCTCTGATTCGCAGATTTGAGTAGCGCTTTCGACTTAGTAAATCAGCCAAAAGTTTGGCCGACATTAGTAGACATGGGAGCTTCACTAGACATCATATGCCTGAGTACGTTTTGGTAAAAATGAAGAACACGCGCACAAATTCCAGGTAACTCAAGGAATCAGATATAGGATGCATCCTTACCCTGTTTTTGTTTCACTATCTATTAACGGGGAGGATGTTTTGTTACATGGGGTAAAGGAAGATTTACCCAGACAGAATTGGTTCCTGCGTCACCCCCATTTTATTATATGCGGATGTCGCAATGTTGTTGTCTCGAATGTCGAATGGCCTCCAGCTTTCAATTAACAATTTTGTAATCTTTATGGAGGAAAGAGACCTAAAACTGAACCTAACGAAAACATACTCTATGGTCTGTGGTAGGAAGAAAAACATGGGTAAAATCTATTTTGCAGCAGGTCGCAAACTAGAGCATGCGAAGACCTTTCATCATTCAGGTATCCTTTTTTCACAGGAAGGACACTGGGGACCACATGCCAAAACAGCACATCTAAAATATATTAAGGCTATCAAAGCGGTGTTCGGATATGCCAACAAAAAAAACAGCAAGCCCATCAGGGAGCTTGTGAAATTATATACAAGCAAATGCCTTCCAGTTGCGCTGTACAGGGCACCAGTATGCGGAAAAATAAATAGTAACATGATTCAGACACAGGAAAATAAGTTTTTTATGCAGGCTCTTGGCACTTCCTAAATCAAGCCCAGCTTACATTACTCACAAGGAACTCGATCTAATAAATATAGAGGACTCGATTCACCTTAGTACTCTGACTAGGTGGCAGTATTTAGAGTAAACATGGTGCCAAGTTTACTAAAGACATTATACAAGACAGCCTAGAATTTGATCATTACAAAAAATTCAATGGCTACAAGTTTTGGATGGAATTCTTCAGGTATTGGGGAATAACTTTAGTGTCCTCGCCCCCTAATGATATCTTTCGACATAGCAAAAAAAGAACTTAGAAAAGTCTTTGTGTGGGAAAGGGATGCCCTCGAAGAACAGTGAGAAAGAACAAAGAGTATGGTGGAGAGGTATTGTATGTCGCCAATTCATCAGGAGATTCCAGGATACTTGATAAATGCCACCAATACACAAAATAGATTTCATCTAACTAGATTACGTTTGCAACTTTTACATCAACTAGTTGTATTCCGAAAAATAAGGCATGGATTTCAAATCTTCCGATGCGCCCCTGCATTGGGAAAGCCAGATAAACGACCATTCATTTTATGCTATTTTGTGACTTTTATGAAGACATTAGACCCCGTTTATTGCGCCCATTATTTTTAGCTCAGGGTTTTTATTTATTAACAGGAGCCCTTTAAATTATTACGAATCCTGCCAGATGTCCATACTTATAGTAAGAAGCCAATTGGGAGGCGTAAATCCCTGGCGCTCTGAGAATGATTAAACCATGGTTGGGGTTGTTTTCTTTTTAACCCTGGTGCTTAAATTATTATGGTACCTTAGTATCCTAGAACTTGGGATATTCATGGAATCCATATCTCAACCCTTCGCACAGCAATTTTTGACTCAATGTATGAGTTTTATGAAATTTGTATATTTGCTGTTTTTATTTCTTTTTAACCTCATGGAGGCAAATCATGTATTTTATTGTATCATTTTAAATTAATTGATGTATGTTGTAATGATATGCTCTTATGCGTTTTCGTATACATCAGAATAAAGTTCATTGATTTGACTTCACTTGATTGGTTCTGACTTCCATTTACTGCATGCAGAAATTTTGGGCACCATGAAATGTGTTCATAAGCACACGTTTGGAAAAAATAGCCCATTCAGAAGATAGATTGTCGTGGTAGCGGTGGATTTAGGCATAGCGACCATGAGGATAAGGATAGACTTTAACAGAGGTGTGCTACATGCTAAATAAGTATGACAAGATATTTACAAACTAAATAGTTATCACGATGATTAGAGGGTTCACAAAGGAAGTTTGCGCAACTAAGATGGCACAAACAGAAATAACGTAGAGAGTAAGGCAGGGAGGAGAACACACGAGGGATACACTAAGTGAGGAGTCCAATTATAAGGATGGCATCAAGGAAACGAGACATAAAACAGAAGCTGCCCAAAGAGGAAATAAGGCGTGCAATGAGCTCCGTGAAAGGACGATGAAGGCTGGATATACTAAGGTGAGTGGAGGGAATAGTGGCATAGACTAGAGCGGAGAACGGTTTGAGGTGAACCCCAAAAAATACTCCCAGTTCTAAGTACTGGTACGTGCAAGAAGGCTGCCCACACTATCAAAATAGCTGGTCTAATGCCGCCACTGCACATTTCAGTACAAAAGAAAAAGATAAATGCCAAGATAATGGAAGTTTCTAATACATATTGCCCTTACCTGTATGCTACTAATCACCGTTACATGCAGATATAGTAGACTGTAAACTAAAGCACACTTGTGGGAAGGGAGTGTGTGCACAACATTTGAGAATGCAGTAAATGTTTGGAGTAAATAGATATTAAAAAGAAAATAAGAAAAGTCTATGGCTGCAACTGGTAGAGATTTCCCCAATCTGGGCTATCTTAGATCAGCATGGTTACAAAACATGGCCTGTTGTTGATGAGAAATTCCATCCTTGTCTGTTATCCCAAAGAGACAGATTTCTAACATTGGAACATCATTAAATGGAGTGATGGGTGAAATTGGGGTGAAAGAGCTACCGCCAAAGAGCACCTTTGTAGCCAGGACCAATCTAGTGAAACTGTTCAAGCAAACCAATTCCCCAAACGGAAAAAATCATTTTGGCAACCTCTACCATAAATATCAGAAAGGGAATCTGGACGGTTCCTTGCTAGCTCACCGAGTTTGGGATAAGACCATTCATTAATACAATTCACGGGAAGTAAGGGGCTAAGATGACTTAAACCTGAAACAATCCAGCCAATGGGTAAAAGGCTTATTCAGGTTTCCTAGCAATAGGGATTCTAGCAAGACCTGCCCTGCAGGACCCGACAAGCAAAGGTGGGGTACCAAGTTTTGGAAAATCTTTAACGGTATTATAGTTCTTTAAAAATAAGATTGCTTTTGGAAAGGCACTTGCCTGGCTGCCTCTTAAATGTGTGAAATCCTTGTTGGGAATCTACTGTTCAGGAAAAAGACTGTCACATCAGGTTAAGGAGGATACCAAGAGACACCGGTTAATGGAGTGTGATTATTATTAGTAATTGTTACATCTCTTATTGGCTTGGAGTTAAGCAGCCAATGCTAGGAATATGATTAACTACATCGTCAGTGTAATCAATACACTTACAGTAGCACCAGCAGCAGCCGTAAACAGGCCTTCTATCGAGAGACAATTACACTGCTCTGCACTGCTAATGCGGGCACGAGGCATGCAGGGAGCAGCAGGGCGGGGGCGAGCATCAATCACTGGGGGTGAGGGCAAAGAAGAGGGGGAGCAGAGGGCAGGGTGAGATGAGAAGCAGACGAGAAGAATGATGTGGTAGGAGGAGAGAAAGGAGAATCGAGCATAAGATAAAGGCAGGGATGGAGAGATAAAGGGGTGAAGAGCAAGGCAAAGGGAAAGGGAGAAAAAAGATGAGAACAAGCCAGCGAGACATGGATGGGCACGCGGGAGAACATGCAAAATGAGGGGATGTGGTAAAAGGGATAGCGAGGGCCTAAGAGGAAGTTCATTCATTGTGCAGGGGACGGTGAGAGAGTAACAAAGGAAATACATCAAGTTCCTGGGGCAGAGGAGCGAGAAAGCTAAAACATGAGTATGAAAGTAAATCTTGGAATCTGCTTAAAAAAAAAACACGAACAGCTGGTTATTGGGTGAAGAGCAAACATTAAAGCGGCCGTGCGGCCGCGAAAGTGAAAGTATTCGCAGCAAGCGCTGCGCGCGCGCCCGCGCGCCTGCACTGTAGCTCTAGGCTGGCCTGGTAGCACTTTTTGGAGCCCTCTCAATAAGTCTCGCCAGACCAGCGCATGCGCTGGGTCAGGCGAGACCTAAAAACAACAACCACAGCACATCTCTGGCATACACTCACTAAAGATATCCATAATGCCCTTAGGCTCATGCATTTCAGAATCATACAGAAGACCTTCCTTGTCTTAAACCACAATGCACCCTACATAACAGACTACACCACAGCACCACACAAGCTGCACACTGAATTCCCCACTTCCCCATTCATCATCATCAAATAAGCGTTATTCGATTTAACAAGCAAATCATAAAAGCACAAAGTAAAAAAAACGTGAATATAAGTCCCTCATTCAATATTGCTTCTAACATGTCTCCTGCAGGCTACTTCTCCCATCCAAACCTTCCCGAGATCTAAAGTACATTACATCACAGCTCTTCCAACGCCCAGTAGGACATGCATCCCGCCTCATCTCTCCTCTCCTGCTAATGCCCTGACGAAATCAAGCTTTTGCAGCGAGTGCTCTACAAATTATTAAACATAAGCAACATTTGAAATGAAATGTGAAATTCACTGATGTGTTTGCAGAGTCCCCACTTTAGTCAAATATGAAATAATTCCCTCCTTCTTTACCTTTATTATTTCTGCCTTTAAAGACAGCCACCATTTTCAGTTCCCTGAAATCAGCCACAGCCAGTCACGCATTCCCCCCTTGTCTCCAGGTAAGGAGGCAGACTGCGTGTTGACTCCTTTGTACACGGAGGCCATTCAGTACTTTTGAACAGGATATTTATTTTCTACAACTGCTCGGTTACCATGTAATTTTGTCCTTACGTCACTTAAATACTGTCACGTTGTTTTCAAAGATGTTTTGAAGGCTTCTCTAAGCTCTGAAACACAGCATTGTTCCTGCCCTCCCCTCCCCCCTCCATCTGCTATCAAATAAGAGAAAACAAGCAAGTCTTTTGATCATTAAGTAAAATGCCACCGGAAGCTGCTGCTGCGCTCCGGTAATGCATGGCTATTGTATTTCTGTCAGCTCTCTTAAAAGGGCAGATATGTTCGAATCCTTTCAGCCATCTTGTGCTAGATACAGCTCTGTCAGCTTTCTGCCTGGCTCAAGCAACAGAGAACGCAGTAGGAACTGGAGGAAAGACACTGCACTCTTAGGATACTTAAGAGAGTATCTGTTTCGATAATTAATGATTTTTGGTCTTTGGAGTCAAAGTGCATCCTTTCACATTTCACCGCAGATTGCGAATGCTTGGCGAACATAGGGCCAGATGTACGACCGTTTTTTGCGGTTGCAAACGGGAAATCGTCCTGTTTGCGACCGCAAAATAGGTTGCCCTATGTACAAACCCTATTTTACAAAATAGGGTTTGTGACTCGTAATTAGGAAGGAGCGTGCCAAGGCCCCCCTTCCTAATAGCGAGTCGCACTTAAATGTACAAAACACTCGCAGTTTACCACTTTCTTCAAGTAGGTGGTAGGCCCCTTGCAAACTGGAAGGAGTCCCCAGGGGACCCCTTCCCTTTTGTGACTGGGAGCGAAAATATTTTTTAAGAACATGCAGTGATCCACGGACCATTGCCTACTCTTAAAAAAATGAAACAGAAGCATTTAAATTTTCTTTTTTTGAAATGCATTTTTTCCTTTGAGGAAAACTGGGTGCAAAAAAAAAAACAACTGTTTTATTTTAAAAGCAGGCACAGACATGGTGGTCTGCTGACCCCGGCAGGCCACCATCCCTGGGAGTGCTAGCCTTTCCCAATGGGGTCGCAAATTGCACCTACCTCATGAATATTAATGAGGCAGGCAATTTGCGACCCCATTGGGAATCACAAACAGTGTCTGAGACACTGGTGTAAATTCCATTTTGCGAGTCGCAAATTGCGAGTCGCAAAAGTACGCAATTTGCGAGTCGCAAATTTGAAGGGTCGTACATCTGGCCCATATTTCCCAAAATCTCGCTCGGAGTTGAAGTTACGGCAATGCTGTTTCACATTCAACACAGGAAATAGTTCAGTCTCCTGTCAAGCACACCTGCATCTACAAACAAGCACTGTTCATGCCAACCATTTTGAAAAGGTTGCATTGCCGCAGCTGTACCTGTGCTGTTAGCACACCTTGGTGAGCACCTATTCACTACAGAACAGTCATACGACTCTTACTATAATAGGGGGAGGGAGAACAAGTCTAGCTGAGGTGTGTTGGGGAAGGTTTATTAGGGAAGGGTATGAAGTACAGGGTTCAAGGGTGAGGGAAGGGTGCAAGATGGTAGAAGCTAGAGGGCACCTAGGGGTGCAAAATGTACAAGGTGAAGCACAGGGTACAAATGAGGAGCTTAAGGGGCTGGGGTGGGAGCCCACATACTGCAAGATGGTGGAGAGTACAGGGTGGAATATAGATGTGGAGAACAGTGTCTAAAGCATACAGGCCAAGACCTGACTCCGGCGGGAGACTCAGATTTATAAACAAACAACATTGCTTTATTTTAGCTATCTCCCGCTTGAAAATGCTTTTTCTTCTGCGTATATCTTAGCGAAAAATGAAGTCCCCCGATATTTTTTTCAAAATCTATCTCATTCTTGTTATAAAATGTCGGCGTGTATGAGGGAACAAAATGTGCACGGATGAGCAAGCTTCACTTGCAAACAGGGCAGGTGCGTGCAGACAGCAGTGGTGCAGGCTCTCCACATGCACACACACAATCCTGCAGGCTTCTCTTTCACAGGCTAAGTATGGCGGAGGCAGCAGTCATGCAAGCTTCCCTACCACACATAGAGAGGTACCACAACGGCAGCAGCAGTGTATGCTTCACTCAAACACTTATAGACCAGATATCACACGAGCAGTAGAAGTGCCAGCTTCCCTCACAACGACTGAACGGTACACTATAGCAAGTGGCGGAAGCTAATCCTGCAGAGCAGATGGCAGTCTCAGTGCAGTGTATATATTGAGAGGGTAGCTGTTCCTAAAGAGGGTCGTGTGTACTTTAGAAGTGTAGACAGATCGGGTAGAAAGTGGGGAATTTCTCCTTTTAAATATAGTGCCCTCACACACCCTTTCGGGTGTCTTGCTTCATCATTGGGCGTTGCTCCTCGTGGGGGTGGCGTTGCAGTCCCCCACGGGCCCCGCGAGAGGGCTCTTTGTCGGAGATCTTTTGTTCGGAGACGCCGCAGTTGTGCATGGGGGTGTGTGGGCCTGTCTAAAAGGTGGTGAGTGGTGTGTTTAAAAATTACTGGATAAAGTATTTGACCTTTATTCGCAACTATACCTAGTAAAGGTTAAAATGGTGATCCTGGAGCTCCTCTTGGAAAAGAAATAAAGAGGGCAGATGTGATGATTACTGCTGCTCTCAGGAAAGTGCATGTGAGTCCTAATAAAAAATGGTCAACATGTTTCGCGCTTCAAGGTGGGTCCTTAAGGGATCCCGATGCGCTTCGTCAGGACCGAACTATAAGTGAATGAAACAATAGTGAAATAAAGGGGAACAGGTTTCAAAAGAGGGTTCTGTGTTGTAAACCTGTGATACCTCAATAATAGGTAAATACAGCGTCCACGCGCTGGTAGGTAGTCCTTCTTGTATGGATAACCTTTATCCAACCTAGATGGGGTAGAAATACACAAAGAAAGACACACAAATGGATAGGGGAGAGAGAGAAAGAAATAAAACATAACATCTGGTAAACAGGATCTTTTGTGATCGCACTGTGACCCAGCACGAGCAGTAAAGTAAAAACCATGCTTCACAATGATTGCATGCAGGTACAGGTAACTAGTGTTGGAAACGTATTCAACATCATGCTCGGGACTGCTATGGTGGGGTGCGAGTAAAATTGAATCTAGTAACAATACTCGAGTGCCACCAATGAGTATTCAACAACCTGTGTAAAAGGACTAATAACGGTCATGACGTGAGCTTGGAATACTATTGACTGTGAGGTTCTTTTCCAAGTGCAGAGCTACATGATTCAGCCTACCCTGCAAGTATAGGGAATGGGCTCCATCAGCAGCGCGGAGTAGGCAAACAGAGAAACTGGATAAAGGAAACAGAGATTATCAAGGGTGTTGATAAACTGTCAACAGAAGCATAGCGAATAAGCTCACCTCATAGGATTCGAGTGAATACTCACGGGTGCTCTTTCGCCAAGGGTGAAGTGACCTACCCCTCCTCCGAACAACGCTGGGATGGAAGAAGGAAGCTTCCTGAGGGACACCACAGAAGTCCTCAATCTCATCGATCTCTTTCCAAATGCAGACGAAATAGACTTCCTAGTGACAATGGACGTGGAAGCCCTTTACACGAACATACCACAAGATGCCACATTGGAAGTATTAGAGGACATCCTCAGAAACATCAACCCTTGGCCTTACATCACCCCCATACAATTCATTTGCGACTGTGCTTCCCTTGCTCTTAAAGAAAATTTCTTTGCCTTTAAATCCCAACTATTCCACCAGATACAAGGCACGAGCATGGGAAGCACATTCGCGCCGAGTCTGGCATGCCTTTACATGGCTCATTTTGAGGAACAACACATTCTAGGAGAGAACAACCCCTTTAATGAACACATTCTTTTATGGCGTCGTTACATTGACGATGTCATTTTATTCTGGCGAGGGACTGAAGAACAGTGCATGGAATTCTGCAACTGGGTTAACACTCTCAACCCCTATTTGAAATTTACCAGCACAAGATCACGCCAAAAAATTCCCTTCCTGGATCTCCTTATATCATTGGAGAATGGTTGCCTACACACGACCAACTACAAGAAGCCGACAGACAGGAACAATCTCCTGATCTATGACAGTCACCACCCGAGAGCACTGAGAAATAACCTTCCAGTTGGCCAATTCCTACGCCTGCGGAGGAATTGTGACACCAAAAAGGAATTTGAGCTACAGTCTGATCTTCTCAGTAACAATCTGGCTCAACGACAATACCCTAAAAACATTATCCGCCAAGCTCATAAGAGAGCCAGGAACAGCCCCAGGGAATCTCTTCTTGAAATAAAAGAAAAATCTGCATTAGACACTATTACTTGTGTAACAACCTTCACTCCCAGTTCCAACAATGTACGAAAGGCCATCAAAAAACATTGGTCTATACTGAATTCAGGATCATTTGACCCTGGTCCACCACCTTTGTTCGCATTTAGACGAACACAGAACTTGAGAGACCACCTGGTACACACTAGGCCAAAACCACAAACTACACCACAATCAACACTCTGGTCTTTACCACCAGTAGTAGGCCATTATCCGTGTGGCTCCTGTTCCACATGTGCTGAGACCATGGTTTCTAAAGAAATCGATTTGGGCCTTGAGACACCTTGGCGCCAAACAAGACACACGAATTGCAACACGACCAACTGTGTCTATACCATCGTCTGCCCTTGCAACATGAGATATGTGGGTATGACCACAAGAGCAGTTAAGATTCGTATAGGGGAGCACAAAAGTACCATAAGACGTGGCAAAACGAACACGAAATTATTGACACATTTCGCAGAACAAGGACACACAGCGAACAGCTTAAGATGGACCATCATTGTCTCTAATCCTAACTGGACAAAACGTACCCTGTTCAGACAGGAGCAACGATGGGTCCACAGATTGGCATGTGATACCAAGGGCTTGAATGATGAAATTCCATGGGTCGAGCTAATTTGACACCTTCATTCCATTCCGCACATCTTATAAGGATCCATACCTTGATACATTGTTCTAATTTTAGAGACAATCACGATCCTCAATGACTCAAACCATGTTTGAAAACTCCTAGGCTTTATTTAGAAACTATAGATGATAGACTCTTTATGATCCCCAACACGGTCCATTTTAGGGGTTTCCACACTACTCTGGTTTATAACCCACATGGCATAATAACAAACTCCCCTATTTTATAAAGACACCATATAGATTCTACGTAGCCCCTCTCACATGCCGGGAACTTTTTTTGCCGTCCCGCGACGTGTGCAATCAGATCTCTCTGCCAGACACACCCCCGGTCTCAATGACAACCGAATGCTCAGTAATACCACGTCATGAACATGCCGGGAACTTTTTAGAAGTCCCGCGACGTGTGCAATCAGATCCTCCTGCCAG
Source organism: Triturus cristatus (assembly GCF_964204655.1). Classification (NCBI taxonomy): domain Eukaryota; kingdom Metazoa; phylum Chordata; class Amphibia; order Caudata; family Salamandridae; genus Triturus; species Triturus cristatus. Next base: position 1,163,282,801 of record NC_140581.1, read on the forward strand.
ACACACCCCCGGTCTCTATAACAACCGAATGTTCAGTAATACCACGTCATGAACAATCCCCATGGTTACCAGGACTGACAAATAACATAACGACCAATCAGGCCCGGCAGGACCAAGAATCACCTTGACTACCCATGACGCTACGTCATGACGTCATCACTCAGTGTCCCGGGACCGCCCCCACCCGGAACTAACAATCACGTATTAACGTACTTATATACGGGGCTTCGAAGCTTCCTTCTTCCATCCCAGCGTTGTTCGGAGGAGGGGTAGGTCACTTCACCCTTGGCGAAAGAGCACCCGTGAGTATTCACTCGAATCCTATGAGGTGAGCTTATTCGCTATGCTTCTGTTGACAGTTTATCAACACCTTTGATAATCTCTGTTTCCTTTATCCAGTTTCTCTTTTTGCCTACTCCGCGCTGCTGATGGAGCCCATTCCCTATACTTGCAGGGTAGGCTGAATCATGTAGCTCTGCACTTGGAAAAGAACCTCACAGTCAATAGTATTCCAAGCTCACGTCATGACCGTTATTAGTCCTTTTACACAGGTTGTTGAATACTCATTGGTGGCACTCGAGTATTGTTACTAGATTCAATTTTACTCGCACCCCACCATAGCAGTCCCGAGCATGATGTTGAATACGTTTCCAACACTAGTTACCTGTACCTGCATGCAATCATTGTGAAGCATGGTTTTTACTTTACTGCTCGTGCTGGGTCACAGTGCGATCACAAAAGATCCTGTTTACCAGATGTTATGTTTTATTTCTTTCTCTCTCTCCCCTATCCATTTGTGTGTCTTTCTTTGTGTATTTCTACCCCATCTAGGTTGGGTAAAGGTTATCCATACAAGAAGGACTACCTACCAGCGCGTGGACGCTGTATTTACCTATTATTGAGGTATCACAGGTTTACAACACAGAACCCTCTTTTGAAACCTGTTCCCCTTTATTTCACTATTGTTTCATTCACTTATAGTTCGGTCCTGACGAAGCGCATCGGGATCCCTTAAGGACCCACCTTGAAGCGCGAAACATGTTGACCATTTTTTATTAGGACTCACATGCACTTTCCTGAGAGCAGCAGTAATCATCACATCTGCCCTCTTTATTTCTTTTCCAAGAGGAGCTCCAGGATCACCATTTTAACCTTTACTAGGTATAGTTGCGAATAAAGGTCAAATACTTTATCCAGTAATTTTTAAACACACCACTCACCACCTTTTAGACAGGCCCACACACCCCCATGCACAACTGCGGCGTCTCCGAACAAAAGATCTCCGACAAAGAGCCCTCTCGCGGGGCCCGTGGGGGACTGCAGCGCCACCCCCACGAGGAGCAACGCCCAATGATGAAGCAAGACACCCGAAAGGGTGTGTGAGGGCACTATATTTAAAAGGAGAAATTCCCCACTTTCTACCCGATCTGTCTACACTTCTAAAGTACACACGACCCTCTTTAGGAACAGCTACCCTCTCAATATATACACGTGATTCTGAGGGAGCACGGGTACTGGACCTATCTCCAATTACGCTCCCGGTCCCCCCCTCTTATTGTAGCATAGTCTCAGTGCAGTCTCAGTGCGACCGTAGAGGCCTTGGCCGGTGCTAAAAAGACATTAAGAGGGGCCGTGAAGACAAGCGCGATCCCTGTGGAGGCAAGGGACGCTGCAGAGGAGTCAGAGGGGCCAGGCGTCTGTAGGGGCGCTCGTGAGTAGTGCCCGTGAGGGATAGAGGGATCGTATTAAGTCACATAATTGTGAGTCAGGTGCAGGTGAGGTGTCAGCGGTGCTTCAGTTACCCTTTTTGGAGCTAAGGGCCTGATTTAGGGTTTGCTAGAGGGATTACTCGGTCACAACATGACGTAGATACCGTGCACCTTATATTGTTTCCTAATGCACTTGTAATAAGGCAGAGGGTGTATCTGTCACGTTTCTGACAAGAGTGCCCCTTTACCAAACTCTACTTCAGGCCTTATGCTGTAAAACTTCCTGACTTAAATTTTGGAAGCTCCTACATTTTTTGGGAAGTCCAAATACTTTCATGCTCAAAATTGTTGTTATAGAGGGCTCCTCTGGCAGAAACAATGGCTAGATAGAAAGCCAGATGTAATCCCCCTAATTTACACATCATGGAAATACACACTCTGGCTCTTACTATTTTGGTTGGCACTCTACTGGGTAGTGCCATTTTGGTGCTTACTCTCTAGGCTGTCAGATTCACAGGCCTTTATGTAGGGGTCGTGGTCGTTGGGCATGATGCAACATAGTTTAAACGTGCTTCTTTTCCTTGCCTGTTGCATTGTTTTTTCAGTTTTCCTTCAAAAATGAGGACAGCTCCTGCCCTGGGCGGCCTCACATTGTATCATTTGTTGCCGCGACTCTGGATGGTCGAACTCTACCAGATTCGAGGGTTAGAAGTAACATACACATGCCCACTTGACACCATGCCAAAGAAAATCTTGAAAATAGCATGAACCTCGCAAAAATGTAAATGTAATACATTTTAGACACTGACAGGTGGTTTGCAGTTCTCCGTGTTGAGGCAGGCCTTTGTCTCAGTGGCCCTAGCAGTGGACTGCCAGCCATGTCAATCAGGGGCGCAACAAGACCCGAACTTGAGGGGGCTAAGACTCCAAGCCAGGGCTTGCCCTAACACTGGTCTCACATGGTGCAACAGTCTTTTTTAGCACCTCCTCCCCCATTTCCTCCTTCTCCATGAATTCCCTCACTACCACTCACCAACAATGCACCTCATCTCTCTATAGCCCCTTTCTGACCAACATTTCACTTTTTTACAGGGCCACACTCAGTTCTGTGATCTGCACGGCAAACGTTCAATCAATCAATCAATCAATAAGGGGAATTTTAAGCGCGCTACTCACCTGTGAGGGTCTCAAGGCGCTGAGGTGGGGGGGGAGGGGGTGTTCGCAGACCTGCTTAGCCGAAGAGCCATGTTTTGAGAGTCTTGCTGAAGGTGTTCAGGGAGGGGGCGCGTCTGATGTCTGCCGGTAGCTCGTTTCAGGTCTTGGCTGCAATGTGAGAGAAGGATCTTCCGCCTGCTCTGGCTCTGTGAATGCGTGGGGTTTCGGCCAGTGCAAGGTTCGAAGATCGGAGGTTTCTTATGGGTACGTGGAAGTTGATTCTGTTGTTGAGGTATTTGGGTCCTTTGTTGTGTAGGCATTTGTAGGTGCGAGTGAGGATTTTGAAGGTGACTCTTTTCTCCCCGGGGAGCCAGTGGAGTCTTTGTAGGTGTTGGCTGATGTGTTCGTGCCGGGGATGCCGAGGACGAGTCTGGCGGCGGTGTTCTATATTGTCTGGAGTTTGCGGAGTAGGGTTGATGCCGGCAGAGAGTGCGTTTCCATAGTCCAGTCTGCTAGTGATGAATGCGTGGGTGACTGTCTACCTTGACTCAGGGGGGATCCATTTAAAGGTCTTGCGAAGTATGCGGAGGGTGTTGAAGTAGCTGGAGGTGACGGCGTTGACCTGTTGGTTCATGGTGAGTGATGAGTCGAGGTTTTTGCCGTGGTCTGATGGGGTAGGTGGGCTTCCGAGGGCCGTCGGCCACCAGGTGTTGTCCCATGCTGAAGGGGTGGTTCCAAGGACAAGGACTTCTGTATTCTCTGTGTTGAGCTTCAGGCAGCTGTTGAGTTTGGCGGTGGTGGGGTCTCTGGTGAGGGAAAGGATGAGCTGGGTGTCGTCGGCATAGGATACGATGTTGAGGCCATGTTGTCGGACGATCGCTGCGAGGGGGGCCATGTAGATGTTGAAGAGGGTTGGGCTCAGTGATGACCCCTGTGGGACTCCGCAGGTGATTTTCGTGGGATCAGAGAGGAAGGGTAGTAGTCTGATTCTTTGACTTCTTCCGGTGAGGAACGATCGGATCCAGTCCAGGGCTGTTCCTTGTATGCCGGCATTGTGTAGTCTGGCGACCAGTGTGCGTTGAGAGACGGTGTCGAAGGCCGCTGACAGGTCGAGTAGGATGAGGGCTGTGGAGTGGCATTAGTCCAGGAGGGTGCGGATGTCATCTGTGGCGGTGAGTAGGGCGTTGTCGGTGCTGAGGTTGCTTCGGAATCCGGATAGGGACAGGTCGAGGATTGCATTCCCTTCGATGAATCGTGTCGGTTCCCTGTTGACTGTTTTCTCTGCAACTTTGGCTGCGAAGGGGAGGAGCAAGATGGGCTGGTAGTTCTTGAGGTCGGTGGGGTCAACTGTGGGCTTCTTGAGCAGGGGCCTGACTTTTACACGCTTCTAGTCGTCTGGGAAGGTGCCTGTTTTGAAGGTGGTTTTGATGGTGCGTTGCAGTACGGGTGCGATGGCGGCCGCAGCTCTGTGGTAGATGTGCGGAGGGCAAGGGTCGGTGGGGGCGACTGAGTGGATGCCTTTCATGGTCGAGGCGGTGTCTTCAGTCGTGATTGGTGTCCAGTTGGAGATGGTGGGTTGGCTGGTGTCTTTGGGGGGCAGGAGTAAGCTGTGACATCTGGTGGATGGTCGATGAAGTTGTCGTAGAGGGTTTTGATCTTGAGGTGGATGTAGGTTCCGAGCTTGTCGCAGAGGTCTTGGGACAGAGTGATGTCTGTGGTTTCGCTGCGTGGGTTGGTGAATTCCTGAATGACACTGAAGAGTTCCTTGGAGTTGGTGGTGTTGGCAAGGATTTTGTTGTGGATGAAGTTCCTCTTGTTGATTCTAATTTGGTTGTGGTAGTCCATCATGGCATCCTTGTAGGTGCAGTAGTTTTCGGTTGTCTTGGTGTTTCTCTAGTTCTTCCCCAGGCACGCCTGGCTTCTTGGAGATCAGTGGTGAACCAGGTGGCTTTCCTGGGGCACTGTTTGTCGGGGTTGTGTGGCGGACGAGCTCGTCTGCGCAGTTGAAGATCCAAGTGTGGAGTCCTCTGGCTGCAATGTTTGCGTTGGGTGCCCAGGTGTGGTTGTCTCGGGTGAGGGTGGAGTTAAGTTGTTCGTCAGTAACCTTGCTCCAGTTCCTTTGTGGTGGGCGTGGCTGGTTTGGGTGCCTTGCGTTTGTTGACAGTGAAGTGCACGCAGTGGTGGTCGGTCCATGGCGGTTGCATTGGGTGGCTGAAGTGAACGCTGTTTCCTGCAGCGAAGATGGGGTCGAGGGTGTGTCCTGCTCTGTGGGTCGGTGTGGTGACGAGTTGTTTGAGTCCGATGGTGGCAAGGTTGTCATGAAGGATGGTGGAGTTGGGGTCTCTGGGGTTGTCGAGGTGGAAGTTCAGGTCTCCAATGAGTATGTAGTTAATTGATGCAATGGCGTGGGGTGCGATAAAGTCAGTGATGGTGGTGGCGATGGTTGTCCAGAGGCCAGGGAGACTGCTGACGAGGGTTCCTCGGAGTGTGGCGTTGGGGCTGTTCTGGATCTGAAAGTGCAGGTGTTCGGCGGAGGGGAAGGTTTCGTTGGAGGTGGTGAGGCGGAGGGTGCTCTTGTGGGCGATGGTGAGGACCCCTCCCGGGTGGTTGGGGCGGTCCTTCCTCTGGATCTTGTATCTGTCCGGGATGGCGGTGTTGATGTTGGGGGCGTAGGAGGCGTTGGTCCAGTTCTCCGTGAAAGAAGGCAATGTTGGGCAAGAGAGAGTCGAGTGGGTTCCAGATTTCCATGGCGTGTTTGTGTACGGAGCACACGTTGAGGAGGATGCATCTTAGGGTGTCGTCGGTGGTGGCGTCGGTGGTATTGGAGGCCGGGGTGGTGGTGAAGGTCTAGCGGCAGAGGAGGCAGGAGAACTGGCCGTGGGACGTGTTCAGCGGGCCTGTTGGCAGTCTCCGCATCTTCCGGTATTAAGCGCATGGAGGGCGGCTGTGCTGTAGAGGGGAAGTAGAGATGCAGGGTCCCTGGCGCTGGTTGCGGTCGGTTCGCGGATGGGCGCAAACAGGCTTGACTTAGGTGCGCCTTTGGCGTGCAAGCTGCGCGCGGCCACCATTAAGTAGGGGAGGGGGGAGGGATGGCAGCTGGGGGGCAGGGAGCGGCCATCGACAGGGGGGCGGGGCCACAGGGGTAGCAGCGGGGAGAGGCGGGCATGAGAATGGGAACTACAAACTCTGAACTAACAATGAGGCAAAAACACTGAAGACAAAATAAATACACACACAGACAGTGCCAGCAATTTACGGGCGCAGCTAGGCGGCAGAATCAGGCAGAGCACACACGGAGGAATGAGCCGATAGCAGCCTCAAACACCTCCCAGGAGGGGGCAGTAGGGCTCAGCGGCGATGCAGGTGGAGCGGAGCTGTGGGGAGAGCGCAGGCCTGAGACCAGGCTCAGAGGTCTTACTCGTTCATTGTAGTAGGCACATAAGCCCTCTGCACTGTGTGGGTGACAGGACTGCCCATGTGAGTGCACAGTAAGCGATGTGACTTATGAATTTGAGTGCAGATGTAAGTGCAGAGTTGGACGAATGAATGTATGGTTAGTGATGGGCTTGTTTGAGTGAGATTGCAGAGTGAGCAGTGAGGGGGACAGGTGTGTGAAGTGTCACATGAGCAGGGCAAGTAGTGTGCTTGTGTGACTGCAGAGTGAGGTACATGGTGAACAGCGCAAGAGCATTGTGATTGCAGAGTGATTACTGTGAGTGCAGAGTGAGCGGTGTGCTCATGTGACCGCAGGGTAAGTGGAGGGAGAACGTTGTGAGTTCATGGCAAGTGGCTTAAGTGCAGTGTGGTCACTGTGAGTGCAGGGTGAGCGGGTGGTGTGAGTGCATGGTGATCAGTGTGAGTACATTGTGATACCTGTGAGTGCAGGGTCAGTGTGAAAGTGAAGGGCGAGAATGAGGTGTGGGTTGTCTGAATGCAGGGTACATTCCCAGGCACTTGAAATAACTCAGAATGTTATTGAGGGCTGGTGTAGGGTTTCAGATATAAGTTAAACTATTGCTATTACGGCATTATTCTGGGTCCGGGTATCGAGGGTGGAGGAAATATTGTGCTCATCCTGCAACAAACTTCCAGTCTTGTGGTTAGGGTTGCCAGCTCATTATATTGATGTCCCAGATGGTACAAAAATAAGCAGTCATCTAAAACCTATTTTCAGCACTTATCTGTGCATACATGGTACAGCAAATATAAATAGAAAGCATTTTTAATTGTGTTCTAGGGCTTCCTGAATGATAATGACTGATAATTAAAGGGAACAAAGATTGAAGTCACATTACAAATAAATACATAGGGGCAGATTTATGTTAACTGGCGCATCCCTGCATATCAGCAGGGATGCGCCAATTATTATGCGCCACAGCTGCGCCACCATGGATGCGCCGCATTTATAATGCGGCGCACCATGGGGCAAAAACGGCACAGATGCGTGACGCATCTGTGCCGTAAAAGTGGCGCATTGCTGGAGTTGCGTCGCAAGCGCGACGCAGCTCCAGCAATGTTCTGGGGGGCCCTATCTGTACGATGCTGCGTCAATCCTTACGCCTGCTTCAAGCAGGTGCAGGGTTTTGACGCAGCATGGGCCTAAAAGTGACTGAGTGAAATCTTGTAGATTTCACTCAGCCACTTTTAGGAGGCGTTCCTGCGCCGGAACGCCCCCATCTGCCCTGGAACGCCTACATGTGGCGCAGGGCTTTACAACGTGACGCATCTCCCAGATGCGTCACGTTGTAAATACCCCGCACCATGGCGCAGGATTTGCGCCGCTGCTACATCACAAAAGTGACGCAACGGCGGCGCAAAAGTGGCGCAAGTGCAACATAAATCTGCCCTGTACTATTTTATTTCTAACCTTATTAAGTGTCAAGACAAGGTCTTTGCAGGCTCTATAAACAACAAATAGCTGGAACTTTTCTTTTGGTAACCATATTTCATATGACTTTTTATGAAATGCATTCTCAATCAATCAATTCAGCTTTATTTGGTGCATACAAAGTTCACCATAAAAGCACAAAGTTCATACAACATCAATATCAATTAATAAAAATCACAGTTCATACGATAAAGAATAATACAAATGATATTTCATTAATAATTTTCTCTCGTAAAGTAGAAATACTTGTTTATGGGATACAATATGTATAATACTTAGGGCTTGTAATTCTCTCTACGTGTTGAACTTTCAATTGTAAAAGTTTATATTTACACAGCTAAGTTATGTCATCCACATTCTCATATGATAAGGCTTCCAAATAGATAAGGTATTTTCTTTTTCTAATTGCACATTGTACATATCTGATAACGGAGTTAATCATTTTTGCATTTGCTAAATTACAAATAAAACTAAAAGCATGTTTGTAGTTAAAAAGTCTATTAGATAGAAATAGAGGCTTTAAAAACGATTTCCATATACAAAATAGGATAAAGTGCATTGTTGATTGTGCAAATCTTCCATCACATGGGCAGTTAGGTAGTTTGTAGCTCCATTTTTCCATTTTGGGGAATGCTACTAAAAGATGTAATGTATCCGTCCTCAACCTTGTTAGGTTAAACCTATACTGGATGTTTCTCACCAATACAAGGTATAAGGGTAAGCCAACCGTGGCCACCCGTTCATGGTAGGAGATAACACTTTCTTTTAGATAAGCATCTCTATCTCTATCATTTTCCACAACTTTGGAATATCTGGCCCTCAAATCCCTTTTGCTAATCTCTTGAATGGTCGAAGGATTCTTTTTATCAAAGTAAATTTTGCAGTATGTTAATAATTCATAAATATGCTCCAACCATGGGATTTTCCTGTGAAAATCAAGTGACAGACAGTCCATTATAATTTCTTTCAATAATTTAGGTTCATCCTTGGACCATATCTCTTGCCACAGGAGCAAGCCAGCTAAGTTTATCGTATCAGTTAGATATGGAGCCATTAGTTCCTTATGTACTGTGCAATTTGCTGTAGCTTGGGGGACCACTAATAATCTTTAAAAAAATATATTTTCTTGTGTTTGTAAAATAACAATAGGTGCTCTCCCCCAAATCGCAGCCCCATAGCAAACTCCAGTGATTCACTTGCTCCGATACAGGGTTAAAATCTTTCTTATGGGCTTATTTCTATTTTTGTGGCAAATCTAAAAATACTTTTCGTCACTCTTAAGAATTTCATGCTATTCAGTTCAATGTGCGTGTTCCATGGACCAGTTTTGCTAAAGAGCATTCCTAAGTATGAGAAGGTAGAGACTCTATTTATGACAACCCCACCAACATGATGTTGTCTGATCTTAGGTCTATTTTTCCCACATGTCATCACAAAAGTTTTTTAAAATTTAGCTGTAAACTTTTATCAGTAATAAAAGACACAAAGTTTTCGATTAAATGTTGCAGCCCGTTTGCTGTCCTACAAATTAGGACAGCATTGTCCGCATATAAGAGAACAGGCGTGGAGCACATACCAACTTTTGGGGCATCTACTGGTAGTGATTGTAGAAAGGAGTCTACGCTATTAATATGAAGAGAGAATAAAAAGAGCGCGAATACGCAACCCTGTCTTATGCCAAGTATAACTATAAAAGCTGAAGTGCGCACCTGTCTGTTTCAGATTTCACAGTGTCTGTAAGCATTCACTTAGTGGATTTTAACAGCAGTAATCTACATTTATGTCTAGGCAAAGGTTCTTCTGTTTTATTCAACATGAAGTATGTAATGCCAAGTCAACATCCCTGGAGATGGAACCTGCATCACCCAAGGAGCATGTAGCTCTGACATGCAGAGGAATAAATGCACTGAGCTGCAATGAGGGTCAGGATAGCTGGAAGACAGTGCAGTGGAGTACAACCTGCTGCAGAGATAGGTGGAAGCAGAAGGTCCCATTAGTAAAACTTGAAAGGCCCATCTCTGTTCCTCATAATTCAAAAGTAGATGGAAACGGTGGTCCCTAGACTAATGTCACGCATCAAAGTGGACACATGGTTGATCTCATCTTCTCAATCTCACTCTGTCCCTTGATCCTCCGTTACCTTTCCTGTGGTCAGACCATTTTTTGTCTTCTTTCTTTTGGGACTTGGGTACCATGAAGAGTTGTTCTGTTGGCCAGGGTTTGCGGAGGTAAAACTGTACAGCAAAGTTGATGCTGCTGACATGACCTCCTTTTTAAGGACTTCACAATCTATCTATTCAGGTGTTGAGGGCACGTATGCCGTACTATTCAATAATTGACGACTGGCGGCAGTATCCTTGCTACTTTCCACAAAAAAAGAACTCACCTAAAGAAAGAGGCCCCGTTACTCCTTGGTTAACACCTGAACTCTCATCTTTAAAGAAGTAGTGTAAACAATTTGAGTGGAGGTGGCAGCGAAAATATAGTCCTCCTTGCAAAGGCTGTTTTAAATTGACCCTAAAGGAAGATCACAAAGCTATTAAAATGCTCAATTTTCTTTTTACGCCGATCGCATTGCTATGGCTGAGAATTCAAGGAGCGATCACTGTGAGCAGCTATCCTCTTTTTTTGAGGATAAGATCCTCAGGAGTTATGAGGGTTCCATTTCCTCAGAGCCTGCTGTAGGATCTCCTGGAGGTGAATATTTGGGAATAAATCCTATTGTGCCATGCTCTTTGAAATAACCTGGGACCTATTTCTTTGGCACAAACTCAGCAGGCTCTGCTTCAATGGAAAGCTGGCTCCCCTATAGACCTGGGCACTCCAGGTCTAGTTAGATCATTTGCAGAAACCATTGCCCCTGCTCTTAATAATCTCCTCAGTTGCATATTAGAGTTAGCTTTGGTTCTGGTTTATTTTAAGAGAGTTGACGTATCCTCCTCCTAAAAAAGTTGTCTGCAGATCCCACTATCTTGTCCAACTATTGTCCCATCTCTCTGTTACCTGAGATCAACAAAATGTTGGAAAGGTTTGTTGATGCTCTGCTGTTCAACTATTTGGAGCCAAGTAACCTCCTTCATTCTCCTCATTCAGGCTTTCATCCACAGCACAACACTGAAACTGCCCTTCTTGAGGTGATAGAACGATCAAACCCGCTTTGGATGAGGGGAAAAGTGCTGCTCTGACTTTGCTTGATCTGTCTGTAGCTTTAAATACTGTGTCTAATACCATTCTATTGCAGCGGATGGCAGAGATGGGTATTGGTGGTCCGGCCTGGCATTGTTTGAAATCCTTCCTAGCATAAAGATGTCCCATATTGGATGCAAAAGAGCTATCTTCAGTGCAGTGTTAGAAAACAGAGAGCCAATTGTTCGGGAAGGCCAGAGACCAGTGGATTAATAACCGCTGTCCAGGGGTTCTTCCCAACCTTGCCCTCTCCTACTCCGGTTACTAAGAATTTGTCAGTTAAAATAGAAGAGAAGTTATTTTTGGACTCCCAAATTGTGGCAGTGATGGGTACCTGTTTTGACTTGCTCTGCTCAATGAGGAAAGTTTTGGACATCTTACCATTAGAAGCACGCAGAAGGGTAGTCCATGCACTGATAACATCAAGGTTGGGCTATTTGAACTGCATTTAACTTGGGGTGCCGGAGTACACTTCAGGTGGTGCAAAACGCAGCAGCTCATCTAATACTTGCCATACAGAGAGGAAATCAGGTTCTGGGTACCCTAGGGATTTGCATTGGCTTCCCGTTAAGAAAAGAAATCTGTTCAAGGCGCTAACTGTTATTTATGGAGCCTTCTACAAGCGCAGTTCTGTGCACTTGATCCCTAGGACTTTGCATTTTAATCCTCCCAGAACTCTCCGTTCTGCAGTGGCACTGCTTGTAGAGGTAGCTAGATTCCATTGGGCTAGGGCTGGTGAGTTATCTTCCTCGGTACTTGCCAGTAAAGCTTGGAATAGGCTTCAGTATCTCTTTGTACTATCTCACAGGAATCACTGTTCAAGATAGAGCCTCAAACTCATCTTTTCTCTTTCAGCTCATAGGTCGGCTAGTGAGCCTGCCTTTACAGATGTAGCGCTGGAACACTCCTTGGAGTAGCTATATGCTTAACTTATCGCTTAATTAATTAATTCATGAATTCGTGAATTCAATATAAAAGACCACACAAACAATGACACTGAAGCAATTAGCCTAGTTTGTTATTCATAAAAAATATTATGAGAGGGTAAGTGTTTTCTCATGTGGGAAACCTGTTTCTGCACTGGTGCTTCCCTTTAGCAAAACATGTTAATTTTTTCCACGGCGATCCTACAACACCTAATGCAGTTGAGACCTCATTTCAATTCAGTTCCCTTCAGCAAGGCATGCACATAAGTAAGAGAAAGCACACCTCTGGTGGTTGTAGCATCATGATTATTTATTGTAGGATTAACAAACATTGGCAAAGCCAATGGGTATCGATTTTAAAAGGCTGAGCTAAAGACTTTGACAGAAATAGCATCAGAGGCTCTACATGAGCTCAGCAATCAGGTGGATCTCTGTGATGAGACTGAACTGCACTGCTAGTAGTAGGTCAAGAAATTCTGAGCAGACACTTGATGGAGTGAAAAGAAGTCAGCTGCAAAGAGCAGTATTGCCAACCTTACTTTTTCATTCACAAAGCTGGGAAGAGTGCAGGAAGAGTTGAGGAAAGAATAATCAATAAAGCACGCGTGAGACAGCAAGAAAGCACATGTGCACTCCAATGGTGTGCCAAAAAATAAAGAAAATAGTTCTCTGATTGCAAGAAACGTCAGCAGTGGACGGATACAAGTTAGTCAATCACTCTGAGTAATAGCTTACTTAATCTCCTTGACGGCCCTCAGCGCCTGGATATCCTTAGGGGTGATGAGTTGCTCTTTGCAAATCTGTAATTACAAATCTGGAATTATAATGAGAACAATGGGAGACCGTCATGCTGCTGGGTTAAACAAACATAAGAACAGGGAAGAAAGCCATGGAAGCAAGAAGAGACTATTTAGAAAAGCAGTAAATTCATTCAATTATGATCTCCGGGCAACCAAAAGCACACTCCATGTATGTTAGACGAAATAGTTCATGCCAACAAATAAATAAAGTTGTCTGTGGTTAAAACCTAAAAACCTCCAAGGACCTCACAAAATGGATTAAGAGGTATATTATGACCTCGAAATCTGCTGGAGTGAGCTGCTATTAGTGCATTAAAGAGTAAGGATACTCTGCCAACATTTAAATCGGCCCCATAGTCTTTCTTCTCTTTCGGATCGCAAAGAAAAATTAATCAGGCCCATAGGACCTACTGTTTACAGCAGACATTACAGAAGGACTGCCTTGTTCCCCAGAGGGATGCCTTGCTGCTTGAGGTCTGCCTTGTTCCTCAGACGATGGCACTATCTGCTAGAAGAGGATTGTCCTGCTGCTTGAGGCTTGCCCTGTTCCCCAGAGGACTGCCCTGCTGCTTGAGGCCTGCCTTATTCTCCAGAGGACTGTCCTGCTGATTGAGGCCTGCCCTGCTCTCTGAGAAGGAAGACTGGACCTGCTCCCTTCATGCAGGCAATCCTGAGTGACTCCAAGGGTCAGTTGGCTGACCGGTTCTAAGCCACAAGGACACAAAAAGTTCTAGAGGCCACCCTGTCCAGCTGGCCTGATGTTTGGACCTGTAACTCGACCTGCCTGAGCCCTGCTGGCACCTGCTAGTAAGTACCTGATAGCCAAGAGGTGCTTCCACAGATCCTGGACCGTTGGCTGGCATGTGACAGCACAGCGCACTCCTCTTTAAAAAAAGGAGAAATCCTGACATTTTGGGCTCTTCACGATAGTGAGTGGAGCCATTTGTGCCAATACTCTGTCGCCTGCGATGGCTGCCAATGCAAAGCTCCAGTGAAACCGACTCTTCAAGCTACCACGCTCACCATCAATAACCAACAATGTAAGATCTGCGCTTCACACAACAGCCGGCGGTGAGCACTGGCGCGAAGCTCCAGCAATGACCGTGCACGACGCCAGACCGTATTGTCGAGCTACAGTGACGACTGTCCTTGATGGCAGACCTCCTCATCATGGTACGGCGACAACCATGCACGACACTCTCCCTGATCCTCGCAGCCTCCTCCACTGCAAACTGAACTCTTTGTGCCGGACTTTCAGAAGGCAACCTTTTCAGTGGGATTAACTTGGTCACTGTATCCGGCTTGCCCTCCATTGCGGTCTGCCTTAACTTATAGCACGACCAGATGACCAAGAGTGGTGCTTTGTGCTTTTAGGCACCGAACTTGCCTAAACTTTGAAACTGCATGTCCCCAGTTCTATCAATTGGAACTTTGGTCTCATTTTATTCATTAAGTTTTTTGCTATTTTTCTAAATTGGTTTGGGATTTTTCCCATGTTGTGCTTTCACTTTATTGCAGTTTGAGTGCTGTGTCAATACTTTACACAATGTCTCTACGTTAAGTCTGACTGCTTTTGTATCAAGCTACTAGTGGGTTATGAACAGCTTAATTTAGTGACTTTTGTGGTTCACCCTGTCATAGATTATGGTTGTTGCTTGAGTAGGGTTTTCACGCCCCTCAATCAATAACCCAATTATTTGCAAACATGATAATGAAACCAATTTCAGAGTCAGTTTTTTAAAGGCCAGAAATATGTTACTCAGCCAAGCCTGAAATAAGGACAGTATCAATTTTACAACTCATACAGATTCATATCTGACTGTCAGAGGTCTCTGCAACATAAAACATTTTATGATTCTGTACACTAATGCATTTCTGCCTACTGATCCACCTTCACCTTAATCATGGCCTATCGACACTGCAGACATGTAGCAATTTACAGTTCCATAACTCATACCACCGGCAAATAGTTAAACCAAAAAGTTAGCTACCTGTACTACAGGAGTTTCCACTGGATCCAAACTCCTCTCCAAGCACAAATCTTCCAAATCTGTTTGTGCCTCTTTCTAGTGCCTATGATTCCTCAAGGTGCTCCACAGCCTCCGTCAGAAGATTCGCAAGACATTTAGATTTCCAGAGAATCTCCAAATAAGGTTCAAGACCCCACTCACCAAGAAGTTTTCTTTCATTGGAATTAGAAACAGTCTTGTATGCTAAGTCCAGAACCCCTGATAACCATGCTTGTGACAACCCAAATGGTGTCTCCTAAACAATTCAAAACGTCTTCCTAATCCTCTGCAGATAAACTCCCTGGGGCATAATTACTAACACGTTGTGCCTGGTTTATGTGACAAAAGTGGTGTAAACTGGAGGCAAAGTGTTGTGCTGGGATTTGCTTTCCAACTCAAATCATGATTTGTGATGGGAAGTTGCTTAAAGCAAAGCATAGTGGCTCTACGTGTGACTTTGTGTTACTTTGTATTAAGAGGTCATAGTATGGGTGGTAAATGGGTGCTCCCGTGCAGCCACTAATGGCTTTAAATGCAAATCCCTAACTACTAACATTTAGAGACGGGAATTTGCATAGTATGCATCCTAAGTCAGGCATAAAAGTGGAGCAGGTTTAGAAAGTCTTCAAACTTTTCTAACTTTGCATGTGTGGCGCAATGTACATCACAAATGCAAAGTAGGAACAGTCCCTTTTCAAATTATAGTATTTGGTACTGGAAAGATATGTTTCAAGTACAAAATGTATGCCTGATAGAATGTACACACTGTTGGGTTGTGATGCAAGGGTTCATTTGTTAGCGCATAGCAGCCTAAAGTGCACTAGTGCAAGGGGAAAGAAAAACAAACACATAACTTTGTAGATTTGGTGCTGTCTTTTTTTCTCTCTTTGATGAAGCACAGCAACTTTGTTTGCTGCTCTGAATTGCCTCAAATGTTAGTAAATTCTTGCTCTGAATCATGTTGAATGGAGGAAAAGCATACACCTGGTTGTCCATTCAAACATGCTGAAAGACATCCACTCCTGATGCTTCAGGATCTGGACTTCAACTGAAAGAAGTGTTTAATATCGGTGTGAGCCTAATTGCAAAAATATCTCCCACTAATGGACCCCATTTCTGTTCCACCCTCAAGAAACATTGCTGATCCACTAAATATGGTGAATTCCGATCCAATTCTCTTGATCCGGAAAGTACTCTGCTCTCCGCAGAATCCTGTGCTCCAGACAAAAATGCTATAGGTCTTTTGCTAAACCTGTCATGTGCTGAGAACTGTTCCCTCCTAATCAATTTATATAGCCCACTTTCGAAACATTGTCTATCCAAAGCAACACAGTGAAACCCTTCAATGTTTCCTTGAAACTCATTAAAAAATAAATACCTGCCAGTTCCAAACAGTTTATCGGTTGGGATAGCTCCAGTTCTGACCTCCGGCCACCTTTCTCCTGATGACCCGGACGAGCACCCCAACTATACATACTAGTGAGTGTCTCCAGAGCAAAATCTGGGATATAATCAAATAATGCAGGGCTGTTCGACACCTCCAATTTTTCTAGCCACCAGTTCAACTCTACTATTGCCTCCGATGTTAATTTCACCTTGTCTATATACCACAAATCCTTCATAAATGAACCGGCCTTTGTTCTCTGCAGTGCAATGGGCCTTGGGAAATTGCTTGAATGAATGAGGATAATAGATTATTCACTCATGCCAACTCTCTCAAAGGAAACTCACCTTTTGCCAGAGCATTATGACTCTATTGCTTCATCAAACCTATCTTTCTACCTAGTAACATTAGTCTTGACTGAACCGTGTTCCTTTGAAAATCCAGAAACTCCAACAACTTGGAAGGAGTCCTAACTGACTTCTGCTCATTGATTATGAAGCTCAAATTGTCCAATCGATAACTCACCATATTTAACTCACTCCCCAACTCCTCTTGAAATTGCCATGTTATTAAAATATTTCCAAGTTTAAAATTCATCATAGTCTTCTATCCCTCAGGAAGGCTACTGCTGGCCTCAATATCTGGTTGAAACACCAGAGTGCTAATGACAATCCAAAAGGCAAACATTATAATTGGCAGAGTTGACCTCCCCATTTGAACTGCAGAAATAACTGATTCATCACTTCCTTAGGCACTGTGACGTCAGCATCCTCTAAGTCTATCTTCACCAACAAATCACCCTTTTGCAGCATCTCTCTTAAAATATACATTCCCTTCATTTGAAGTGCCAGTAACACAAACATTTGTTTAGGTCTCTCAAATTTATCACAGGATGCCACCCTTCATCTTCTTCTCCACAAAGAAAAGCTACTCATAAACCTCTTGTACTTGTCTCTCATGGGAACTGTTGCACCCTTTTTTGCCATCTATCTGATTTCATTTTCTTTCAATTGCTTGTGTTACTGCCTGAACACTAACTCTAATGTTTTCTTTCCTTAAACAAGAACATGTACAAAATCTAATATGAAGCCCTGAATGGTCTGCAGTACCTTCTGGCTATGTGTTAGTTCTTGCCCCTCATTGTAAAAATGCCCCTGTTGACCTCCTACCTATTAGGGAAAAGAACCAGAAATAATATTTTTATTCACCCTGAGGTCCACTGCTGACCTATCCTCTTCCACGTGTACTTCTAATGCTTTGTGTTCTTCCCCTCTTTGGAAAGAACTCTGTTGTGGTCTAGATGCCTGTTCCTGTACCTCTTGGTTGTTAGTAAACCGGGGACCTCATGAATTTGTGGTTGGTAACCAGCCCCTTCCTACCAAGCCTATAAAAAAAACAAATGCCAACATTTTGTCTCAAATTACTCTGAGCCTTATTAAGGCCAGTAATATACGTGGGCACATATTTACATTGGCTTTTAGGTAAACCTTCCCCAAAGAGGAGACCGTTCACATCCTTACTTGCTTCTTTGCTTGCCATATCCCCCAAATTGTGAGTTATCTTTATGAGTATTGTCTTTTTGCTTTCAGCAATGAGGCCTGCATTTACATCTCTGAGGGATCAAATGACCCTTTGACGCACCCTCTCAGTTATTCTAAATCCACTTGCACACCCTCAAAGTGTGTCTCCTCTGCCAAATCCAAAATTCTCACCTAAGACCCTGCGATGTCCAAGAGCCTGTCTTAACATTGTTTCAGAGAACAGTCAAGCCCATAGAGTGGTCCCTTACCTAATTTGAAAAGAAAATTAATCAACTCCATATCTAAGTTTGGAGTCATTCAAACCTTGTCATCAATCATGGCTCTAAAACACTCTGGCTTCATCACTCCCCTAACTTATTTTAAAAGGGGTTTCCTGATCCACTCCTTAATAAATTAGAAATGTGTTCCAGTGGCCACCAATTGGCACTTCTCTGATATCTTAGATAATATGGCGAGCACATCTCTTACAGTGGATATTTTAAACCACTTTTGTAAATGGCCCTGACATAACATCATCCAATGTGTCATCTACCAAAAGATCAAAGACATTTAATCAAACTTTATCAAATCTCCACTTCCTTGGCTTACACCAAACTCATTTATCTCCAAAATGAATTCTATCCCTCCATGGAAGCTGCTAAACACACCCTTCTTTCAAGTGCTGCCAGGAACACCATTCATATCACTGGTATTGAAACCAGACTCTTATTTTCTGCACTCAGGTTTCTTCATCATTTACCTATAATATTTAATCTTTTTTTTCTTTCTGTTTATTAACAACAACTCAGTCATCACATTACAGGTATTATATTGGATTACAGTTGGTGGATAATAGTCTGGAATTCAGCAATCAGTGTCTCTCTCCCCGTATAGACAGGTGGATATAGTAGCACCTTTATTACCACCAGTTTGAATCACAAAGTGTTCTCTCATTGAGGCTTGAGTAGTATCTCTAAGGGGGGTACACGGGCTTCCCCTATATAGGTTCCATTTTCCCCAAACCTTCTCTCACTTTCGGGGGCAACTTCTACTTTCATACAGTGGTATTCCGGCTACCATGCATTGATCCAAATCTCTCTTCCAGCATTCTAGGGTAGGGGCGGATATTTCCCCCCAAAGTTGCGCTATGTTATGTTTAGCTACCATCATGCCCAGAGTGGCCCAGGTTTGTTCAGATCATGTCAAGTCTGTGGCCTCCCAACCATTAAGAAAGCACCATTTTTCCGAAGGGGACATGGTCAATCCCAAAACCTCGCTCATGCAAAATATCGCCACTTCACAAAAGATATGGATTGCAAGGCAATCCCAGAGGATATAGATAAATGTCCACCCTTCCTGAGACACTCTGCATCTGGTGGCTAACCCATTTTCACCAGTGCGGTGCGGGAGATATAGACCCTGTGCAGTATTTTTAATTTCACTAAGCGGAAGCGTAGACGGATAGCAACCTCTTGTGGCAATGCCAAGGCCTCAAGCCAATCTTTCTCCTGCAGGTCCTTACGCAAAAGAAGAGTTGTAACTTTCAAATATGCTGACGACCTCCAGCCGGTGTTCGAAATTGACTCTTCTAACACTTCAGTATCCAACTTTCAATCCACCATGAGCTCTATTAGTGAATTGATGTACGCTAACCAATTGAAACTTAACCCTAATAAAACTGAGCTGATTCTAACTGGAGGTACTGCCAACCCTTGGAACTCTAATTTCTGGCCCCCTCTCCTAGGCAGTCCTCCACGCCCAGTAGAATCTGTAAAAAGTCTAGGGATTATAATCAGCAACGATTTGTCTATGAAACCCCAGATCAGTGCGGTGGTCTCTGCCTGCTTCTTCCACCTACGCAGAATCCGTAAGATCTGCAGATTTCTGACTACCGAGGCCATGACCTTAGTCACCTTGGCCTTGGTTATCTCCCGCATTGATTATGCCAACTCACTTTATGTCGGCATCTCGGCATACCAACTTCACCATTTGCAGTTGGTACAAAACCAAGCAGCCAAGCTCATTTTCTATCAACCCAAACACCAACATGTCCGCCCTTTATTGAAGAGCCTCCACTGGCTTCCGGTGGCTAAACGCTGTGCGTTCAAGCTGGGCTGCACCATCTTCAAAGCCCTCACCAGGAACGGCCCAGAATTCATCTCGTCAAGGATCCATCGCTATGCCCCCTCTCGTGAACTATACTCCTCCCATCTGAACCTGCTTACCACCCCCACTTTCAAATGTAAAAAACACGGTGGCCTCAGATTCTTATTCCTGGCCCCTCAATTTTGGAACTCTCTCCTTGCTGGACTAGGGTCGGTAACATCCTACGCCCAGTTCAGAACACTTCTCAAGACCTTGCTGTTCTCTCAGGCATACGAGTAAAGGTTATCTTATTGTGTCACTGTCGCCCCTCCCGCTCTCAGTGCCATGAAACCGCCTGGTGTAAGTGCGCTTAACAAGTATTTTTAACATAACATAACATAACAGGTCACCCAGGGCTGTCTCCCAACCTTCTCTGAGGTGGGTTAAAGTGTCAGGGAAATTATTTATGAGTTTTCTGTACACTGGAGAGATTGCCCTGTTAGTGAGATGTTTCTCTAGTAATCTATTTTCGAGAGGGGACGGCACGGGTAGGTTTTCTCCCGTGGGAAGCACTGCTTGGAGAGCATGTCAGATTTGTAAGTATCGGAAGGGCTCTGTGGGAGATAAGCCAAAGGTTTTCTGTAGGTCCGCAATTGGTATTATCCCCTCAGTAGTACACATGTCTCCCACTGTTGATATTCCTATCAGGTCCCATTTATCGAACCCTTGCCTTTTTCCCATAGTGCCCAGGAGTTCGGAGTCCCACAGGGGGAAGGCGCGGGTGAGCCTCTTCTACCATACTAACTTTCATAGGGTTGCATGCCAGAGAATGATCGTCAGTGCTGTCGGTCCTCCCAAGCAGAGGAGTCGAGGGTCGGTGTAAAGTGCACGGCGATACCCTCCCGGCTGTAGGACCAGGCGGTCCATACGGTAGGCCGGATCCTCCACAGGCTGGTGGATCCAGTGATTGATGGTCGTCAGTTGTGCCGCCCTATATTATGACTGCAGATCCCGTAGCGCTATCCCTCCATTGAACCATCCCCTCATCAGTTTCACCAGCGTAATGCGTGTGGAGCCTCATTCCAGAGTCCTTACCTCGCTATCTATTGCCTTAAAATATGCATCAGGTACCGGAAAGGGGGTTATAATACTTAATCTTAGTGATCTTTTCCCCCCATTTTCACCTTTCCTTATTCCTTCATCTTCTGATTGGGACACATATTTATTGACCGAAGTCTCATCCTTCTTTCTTTTTCCTAAAACAGTTTAAATGGCCTTTTTCACTGAAGTTCTCATCTCATCGTGGATGAATTTCCGAATAACCTCTTGGTAGGCAACCTCATCAGAGATAACCATATTTGAAAGTTCACTCTCATTTGCATTTTTTCTATGTGAAACTAGATTACACTCCTCCTGTTCTCCTTGTTTAATCTGCAGCTGTAATTATGCTCCTTGACCTGCCTTTCACCGTGACTGCTTGCTCTGGCAGCAGAACTCACATTTAACAACTTATTATATCTGAGAGGCTACAGGCAACTGGATGAGTCATAAGCCGCCTGTAATAAGGAAATTAGAGAAGGGTTTTTACACAGGGATTGCAAGCTTCCTTGTATTTACAATTAAACAAACATATCCAAGACAAATGAAGGAGATGCATGTTTATTATTTGAAGTGCACGAGTGGTATTAAAAGATGGAGAAAGCTAGTCTCTGGACTTAAAATCACTGTTTAGCAAATTGAAAAACTATAAACGAAGCTATTGAATTCTGTGTGGAAGGAGACAATAACGTGCACTATTATTCGAGCCCTTGAACTATTATTGGCATCTTATAAGTGTATGTAGTGTACAAAGCGGGTTGGATCATTTGTAAAGTTACTGGTTAATGTAATGGGACCTTTGCCGCACAAGTGACTAACAATTTTTCTTATTTTATAGAGTTCTGAAGGGCTCTTTGTGCATTGCTCTTTTGTTTGTAGCTCTCGCCAACAAACAGCTTTAGTTTAAGCTGTCTGGCAAGAGCTCTTGTTATCACATAACATATACATATAGATATATGAAGGGACATATGTACAATCCTTAGACTGTCTTTAGGGGTTGCCCATCAGCGATTGTATCAGCCTACGGTATTTCATGAATGTGAACTACTTAAAAAAGTATTTCAAATTTTCATTGCAGTTAATGCCTTTTTTAATGTTTTTATTTTTTTTATTTGGAGCACCCCCTACCCCAAACTCACTTTGTTTGTTAAAAGCCCTAGTCTTCCATCATTCCTTGTACTCTCACTCTATCCAGTTTTGCTCCCCATTTTATTTTTTTATTCATGTTTTATTAATTTTCTCTTAGAGGACGTTGCAGTTTCTAGGTGATATCAGGCATCCAGATTTTTTTTATAGTCCTGAGCCTATTTTTTTATTTTTTTCATTTTTCCATACTAAAATGGCTTTCACCCATGTTGGAATGGTAAAATAATTAAGCTAAAATGGCCACCAGTGTGTGAAATTGCATGTGTTGTACATTATACAAGGGCCGCCATGTACTCACAAGCAGGTGCATGCATTGTGAACCTGCACGTGAGGCATGCACCGTAATGCCACAGCAGCCATTTTGGCTTTCTTATTTTACCATTCCAGCACAGTCAAAGGCATTTTAAACTGGTAAATTAAAAAGCAAATCTATTGGCAAAGCCAATACTTTGGTACTGGCAAATTAATGGTGAGACCTATTGGATTTTCATGTGCTTGTTTTTATAATAATATTAGAATTAAGTATGTATGGATTAGTATTGGTATTACTAAAGTGAACAAGCTAAAACTATTACTGTGTCATTCTTGACTGACATGTTTCATTGGGGTACAATGACATTAATCGAAGCACAGAGAGACAGTGAGCCGAGAGTCTGCGACCAGTGCTGGTCTGGATGATGAAGGAGAAGAAGGATCAGGGGTGGTGTGGCAGGACAGAAGCTGGTAGGAAAGTGATGGAGACCAGATAGGGAATAGCACTTGGTGTGGAGGGATTTTCTTGATGATTCAAAGGAAAATGTATTTAGATAATATTTTAGATAACGTTTATATAGCACCTTAGCACTCGAAGACATTGAGTGCTTCACAATAAAAGGATAATTGTTAAAAACAATGAGATGTACATTCATTAACAGGAAATGTATTTACAAGGCTGTAAAGTGTCAGGCATGTGTGAGGCCATTTTACATGATGGATATAAGGCATGAAGAACAGGAGAGAAAGTGGGCTAGGTCAGTAATTCTTTTAAGAGGGGTACTATTAGTCCAGTAATAGACTATAGATGTCTTTAGCTGCTTCTTGAAGGAGAAGGAGGAGGGTTGGTTTCTAATGCTGAGCTGTAGAGAGATCCTGGCCGATGTTATGGCCATTGGGAGCAATAGGCCTGGGCACAATGAGTTCAGTACCTGGTGAGAACGTGCATGCTTCTTAGATCTTCTTGGCCCCTAGAGATAGGTAACAGGCCATTGAGAAAAATAAGGTTTTTCAGGTGCATTACATATTAGGCAATATAGCACATCTTGATAGTAAGCCTGGCATTTAATGGTAGACAGTGGAGTTCTCTGATACAGGTGAAAATATGGTCAATGTATGTGAATGAAGTAATAATTTTCGCTGCAAAGTGAAGGATAGCTTTGAGTGATTAAAAACATAAGAATGGGATTCCTGAAACCAAGCCTGTAGATTACCATAGTATGAGCTGGATTTTTAGTGGTTCTTTGCAGAACAGAAGTTTCTTTGCTTTTGAGGGAGTGGATAAAGAAATTGGAAATTTGTGCTATGATGTTGATGAATCGTCTATAGCGATTAATTCAAGGAGAAACCAATGGATTTCAGTTTTAGAGAGTGCTGGGGAAAAATATCAAGCTTTGATGACTCACCATCATCATCACTTTATGCGATCTAAATAAGCAAAGGTCATAAAAGTACAATAATAAAAGCAATACAATAAAATACATTTGGTTCTAAAAGTGCCAGTGCATAGTAAGTAATTAATAACAAAACACTAACCTACCCCACTCCATTGGGTCCAAACGACAATATTGCGAAATAGAGGAGGGCAAAAACCTCAGTCCACAAAGTGCTCCTGCCTATTTAATTATAATGTGCACTAAAACCATTCATATTGGATTAAAAATAGGTACACTATGACATATTATATAAATAGGGAAATAAAAGCATAAAATCATTCTGAGTTATTATAAGGAGAGAAAGTGCAAGTGCCAGGGCAGATTGCCATCACAGTGAACGTTTCTGAGATTAGTATTTCCCCCTCAGACCTACGGTTGGCATCTCCTGGGCTTTAGTGAGAGCCAAATGAAGGATGCTAAGCAGTGACATACAGACTGATCTGCCAACATTTGTAAGAAGTCTATGAGAAGAGGAAAAATGTAGTTTTGACAGTATTGAGGAGTTTTGGAGGGCTTTAAATCCTGAGCACAATAGTTATACCAGCAATCGATGATTGTTTTTTTTTATTTTTTAAACATTATTTACCATTTTTACATCATATAGAAAGAGTCACAGGTGGTAACTGTCAAGGTCATTGCAATAGATAAAGATTAGATAGAGCATTAGGTGTCAATACAGTAATCGGACTGAAAAGTAGGCTGTAAGGGAAAACATACAAGGAAGATATACAAACTCAGTCCCGAAGGCCATAATTCCACACCAAGAGTTAATACCCCCTCCTCATCAGCGAGTCCACATGCCCACCCGTGCCCAACCATTGCAGATCAAATAACAGAATTTAAAGGGCAGGAGCATTGCAGAGGACCACAGAATAAAGAAAGCCAATTATATGGAAAGGGTCACGTAAGTCATCCAACCACCATAGGGACAATGCCCCGTTCCAGTTGAGAGTCAGTGGCCTGACGTGCTTTTTCTACATAGGATCTGTATGGACCCCATATGTCCTTGGGGCGAGAGGAGCCAGGCAGGGTACTGGAGTATATTTCACTGTTGACGTTACAGTAGGCCAGACTGCTCTGCAAGCCTTGCAACGTGGGGGTTGACCTACGTCCCTAGTGAATAGCAATTTCTCTTTTGGCTAGCAGCAAGCAGATAGCTGCGAACCTCCTAGTAGTTTTAGGGTAGTTGACCACATATCCCAGCAGTGCCACTTCAGGTAGGGGGACCAGTGAAAGCTCAGTCATAGCGCCAAGTGTCCGTGTACTTCCACCCCATAGGACTGTTGTTTAGGGCAGGTCCACGTGAGGTGTGCAAAATCAGCATAGGGGGCGTCACATTTACGGCAGGTAGAGGTCTGGATGGGTCCAGTCTATGGGCCCTGGCCGGGGTAATATAGATTCTGCGTAAGAAGTTAAAGTGTAGTAGCTTATGTCTGCTGTTGAGCGAAACTTCTTTGGTCACTGCACAGCACTTAGCCCACTGGTCGTCTGTGATGGGTCGGCCTAAATCCTCCTCCCAGAGCTTACGGATCCTGTCATCATTGTCCGGTCTCGTCCGGTCTCATCTCGGAGCAAGCCCTATATAGTTTTGAGATGAGGTGAACTCCACTCTTGTTTTCAATGACAAGCGAGAGAGGAGTGAACGAGTCCAGTTCGATGGGGAAAGCAGGCAGAGTGGCACGAAGCGCCGATCGGATTCGTCCCAGTACAAAGCTGTCCATAAATGTCAAGGTACTTATAGAGCGCACTGTCACCAGACGGACACCTTGCGGTGTCGCCTTTGCGGTTTCCTGGCGCTGATACTCATAACGCTGTGGAAACCCTCCTGGCTTTCCCTGTGAAGTGTCCACTCCTGGGCACCCCCAGGGTGAAGCCAGGCATCCTTAGCGCTGTTGGGGCCGGTGTGGAGGCTAAGCAAGCTATTGCCCAGAGTTGCAGCGTGGGGCCCGTGAATAGAATAGGCACCGAGGCGAGAATAGACAGGTCCGAGGAAATTGAGCCCGAGCCCCGCCGAGGCGGGAATCGAACTCTGGTCCCTGGCCAGAACTCTGCTTCAGGGTCTGCCGCTCTAACCATTGAGCCACACTCCTCCTCATAAAGGTGATGTTGTGGAAGCGGACCGCCTCCGTCACCGAGAAGATGTGGCCATCAGGGTACAAATCACCCAGTTTAGAGATTTCAAATTTGGCCAGCGTGCGCTGCACCAGTTTTTCGCCAGTGATTGGGAGCCAGCGGGCGTTGGGGACAGGTAGGGCTGAGGAATAATGTAAGGGGGTGCCGGTGATTCGACGCAGCTTCTCCCAAGCCCAGCTGGTGGTGGAGACAGTCTGAATATCATTAGGGTCACTGGGCATGCCCTTAGGCAACACAGTGGATAACCGCTTGGGAAGGGCGAAATTGGCCTCGGGGCGGAGGAAGGGAATCCTGGCGTCTGGGTGGTACCATGCGAAGGCATAACTACATTGGGCCACCAGGTATTATAAATGAAAATCTGGCACCCCGAACCCTCCCCACTCATACGGAAGAGTGAGCACCTGCCAGCACACGCTGGGCTGTTTCCCCCCCCAGACCAATCTAATAAGTTGTGACCACAACGTCAAGAAAAAACTATTCATGAGGGGTATGGGAATATTATTGAAAAGATGTAAAAATGTAGGGAGCACCACCATTTTAATGACTGCAACTCTGCTGGCGATGGACAATGGTAACCTCAACCATCTTTCCACTTGAGCCTCCAGGGCGCTTATTGCCTGCCCATAATTGAGGGGAAGGATCTGGGCAGAATCAAGGTGAATGTGTATGCCTAGATACTTGACAGCGTCAGAGCACCATGCAAGGGGGAACTCGCAGTCCCAAGATGTCGTACTGGGGGTTAAGGGAAAAATAAACGATTTAAGCCAGTTGATGCCTAGGCCAGAGTGTTGACCGATCGGATGATCTCCCTAATGAGTGGCTCCAGGTTCACCTGGGGATCTCTGACATAAAGGATGGTGTCATCAGCGTAGAGCGAGACCGGAAGAGGACCGGTATTGAATTGAAGGCCTCTCTGAAGATGTCTTTCCTGAAAGTGACAAATTAAGGGGTCCATAGCTAAGATGAACAATAGGGGGGACAGAGGACAGCCATGCCGGGTGCCGTGTGAGAGAGAGAAGGGACGGGAGAGCGTGCCGTTCAGGCGGAGACGTGCTGTGGGGCAGCAATATAATAGAGCAGTGGTGTCAATGAATTCCATAGGCATTCCCATACGACGCATAACCGAAATAAAAAAAGGCCATTCTGAGGAATCAAAGGCCTTCTCAGTGTCCAATAAGGATAGCAGCGGCGGGAACCTCTGGATTGATTCTGTGGAGGACCGAAAAGAGAGTCCTGAGATTCAACAAGGTTGATCGATGGGGGACAAAGCCAGATTGAGCCGGCAAAATGATATATTCCATCAGCTGGGACAGGCGATTGGCGATTATCTTAGCTAAGATCTTGTAATCTAAGTTCAGTAGGGACAGAGGTCTATATGACCCACACAGCGACGTGTCTTTGCCCGGCTTAGGAAGGAGTATCACGACCGCCTCATGGAGGGTAGGGGGAAGTATTTGTTTCTCGAAGGCCTCTGTGTATACTTCGGTTAGTTGCGGAGCCAAAAGATCTTTGTATGCCTTATAAAACTCCCACGTAAAGCAGTCCAGCCTGGGGGCCGAAGAGCAACGAAGGGTATTGATGGAACCAAGGACATCTGCCTCAGAGATTGGCTCTGCTAAAAAATACTGCATGTTTTTCTCCAAGTAATCCAATGCGATCTCTGACAAATAAGCTTCCTGAGCCGTGGGGTCTCGCCCCACCTTGGAGGTATAAACAGATGTAAAATAATTAAGAAATTCGTCACGAATTTCCAAGGTCCAAGAGAGCATCTGGTTAGTGGAGGATCGCAACTCCGTAATGTAGGCCCTGTTGTAAGGGGGCTGAAGCATCTGAGCCAATCCACGGCCCAGACACTCACCCTCGCCGTATCGCCTAGCGGCGTGATATTTGCCTAAGTAAAGAATCTCGCGATCAGCGGTGTCCCTGTATTTGGTGAGGAGGGTCAAACTTTTCCCAGCTGTATCTGGGTTAGGAGTGTGTTTTATAACGTTGTCCAGTTCGGTCAGGTCACGCTCTAAGCCCGCAAGCGTGCTGCGAAGATCCTTGAGTACACCTGCATGCTTGGCGATACATACACCCCTGATGTATGCCTTGAAGCCCTCCCATAGAACCACCCAGGTATCGACTGAACCTGTATTGATGGTGAAGTAGTCTTCAATAGCCTCTCGCACTTCTGTATGGAAAAGGTTGTCATTGAGGGCGCAGCTTGAAAAGCGCCATTGTAGTTCAAACCCTTCAGGTCTGGGACCCTAAGGAGAAGCCGTACCGGGGAGTGGTCCGAGTACGTCCTCAGGAGAGTCACAAGGGAGTGGACCCGGCCAGATATGGCGGGGTAGATGAGCCAATAATCAAGTTTAGTCCAGGTGTTGTGTTGGCCAGCGTAATGAGTATAGTCAGTGTGGAAGGGATGCGCTTGCGCCCTATATCTAAGAGAGAGAATTGCTCACAGAGATGGAGCAGAGAATGGCGTACATGCGGCTTGACGCCGGGGGAGTCAGCAGTGCTATCTAATTCAGGGTTGAGTAGCAAGTTGAAATCCCCTCCCACTAAGAAGAGGGTGGGATCTATCTTCGCAAACTGGGAGTGCAGTGAATGTAAAAATTCGGGGGAATCAGTGTTTGGAGCGTATATGCACACCAGAGCGGAGCTGTGACCCATTAGTGAGCCCGTGAAAATTAGGTATCTACCCTCAGTGTCCGGTATGACTGAACAGGGGTGGAAGGGGACCCTCTTGTGAATGAGAATGGCCCTGCCCCTAGCGTAGTTGCTGAAATTGGCGAAGTACCTGTATGCGCCCCAGCTAGAGGCGAAATGACCAGCGTCAGATTTAGGTAAGTGTGTTTCCTGCAGGAAGCAATGTCCACGTTATGTCGAATAAGATAATGGACAACATGTCGCCTTTTTCGGTTGTCGTTGAGACCCCTGACGTTCTAGGACATCAAGGACAGGCCATCGGGACCCTCAATATTACCCAGCTGAGCCATCGGTTAAACATAACCTGAGTGACAAACATATGCTCCAACAGTTGAATTCCAGCCATGACAGTGTACCAAACAAAAGAAAACCACAAATGGAAATATAGTAGCAACGTTCCCCCCCACACCCACCCTTACTACCAATAGAGCAAGGCACACCCATGATAAACCACAATACGTTGAGCACCAATCTACTTTAAAGTGGAACGAAGAAACCCTGAAATGGTACATCCGTGTAACCAGAAACAAGCCCAAGGTGTACACCACAGGGTGTGGCAACACCACGTCAGCCAACCAGCTATTTGAAACATAACAGTTTGATGGATAACATTATCCCAATATAGTCCTGCTAGAATGAAGGAGGAACAGTGCAATAGTCTCAACCAGTCCCAGAACCAGAGAAAAGTTTCATGCTAGCGTCAGAGCCGCTGTGTGGAGAAGGCCTACTGCCCTCCGCACCGGTCTGAGTAGTGGTCTGCCTTTTTAAGCAACAAAATCCCTGAACCTCAGAGGGGCTATCAAAGAAGCGAGGTCTGCCATTCACATCGATTCTCAGACTGGCGGGATATAACATGCCATATTTCAGACCTAGGTTCCGGAGGGTGGCTTTGATCCCATTGTGCTTGCGACGGGCCTCTTGAACCATGATGGTAAGGTCAGAGAAGAAGGATATTTTGGAGCCCTGCCAGGTGGTGGCCCCGCGTTCTATGGCTAGGCGCAGCGCAGTATTGCGATCCCGAAAGTTCATGATACGTGCAATGATAGGTGGCGGGGGGCAGCCCGGGTTGGGCCGGGTCCCAAAGTGCGGTGTGCGTGCTCCACAACAAAGCTGGGGGTAAAGGAGTCCTTCCCAAATATGTCAGCCAGCAGTGTCTCCACAAAAAGGTCTTGTCGGCCCATGGCAGAGGATTCTGGAACTCCCAGGATGTGGATGTTGTTGTGTCGACTGCGCGCTTCGAGGTCTTTATTCTTGATCATCACTTCTTTGAGAATACGCTCCACACTCTCCAACCTCTTAAGGGACTGCGCAGTACCATCCTCAATGTCTGAAATGCATTCCTCCGTCACGTCCAAGCGCCTGCGTGAACTTGGATTTTGGCCCCCAGGCTCTCAATATTTTTGTCTAGGGCATCAAACTGCCCATCCAATGCCCTAAAGCCCGCTCTCATCTCCGGTAACAGGGAAGAGGAGGGAGCGGTGGGGTCGTCGATACGGTCATCACTCACGTGCCATCGGCCATGTCGCCGCTATCTTCAGGGAGCTTTACCACCAGCTTTTCGAAGGGGAGGGTCTTCTGCTTAGGGTCTTTGCAGCCCATTCCGCAATATCACGTAATGGAGGCAGTGGCAGTGGGAAGTGCTCAGCGGGTGCTAACGGAAAGAGGACGGGACAAGCTCCGGAGCTAGCTATGGAAGGAAAATCAGCACACAGGTCCCTCAGTGTCAATGGAACAGCGTGAGATGCCCCCAGTCGGCTCGGCGTTAGGCCCCCCAGCGTCCCTGTGATCCAGCAAATAGGTGCCGATGACCAGATGCACCACAACGTCGCAGGGACCCGATATCCGGAGATGCGTGCAGAGGTGATGATGCAAGTGGCAGGCAATACAAGGGGGTGCTTACGCCGGGACGGAGGTCTCAGCTCCAGGGGGACCGAACATCCACGGGACCTCAAGACTACGCCGATGTGCAATCAGGGAGCGGGGAGCGAGCATATTGAGAAGGCACACCACAGGCCCAACTCGGGAAAGCCACCAGGAACCGGCACCACCACAGGCCTCTGCAGTAATAAGAGGGAACCAATAGGGTGAAGTGGAGGGAGAGAGGAACACGAGTAGGGCAAGTGGCTTTGGGCAAAGGCAGGCGATGCAATGCCTGGGATGGCACAGTCAGTGGGCAGACAATGCAGCACACCGGTCCAGTAGCATGCAGACCCCGGGCGGAGCCTGCATTTCAACCGCAGGGAACAATCACCAAGGGGTGGGCGCTGCGGCGCAGCAGTGTGGTGCTCAGAATGGGGATGATCTCAGGGGTGGCCGAGAAATAACGGATTAGGCCCAATGGTGGCAGAGGGCCGGCAGGGCGCCCAACAGGATAGTACGGTGCATGGGAAAAAGGCTGCCACAGTGCGTGGGCTCCTATGCCGCGCCCCCTAAATCGCCCCTCCACCGAGGCTGTGTGTGGGAGTGCAGCGGTCTGCAGCGTGCAGGAGCACAGGCCACGTGACGGGATGTGGGGCCAGGGCAGCCTGCTTCAAGTACCTCCGTTGCTGTTGAGTGGAGTGCTGATGGGACACGGGCCTCCAGCATCAATGTGCAGCCTGCAGCCAGGGTCGGGGGGGGGGGACACCAGCAATGGGCCTCTTGTCGGGTGGGACAATGCCCCTAGATCAGGTGTGGGGGCAACTGGGTGCGGGGATTGACGGAGGGAACCCCCACCTCTCCCCCGCAGCCACGCCTGCAAGCGACCGGGTGGACGCCTCCCTGGTTCGATCACGGGCCCTGTCCCCACAAGGCCTCAGGGAGGATACAGGCTCAATGAAGGACGCCTGGGGCCATTCGACGTGACCGCGACCCGGCAGCAGGAGGAAGTCAGCAGAGGGCGTCAGGGGTGACCCGCGCCCGGGGCACTCACCGCCGATGTGGATGTCCACTCACTGTATTCAGCCTGTCTGGCCTGTGACGCACCTGGAAACCAGCTGCGAGGCAATCCGCAGAGCCTGAGGCCTGATGTAGCTCCGCCCCAATCTGCTGAGCGGAGATTCTACTGCAACGGAGGCTCCATTCTTCAGGAGGGTAGGATCAGCAGGCTCCCTGCATGTTCTTTTCGCAGCAGATGTTAGCAGGGGTCGATCAGGCAACATTTTAGGGGGATATAGCCTTTAAGCTGGGGGAGGCTGACGGAGCTTCAGTGCCACACAGCCATCTTGGTCGGCGGCCTGACCACGCCCCCAGCACTAGATGATTGTTAAATCTGAGTGTTATCAGCATACTGGTGAAAGGAATCTCTCTCCATTACCAGACTCATGAGGTTCTAGATAGAGATTGAACAGGGTTAGTGTGGAGATCAAGCCTTGGGGTACACTGCATGGTACAACCTCACCATTTAGACATGGCTGGAGAGAAAGCACAAGAACCTAATCAGCTTGAAGGCTTTGATACCCATACAGCATTCGAAGATATGAAGAATGCTCTTATGGTCAACTGTACTGTAAGCCACTGACAAGCCTCATAAAATTAGCAGGCAGAAGCTCCTCCCAACAATCTATGGTGAACATCATTGAGTACAATTAGAGTAGCTCTTGTCATGCTGTGGCCTGAATGCAGATTGGTGGATTAAAAATACCTTTTTTTGTCAATGTAGTTAATTAGTTGGTTTGCAACACAGCTCTTCATAGTTTTGCCAGCCAAAGCAAATAAGACATAGAACATGAGTTTGAAGTGAACTCTGAATTGAGAGCAGTTTTTTTTAGAATGGGCATCCGGGAAGATACTTTGTAGAAGAGATGTATTGATCACATTATACGCATTATACCAAACTGCCTGAGAGACATGCATATTTTCTTTGACAATTATGGCAGGTGAAGGGTCATCATAGCAGTTTGTTAGTTTCAGCTCCACAATGATCAGGGAGAGATTTGTATTGGTTTGAATGCTTGCGAGAGATTGCGAGAGATTGCGTGAGATTGCACAGATGGTGGGGTTTTGTATTTTTACTCTTGTAGTGATTACTTTGTTACAAAAATATAAAGGAATTCTTCACGTTTGTCTTGTGTTGGTATGGGTGGTTATTGCTTAGAGGCAGGAGTTTATTGAAATTTGCAGAAGAGTGAATGCATTCTCTTTCGAGTGGAGGCTGTGTGACCTTGGGTGAAGTTCTCATTGTCCATAATTCAGGATTGCTTGTAATCATTCCTCAGCCTTTTAAGTGAAGTGGGCAATGGCAGAGATTTCATTTTATGCCATTTTTTCAGTGTATTGGACAATTCTTTCTCATGTAGAAGGACACAAAATCTCGACTTATTGTTTGCCTGGGTTTAAAATAATCCAAATCCTCTGTGACTGACAGCATGAATTTGTTTTATAAGTGTTTGGTTGATGTGCTGAACAAGTTGAGGAGATATAATGTACTGCTGAGACAATTCAACAAGGATTTTCTTGATATTCCTTCTCATTCACATTTATAATTTTTTGTTGTCTTGCTGAGGACGAAAGTGACAACGGGTGTGTGAAGCAGAACATATCTGTGTGGTGAGAGGGAAAAACATGCCCTGTCTTTTACTGAGCAGACATAAGGACCAGAATTGTGGCCTTGTGTGGAAGGGGTGTGCAGAGTGGTGGATGTGGCTCTGAGTATATTCTTGAGGGCCATAAAGTGTTTGTATCAAAGATAGCCCAAATCAATGTTGAAGGCATGCTAGATGATGTGACGCAAGAATTTTTAAAGAATTTTATTTCATTTGCAAAGTTACTATACAAAGACTTCAATTAAAACCGTAAGAGCATGATAAAATATAAGGTGCACATTTATAGTTTCCATAAACATTAAAAAAGACTTTAAATAAGTTGGATTCCTAACAGTTAAAAAGGCACTATAGTGCGAATACAGATTGTTGCTGGTGTGAGGCATGCAGTCAGTGCAGAGTTTGTTGGGGAATCAGCCGCTGCAAGCAGTACCGAAAGGAGCTTTCCGGTGTTTCTAAGCTGCTAATCACAATGTGGGCTTCCCAGCTCTACCTTAGTTGAAATGGACTCTGGGCCATATCAGCAACGGCCAGCGATAATTATCGCTGGCCGTGCTTAGCGATAATTTTCTTATCACTGGCTCTCTCTGCTTTTTATCGCCCTGGTAGCACGTTATCATCAACACGCTGCTCCAGGGCGATAAAAATTCCAGAGATGGCGATGTTATCGCCGTTTTGCAGGGAACATCGCTGGTTTCCCAGCGATGTTCCCTGCAAAAGGGCGATAACCTTGCTGATACGACCCTGTGGTCGTATCAGCATAATCCACCTCCAATGTTAGGGGTGGCTTAGTCAGGATTTTAGCAGACATTAGTTTTTGGAGAAACCAGCTGTTGTCTCCAAAAACTAACATCTGCTAAAATGCAAGAGCATCCTTGCTGATGGCGCAAAACGCGTTATTGCTCTCCTGACATGTAGTGTATGTCAGGAACGCCCACTTTGCATCTCATTAGAGATGCAAAGGTAGGCTTAGTGTAAAAGGGTGCTAACATGCGAATATGCATGTTAGCACCCTCTTGTTGATAGGGCGTTGGTTTCATCTCCGCTTTTCTGGCTTTTAAAGCCAGAAAAGAGGAGATAAAGCCCTTGATGATTTGCCCCTCTGTTCTTTAGTTGGATGGATTGTGCTAGGATCCCAGTATATAAAGCTGCCGACAATTCTGAATGACTAGGCCTACGTAGAGTGGTAACTGGTAGGTCTGCTCTGAGTCCCAGGTGAGGCTTGATCTTATGGTGGCATTTTTTGCTCGACTGATGCAAGAAATCTTACTAGTCTGCAGTTGAGTTGTGGTGTTCCTGAATCAAAGCATGCCTGAATGATGTGACTCAAGGATTCCATGGAACTGTATGTCCAGTATTCAGAAACGTGTATGAGGAGGTTTGCCTAGAATTTGAGTTGGTGATAGCATCAATGAGGATGGCTTAGCTGGGAAAAATTTTGATTGCCATTTTTGCACATTCATATGAAACCTAGGTAGTGGAGAGAGTTTTCCTGCATTTGTGTATGAATCCTACACCACTTGCTAATTTAAACGTACAGTACCCATAAGAGACAAAAAAGTTGAAGGATGTTTTGTCATTATGCATTATAACCAGATTAGGTAATTAAGAGGATGTTAAGATTATGATATCTCGTTATGTTGTGAGTTTCTGAGTAGTAGGCATATGTGGATCTGGATTTGCAAACATACATTTCAGGTTGAATGATGGATTGTTCACTTTGGAGATGAATGGCTCTGTATCCTATGTTTATAAGGTTGTCCTTGTTAGTATTTTCAATGCAGAAAGGCTTGAGGCATGAGGGAAAATGTCAAATAAAGATAATGGGGCAGTTTGTGGGAGAAGTTACAAGATGGGAAGCCAGCCAGGGAGGAGTGAAAAGATGAGGTAAGGAGAGGTCCTACAATGTGAAGGAGAGGAGGGTGGGTCAACTGTAAGCGTAAGAAACAGTGGCAAAATAAGAAAGGTTAACCTCAGTATTAAAAAGTTCGTGGAGAAAGATCTTCTCTTTACGAGACTGTTAAAAAATGTAAAAACTTTGTAGAAGGTCAGACAGAATGATAGTCTGCATTCTACATTTTATAATGCAGTGTTCAAGTAGATTTACTTAAGACAGTTAACCAAAAAAGCCTGTCCATGCACCAGAAGAGAAAGGCGTAGTGAGGTCTATGCGAAAGGACCATTGAGTTGGACTGCAGAAATTTAATGATACACTCTACAGCACATTAGATGATTGGTGTGACTTGGATCGCAGATGACGTGATGAGCAACTTTGAAATGGCTTAAGATTCAGCACCAACTGCGTTTCATTGGCATAGCAAATCAAGAGATAGGCCACTCCTGGTTTTATTCAGACCTCGGGATGATTAGTGTGGCGACAATAATATATATACATAAATGCACCTAGTTATTCCTAGAATCTGTATCCCTCAGAAAAGACACTAGGGCCCACATGCATCAAAGCAAAAACCGGTCGCAAACGGGCAGATTCTCAGAATCTGCCCCTTTGCGACCTGTATTTTTGCATTTGGGATGCATCATCCCAAATGCAAAAATCACAATTTAAGTAATCTCTAAATTGCGATTACTTAAATTGCCATTGAATTTAAGGAATCGCAAATTGAGATTCCTTAAATGCAATGCATTAAAGTGAAAAAACTAGCGATTTTGCTAATAGGGGGAGCAAATTACCATGAAGTTGAACTTCATGGTAATTTGCAAAAACTTTGAAAAATGCTCTAAAGTGCATTTTGCAAAGTTTTATTTTACACACACACATGCCCTTGGGGCATGTATGTGCGTTAGATGTACTCATATTCAAATTTCAGGGGTGCAACAGGGTGTCCTTTTGACACCCTGGCACCCTTGAAATTGCATTCTCAATTTGCAATTCTCTAATTGAGAATCGCAAATTGATAATGTCTTCCCATTCATTCCTATGGGCCTCTAGGCCCATAGGAATGAATGGGGAGGTATTCCTTAATTGCGACTCGCAATTTGCTAGTCGCAATTAAGGAATGTTTAGAAATCGCTATTTTTTACGCGATTTCTACATGCATAGCCTTTTGCTATTCCTTATTAGCGAATCCTTATTTTTCGCTAATAAGGAATCGCAAATGGCGTTGTTGATACATGTGCCAGTCGGTCTTTTAAAGGACTCTCACCCAGAACGTTTCTGTGACATACTTCATAATCAGGCCCATTTCCAGAGTGTAAATATATCCGGATGGGCTCAAATTCTGTATAAGTGGGAGATGTTTGAATATTGTTCTTGACAAGCAATCTATGTAGCTATCAGATTAAAAATTGTCTAAAGAAATGTCCAATGCATTACATTTAGATCGGAGGGTCCTTTGACAAGAATGAAAATGAAAATTGGATGCCAGTGGAAAATGTTATTTCTCCCACAATAATATCTGCGACACACATGTTTCAGACAGTTATTTATTTGTTCATCAGGGTCACTAGACTTTTATCAAGACCAGAATGAGATCCCTTTAGTGTTCTTTTTAAATATATGGCACACCGTTTGTTAAACTAATGGTTCTATGGCATGCATTAATTCACTGATTCAACTCATACAAACCATTCTGGGGTTTCCAGGTCAGTACCTGTGTATGCAAAAAAAGTAATTTAGACATCATTTTGTTTTATCAGTTTGAGCATCACGTGTCACAAATCATGTGGTCACACTGCAGTTGTTTCATTTTGTGCCACACACTATAACACCCTACACAAAATGCAACACAGTGTAAATCGCTGTGTTGCATTACTCGGCAGCAGGGAGGCATTTCCATGGGTGTTGCGTGATGTGCCCACGCAAAATTCATGAATTTTTATGCATTCCCAGATTTACCAGAAGTGGTAGACCTGGGAAGGCGTCAAAAACCTATATCTCCTCGTTTCTTTCTCATTCTGTGTGTGATGCATTCTGCAGCACACATGGAAAGAGGAAAAAGCCTCAGGGGATTGTTTTTGTGGAGGAAGATGCCCCTTCCTGCCAAAAAACAATTCTCTTTACAGTGTAGGCACCCTTGCACACCCTTGCACCATGGTGCAAGGGTGCAAGGGTGCCTCTGTTGGTGCTATCCAGCCAAAAGGGTGCCAGTGCAGGGGAAAAAGGCATGAATGCGCCGTATTGACTTAAAGGTGACTTGCTGCGATGCTTTGCGCTGCTTGACTTGGCCATAAATATGTCACCATGTGTCTTTTTGAGGAGTAAGTATTCTAGCTACATTTAGGGATGTTGATTATTAAATATTATCAGTGCCATATTAATCATTCTGCTGTTTGAATAAAACCAGGTGTGGGCTATGTTTCTTTTAATTTGCTGTATTCATGTTGGAAGTGGAGATAACCTGTAAATATATAACTGCTTCTACCTCTGCAGATGCATTTATATGGTTTGCGCAGCTCTTCAAGCAGTCTCATTCTCAGAACACCAACATAATTAGAAAAGTTCTTGTGCTCAAAAACTCAAGAAAATCCCTGCAGAGCAGCTGGAATTCTGCACTGGAAGTCTCCATAGGTGTTACGTCGGCTTATAGCAGAGCAGCTGCTGCGAGCAAGTGTAGGTCATCGGGAATGCAGGTAGTGTAGGGGCAGAAAGCACAGCAGGATATTGAAGGTAATCATAAAACTGTTGAGTATCAGGATCATCCAGGAGATGTGAACATGCGAAAGCCAGTGCCAGCTACAGAACTCGTAAATCAAGGTCCTGCGACCTGCAGGATCCTGGCCCATCATATGTTAACTGACACCAAGAGGAGGCAGCAGAAACAAATATGCTGCTACAACTGAGAGACATTGAGTGATATCAGTGCATTCAAGTGCTCTCTAGTAATGGATAACGCAGACTGTCACCATGAGATGTGAAATGGGGAGGGTCTGAGGGACACAAACAGAAGATTGCAGGTTTGGCCGATAAATGGATGTTGACGGTGAAGATCAAGATCTCCAGTCAACATTAGAGGAGTCAAGTAGATTAAGTGAAATTGTTAAACATAGCGCCATCAGTGATGTCATCAGTGATGTCACTGACCATGTCATGAATGATGTAATATGCGACGTCATCAGCAGTGCATTGCGGGGGCGCGAGTTATAGTTAGCTGAACTAACTATAACGCCGGAATTTCTATGGTTTTGCACAAATGAAATGTCCAACTAACTATAACGTGCCTGCAACCTATGTTTTTTTCAGTGAATATATATATATATATATATATATCACTTTCTTCTCCACATCCGGCAAAATCCACACCGAACAGATGGACACGTACCCAATATGAGTGCTAAGGTGACTTTACTTCACTCCTTTTGTCGCCTCAATGCGTTCAGCTCCACAGAGCCTTGTTCACATAACATGTTATATATATATTACCTACTGACGGTCGCCAGTAGGTAGTTATAGTTAGGACCACGTTTCCATAGGAAATCTGCAACATTCTATTTTGAATAACTTTGGTGCCGGTCGACGAATCCTCGCGAATTTTTCAAAATAGGTGGGGCGCTACGCTCCGCTCCTACCCTGAAAGTCTCGGGGGGATTCGTCAAGCGGGGGCTGAGATAAAAGGGGGGTCCCAAAACGCGTTTTTCCCATGCATTTTTCCATAGGACCTTTAGACAGGGCTACAGCCCGAACGGCTGAACAGAATTACTTGAAATTTGGCAGAGAGGTAGTCCTCAGGTCAAGGAAGTGCCTTTTGTAGGTTCGGTGTAAATCTGTTCAGTAGATTCTGAGAAAATAGCCTTTAAATCAATATATATATCTGAGCCAGCTTACGGTGCGCTTACGGTACGCTTACCGTACGCGTACGGTGGCGTGCGCGAGCGCGATTCTGATTGGCTCTTAGATCTTAGTAAACATTCGAATCGGCCGAAACCAGGAAGCGGCGGCCGCCATTTTCTCTCTCGCACTGAGAGTGATGATTAAAATACAAAGACCAAAAACATGTAAAGGGGCTGTTTGGACCGCTCCAAAACACCTAGCCATGTTGAGGGAGTCCCCAAAGATCCCCCAAGGCCAAAAACGGAATTTTTATTTTTTCGCTAATTTCGCCAATTCCGCTTACCGTACCCGTACGGTAAAAAAATTTTTTTAAAAAAAAATTATCCACACTCACCCCACCCCACCCCGTGTGCAAATGGTGCCCGAAGGGCACCATTTGTGCATAGCTTAATACATTTGCGAAAAATTAAAATAATACCTTTCAAAACGAAGTGCATCATATGTCCTCCATGTGCGCACGGTGCGCGAAGCGCATCGTGCGTACATGGCGTGCACGGCACTAACTGCGTAAAGTGGGCGCGCGGTGCGCGAAGCGCACCGCGTGCCCTCTGTGCGCGCACGGTGCGCGCACAGAACAAACTGCGTTAAGTGGGCGCGCACGCCACGAATGGCGTAAAGTAACTTAGCATTTAAAAAAACGTACAAATTCACTGAAAAAACCATAGGTTTCACACACGTTATAGTTAGGAATTAGCATTTAAAAAACCTTGCAAATTCACTGAAAAAACCATAGGTTTCACACATGTTATAGTTAGGAATTAGCATTTAAAAAACCTTGCAAATTCACTGAAAAAACCATAGGTTTCACACATGTTATAGTTAGAGGAAATTTTACTGATAAAAAACCAGTGAAATTGCCCCGTTATAGTTAGTGCTGGCAACTATAACTCACGCGACCGCAATCCTCTGCTGATGCTAATACTGTATTTAGACACTTATTTGCCCATGTCTTCTTCCATACATTTTTAGCTATACATATATTACAAATATTTTTTTTTCATAAAGACACATATGTCATCAGCAGAAGATTGCGGTCGCGTGAGTTATAGTTGCCAGCACTAACTATAACGGGGCAATTTCACTGGTTTTTTATCAGTAAAATTTCCGCTAACTATAACATGTGTGAAACCTATGGTTTTTTCAGTGAATTTGCAAGGTTTTTTAAATGCTAATTCCTAACTATAACGTGTGTGAAACCTATGGTTTTTTCAGTGAATTTGTACGGTTTTTTAAATGCTAAGTTACTTTACGCCATTCGAGGCGTGCGCGCCCACTTAACGCAGTTCGTTCCGTGCACGGTTTTTATCAACTTTAATAAGCCCTGTACATTTGGTGGCCTTCGGCCACCAAAAGCACAGGGGGTGGGGTCAATGTGGATAGTGTTTTTTTTATTTCGATTTTATAATTTCATGTTGCCAAAATTTAGTTTTTTTTACCTATTAATAAGCCCTGTACATTTGGTGGCCTACGGCCACCAAAAGCACAGGGGGTGGGGTAAGTGTGGATAGTGTTTTTTTTTTTTTTTTTTTTTTACCGTACGCTTACGGTAAGCGTACGGTAAGCGTACTCGGCGAAATTGCCGAAAAAAAAATAAAACCGTTTTTGCTCTTGGGGGATGTTTGGGGACTCCCTCAACATGACTATGTGGGAGGGAGTTGTCAAAACAGCCCCGTAACATGTTTTTGGCCATCTTGTTTGATAAACAACACTCAGTGCGAGAGACAAAATGGCGGCCGCCGCTTCCTGGTTTCGGCCGATTCGAATGTTTACTAAGATCTAAGAGCCAATCAGAATCGCGCTCGTGCACGCCACCGTACGCTTACGGTAAGCGTACGGTAAGCGTACCGTAAGCGGGCTCAGATATATATATTGATTTAAAGGCTATTTTCTCAGAATCTACTGAACAGATTTACACCAAACCTACAAAAGGCACTTCCTTGACCTAGGGACTACCTCTCTGCCAAATTTCTAGTAATTCTGTTCAGCCGTTCGGGCTGTAGCTCGTTCTAAAGGTCCTATGGAAAAATGCATGGGAAAAACGCGTTTTGGGACCCCCCTTTTATCTCAGCCCCCGCTTGACGAATCCCCCCGAGACTTTCAGGGTAGGAGCGGAGCGTAGCGCCCCACCTATTTTGAGAAATTCGCGAGGATTCATCGACCGGCGCCAAAGTTATTCAAAATAGAATGTTGAGGTTTTCCTATGGAAAAGGGGTCCTAACTATAACTACCTACTGGCGACCGCCAGTAGGTAATATATATATATATATATATATATATATATATATATATATATCCACATCTCAAGGTTACCCATGAGGGAGAGCCACAGACAGGTAGGTATTCGTCCGTTTATTTAAACAAAAGTTGCAGAGCAGTAGATGGGAAAACACCAACAGTTCAAAAGCCTGACGCGTTTCATGCGTTCTCGCATTTCTTCAGAGGCTTGCATTCAGAACAGCGCATGTTTGCAAAAGGCACCACTCGATTTAAAGTCTCACCACCTGCCCCACTGGGCGTTGGCTCTCCCAGAGCCTGCTGGTCTACGTAGTGCCTAAGTGTTGCTTCAGTGAGCTGCTTTACATGCGGTGCACAGTGTCGAACATAAAAAACCCCAGTGGGTCTGGAAAGAATTCCTCACATTACCAGGCTGCAAATTCATCTTTTGTAAAACGACCTCTCTGCCCTTCGCGCTGCGTGCCGGTTGACACCAGCTGGTCCACTTTTCCGTGGCAGGGCTCCCCCACGACCGGAGTCAGCCGTTACAAATCCACATCTCAAGGTTACCCATGAGGGAGAGCCACAGACAGGTAGGTATTCGTCCGTTTATATAAATATATATATATATATTTATATATATATCCTACTGGCGGTCACCATTAGGTAGTTATAGTTACAAACCAGTTTCCATAAGAAAAGCAATTTTTGATTTTCTAATAATTTTGGCGTCGTTTCACAAATCTTTATGAAATTTTCCAAAAAGTTGCACTTTTTAGGTTAGCTCCTATCTTGAAAGTTTGGGGGTGATTCGTCAAGCGGGAGCTGAGAAAAAAGGGGGGTCCCAAAAATGCATTTTCCCCATGTTAATGTCCATAGGAAATTTTGCGGCGAGCTACAGCCCAAACTGCTGAACGGAATTAGCCCAAATTTGGCAGAAAGGTAGAGCTTGGCTCAGAAAGCGACCTTTTTTTAAAATGGTGTAAATCCGTTCAGTAGTTTTTGAGAAATTAAAAAAATAAGAGTAACACAATCAATTTCCCAAAGGAAACTTTCTACAAAGCTACAGCTGAAACTACTGAACGGAATTACCCCAAATTTGGCACAAAGGTAGTGCATGGGTCAGAAAGCGGCCTTTTTTTAAATGATGTAAATCTGTTCAGTTGTTGCTGAGAAATTAGAAAAATAAAAGTTTTGTTATCTGGGCGGAGCCTAAGTCCTGTGCACGAGCTTCACTGTGATTGGCTTTCAACACTCCGAACCAGGAAGTGTTGGCAGCCATCTAGTGGCTCGGTAGAAGCGAGTCGCTAGAAAACAGAGAAACAAAGGTAGAAAAGAAGAGAAGGGGGCAGGGTAGAATCACCCTGACCCCTAGGCCTGCTCATTTAAAACAAGTATTTGCATAGCCAATATGTCTCACCTTTGGGACCTTATAAGTGTTTAGCCATGCAACAATTGCATAACTAAATACTTATAAGGTCCCAAAAGCGAGACCTATTGGCTATGCCAATGCTTGTTTCTGTTTATTACTGCTCTGTAGTAATGGCGGCACCCGTGCTTTAGCTTAAACATCTTAAGCTAAAGTTGGGTGCCGAGATTGCTTCAAAAGTAAAGAATTGTCTATTTCTTTACTTTTGAAGCAATCTCAGCACCCAACTTTATCCTAAGATGTTTAACCTCTTCAGTGCCC
The DNA here is from genome assembly GCF_964204655.1 of Triturus cristatus. Lineage (NCBI taxonomy): Eukaryota > Metazoa > Chordata > Amphibia > Caudata > Salamandridae > Triturus > Triturus cristatus. Next base: position 1,163,325,434 of record NC_140581.1, read on the forward strand.
ATGACGAGATAGTCTCGTCATGGAGCACAGTTGCGCTGTGCCCATGACGAGACTATCTCGTCATGAACCCCACCCACTAGTACAACGCCCGGCACAGGAGGGGGAAAAGGCGTGGCACTGAAGGGGTTAAGCTAAAGCACGGGTGCCGCCATTACTACATAGAAGTAATAAACAGAAAAAAAAGCAAGCACCCGCTTCGAGAAATGACTGCCGTGGCGGGGGAAAAATGCTACCGCCGGCCACAGCTTGCAGTGCATGTGCGCAAGTGGTGCGCGCGCAGCAGTATTCAAGCCATATGGCACCTCTGCTCAAGCGCGCGCCCGCGCACATGCACTGCAAGCTGTGGCCGGAGGTAGCATTTTTTGAAGCCCTTACTTTAAGTCTCGCCAGACCAACGCAAGCGCTGGGTCAGGCGAGACCTACAAAAAAAAATGGCGCAATTCGTGCTGGGGTAGCGGGTTCCCGTGTTTTATTTTAATGAGACCCCGGGGTGGGCTAGGTCCCGGGGGTATTTCTTACAAAATAGTAGCGGGGGCTCGCTGGGGCTGAATCTTTATGACATTTTCCAAAACGTTTCTCTTTTTCAATCAGCTCCTATCTTGAAAGTTTGGGGGTGATTGGTCAAGGGTGGCTGAGAAAAAAGGGGGGTGTCAAAACGTGTTTTCTCTATGCATTTTCCATAGTAAACTTTAGACAAGGCTACAGGTCAAACTGCTGAATGGAATTACGCCAAATTTGGCAGGGAGAAAGGTCCTGGTTGAAATTGTGTAAATCCGTTCAACAGATTTTGAGAAATCACAAATTTTACAGATATCGATATTTGAGAATTCTGACATCTGATTAGCTGAGGGGTTACGAGCACGAGCTTGCTGCTCATTGGCTGTGAATGGTTGAAATTAGGAAGTGTTGGCAGGCATTTTGTGACTTAGTCCGTCAGCTCATATCTCTCCGTGTAGAAGCCATTGGGTCTGTAGTTTTACCTCTGCGAGGCAACACTGGCATCTGTGTCTGTGTGAGATACCCCTTTCACGCTACCTCTACCGACATCACCATGTCGCGGCTATACCTTTTGAAGCCATTCCTTCGGCTCGGAGTTCTGTGAGTCAGTCCGTTGGCATAACCCCCTACACTACCCAAACACCACTGCACTACCCTAAACACTAAAACTACTCCCAGCACGACCTCCTATACCACTGCACTATCCTAAAACACTACTTCCAGCACGACCTCCTACACTATCCAAACACCTCTGCACTGCCGTAAACTCTAAAACACTACCCTCAGCACGATCTCCTACACTACACAAACACCACTGCACTACCCTAAACCGTAAAACGCTATCCCCAGCATGACCCCGTACACTACCCAAACACCACTGCACCATCCTAAACCCTAAAACAGTAACCACAGGACAATGCCCTACACTACAGAAACACCACTGCACTACCCAAAACACTAATACTACTCCCAGCACGATCTCCTATACCACTGCACTATCCTAAAACACTAGTTCCAGCACGACCTCCTGCACTATCCAAACACCTCTGCACTGCCGTAAACTCTAAAACACTACCCCAGCACGATATCCTACACTAAACAAACACCACTGCACTACCTTAAACCGTAAAACATTATCCCCAGCATGACCCCGTACACTACCCAAACACCACTGCACCACCCTAAACCCTAAAACAGTAACCACAGGATGATCCCCTACAGTACAGAAACACCACTGCACTACCCTAAACACTTATACTACTCCCAGCACGACCTCCTATACCACTGCACTATCCTAAAACACTACTTCCAGCACGCCCTCCTACACTATCCAAACACCTCTGCACTGCCGTAAACTCTAAAACACAACCCCCAGCACGATCTCCTACACTACACCAACACCACTGCACTACCCTAAACCGTAGAACTCTATCCCCAGCACGACCCCGTACACTACCCAAACACCACTGCACCATCCTAAACCCTAAAACAGTAACCACAGGACGATCCCCTTCACTACAGAAACACCACTGCACTGCCCTAAACACTAAAACTACTCCCAGCAGGACCTCCTATACCACTGCACTATTCTAAAACACTACTACCAGCACAACCTCCTACACTACCCAAACACCTCTGCACTGCCATAAACTCTAAAACACTACCACAGCACGATCTCCTACACTACACAAACACCACTGCACTACCCTAAACCATAAAACACTATCCCCAGCACGACCCCGTACACTACCCAAACACCACTGCACCATCCTAAACCCTAAAAGAGTAACCACAGGACGATCCCCTACACTACAGATAAACCACTGCACTGCTGTACACCCTAAATCTACCCCCAGCTCGACCCCTTACAGTACCCGAAAAGCACAGCACTAACCTAAACCATAAAACACTAGCAGTCCGACGGGTCACAGCTTTGCATTTGGAAAATCTTATTGATTGTATTTTTTTGCCCGCTGTCATCTGATGATTAACATTGAAATCACTGTTTATGGTGAAATTCAATTCAATCTGAAGACAGCAAAAAAAGGCAAATTGGATATGTGATGTAATTGTATACTCATGTTGTGTTGCAAAAACTATAAAATTATATGTAATAACAGGATTTCTTTCTTCTCTTTTACAGACCTTATTACTAAAGTTTAAAATATTTTAAATTTCATTTAAAAAAAAGTGAATAAAATGTACTATTAATTTGATATCTACTTGAAAACAAGATTAATTTACCCAGGTACTACCCTTGCAGTCTATCAAAGACACTTTCATTCCCCATGCCCATCTGCAGTCATCCAGCCAGTACTATATACTAATGCAATCTGTCCACTAATATCCAAGCACTTATAAATACACTATGCACTCTTTTTACAGCACTATAATCATCTAGTTACTAGTCACGTACTCATGGAATGGCCTAATTAGTAGTACAAGTACAGTTACAATATTCTGTACACTATCCATGCAGATCTCTAACCACCTATATACTGTTAATAAACTCTTCTAAATACGAAGTTATTACCCATGCAGTATAGGAATTCTCCTGTGAGTCCGATGCACTTCTCCAATCACCCATTCAGGCAATACGTAAGCACTTATTAATTCACCATGCACTCTGTTTGCAGCACTGTAATTATTGCAGTTACTAGTCATGTACTGATGGAATGGACTAGTTACTTACACAAGTATCTGCTATCATTATTAATAGTAGCTTCAGTGAGGATATAGTTAGAAATTAGCATTGAAAAAACCTTTGGAATTCACTGAAAAAAACATAGGTTTCAGGGACGTTATAGCTAGTTGGACATTTCACTCATACAAAACCATAGAAATTCTGCCGTTATAGTTAGTTGAGCTAACTATAACTCGCGCCCCCGCAATGCACTGCTGATGATGTCACATATTACATCATTCATGACATGGTCAGTGACATCACTGATGATGTCTCAAATGACATCACTAATGACATCACTGATGACATCATCCACGTGAAAATCTGATGCACCTCCTCACACCCTAATATAACCTTTGATACACCCACTTAAAAATGCAGACCACTATCTTCGAAACCATAGACACACCAATACCAGTTACTATATAATCACTTACTGATTCCTATGGCTATACACACGTCCACTCCTTCAGCCATACAGTTACTCATACATGCAGTCACTCATCAATAGAGTTCTATCATATGCACTCATACAGCTATACAGACACTCACACACCACCACTCCCCCACAGAGTTATTCACATACCTAGTTACTCATGCAAATAATCAATCACACTTCCATTTACTCACCTATACAGTTATACACACACCACTTCACTTATTTATAGAGATACTAACACATATTTACTCGCTTCTACAATCACTGACACAAGCACACTCATCCATACAGATACTTTCACATTCACTCACTCTCACATATCATCATTTATATACTCCAACACCCAAATATACTGCCTTTCACATATGTAGTTACTCACAGATGTACAACTAAGACGTCCATTAACTCACCAACACAGCTACACACACACTCACCCACCTATACAGCCCTTCACTGATGCACTCTTGTACCCATACACCCAGTGAATCACCCACTCACACATCTACGTTTAGAGTCAAAACCCCCACACAACCACACAGACACTCAGGCACCCATACAGATACTCAGACAACCAAACAATAACCTAAATAGACACTCATGTAGCTAATCACCAACCCATGTGGCCGCTTACATACCAACTAAGAAACTGATACACACATTTACACAGTTTTCTCACTAACCCATGCATTCAGTAAGATACACTTAATCAGTCACTTATACAATCAGTCACACATCTACTAAATCATCCATACACACACTTATACACCCAGTCATTCTTCAATACACCTTGGCATATCTATAAAACATATTTAAACTTAATACAAACACACAGTCACTGGATGATGTCATCAGTGATGTCATTTGAGATGTCATCAGTGATGTCACTGACCATGTCATGAATGATGTAATATGGGACATCATCAGCAGTGCATTGCAGGGGCACGAGTTATAGTTAGCTCAACTAACTATAACGGCGGAATTTCTATGGTTTTGTATGAGTGAAATGTCCAACTAACTATATCGTCCCTGAAACCTATGGTTTTTACAGTGAAAAAAAATATATATATATACATGGTCCAGTGGAAGGCTGGGAGCTGAAACGCGTAGACTGTCCTTACCGTCTATGTTACCTTGTGTTGAATAAAGCACTTTGAAGTGAATTGCCGGCTGTGGTGCTGTGATCCTTCGCCAAAGCTGCTCCGTGAGATTGGGAAGCTGGTGGAAGGAATATCGATATATATATATATATTCACTTAAAAAACCATAGGTTTCACACATGTTATAGTTAGCTGTACATTTCACTCGTAAAAAACCAATGAAATTCCACGTTATAGTTAGATCAGGTAACTATAACTTGCGCGCCCACAATAAACTGCTGATGACTTCACATAGTACATCACTCATGACATGGTCAGTGACATCACTCATGACATCAACGATGACATCTGAAATTACACATTGTGGATTGCGGTCGCGCAAGTTATAGTTGCCTGATCTAACTATAACGTGGAATTTCATTGTTTTTTTACGAGTGAAATGTACAGCTAACTATAACATGTGTGAAACCTATGGTTTTTTAAGTGAATTTGCAAGGTTTTGTAAATGATAATTCCTAACTATAACGTGTGTGAAACCTATGGTTTTTTCAGTGAATTTGTACGTTTTTTTAAATGCTAAGTTATGTATTTTTTTTTTTTTTCTGGTTTTTCACAATGCGCACACCCTGCGCGCACAGTGCGCTTCGCGCACCGTGCGCGCGCTGTGGGCGCTCAATGCGCTTCGCGCACCGAGCGCCCACGTTGCGCAGTCCATGCCGTGCGTGCCTCGCCTTTTTTTCCGCAGTAACATTTGTTTTTTTCTCCCTTGAGGGTCCTTTAATTTATTTAATAAATGTGATTATTACTTCTTTATTTATTTTTTATTTTTTTTGCCGTGCGCGTACGGTAAGCTTACCGTACGTGTACCCCGCGATTTAAAAAAAAAATTATTAAATTTATTTTTCATACTTTTGGGTCCTTCTTGGACCCCCTGACAAACACTAGGGGGTCTGCAACTCTCTTCGTTGCCCCCGTTTCACGTTCCCCACCTTTGTTTCTCAGTGCGAGAGACAGAAAATGGCGGCCGACACTTCCTGATTTCGACCGATTCGAATGTTTACAGTCATGTAACCACCAATCAGAATTGAGCTCGCGCACGGCACCGTACGCGTACGGTAAGCTTACGGTAATCGCACGGAGCGCGCTTACAGATATATATATTGATTTAAATGCTATTTTCTCAGGACCTACTGAACAGATTTACACCAGACCTACAAAAGGCACTTCCTTGACCTTATGGCTACCTCTCTGCCAAATTACAAGTAATTCTGTTCAGCCGTTCGGGCTGAAGCTGTGTCTAAAGGTCCTATGGAAAAATGCATGGGGAAAACGCGTTTTGGGACCCCCCTTTTTTCTCAGCCCCCGCTTGACGAATCCCCCCGAGACTTTCAGGGTAGGAGCGGAGCGTAGCGCCCCATTAGTTTTGAAAATTTCGCGAGGATTCATCGACCGGTGCCAAAGTTATTCCAAATAGAATGTTGCGGATTTCCTATGGAAACAGGGTCCTAACTATAACTATCTACTGGCGAGCGCCAGTAGATAATATATATATATATATATATATATATATATATATATATATATATATATATATATATATATATATATATGCCAACAATTTTTCTCCCGGGTTGAAAGTAAAAACAGGGTCGCACTCCAGCGAGTTGTAGTAATCCTTGGTATTTTATTCAAAATTCATCCACAGATTTCGAGATGCAAAAGAAAAAACCAACGCGTTTCGTCAGCGTCCGCTGACTTGCTCACGGTTAAATCTCTCATTCAAATCAAGTGTTTTTTAAACAAAATAAAGACAGGAAGTTGTCATACCCTCCTTTCCTGTCATGTGCGGGGTGGTTGAGAAGCCCCGGATTTCTGGGAGTTGTAGTCCCATTGATTAACCAAAATTTACTTGTGAAATCAAACGGATTTTAAACGAAAGGCTAAATATTAACGTGACAATAAGTTACTGACAATGCCTATGTTTACACAACATCATTTTGGTTACCAAATTGAAATAATTTTCCATGGCTCGTTAGAGTCCCGTTTTCAATGAAACAATCACAGTGTAAATAACTGCCCTCTAATGGGCAGACATTGCTCTATGCCCTCTGGTGGGCCTACATCTTGGGAACAGGGCTACTTAATAGGCCAAAGTATTCATTATTGGTGTCAAAAAAATATTTGCACAAGATAACCATGTATACAGGTATATGGCAGTGTTATTGAAAAACTCAGTATATTTGTATTGCTGTCTAAAGATGTATATACAGTTCTTCAGACTGGTTCAGACCAAACGGTGTCATGCTTCTGAAATTGATGATGTGGCGTGATTCCTTTTGTCTTAGTAGTCTCTCCCGATTCCCTCCACGTGCATTAATTGGTACTGTTTCTATTCCAAAAAACTTTAACGACTTCCAATTGCTGTTATGGTGTGTTTCCATATGTTTCGGTACCGCGTTGTTTTTGTCCTTGTTTTTAGTAGCCCTCGTGTGTTCCAAAATTCTTTTCTTTAAATCACAAATGGTACTTCCCACGTATTTTAGTTTACAGGGGCATTCAATGATGTAAACAGTATATTGACTCTTACAAGATATAAGTTGTTTGATTTTCCAGGTTTTTTTGTTTGCCATTGTGATTTCACTTACAGGTTTAGCAATTTGACACACCTTACAGTTTTGACATTTGATGAAGCCAGTTTTCTTTAGCCACGTTGTTTGAGCTTTATTGGATTTAAAATGACTGTGCACCAATCTGTCTTTTAAATTTGGAGCTCTCCTGTAAGTTATTGTTGGGTGGGGTCCCATTATTTTTCCCACGGTTCCATCCAGTTGTAGTATTTTCCAATTCTTTTGGATAATGTTCACAATCTCTTTAGATTCCAAGGTGTAGTCCAGAATCAGTCTTATTGGTTCATCCGTAGTTTCTGAATCTTTGGTTTGTGTCAGACACTCCTCCCGGGTTTTCTGATTGGCTTTATTCCAACACTGTTTTACTGTGTTTTTGTTGTATTTTCTCTTTAGGAACCTGTTGATTGTGCCTGCACTTTGTTTCTTCCATTCTTCCTCCTCACTGCACAATCTGCGAAGGCGGAGAAATTCTCCATAGGGTATGCTTCACACCAGAGAGGGTTGGTGGAAGCTCGTTGCTTCGAGGGTGGCGTTTGTTGCTGTACTTTTACGGTACAAGGTTGATTCCAAACGGCCATTCTTCACATATATTGCAGCATCCAAAAAATTGATCTTGTCCTTATTGGTTTCATATGTGAATTTCAGACTCGCGACACTATTGTTGAGGATCTCAAAGTATTCACTAAATTCCTCCTCATTTCCATTCCAGATTATCAATAAATCATCAATAAATCTTGTCCATTTGATAATTTTGTTCGTGTGTCGCTCATATTTTTTGTTCCACGCCACCTCTTGCTCCCACCAGCCCATTACTAGGCAAGCATAGCTTGGGCTGAATGAAAAACCCATGGCTGCCCCGTTCTTTTGACAATAAAGATCATCTCCAAAAAGAAAAATGTTGCAAGGGAGACAGGAAAGAATCATGTCACATAACATGTCGTTATGATCTTTAAAATGAATATTTCTTTCTTGCAGGAAGAATTTGATGGCTTTCAAGCCTAGATCATTGTCAGTGTTCGTATACAAGGCAATTACATCCATTGTTATTAAAAGAAAATTGCTTTGCCAGGTCACATCACGCAGATTGTTTAAGAGATCAGTAGTGTCTCGAATATAGGACTTCAGTTTCACTACATGTGGGATCAGAAAATAATCGATGTAATTGGCCATGGGTTCAAAGAGGGATCCTTTCGCCGATAAGATCAGTCTTCCTGGTGGTGTCTTACAGTCTTTGTGTATCTTCGGGAGAAAATACATAGTCGCGAGTTTGGGGAAATCAACTGATAGATATTTCCGTTCTTCTTCATCTATCAGATGTTTTGCTGTCCACAGGTTTAAATTGTTTTCCATTTCCAACTGGTACGACATTGTGTGGTTTGCCTGTAGTTTCTCATAATATCTCTCGTTTTGCAGCTGGCGTAGTGCCTCAGAGATGTATAGTGAGCGGTCCCATATTACCACGTTACCCCCCTTGTCTGCCATTTTGATTTCGATTTCCTTGTCATTCGATAATTGTTCCAAGGCTTCCTTTTCCGCTTTTGTCAAGTTCTCCTTGCGATTTAATTTGTTGATTTTATACAGATCGTGGATGACCGCCTTCTGAAAGACATCAATTTTGTTGCCAGGTGGCAGTTGGGGGTAGAATTTGGATTTTGAGCGTTTGTTGCTGAGACTAGCCCCTAATTGTGGAATTGCTGACTGCAGGGGTATCTCTTCCCCTTCTTCCGCATTTAGGTTGAGTAATGTTAAATAATCATCAGCTTCCTTTGCCAATAAGGTTGACATAGGGGTTTCCGCCATGTGGCCAATCCTCGGTTTTTTCAGGTTTTCCAGAAAGTATTTTGCCAATTTTATTTTGCGGACATACAAATAAAGATCAACTCTAGTTTGTGCCAGATCCATTTGTTTTACCGGACAAAAATTAATTCCTCTTTTTAAGAGTGAAACTTCTGATTCTGATAATTCCCTGTTTGAGAGGTTGACTACTTGGAGTTCATTACTTATTGATCCGTTCGTTGCCTCATACTTCGGGTCTTCGTACCAATCCTTTCGCTTGAGGTGCTGGGTTCTTCTTCCCCTTCGTTGCGTCTTCTTTGGTACCAGGTTTTCCCCCTTCCCCTTCCTCTGTTTTGTCTTTGGGGCATTTGGTTTTGTTCCCACTGTCGTTGTTGCAAGACTAGGCGCATGTCCCCTAAAAAAGTTGACCTTGCCCCCTCCGTTGTCGGCTCTAACTCTTCTGTGCTCAAATCCGTAGAGGCTAGGGAAGAGAAGCTGCTGGATGTTCCCGCTGAGGCTCCCATTCCTTGCTGTTTAAATGGATCAAATTTCCGTGCGAATGTGAATATTCTCCCCTGGGCATAGTCATTCGCATCACGGATAAATTTGTTGTGTTTTCTTTGGCGGACCACTTCCTCATGTTTATTTATTTGGACTTCTAGGTCATCCTTAAATTTTTGCAATTCCGGGTTGAGTTTTGTGCTCTCTAATTCTTTTTCAACTTCTTTTAGTTGCTCTTTGATTTTATTTGGGCAATCTCGATGTGTTTGACCAGTATTTTGATTAATCCAAGAGATGAATTAAGAGTATGCTCTCCCCACTCTTGTAAAAGATCATTTGTAGAGTCTTGATGGTTAAGCATTAGCATAATTCTTAATCCTCTAGGGACTCTTCCCACTTCCAAGTATTTCTGAAGGGTTATCAGTTCCCAAGATTTATTTATTTCCTTTTTGCTCAGCCTTTCCTAAGATCGTATTTTGCTTTTCATATCAGTTTTGTCTGGTATATTGGATTTTTTTGATTCCTGCTGCAAATTCCCTTTATCAAACATGGTCGTGATCTGTTCCAGTCTTTTGGCCTCTCGTTTATGTGGGACTGAAACATACAAAGTATTCATAAACCAGAGGCAACGTACTTTCAACGGAAAGGGCCCTTTTTGAACTATCCCAGATCACTTTGTTTCAAAACAGTCCCAACAGCGAGAATCGCCAGAGGCTATACCAAGCTTGCAAACAATAAAAAAATCCACAGCAGAGACGCAGTATGGATAAACGAGAGGCCAAAAGACTGGAACAGATCACGACCATGTTTGATAAGAGGATTAAGAATTATGCTAATGCCTAACCATCAAGATAAATAAAATCAAAGAGCAACTAAAAGAAGTTGAAAAAGAATTAGAGAGCACAAAACTCAACCCGGAATTGCAAAAATGTAAGGATGACCTAGAAGTCCAAATAAATAAACATGAGGAAGTGGTCCGCCAAAGAAAACACAACAAATTTATCCGTGATGCGAATGACTATGCCCAGGGGAGAATATTCACATTCGCACGGAAATTTGATCCATTTAAACAGCAAGGAATGGGAGCCTCAGCGGGAACATCCAGCAGCTTCTCTTCCCTAGCCTCTACGGATTTGAGCACAGAAGAGTTAGAGCCGACAACGGAGGGGGCAAGGTCAACTTTTTTAGGGGACATGCGCCTAGTCTTGCAACAACGACAGTGGGAACAAAACCAAATGCCCCAAAGACAAAACAGAGGAAGGGGAAGGGGGAAAACCTGGTACCAAAGAAGACGCAACGAAGGGGAAGAAGAACCCAGCACCTCAAGCGAAAGGATTGGTACGAAGACCCGAAGTATGAGGCAACGAACGGATCAATAAGTAATGAACTCCAAGTAGTCAACCTCTCAAACAGGGAATTATCAGAATCAGAAGTTTCACTCTTAAAAAGAGGAATTATGTTTTGTCCGGTAAAACAAATGGATCTGGCACAAACTAGAGTTGATCTTTATTTGAATGTCCGCAAAATAAAATTGTCAACAAAAAGAGGGACAGGTGGGTAAGTTTAACGAGGTCCAGTGTACATACCCTAACGACTAATAATACAAGAAGAGTACAAAGTTCCTCTGGTCGGAGAAAGATGTAGGCCAGTGAGAAAGGTAATAGTATCAGCGGTGTTGTCATGTGTTACGGAAGGGGGAAACCCTTTGTTGGAACTAGGGCTCTCACACACCCAGCAAGCTAGGTGTCATGCTTCATCATTTGAGCCTGCCCCTCGTCAAGTCGGCGCTGCAATTCCTGACGGGCTCCCAATAATGGGGCTCTTTGGTGGGGATCTTCTGTTCCTGCCGAAGGGTGCTGTGGGGGTAAGGGGCCCTAGGATGTGTAGATGTGGTGAAAGGATAAAATAGGTACTGTTAGTCCACGAAAAGATATATTTATTGAAGTGGTAAACAGCCTAGCTAAAATAAGTGAAAATTGAGGTGGGTATAGCTACTAGTGGTTATGACACTAGTTGTGTATGCCCTACACTCAAGGAGATCGACATGTTTCTTGCCTAGTCAGCCACTAATTGGTCACGGCAATTCATCAGGATCAAGAAAACTTAAACTATCTACAGCCAAGGTATGTGAATACTACATACCTAATGGGTGCTCAGAAGTAACCTGGGAAAAAATGGAAAACAGAAGAGAACACATGACAATATACCACATGATAAATTAAACACACACAACAAAATAAGCTGTGATCATCAAGAGACTCATGGGGACATGCCCCCTGGGTGGGTAATGAAGGGTCACTTGTGACAAGCCACAATTAAAATTAAAAAAAATTTAAAAAAATTAAAAAAAGACAGGACTATGGGCGGAGACAGAAGAGGAGGTGGACAACTCACCTCTAGTATTAGCAAGGTAATCTTGCAGCAGTCTCCGGCGGGTAAAAAGGACTCCAACGTGGGTCCTGGGATAAAAACGGGGAAGTGGGATGTTAAAACCTGGAACTACAAAGGCCCGTGTGTGGCGTAGTCATCCCATCAATCCAGAGGGGTGAGTGAAGTTACGGCAGGTAAAGGCAGCCTAGCATTTCATAATGTACTCCCATGGGTGGTATGGTGTGCAGCCATGGTGGCCCTCATACTCAGGGGCTCTGGCGTGTCAACGCACAAATGGTTAGAGAGTTAAATATCCATAATGTAATGGAAATCTTGTAGACATAGCGGGAACCGCCGTAGCCCCTGGTAGCGGATGGGTCAGTGCAGGACGGTGGCGCCCATGGTGTCAATGAAGTTGAGGAGGCGCCGAAAGAACCCTCCGTGTAAAAAGACTCACCTTGGAAAATATGCGGATGTCGGGGAGGTGAAAATCCGTTGCACTCACCTGCGTCATTCGACGCTCGTGCTGAATGACCTACCCCTGCCGCCGGACCTGGGATGGGTACCGGAGTGGGTGAGTGTAAGCTAGATAAGGACCCCGGAAGACGCTAGTAGCGTCACGTGACCTCGGGTGCCCCAACCCCATAGGTGGAGAGATCAGCTTCAGTGCGGCCATGTTGGAACGGGCTGCGCATCTGACTAATAGTATCCGGTTTTCACCCATGACCGCAGGAAGTAGTCCCCCATAGGTTGAGGTTAGTGAGGAACGGGTAGCCATGATGGAGCAGGCAAGTGAAGTGGGAGGTATGCCGGAAGTGATGGACAGGCCATCGCCCCAAAGGATTGGGTAAGCGAGGGCAGTCGCGATGACCATGTAGCAGTATCATGGTGACACTGGATCTATGGGGAAAGGCCCGTGAGTCGAAATACAGTATCAAAGCGGTGGTAATCCGCTAGGAAAAAACAGACACGAAACACGGAAGGTAGGGTGACAGATTAAAATAAAATAAAAATATAGAAATAACAAACAGTTGTTATATCTATGCAGTGAAGGTGGAAAATAATGACAAAGAGCTCTAAATGGCATCTGTTCTATTTATGGGGGAAGTACTAATGTCCCCAAAGCCAAAAGGGGAGCGGTCAGGGGCACAGGTCCCATAATCTATCTGAACGGTCGTGTGGGATGTAAAACACACATGGCATTCGGGGGGGCTCAAGCCTCAGTAATGAGAATATTCAACCTGTGAGTGAGGACCAAGGGATGTCATCATTCAAACCAATCAGATGTGAAGATAACCTAAGGACCCATCTTTGTTCTAGTTTGAACAATGCATTCTGAGAGATCTGAGGATGTGCTTCTAAGACCACCCAGCTGATGGTGTCAGTCTGGTGTTGCATTTCTTTGAAATGAGTGTAAAGTTTGGTAGTTACTCTCTGACATCGTATGTTGCTCTTGTGTTCCATTATCCTAGTCTTGACCATGCGGGTGGTCATGCCTATGTAAACCAACTCGCAGGGACATCTGATCATGTATATGCAGTTTTTTGTATTGCAATTGGTATGTCTGCTCAATGTCCAGTGGAAATCATTCTTAAAAGTAATGTTCTTACAGGTGCTGGTCAATTTGCATACTACTCAGGAGCCACATGGGAAATGGCCCCTGACGGGTGGTAACTCCCATATTGTCCTTTGTGAACCGATGGTACTCAATCTCGGTCTCGTGTGAACCAATAGGTCTTTGATGTTCTGTGTGCGTTTGTAAGCAAATCTAGGTTTGGGTATGTTGAGATTACCCGTGTCTAGAATCCCCCAGTTTTTCAAGATGATCTTTCTAATCCTACTTGAATCAGATGTGAAGGAAGTGACACAGGTCAAGATGTCAGTTTCAGGTTTGGTGTATGTTTCTAGTATTGTCTCACGTGGGTTATTCTTAGCCCTTTTCATAGAGTTGTGGACACACCTAGTGGGATAGCCCCTGGCCATCAGGTTAGTTGATAGTATTTTAGCTTCTGTGTTGTAGTCCGACACCATAGTGCAATTGCGTCTAATGCGTAGGAATTGCCCGAAGGGCAAGTTATCCCTAAGTGTTTTGGGATGGTGACTGTCATAACGCAGTAGACTATTGCGGTCAGTGGGTTTTTTGTACAATGTGGTAGTGATGGTGCCATTAAATAGAGTGATATTCAAGTCCAGGAACGGGACCGAGTGTTCTGATATAGTGTGAGAGAATCTGAGGAACTCATTTTGCTCATTGATCCATTGGATGAAATTCACACAATCAGTGTGTGTACCGTGCCAAAAAACGAGTATATCGTCTATAAATCGTTTCCAAAGGGCGATGTTGTCAAGGAACGGATTTGAAGTACTTGAGATCACATTTTTCTCAAAATCTGCCATATAAAGACACGCTACACTGGGAGCAAAGGTACTACCCATAGATGTTCCTTGGCTCTGATGGTACAGTTGTCTATTGAATTCAAAAAAATTCTCAGTTAAAGCCAAGGTAGCACAATCAACAATGAATGTGACTGGTGTAGGTGACGACCAATCTAGTGCCCGAAGTGTTGACTCAATGACTGCCAGCGTGGCCCTCTGAGGGATGTTAGTGTAGAGGGCCTCTACGTCTAAGGTCACAAGATAGTCAATGATGCCAGTGTCTGGAAAGTCATCAATTATTTTGAGGACGTCAGTGGTGTCTTTGATGAATGAGGGTGTGTCTCGCACCAAAGGTTGCAAAAAGTGGTCACAGAATTTAGACAATGGTTCGAGGAGCGAGCCAATGCCAGACACAATTGGTCGTCCTGGGACCGGGGTCGTGCCCTTATGGATCTTTGGGAGGGTGTAGAAGAAGGGGATCCTAGGTTCCCGAGTTACCAGAAACTCTGCCTCTTTATGGGTGATCCAACCATTGGCTTCAGCTTCATACACCATGGTCGAAATGGTGGTCTTAAGACGGGGGGTCGGATCAGACGCTATGGGAGTATAATATCTCTCATTAGTCAGTTGGCGTCTGCACTCAGTCTCATAATCCGTGGTGGACTGGATCACGATCGCCCCACCCTTGTCTGCCTGTTTGATGGTGATGGAGGTGTCCTCAGAGAGGTTTTTTAAGAGAAGGGTTTCGTGTTTAGTCAGGTTATGGAAAGGTGCCTCCCTATGGGGTAAGTCCAGTTCTTTCATAACCGCTTTTTCAAACGTGAGAATCTCCACAGGAACCATGTTGTTCTGTGGGGTGAAGGTGGAAGGGTTTCTCAATCCAGAATCATTCCCCTCATTGTGAGGTTGGTCCTGGAAAAAGGATTTGAGGCGTATTTTACGAAATAGATTGTGAATTTCACAGTGATCCCTAAACCTGTCAACCCTTGGAGTGGGGACAAAACCAAGGCCTTTTTGTAGTAGTGATTTATCGGGAGCTGTAAGGACCCTATGTGAAATATTCACTACTAGTTCCTCTTGTCCTTCGTTCTGCTCCTGGTATCCATTCCGCTGGTCGGTGGTTCCTGCCAGTGGACCTGTTTCTGTGCGTTTCTTCTTTTGCGCCCTCTTCCTCTGCCCCAACCTCTGCCTAAAAAAGGCTGGTTATTGCCATTGTAGAATTGAGGGGGGCACGGTTGGTATTGGGGAAATTGCCAGAATGGTAGTGGTGGTGGTGGGCCTTGGAACATGGGGGGGCCATGGAAGGAAGGACCATTATAGAACCTGTTGTTCTGTCCGCAAAATAAAATTGGCAAAATACTTTCTGGAAAACCCGAAAAAAACGAGGATTGGCCACATGGCGGAAACCCCTACGTCAACCTTATTGGCAAAGGAAGCTGATGATTATTTAACATTACTCAACCTAAATGCGGAAGAAGGGGAAGAGATACCCCTGCAGTCAGCAATTCCACAATTAGGGGCTAGTCTCAGCAACAAACGCTCAAAATCCAAATTCTACCCCCAACTGCCACCTGGCAACAAAATTGATGTCTTTCAGGAGGCGGTCATCCACGATCTGTATAAAATCAACAAATTAAATCGCAAGGAGAACTTGACAAAAGCGGAAAAGGAAGCCTTGGAAAAATTATCGAATGACAAGGAAATCGAAATCAAAATGGCAGACAAGGGGGGTAACGTGGTAATATGGGACCGCTCACTATACATCTCTGAGGCACTACGCCAGCTGCAAAACGAGAGATATTATGAGAAACTACGGGCAAACCCCACAATGTCGTACCAGTTGGAAATGGAAAACAATTTAAACCTGTGGACAGCAAAACATCTGATAGATGAAGAAGAACGGAAATATCTATCAGTTGATTTCCCCAAACTCGCGACTATGTATTTTCTCCCGAAGATACACAAAGACTGTAAGACACCACCAGGAAGACCGATCTTATCGGCGAAAGGATCCCTCTTTGAACCCATGGCCAATTACATCGATTATTTTCTGATCCCACATGTAGTGAAACTGAAGTCCTATATTCGAGACACTACTGATCTCTTAAACAATCTGCGTGATGTGACCTGGCAAAGCAATTTTCTTTTAATAACAATGGATGTAATTGCCTTGTATACGAACATTGACAATGATCTAGGCTTGAAAGCCATCAAATTCTTCCTGCAAGAAAGAAATATTCATTTTAAAGATCATAACGACATGTTATGTGACATGATTCTTTCCTGTCTCACTTGCAACATTTTTCTTTTTGGAGATGATCTTTATCGTCAAAAGAACGGGGCAGCCATGGGTTTTTCATTCAGCCCAAGCTATGCTTGCCTAGTAATGGGCTGGTGGGAGCAAGAGGTGGCGTGGAACAAAAAATATGAGCGACACACGAACAAAATTATCAAATGGACAAGATTTATTGATGATTTATTGATAATCTGGAATGGAAATGAGGAGGAATTTAGTGAATACTTTGAGATCCTCAACAATAGTGTCGCGAGTCTGAAATTCACATATGAAACCAATAAGGACAAGATCAATTTTTTGGATGCTGCAATATATGTGAAGAATGGCCGTTTGGAATCAACCTTGTACCGTAAAAGTACAGCAACAAACGCCACCCTCGAAGCAACGAGCTTCCACCAACCCTCTCTGGTGTGAAGCATACCCTATGGAGAATTTCTCTGCCTTCGCAGATTGTGCAGTGAGGAGGAAGAATGGAAGAAACAAAGTGCAGGCACAATCAACAGGTTCCTAAAGAGAAAATACAACAAAAACACAGTAAAACAGTGTTGGAATAAAGCCAATCAGAAAACCCGGGAGGAGTGTCTGACACAAACCAAAGATTCAGAAACTACGGATGAACCAATAAGACTGATTCTGGACTACACCTTGGAATCTAAAGAGATTGTGAACATTATCCAAAAGAATTGGAAAATACTACAACTGGATGGAACCGTGGGAAAAATAATGGGACCCCACCCAACAATAACTTACAGGAGAGCTCCAAATTTAAAAGACAGATTGGTGCACAGTCATTTTAAATCCAATAAAGCTCAAACAACGTGGCTAAAGAAAACTGGCTTCATCAAATGTCAAAACTGTAAGGTGTGTCAAATTGCTAAACCTGTAAGTGAAATCACAATGGCAAACAAAAAAACCTGGAAAATCAAACAACTTATATCTTGTAAGAGTCAATATACTGTTTACATCATTGAATGCCCCTGTAAACTAAAATACGTGGGAAGTACCATTTGTGATTTAAAGAAAAGAATTTTGGAACACACGAGGGCTACTAAAAACAAGGACAAAAACAACGCGGTACCGAAACATATGGAAACACACCATAACAGCAATTGGAAGTCGTTAAAGTTTTTTGGAATAGAAACAGTACCAATTAATGCACGTGGAGGGAATCGGGAGAGACTACTAAGACAAAAGGAATCACGCCACATCATCAATTTCAGAAGCATGACACCGTTTGGTCTGAACCAGTCTGAAGAACTGTATATACATCTTTAGACAGCAATACAAATATACTGAGTTTTTCAATAACACTGCCATATACCTGTATACATGGTTATCTTGTGCAAATATTTTTTTGACACCAATAATTAATACTTTGGCCTATTAAGTAGCCCTGTTCCCAAGATGTAGGCCCACCAGAGGGCATAGAGCAATGTCTGCCCATTAGAGGGCAGTTATTTACACTGTGATTGTTTCATTGAAAACGGGACTCTAACGAGCCATGGAAAATTATTTCACTTTGGTAACGAAAATGATGTTGTGTAAACATAGGCATTGTCAGTAACTTATTGTCACGTTAATATTTAGCCTTTCGTTTAAAATCCGTTTGATTTCACAAGTAAATTTTGGTTAATCAATGGGACTACAACTCCCAGAAATCCGGGGCTTCTCAACCACCCCGCACATGACAGGAAAGGAGGGTATGACAACTTCCTGTCTTTATTTTGTTTAAAAAACACTTGATTTGAATGAGAGGTTTAACCGTGAGCAAGTCAGCGGACGCTGACGAAACGCGTTGGTTTTTTCTTTTGCATCTCGAAATCTGTGGATGAATTTTGAATAAAATACCAAGGATTACTACAACTCGCTGGAGTGCGACCCTGTTTTTTCTTTCAACCTGGGAGAAAAATTGTTGGCATATTAGTGGCGGTCCAAGCCGCAAGGGTACCGCACCTTCAATTTGAGCGCCACCAATCCGGAACCGTTGGACTCCTTTGGACAATATATATATATATATATATATATCTTTCAATCGTTGCCCTGAAATTGAAAACGCACTCCATGAAGGTGGGATAACAATCCTTTTATTGCAACAACTCGGCATGTCACACCAAGTACAATCAGCCAACGCGTTTCCGGACAGCATGTCCCTTCTTCATAGGCTGTGTTCTGCGCAGTCTCAGTTAGCTAATCCTCATAATATGCCTTTAATCATTGATTGTTCCTCTCAGGTGAGTGCTTTCCAATTCAAGGCAATATGGGACTAGTAGTACAATCCCCCAGTGGATACTGAGGCCGTAGCAGTCTATTTCACAAACAATTTAAACCCTCCAGTGGGCCCCAGTGTGACATCCGAGTTACAATCAGCTCCCTTCACGCCATTATTTCCACCCAGTATGCTTCCGGGCTCAGCGGAATCGCATTCATTTCGGGAGCAGTGCAGTCTTCCGCAGCCGGACCGCCGCCGAGTTGTTGCAATAAAAGGATTGTTATCCCACCTTCATGGAGTGCGTTTTCAATTTCAGGGCAACGATTGAAAGATATATATATATATATATATATATATTACCTACTGGCGGTCGCCAGTAGGTAGTTACAGTTAGGACCCCTTTTCCATAGGAAATCCGCAACATTCTATTTTGAATAACTTTGGCGCTGGTCGATGAATCCTCGCGAATTTATCAAAATAGGTGGGGCGCTACGCTCCGCTCCTACCCTGAAAGTCTCGGGGGGATTCGTCAAGCGGGGGCTGAGATAAAAGGGGGGTCCCAAAACGCGTTTTTCCCATGCATTTTTCCATAGGACCTTTAGACAGAGCTACAGCCTGAACGGCTGAACAGAATTACTAGAAATTTGGCAGAGAGGTAGTCCCTATGTCAAGGAAGTGCCTTTTGTAGGTTTGGTGTAAATCTGTTCAGTAGATTCTGAGAAAATAGCCTTTAAATCAATATATATATCTGAGCCCGCTTACGGTACGCTTACGGTACGCTTACCGTACGCGTACGGTGGCGTGCGCGAGCGCGATTCTGATTGGCTCTTAGATCTTAGTAAACATTCGAATCGGCCGAAACCAGGAAGCGGCGTCCGCCATTTTGTCTCTCGCACTGAGTGTTATTTATCAAACATGATGCCCAAAAACATGTTACGGGGCTGTTTTGACAACTCCCTCCCACATAGTCATGTTGAGGGAGTCCCCAAACATCCCCCAAGAGCAAAAACGGTTTTATTTTTTTTTCGGCAATTTCGCCGAGTACGCTTACCGTACGCTTACCGTAAGCGTACGGTAAAAAATAGAAATAAAAAAAACACTATCCACACTTACCCCACCCCCTGTGCTTTTGGTGGCCGTAGGCCACCAAATATACAGGGCTTATTACATCAGTAAACAAGCATTTGCAATGCAATAGGTCTCGCATTTGCCAGAGTTTAAGCTATTGGCATTATAAATGACAATGCCTTTTATTGATCTGTTTTGCTGATTAACACATAAATAAAAGGCATTATCATTTACAATTTAAATAGCTCAAACTTTTGTAAATGCAAGACATATTCAAAGAAGCGGCCACCATTGTCCAGGGCTGCTCAGAAAGTGAAAGCGCAAATGCTGCAGGAAAGCATGTTTGTGCCTACAGTAGGAGAAACTCATTAAAGAAAATAGCGCTTACAGACTAAAAAAGACGAACTGTGTAACAACCAAAGTAAAAGGGCCAGTCCTCATGGGAGATTACAAATTAAGACAAGGTGGTACTAAGGAGGGACTAACAAGCCTATTAACAAATCAGAAGCCAGCATTACTTAGGACAATGACACAAGCCAATGACAAATATTGGCGGAGCTTCCATGCTATACTCCAATAAAATATGTTGCAGAGCAGCGCATGTGCTGCCCAGGCTCGACCTTAAAACCTTGGCATTTGTAATGCCAATTACTCATCTCCAACAAATGCGAGACCTGTTGCATTTGCAAAGCTTGTTAATGTACTTCCACCGCTGCATACAATCCTCACTTAGTGCATCTGTTGGACTACAGTTAACAAGCAAATCCTGGGACCTACCGAGACTATACAAGTACCGCCAATGTGTGCACACACGCTAAAAAACCAAAACTGTCAAAAGGTGTTGCAGGCCCTAGAGTGGTGTAACGCAAAATAATGGGCCCCCCTCAGTAGAATGTAATGAGGTGCTCCTGCGTCTCCCATAATTTACAGATTCATTAGCCTTGGGTTTAACGGGGGGCCCTGAAGTATTGGGGGGCCCCTGAAGGTCCGCCCGCCTGCATCGTTGGGGATTTAGGGGCCTGTGCTACGCCCCTTTGCTCATGGACACTGTTGATGATATTGCCTCTTTATATTACGGAAAAATAGACACGCCTATGTATATACTCAAAAGTGAAAATATGAGTTCAAATCACACACAAAATGCCAGAGTATCTGGAGATCTTTGTCATTAACCAGCCTTTGCCTCCCATCACCAATATTCTAATTCAGTATTCATTTTAAGGATGCTAAGTCTGCATGACAGCCTCCTTCCATATTGCTTTGCTCAATATTGTATATGGGGGAACGGGATGTGAATGCACACAGAGGCAGTCCGGGCTCCCCTGAACTCTATGCAGTCGCCATGTTTGAGGAACCATCTCTGGTGCAGATCTGTTGACCATAGAACTACTTGAAGTGGTTTCACTAGTTCACAGTTCCTTGAGCCACATTACAACTACACCAAGTACTTCAAACTGACTGACTATTGTAATCTCGAAGTGGATGAAAGTATTAATGAGGAAACATTGTGCTGAAAGAATCATGTAAAACATACCACATCTGAAGACCATCACAACCGATCACTTCCACTGCGCAGCCCCCAAGAGAAGACACAAATACACGCTTCTCTCCCAAAAGCTCTACGCAAATGGCTTTACCCAAATTGTTCCCAACTTGTGCTACTGAGGCATAGCTGGAAGTCAACCCCGCTGACATGTTCTGTTCTCATGTCAGTGGCATCACTTCACCACTAGCGCCATTACAGCAGCGCTGTGCTTCAGGAGGTAACGAAGAGCGCGACTCTGGTTGGACAATTGGACTCTAACAGAGAAAAGGGCTTAAACCAGCTGTATTAAGGGCACCTGGATATAGATTCGTCATTGCGTAATAAGTAAGCCACACTGGTCTCTTCTATAGCCCTTAGGCCATAATAAGGATGCTTCAAAGCACTAGGTATTGGAGGAATGTGAGAGGGAGGATTAGGAGTCTTGCAGTACTCTGAAACAGGATTTGGGTGGCATAACCTTTGCAAGAACACCCAAAATGGCATTTTCCTATCTACCCTATTTCCTGTTCCTTCCTTAGAATGTCCGGTCTCTCCCAGTGCTTCGAGGCAGCTCAAGCACTATTTAACATTCAAAAGTGACAATGAGAAAGACTACCCGCAGTGAAATCTTCAAACAAATTAGATTCATAGGGTAGATGGGAAAAGCAACAAACTTCCAATGCATTATAATTATAGGGTTAAAAAACACTTAAAGCCATCTCCCATCCCATAATTGTAATGCGGCAGAGAATAATGGAAATATGCACAATGTTATGAGTTATGCTCTAAAGCCAGCATTAGTGAAGCCTGTTCAAATTCAACAATTGCCACAACGAGCCATGGTCCTGGTTAATAATAATAAAGAAATAAAGAACAACTCGGTGAAATGCCCCAACTAAAACGGCATAAACACAAAAGAAAGCAAGAGTGGCACAAAAACGAAAACATCTAAACACAAACTGCATCTTGTAAACTTTAATAAAACTCTTTCCTCATAGTTCGAGATGTCTGTTTCAAGGCGGATGTGACGCTATCAAGGTTACCTACCACATCTGAAAGACAGTGTGAGGTAGGCATTTATATTTTACACATTGAAGATAAATATGGCTGTTTTCAGCAGGAAATATGTAAATTCTGACAAACCAAAGGCCCCAGTGTCTACTAAAAGGTACAAAGGAGACCATAACAGACTCTAATCTGTAACAAGCTGCCAAACAACGGACAGCGGGAGGGGGGCGGCAACAAAGGGAACGGGGAAACAGACAGCGGGAGGGGGCGGGAACAAAGGGAACGGGGAAACAGACATCGGGAGGGGGCGGGAACAAAGGGAACAGGGGCACTGACAATGGGAAAGGAGGAGAGGATGGAGAACACACTCAACGGGAGGGGGGGCGGAACAAAGTGAACGGAGAAACGACAAAGTGAACGGAGAAACGGACAGCGGGAGGGGGGCGGGAACAAAGGGAACGGGGAAACAGACAGCGGGAGGGGGCGGGAGCAAAGGGAACGGGGGCACTGACAATGGGAAAGGGGCGGGAGGATGGAGAACACTCTCAACGGGAGGGGGGCGGAACAAAGTGAACGGGGAAACGGACAGCGGGAGGGGGGTGGGAACAAAGGGAACGGTGACACTGACAACGGGAAAGAGGGCGGGAGGATGGATAACACGACCAAAGGGAGGGGGGCGGAACAGGAAAAGAAAATGCCAACACTTCCAAACTCAGCAGCTAGTGGTGAACGGCGGTGGAAAATAAACAAGGAAGTAGTCCCAAATTGAGTAGATAATGCGGAGCAGCGGAACTAAACTGTAGTTGGTCAGTGCTGCTTCCTGCTCAAAGGAAGCAAAACGGAAGTGACGTTTCGGACCACCAGCCAATACATGAGCTACATAAAAAGAGCAATGCCAGATGTAACCAATGGCAAGTGACAAAACAAAGTGAGATGCAATGGGTGGAGTTTCAGTAGTAATACTTATTACTTAATGCCTCGCAGAGGCAGCGCATGCGCTGCTTTATGCGAGACCTAAAAAACTATATTTTGGCAACATGAAATTATAAAATCGAAATAAAAAAAACACTATCCACATTGACCCCACCCCCTGTGCTTTTGGTGGCCGAAGGCCACCAAATGTACAGGGCTTATTAAAGTTGATAAAAACCGTGCACGGAACGCACTGCGTTAAGTGGGCGCGCACGCCTCGAATGGCGTAAAGTAACTTAGCATTTAAAAAACCGTACAAATTCACTGAAAAAACCATAGGTTTCACACACGTTATAGTTAGGAATTAGCATTTAAAAAACCTTGCAAATTCACTGAAAAAACCATAGGTTTCACACATGTTATAGTTAGCGGAAATTTTACTGATAAAAAACCAATGAAATTGCCCCGTTATAGTTAGTGCTGGCAACTATAACTCACGCGACCACAATCTTCTGCTGATGACATATGTGTCTTTATAAAAAAAAATATTTGTAATATATGTATAGCTAAAAATGTATGGAAGAAGACATGGGCAAATAAGTGTCTAAATACAGTATTAGCATCAGCAGAGGATTGCGGTCGCGTGAGTTATAGTTGCCAGCACTAACTATAACGGGGCAATTTCATTGGTTTTTTATCAGTAAAATTTCCGCTAACTATAACATGTGTGAAACCTATGGTTTTTTCAGTGAATATATATATACTTTCTCTGTCCGCTTTCTATTGCCATAACCCTCAGCCAATGAGAACGCGCCCCCCCAACCTGGACTGTTTAAAGGTATTGGGGAGAGGGAGCAGATTGTCTGCTGAGAGGGTTGCCTGGCAACGATGAAATCCACCATGCAGATCCCGCAGAATAAAGGGAACAGGCGAGTCAAAAATGGCATTATCATGTGCTAGGGCGGGTCACTGTACCTTGCTCTGTATTTTAGACTGTCTTGTTCCTGACAGCGGGAGCCTCAGCACAGCAACACGAGGATCGTTGGGCAGGAAAGCGGCAAGTACTATCTGGAAGAACTTTCTCTGTCCGCTTTCTATTGCCATAACCCTCAGCCAATGAGAATCCTCGGCAGGATTTTTAACAAAAGCCCCGCGAAAACTTACAGCTTGGAGCACACAGCAAACACCCGGCATTGAGGAAGGCAACCGCCGAAACGCGTCTGCCAGGGGCTGATAGTGTGGACATCGCGAAGATTGCTTTGTGTATCCTGGTGGCATTAAACCTGAGTTTGGCAACCCCAGCATGTGTCAGACCCGTTTTTAATTAAGCGGGCTTGGAGGAGTATGTGATAGCGGAGGTCGGCTCCGCTTTCTGGCACGCCCCTCGTTCAGGAGCTCCGCGTATGCCGGCAAATCCTTTGGTCTATGGTGCATGGAAAGCACAACGCGGCGCCCCCCCAACCTGGACTGTTTAAAGGTATTGGGGAGAGGGAGCAGATTGTCTGCTGAGAGGGTTGCCTGGCAACGATGAAATCCACCATGCAGATCCCGCAGAATAAAGGGAACAGGCGAGTCAAAAATGGCATTATCATGTGCTAGGGCGGGTCACTGTACCTTGCTCTGTATTTTAGACTGTCTTGTTCCTGACAGCGGGAGCCTCAGCACAGCAACACGAGGATCGTTGGGCAGGAAAGCGGCAAGTACTATCTGGAAGAACTTTCTCTGTCCGCTTTCTATTGCCATAACCCTCAGCCAATGAGAATCCTCGGCAGGATTTTTAACAAAAGCCCCGCGAAAACTTACAGCTTGGAGCACACAGCAAACACCCGGCATTGAGGAAGGCAACCGCCGAAACGCGTCTGCCAGGGGCTGATAGTGTGGACATCGCGAAGATTGCTTTGTGTATCCTGGTGGCATTAAACCTGAGTTTGGCAACCCCAGCATGTGTCAGACCCGTTTTTAATTAAGCGGGCTTGGAGGAGTATGTGATAGCGGAGGTCGGCTCCGCTTTCTGGCACGCCCCTCGTTCAGGAGCTCCGCGTATGCCGGCAAATCCTTTGGTCTATGGTGCATGGAAAGCACAACGCGGCGCCCCCCCAACCTGGACTGTTTAAAGGTATTGGGGAGAGGGAGCAGATTGTCTGCTGAGAGGGTTGCCTGGCAACGATGAAATCCACCATGCAGATCCCGCAGAATAAAGGGAACAGGCGAGTCAAAAATGGCATTATCATGTGCTAGGGCGGGTCACTGTACCTTGCTCTGTATTTTAGACTGTCTTGTTCCTGACAGCGGGAGCCTCAGCACAGCAACACGAGGATCGTTGGGCAGGAAAGCGGCAAGTACTATCTGGAAGAACTTTCTCTGTCCGCTTTCTATTGCCATAACCCTCAGCCAATGAGAATCCTCGGCAGGATTTTTAACAAAAGCCCCGCGAAAACTTACAGCTTGGAGCACACAGCAAACACCCGGCATTGAGGAAGGCAACCGCCGAAACGCGTCTGCCAGGGGCTGATAGTGTGGACATCGCGAAGATTGCTTTGTGTATCCTGGTGGCATTAAACCTGAGTTTGGCAACCCCAGCATGTGTCAGACCCGTTTTTAATTAAGCGGGCTTGGAGGAGTATGTGATAGCGGAGGTCGGCTCCGCTTTCTGGCACGCCCCTCGTTCAGGAGCTCCGCGTATGCCGGCAAATCCTTTGGTCTATGGTGCATGGAAAGCACAACGCGGCGCCCCCCCAACCTGGACTGTTTAAAGGTATTGGGGAGAGGGAGCAGATTGTCTGCTGAGAGGGTTGCCTGGCAACGATGAAATCCACCATGCAGATCCCGCAGAATAAAGGGAACAGGCGAGTCAAAAATGGCATTATCATGTGCTAGGGCGGGTCACTGTACCTTGCTCTGTATTTTAGACTGTCTTGTTCCTGACAGCGGGAGCCTCAGCACAGCAACACGAGGATCGTTGGGCAGGAAAGCGGCAAGTACTATCTGGAAGAACTTTCTCTGTCCGCTTTCTATTGCCATAACCCTCAGCCAATGAGAATCCTCGGCAGGATTTTTAACAAAAGCCCCGCGAAAACTTACAGCTTGGAGCACACAGCAAACACCCGGCATTGAGGAAGGCAACCGCCGAAACGCGTCTGCCAGGGGCTGATAGTGTGGACATCGCGAAGATTGCTTTGTGTATCCTGGTGGCATTAAACCTGAGTTTGGCAACCCCAGCATGTGTCAGACCCGTTTTTAATTAAGCGGGCTTGGAGGAGTATGTGATAGCGGAGGTCGGCTCCGCTTTCTGGCACGCCCCTCGTTCAGGAGCTCCGCGTATGCCGGCAAATCCTTTGGTCTATGGTGCATGGAAAGCACAACGCGGCGCCCCCCCAACCTGGACTGTTTAAAGGTATTGGGGAGAGGGAGCAGATTGTCTGCTGAGAGGGTTGCCTGGCAACGATGAAATCCACCATGCAGATCCCGCAGAATAAAGGGAACAGGCGAGTCAAAAATGGCATTATCATGTGCTAGGGCGGGTCACTGTACCTTGCTCTGTATTTTAGACTGTCTTGTTCCTGACAGCGGGAGCCTCAGCACAGCAACACGAGGATCGTTGGGCAGGAAAGCGGCAAGTACTATCTGGAAGAACTTTCTCTGTCCGCTTTCTATTGCCATAACCCTCAGCCAATGAGAATCCTCGGCAGGATTTTTAACAAAAGCCCCGCGAAAACTTACAGCTTGGAGCACACAGCAAACACCCGGCATTGAGGAAGGCAACCGCCGAAACGCGTCTGCCAGGGGCTGATAGTGTGGACATCGCGAAGATTGCTTTGTGTATCCTGGTGGCATTAAACCTGAGTTTGGCAACCCCAGCATGTGTCAGACCCGTTTTTAATTAAGCGGGCTTGGAGGAGTATGTGATAGCGGAGGTCGGCTCCGCTTTCTGGCACGCCCCTCGTTCAGGAGCTCTGCGTATGCCGGCAAATCCTTTGGTCTATGGTGCATGGAAAGCACAACGCGGCGCCCCCCCAACCTGGACTGTTTAAAGGTATTGGGGAGAGGGAGCAGATTGTCTGCTGAGAGGGTTGCCTGGCAACGATGAAATCCACCATGCAGATCCCGCAGAATAAAGGGAACAGGCGAGTCAAAAATGGCATTATCCTGTGCTAGGGCGGGTCACTGTACCTTGCTCTGTATTTTAGACTGTCTTGTTCCTGACAGCGGGAGCCTCAGCACAGCAACACGAGGATCGTTGGGCAGGAAAGCGGCAAGTACTATCTGGAAGAACTTTCTCTGTCCGCTTTCTATTGCCATAACCCTCAGCCAATGAGAATCCTCGGCAGGATTTTTAACAAAAGCCCCGCGAAAACTTACAGCTTGGAGCACACAGCAAACACCCGGCATTGAGGAAGGCAACCGCCGAAACGCGTCTGCCAGGGGCTGATAGTGTGGACATCGCGAAGATTGCTTTGTGTATCCTGGTGGCATTAAACCTGAGTTTGGCAACCCCAGCATGTGTCAGACCCGTTTTTAATTAAGCGGGCTTGGAGGAGTATATATATATATATATATATATATATATTAGCTACTGGCGGTCGCCAGTAGGTAGTTATAGTTAGGACCACGTTTCCATAGGAAAACCTCAACATTCTATTTTGAATAACTTTGGCGCCGGTCGACGAATCCTCGCGAATTTCTCAAAATAGGTGGGGCGCTACGCTCCGCTCCTACCCTGAAAGTCTCGGGGGGATCCGTCAAGCGGGGGCTGAGATAAAAGGGGGGTCCCAAAACGCGTTTTTCCCATGCATTTTTCCATAGGACCTTTAGAACGAGCTACAGCCCGAACGGCTGAACAGAATTACTCAAAATTTGGCAGAGAGGTAGTCCCTAGGTCAAGGAAGTGCCTTTTGTAGGTTTGGTGTAAATCTGTTCAGTAGATTCTGAGAAAATAGCCTTTAAATCAATATATATATCTGAGCCCGCTTACGGTACGCTTACCGTACGCTTACGGTAAGCGTACGGTGGCGTGCGCGAGCGCGATTCTGATTGGCTCTTAGATCTTAGTAAACATTCGAATCGGCCGAAACCAGGAAGCGGCGGCCGCCATTTTGTGTATTTCACTCTGAAAAAAAAGAGTGAAAACAAGGAAAGGGGGCAATGAGGAGAGTTACAGACCCCCTAACAATTGTAAGGGGGTCAAAGAAGGACAGAAAAGTACAAAAAAAACATTTATTGATTTTAAAAAAAATCACGGGGTACGCGTACGGTAAGCTTACGGTAAGCGTACGGTAAAAAAAAAAAATAATAAATAAATGAAAAGCAGATTTAAGAGTTTAGAAATTAGGGAGCTCTAAAAAGAGCTGTTGTGTTTATGGAGTCATTTTTTTAGTGGTACCTACAAGTAAGTACCGATAAGGTTCAAGAGGAAGACTCTGTTCCCTTCATCATTGAAGTGCACACCATCTCCTCTATAAATGTCTTGCATGTCGTAACGCAAGTTGTTGTGGTAAATGGCACCCATACCATAGTCACGGAGGAAAGCAGAAACAGATTTGTTGACGTGCTTTCTTGCTTTGTCAATCTGAGGACAGAAATGATTGGACCAGTTCCATTTTTGCCTTTGGCATATGTTGGAAAACACAAAGGCAGTTTTAGGGAAAAGTGTAAACAGTTGTGCAAAGGTGTCCTTCATAAGCATTTCCAGACCTACCCCAGTCAAAGTGCCTAGGTCATTGCCACCACAGTGCACTATTATGAGGTCAGGGTGTTGGATTTGAATGAAGGATTTCACCAATGGCATCAATTGGTGCCACTTTAACCCTCTCTGACCAATCCATTTAATGTCTACATTTGGCAAAGCAAGGTCTCTCACCATATCTGTTTTCTCTGCAAACTTTTCACTCCAGAAGACATAGCTGTGCCCTACAATCCACACTGTGAACATCTTCAAAGGAGAACTGGATGCTCTCAGGAGGTGTCTTTCAGTAGAATGGCAATATGAAAAGAAAGACAGTTTGGAAATGGAGGCATACATATTTTTTACAAAACAAAAAGAACTGATTGGCTGTTTCATACCATTCTAGAAAAAAAACTAGGCTGTATGTGAAAATTAAAAGAAGCATGTTTTGTATTGGTACAAAAAAATGTGTAACCAAAGAACAGTACTATGGATTTGCTGTTAGGTTTGAAAAGTCAAGCACTCTTGCTCTGTGGAATTGAAACATTGTGTGTCGAACTTCTGACCTAACTGCACACAGCAGTGTTCCATGAGCTGTTGCTATGGTAGCAGGCAGAAGTCAAGTTGGGGGAAGGGTACTAGGCAGAAGTCAAGTTGGGGGCAGGGTACTTTTGGAAAAGGGTTGGTTTTCAACCAATAGAAATGTGTCATTACATTTGAAAAAAAGGGGGAAGCACTGAGATTTGAAACTTACATGTATATGTGTGGAAAAATAGAGGGAAAGTTTGCCATTATCTGGTTCTGCTGAGAGGAGAGAGGTGTAGAGAACAGAGATCCTGGCTCTGATAATCTGCTGTTTGAGTGTCACATTTCTTTCACAACTAACTAATTTTAAAGGTGAGTTTACAGTTTGAGAGGGGATGTATGTGGTAACTTAAGAAATGAATAATAGAAATAGGAATTGTTTTTGTTGTAGTTACACATGGTGGTTTCATAATGTGTCAGTCTGTAAAAGTGATTTTCACTTGGCCCGAAAAAAAAAGAGCAGTAAGTGTGCTTTCAAATTGGCAAAGAAATTTCGTTTTGGCACTAATGTGAAAACATGACTCTGTGTGCATAGAAGAATTATAGGCAGAGATTTATTGCGTCTTGCTCTGGTGATTTCACAGTTGCAGTAGATGGAAAGGGGGAGCGAATTTTGGGGGGAAGAAGCAGAGGCTTAGCACACACCCATGTGCTTGCCATGTATAGTCATGCACAGTAATTAGAAGCGAGTGGGGTTTTCAGGTTTAAGTCTGTAATGCAAATACATTCAGCATCACTAAGGCTGGTTGCCCCTGCTGGAGTGTAGGCAGTCACAGAGAATACACACGGTGGTGGTCTGAAAAAAAAACAGCTGGGACATGTGCATTTAAATAAATTTAAAAAAAAGGTTTCAGAATGTGTCAGTCTGTAAAAGTGATTTCAAATTGTAAAAAGAGATTTTCACTTGGCCCGAAAAAAAAAGAGCAGTAAGTGTGCTTTCAAATTGGCAAAGAAATTTCGTTTTGGCACTAATGTGAAAACATGACTCTGTGTGCATAGAAGAATTATAGGCAGAGATTTATTGCGTCTTGCTCTGGTGATTTCACAGTTGCAGTAGATGGAAAAGAGGAGCGAATTTTTGGGGGAAGAAGCAGAGGCTTAGCACACACCCATGTGCTT
The DNA here is from genome assembly GCF_964204655.1 of Triturus cristatus. Taxonomy (NCBI): domain Eukaryota; kingdom Metazoa; phylum Chordata; class Amphibia; order Caudata; family Salamandridae; genus Triturus; species Triturus cristatus. The sequence goes on from NC_140581.1 coordinate 1,163,356,185, forward strand.
GCCATGTATAGTCATGCACAGTAATTAGAAGCGAGTGGGGTTTTCAGGTTTAAGTCTGTAATGCAAATACATTCAGCATCACTAAGGCTGGTTGCCCCTGCTGGAGTGTAGGCAGTCACAGAGAATACACACGGTGGTGGTCTGAAAAAAAAACAGCTTGGACATGTGCATTTAAATAAATTTAAAAAAAAGGTTTCAGAATGTGTCAGTCTGTAAAAGTGATTTCAAATTGTAAAAAGAGATTTTCACTTGGCCCAAAAAAAAAGAGCAGTAAGTGTGCTTTCAAATTGGCAAAGAAATTTCGTTTTGGCACTAATGTGAAAACATGACTCTGTGTGCATAGAAGAATTATAGGCAGAGATTTATTGCGTCTTGCTCTGGTGATTTCACATTTGCAGTAGATGGAAAGGGGGAGCGAATTTTTGGGGGAAGAAGCAGAGGCTTAGCACACACCCATGTGCTTGCCATGTATAGTCATGCACAGTAATTAGAAGCGAGTGGGGTTTTCAGGTTTAAGTCTGTAATGCAAATACATTCAGCATCACTAAGGCTGGTTGCCCCTGCTGGAGTGTAGGCAGTCACAGAGAATACACACGGTGGTGGTCTGAAAAAAAAACAGCTTGGACATGTGCATTTAAATACATTTAAAAAAAAAGGATTCAGAATGTGTCAGTCTGTAAAAGTGATTTCAAATTGTAAAAAGAGATTTTCACTTGGCCCGAAAAAAAAAGAGCAGTAAGTGTGCTTTCAAATTGGCAAAGAAATTTCGTTTTGGCACTAATGTGAAAACATGACTCTGTGTGCATAGAAGAATTATAGGCAGAGATTTATTGCGTCTTGCTCTGGTGATTTCACAGTTGCAGTAGATGGAAAAGAGGAGCGAATTTTTGGGGGAAGAAGGCGAGGCTTAGCACACACCCATGTGCTTGCCATGTATAGTCATGCACAGTAATTAGAAGCGAGTGGGGTTTTCAGGTTTAAGTCTGTAATGCAAATACATTCAGCATCACTAAGGCTGGTTGCCCCTGCTGGAGTGTAGGCAGTCACAGAGAATACACACGGTGGTGGTCTGAAAAAAAAACAGCTTGGACATGTGCATTTAAATAAATTTAAAAAAAAGGTTTCAGAATGTGTCAGTCTGTAAAAGTGATTTCAAATTGTAAAAAGAGATTTTCACTTGGCCCGAAAAAAAAAGAGCAGTAAGTGTGCTTTCAAATTGGCAAAAAAATTTCGTTTTGGCACTAATGTGAAAACATGACTCTGTGTGCATAGAAGAATTATAGGCAGAGATTTATTGCGTCTTGCTCTGGTGATTTCACAGTTGCAGTAGATGGAAAAGAGGAGCGAATTTTTGGGGGAAGAAGCAGAGGCTTAGCACACACCCATGTGCTTGCCATGTATAGTCATGCACAGTAATTAGAAGCGAGTGGGGTTTTCAGGTTTAAGTCTGTAATGCAAATACATTCAGCATCACTAAGGCTGGTTGCCCCTGCTGGAGTGTAGGCAGTCACAGAGAATACACACGGTGGTGGTCTGAAAAAAAAACAGCTTGGACATGTGCATTTAAATAAATTTAAAAAAAAGGTTTCAGAATGTGTCAGTCTGTAAAAGTGATTTCAAATTGTAAAAAGAGATTTTCACTTGGCCCGAAAAAAAAAGAGCAGTAAGTGTGCTTTCAAACTGGCAAAGAAATTTCGTTTTGGCACTAATGTGAAAACATGACTCTGTGTGCATAGAAGAATTATAGGCAGAGATTTATTGCGTCTTGCTCTGGTGATTTCACAGTTGCAGTAGATGGAAAGGGGGAGCGAATTTTTGGGGGAAGAAGCAGAGGCTTAGCACACACCCATGTGCTTGCCATGTATAGTCATGCACAGTAATTAGAAGCGAGTGGGGTTTTCAGGTTTAAGTCTGTAATGCAAATACATTCAGCATCACTAAGGCTGGTTGCCCCTGCTGGAGTGTAGGCAGTCACAGAGAATACACACGGTGGTGGTCTGAAAAAAAACCAGCTTGGACATGTGCATTTAAATAAATTTAAAAAAAAGGATTCAGAATGTGTCAGTCTGTAAAAGTGATTTCAAATTGTAAAAAGAGATTTTCACTTGGCCCGAAAAAAAAAGAGCAGTAAGTGTGCTTTCAAATTGGCAAAGAAATTTCGTTTTGGCACTAATGTGAAAACATGACTCTGTGTGCATAGAAGAATTATAGGCAGAGATTTATTGCGTCTTGCTCTGGTGATTTCACAGTTGCAGTAGATGGAAAGGGGGAGCGAATTTTTGGGGGAAGAAGCAGAGGCTTAGCACACACCCATGTGCTTGCCATGTATAGTCATGCACAGTAATTAGAAGCGAGTGGGGTTTTCAGGTTTAAGTCTGTAATGCAAATACATTCAGCATCACTAAGGCTGGTTGCCCCTGCTGGAGTGTAGGCAGTCACAGAGAATACACACGGTGGTGGTCTGAAAAAAAAACAGCTTGGACATGTGCATTTAAATAAATTTAAAAAAAAGGTTTCAGAATGTGTCAGTCTGTAAAAGTGATTTCAAATTGTAAAAAGAGATTTTCACTTGGCCCGAAAAAAAAAGAGCAGTAAGTGTGCTTTCAAATTGGCAAAAAAATTTCGTTTTGGCACTAATGTGAAAACATGACTCTGTGTGCATAGAAGAATTATAGGCAGAGATTTATTGCGTCTTGCTCTGGTGATTTCACATTTGCAGTAGATGGAAAGGGGGAGAGAATTTTTGGGGGAAGAAGCAGAGGCTTAGCACACACCCATGTGCTTGCCATGTATAGTCATGCACAGTAATTAGAAGCGAGTGGGGTTTTCAGGTTTAAGTCTGTAATGCAAATACATTCAGCATCACTAAGGCTGGTTGCCCCTGCTGGAGTGTAGGCAGTCACAGAGAATACACACGGTGGTGGTCTGAAAAAAAAACAGCTTGGACATGTGCATTTAAATAAATTTAAAAAAAAGGTTTCAGAATGTGTCAGTCTGTAAAAGTGATTTCAAATTGTAAAAAGAGATTTTCACTTGGCCCGAAAAAAAAAGAGCAGTAAGTGTGCTTTCAAATTGGCAAAGAAATTTCGTTTTGGCACTAATGTGAAAACATGACTCTGTGTGCATAGAAGAATTATAGGCAGAGATTTATTGCGTCTTGCTCTGGTGATTTCACAGTTGCAGTAGATGGAAAGGGGGAGCGAATTTTTGGGGGAAGAAGCAGAGGCTTAGCACACACCCATGTGCTTGCCATGTATAGTCATGCACAGTAATTAGAAGCGAGTGGGGTTTTCAGGTTTAAGTCTGTAATGCAAATACATTCAGCATCACTAAGGCTGGTTGCCCCTGCTGGAGTGTAGGCAGTCACAGAGAATACACACGGTGGTGGTCTGAAAAAAAAACAGCTTGGACATGTGCATTTAAATAAATTTTAAAAAAAAGGATTCAGAATGTGTCAGTCTGTAAAAGTGATTTCAAATTGTAAAAAGAGATTTTCACTTGGCCCGAAAAAAAAAGAGCAGTAAGTGTGCTTTCAAATTGGCAAAGAAATTTCGTTTTGGCACTAATGTGAAAACATGACTCTGTGTGCATAGAAGAATTATAGGCAGAGATTTATTGCGTCTTGCTCTGGTGATTTCACAGTTGCAGTAGATGGAAAAGAGGAGCGAATTTTTGGGGGAAGAAGCAGAGGCTTAGCACACACCCATGTGCTTGCCATGTATAGTCATGCACAGTAATTAGAAGCGAGTGGGGTTTTCAGGTTTAAGTCTGTAATGCAAATACATTCAGCATCACTAAGGCTGGTTGCCCCTGCTGGAGTGTAGGCAGTCACAGAGAATACACACGGTGGTGGTCTGAAAAAAAAACAGCTTGGACATGTGCATTTAAATAAATTTAAAAAAAAGGTTTCAGAATGTGTCAGTCTGTAAAAGTGATTTCAAATTGTAAAAAGAGATTTTCACTTGGCCCGAAAAAAAAAGAGCAGTAAGTGTGCTTTCAAATTGGCAAAGAAATTTCGTTTTGGCACTAATGTGAAAACATGACTCTGTGTGCATAGAAGAATTATAGGCAGAGATTTATTGCGTCTTGCTCTGGTGATTTCACAGTTGCAGTAGATGGAAAGGGGGAGCGATTTTTTGGGGGAAGAAGCAGAGGCTTAGCACACACCCATGTGCTTGCCATGTATAGTCATGCACAGTAATTAGAAGCGAGTGGGGTTTTCAGGTTTAAGTCTGTAATGCAAATACATTCAGCATCACTAAGGCTGGTTGCCCCTGCTGGAGTGTAGGCAGTCACAGAGAATACACATGGTGGTGGTCTGAAAAAACAGCTTGGTTTCATAATGTGACAGTTTGTAAAAGAGATTTTCACTTGCCCAAAAAAAAGAGCAGTTTGTGTGCATTCAAATTGGCAAAGAAATTTCGTTTTGTGACTATTGTGAAAAGAAATGTAGTAATATATTTAAATACAATAAAGGATTTTTTTTTTTGTTTTTTTCAGGTATTACTGAAGAACAGTGAACAAAATTTAAGATGCCTACAAAATCTCGAGTTCAAAAAACGCTAAAAAAAAAACTATATTTGAAGACAACTGGAGGACCAAAGTTAGTAGAAGATGCTGATGTTGGGAAAAAGAAAAAATCTTCTGGTAAGCAAAAAAAACAATTTCTAAACAAAATATTCAAAACAAAGAAAAATGTACAAAATGTCTGTTCTCGGAAAAATGTAATAAAAAATAGAGAACAGCAAAAAATTGAGAATTTAGTTAATGCAAATATACCTTCTGCAATTGAAAAGTTTAACATAAACAGAAAAACAGCATTTAAAGAGATACGTAGAAAAATGTTTCAGAGAAGAGTTATGTCCAATTTGATAAAGGATATAAAGAAATATAAGCAAAAGGCTAAATATTACAAGAGAAAAAAAGAAATTGAAGCCATTGCAGCAAAAGCATTAGAATTAAAAAGGAAACTATTCATATTAATTTTGAATAGGATGCGTACATTAGATAAAATGGTTAATGTACTGAAATCACAAAGCAAAAGCAAAAGAGTAGTGAACAGAACAAACTTTTGTAAAGTGTTTTTAGGAAAGTGGATGCATAGTTCAAGTAGTGAACCTTTTTTTAATGAAGAGAGCTATTTTCAAAGTAATAGTTTGCTGCATGCAGTTGACACCAGAGGTCGTTCATACGAAGTAAAAAATGGTTGCATAATGGAGAAGGAGATAATGGTTCCAAGAGATGAGGTACAAGTGATGGCAGATGAGGCAATGGGGAGACGTCCTAAAGCCCCAGTGTACACTTGGAATTGTAGTAGTATTTGCACTGTGCGTCAGGAATCTATTGACAGATTTCGAGAGTTTCTAAGAGAATATAGTAAAAAAAGTGTAAAACAAAAGATTAAGGTGCTTCAAAGTCTGGATCCATGCAGAGTGAGAGAGAATACTGGTTTGCAGGGTCATTCTCTTGCTTGTCTATCTAGAAAAGTGTGCAATAGTGTTTTCCATCATTTTAGGATGCTGGCTGTTCATCATACTGAAATGAGAAAGTTTGTGAGACGGTTGTATTTTGCCAAAAGTCCAGCAATAAAGTTAAATGAATTGAATAGGGCTCTGTTCCGAGGAACGGTATCAGATGTAGAGAAGGTTGTTGATGAAATTCAGTTTTGTTACTTTGGTCCTGAACAAAACAGTGCAGAGAAGGACACAGTAAATGAGGCAGAAGTGGAAGAGAATGTAGAACCTTGTGTAAGTAAGACATTTAATGATCACATAACAAAATTTGCAATAATCTCTAATGAAAGACCAAATGTTACTTGTATTTGTTGCCGCAGAACTCATTATAGAAAACAAACTAGGAATGTTGATCTCTACAGAAAGAGTGAAAATGAAGATAATTATAAGTGGATGGATTTTGCCACATATATATTTCTTGAAAATTGTTTTGAATTGGGTGAAGATCAGCGTATTTGTAAATACTGCTACAACAAGTTAGAGGAAAATAGAATGCCGACCAGAGCTGTACATAATAATTTAGAATTGGATGCTATTCCTGCTGAACTTTCTGAATTAAATACATATGAGTCTATACTCATTCAATGTGTTCATCCGTTCCAGACCATAGTACGTATGGAGCCCAAAACTGGTAAATTACCTCCTTCAGATTTACTGAGAGGTTTAAAAGGTAGAGTGGTGTATTTGCCCTTGGATTTGAAAAAAAATATGGAAACTATTGATGCGGATACTTTGGAAACTGAACCATTAATTATTCTGGTTAATGGTGTACCTACAAAGAATAAGAAGATTTGGCAGGAGCTGGTAGATGTGCGGAAAGTACAAAGAGCAAATTTGTATTTGAAAAAAAATAACAAATGGTATGAATCAATTTATATAGAAGAAGAAGAAGAAGAAGAAGATTTACAAGGAGACACAGAAACACCAACTGGACAAATTGAAAAAGTGGACAAGTCAAAGGAAGAAGAAATTTATGAACATTTTAGCATACATCCTCTCCATTCGAAAGAAGTTATGGGAGACAATATTGATCTCTTTCAGATGAAGAAAGCAAAAGGAAATCCCGTGAGTGTATGGGAGGAGAGCTTGGAAGCTCGATGTTTTCCCCAGCTGTTTCCTAAAGGAAAAGGAGGACGATACGATGAACGTCCAGAACAGATTCCAGCTTCAGAGTATCGAACTACAAGACTATATGCTGAAGATCCCAGATTTCGACAAAGTATTCCTTATTTGTTCCATCTTTTATTTGAAAGCGACTTGTCTGCACTGTCTTATGCAGTAAATCACATTTTAAAAAGTGGAGTACATTTACAAAATGTGTCTGCTAAGGATTTTATGGAGAAAGTGCAGCACCGAGATGATCATTTGGAAACACAACTGATCAATCTTATGGCTTGTCAGCGTGGGACAAATGAATATTGGTACCGACGCCATGGTGAACTAAAATGCATGTTACGCAATTTAGGAACACCAACATGGTTCCTTACCCTAAGCTGTGCCGAGTACGCTTGGGATGATTTACTGGATTTTCTACGAGAGGCCAATTCAAACATTAAAAACATCGAATACAAGACAGCAGGAGAACTGTGCTCATTGGATCCGGTTAATGTTTGCAGATATTTCAATCATAGATTTGAGGCTATGATGTCCTTCATCTGCAATAAAAAAAATCCACCCCTTGGAGAAGTAGTGGATTTCTTTTGGAGAAAAGAGTACCAGGCAAGAGGTGCTCCTCATATTCATATGCTGCTGTGGATCAAGGATGCCCCAAAGTTTGGAACAGATACTGATGAAGCAGTGTTATCTTACATTGAAGAATATGCAACATGTGCTATACCAAAAAGCACAGAAGAGAACAAGTTAAAGGAGCAAGTTCTACGTTTCCAAAGTCATCGGTGTGGAAAATACTGTCGACGGAAATACAAGAGCAAAGAAAAATACTACACTAAATGTCGATTTGGATTTCCTAGACCTGTTCTTACAAATGGAAGAGTCAACAGTTTTATGTCAGCTGTGAGACATACTATCACAAGAAAATCACCTAAGAATACCTACAACCTTAAAAGAAAAGAAGAATCAAAAAATATAAATGACTACAACCCAGTCATTTTATCCATGTGGAACGCTAACATGGATATACAGTATGTTGCTGACAATTCCATTGCTGTTGCTCGATATGTAACGTCTTACATTACGAAATCAGAAAAAACAGAATTGAAGGAAATGTGGGAAGAGATTTCTCACGAGAAGACTGTCAGTAAGAAGCTGTACAGTTTCAGTTTGAAGATGTTATCGCATCGAGAAATTGGATCCTACGAATGTTCAGATAGGTTATCTTCTGCAAGTCTCTACTCGAAGTCAAGAAGAATAATTTGGGCAAGTTTAGGCCTTGCAGCAATGAGAAATCGGGTACTGAAATCTGTTGGAGAAATTGAATATTTGGCTGAGAATGACCCAGAAAGTACAGACATATTGAAAACAAACATGTTGGACACATATTATCCCAAGAGAAGTCATCATCTGGAGAACATGTGTCTCTATGAAGTGTTACAGAACTACATTTATTCACGGAAAGCTGCAGAAGACATCAACAGTGGAAAATATAAAGTTGTTGGTGAAGAAGGATGTTTGGTGAAGCAAACCAAAGGAAGTTTGATAAATCACCGGAAGCTGAGTTGCGACACTACCGACAAGAAAGAATTTTACTACTTGGCTCTTTTACAGTTGTTTAAACCATGGCGTACAGAGGATGAACTACTGGGAGAATTCCAGAGCTATGAAGATTCTTTTAATGCTTGCAAAGACAGCATACAATGCAGTACATTCTCAACTTATCTGCAAATGTTAAATGAAGAAATTGAACAGGAAACTACAATTGCAGCAGAAATAGCTAGAGACAGTTCTCAGGACAGCCAAAGTTCAGGAACACACAGTCAAGATCCCCTAGGACAACCAATCGTTGAAAATGAAGCATCAATAGCCATGAATGAAGTGGAAACGGCTATGAATCAAGCTCAAGAAGAATTTATAGACTTAGAAAATTTGGAAAGACAACTGAATCAAGAGCAGCAACAAATTTATGAAGAGATCAAAAACAAAATTGATCACGGATTTCTACATATCAAAAAAGAGTGCTCATGCACATCATTTCATCCAATCAGGATGTATGTAAGCGGACAAGCTGGCACTGGAAAAAGTTTCCTAATTAAAGTCATCAGAAGCTACCTAAAGCAAAAAACGGATTCTACTTTGTCTTGTGTGGTTACTGCTCCAACTGGGTTAGCAGCATATAACATAAAAGGAATCACCTTACATCGTTTGCTAATGTTACCAGTGGAGCATGAGAACAAAATACAATTCAACAAGCTAACTGGAGAAGCATCCTTGGAAGTTTCACGAGTATTGAAGAAGATGCAAGTTCTCATTATTGATGAGGTGAGCATGGTATCAAACTTAATGCTTGCCTTTGTGCATTTAAGAATGCAGCAAATTTTGAAGACAGACTATGACGTGTTATTTGGTGGAAAACACGTCATAGTTTTTGGGGATCTTTTGCAACTTACTCCAGTTAAAGGACAACCAGTGTTTAATACTGTGACACATGAAGACACAAAGAAGTCATTGGGAAGCATTGGAAATACAAATATTTGGTCCTTCTTTGAGTACAAGGAACTTACAACTAATATGAGGCAAGCAAACGATGAAGAATATGGAAGTATTCTGAAAGATATCAGGATTGGACTACTCACAGATGTTGGGAAAAAAGCATTACAGAGTCGGCTGCTACATAATTTATTTCCAAAGGAAGAAATAGTTGCAGAGAAAATATACAAGAATATTGCAGAAAACAAAAGTGTCATCTGCTTAATGCCAACTCTACGTGAATGCTCAATATTTAATGAGGAGCTTTTGAAATTGGAAAAGGAAGACATCAGGAAATTGGAAGCAGTGGACAAAATTGAGGATGGAAGAATTACAGTCACAGTAACAGGCAAACTGAAAAATAAATTGGACTCACTAGAGAAGAACATCTCCAAAACAGCAGGATTAGAAAAAAATCTTTATGTTTGCATGAACTGTAGAGTGTTTTTAAGGAGAAATTTGGATGTTGAGAAAGGCTTAGTGAATGGAGCGATGGGAAGAGTTGTGGGTTTTATTAATTATCAGAAAAAAGAAGGAATTGAATGTTTACAGATAAAATTTGATCAGATAGAGGAAGTTAAAGACATTTGTCGTTGTTCAGTTCGTTTCATGCTTGTGAAAGACTTATATGTACGTAGGAAGCAGTTTCCGTTTTCACTAGCATATGCTGTAACTATCCACAAGTCTCAAGGATTGACTGTAGATTGTGCATTTGTGAACATTGGTTCAACTGTGTTCAAAGAAGGTATGGCATATGTAGCTTTGTCACGAGTCAAAACATTATCAGGTTTATTCATGATAGACTTTGATGACTCAAAAGTTAGTGCTGATACAAACTGTGTAAAGGAGTATAATAGATTAAGAAGAAGCTATGCTCCTCATTTAGGTCAGTATCCTGTGTTGGAGAAACGTGTAGTTTCTCGTAAAAGGAGAAATGAGAATATCTGTAATGAAGATGTAGAGAAGAGGAAAAAAAAGAGGAGTGATGTAATTGCAAGCAAAAAGAATAAGGAAAATGAAGAACAGGTTGTAGGATGTCATTTTGAAAATAGCTCTGGTGTCAACTGCTACGCTAATGTAGTGCTGAATGTTGCATTTTATCTGGAAAGTTTGCAAGAGCAGATAATAGTAAATCAGGGAAAAAGATTCTGTTCAGAGCTCAGTCTCCTTTTTCAAAAGCTGAGTAAAGATAAAACTCAAATAAAAAGTGCTACTGAAATTAGAAAACTTTTAGATGTATGTTCAGGACGAACACAGTTTTCTCAAAATGAACAGCAAGATGCACACGAATTTTTGATGTATTTTCTTCAGGTAGTGGAAGAAGAAGGAGTTCCCATTGACATTTTTTTTGGTCTCTCTTATAAATGGGAACATAGTTGTGATAATTGTTATAATATATGTGGCTCTATTGTTGATAATGAAAGGTTTATTTATTTGACATTGCCAGAGAGTAAAACAGTCACTTTTGCAAAATTAGTTAAAGATGCTAATCATAGCATGAAATGTGGTGAGTGTAATTCTGACATGTTTTCAACATTAATTTTAAGGGAATACGGACAGTATGTAATTTTAATGATGCAACGATGTAGAGCTGATGGATCAAAATTGGATACTTTAATAAAGAAGTTTACAGGACAGCAATTATCAATTTCAGGAAAAACTTTTGTAACTGTTGCAATAATTTTCCATGATGGACCTACTGTTACTTCTGGACATTACACAGTTTATCTAAAATGTGAAAAAGGATGGACACTGTGTAATGATTCCCAATTGATTTTCAAACAACGTTTGCCTTTTGATTTAGCAAATTCCTATCTAATCTTCCTGAAACCTAAATTTTAGAGAGATTTGGCAAGATCTGGACAAAATAATTTTACCATTTTACTGGATTACCATTGCAATTTTGTAGAAAAAAGATTTTTAAAATTATCATTTGGCCTAAAGGAAAGATAACCAATTGTAATGTGGACTTTTTTAAATTTTAATGCAATTTTCAAAAACCAATAATTTAGAGATAATCGGTAACTTCTGCACATTTTAAATTATGGAATGCTATTGGACTGCCATTGGAAATTTTTTCAAAAATGATTTAAAAAATTACTATTTGGCCATGTGGAAAAGTAAGCAATTCTATTGTGGACTAAATAAATTATTCAAAAACTTTTCGTGAACCAAAATGTTACAGAGAATTGGTGAGATCTGGACAGATTAAACTTTAGAATTTTAATGGTTTTCCCTTGGAAATTTATTCCAGGAAAAAAAAAAAATACTATTTGGCCTAAAGGAAATAAAATCAGATGTATTTTGGAGTTATTTGAGATATAATATTGTGATTATACTTCTGAAACAAACATATCAGACGGTATTTTAAAGAAAAAAGTATTGTTTTTAGATGATATTTTTTTAGAATAATATGCATTTCTGTAATGATAAGTTTAAGTGAGAAGACATTCTGGGCTTTTTTAATACAATCTTTGTGATTGTTAATTTTTTTTGCCCGCTGTAAAATGATGAATGCAATTGCTTTCACAATTAATAGTGAAATGCAATATATTCTGAAAACAGCAAAAATAAGGCAAAAATATTTTTTTGTAAAAAATGTAAATATGTGTATTGTATTATAAAATGGATAAAAAATATTAATACTTTTTTCTTTATTTTCAGATCGATATAGAAAATTTTCGGAAACTACAACCATTTTAAAAACTATTTTTAAAAAAAACAAATAAATAAATATTTTTTTGAGTGAGTATGGTAAGTTAAAAATAAAAATTGTAGTCTCTCAAGGACTTTGTAATGAGATAAATGATTTTTAGTGTTTTTTTTTAAAAAATAAAAAAAAGGTACGCTTACCGTACGCGTACGGTAAAAAAAAAAAAAAAAAGTTTTTAAAAAAAAAGAAAAAAAAAGATGAAAGATAAGGTTGGCTCTTAAAAGAACCGTTGTGTTCATGCAGGGACAGAGGAAAGAAAGATTGGGAATATTAGACGGTACGACAAGTGTGCTGATCTATTTTACTGTTCACCAGGGAAACACTGGTCTCCCTATAAGTAATTAGATCGTGACAAGTGGCGCACCGTACTTCAACCCTCGCAAACCGAGGGTTAATTTCCAGAGGGCCAGCAAAAGGAGATTCTCCCCCCACAGATGAAGGGCTCACCTGACCTGCAGAAGAAGGAGTCTGCCCTGCAGATGATGGTCCAGGCTGAGCTGCTGTGGATGTACTGGCTCGTCTTTCTGAAGAGTTACCTCCAAAAAGATGACCATGTGTCCTTCTGTGTACTTCCTGGAGGTGTCTCTTCATGGTGTGATTCCCAAAGGAATACTTCCTGTTAGGATTACCTCTAGAAAGTACACGCTTACACAGCTTGCAAGTAACTAAGGGCTCATTCACCTTTTGCTGGCCTTCTGGAAAAGTAAAATAATCCCAAACATAAGAAGGCTTTACTTTCCTCGCTCTCTGCCTCAAGACAGTGCTGCTGGTGCTAGCCTCACTCTCAGAAGAGCTCTGCTGTTCTGCCATCGTATCCCAAAGACAAACCAGCTCCTTCTCCCAAGGGATCACAAGCAGAAATGAGGGGAATGGGTGTGGTGTAGGAGAGTTCTAGAACTGAAAGTAGTTTCAACCAATCAAAAGTTGTGTTTCAAGATCACATGACCTACCGTACGCTTACGGTACGCTTACGGTACGCTTACGGCAAAAAGTACGCGTGCGCGTAAAAAAGACACGCGCTTGCGCGCATGCGCATAACAGTCACTCCCCGGCACTTCCGCGTAACGTACGCGTGTTGCGTAAGCGCGCACGCGTCCCACGCGCAGTACGCGCGGCTACGCAAAGTACGTAACTATACGCAAGCAGCGTAGATAGATTACGGGCGTTGCGTAAACCGTACGCTTACCGTGAGCTTACGGTACGCGTACTATAAAAAAAAATAAAAATAAAAAAAAATAAAAACTGGAAATAAATTTTACGTTTATTTTAAAAAATATATATAAAAAAAATATTTAAGGATTTTAAAAATTTAAGCATAGTCTTTATAAAAGATAAGAAAATTAAATTAAAAATATGTTTGAAAAAAATGAAGAATAAAAAAAAAAATAGCATTTAAAAAACCTTGCAAATTCACTGAAAAAACCATGGGTTTCACACACGTTATAGTTAGGAATTAGCATTTAAAAAACCTTGCAAATTCACTGAAAAAACCATGGGTTTCACACACGTTATAGTTAGGAATTAGCATTTAAAAAACCTTAGAAATTCACTGAAAAAACCATAGGTTTCACACACGTTATAGTTAGGAATTAGCATTTAAAAAACCTTAGAAATTCAGTGAAAAAACCATAGGTTTCACACATGTTATAGTTAGCTGGACATTTTACTCGTAAAAAACCAATGAAATTGCCCCGTTATAGTTAGTTCAGCTAACTATAACTCGCGCGCCCGCAATGAACTGCTGATGACGTCACATATTACATCACTCATGACATGGTCAGTGACATCACTCATGACATCACTGATGACATCTCAAATGACATCACTGATGACATCACTGATGACATCATCCAGTGAATGTGTGTTTTTCTGAAAATTAAATATGTTTTATATATGTGTATCTCAAGGTCGATGGAAGAATAAATGGGTATATAAGTGTCTAAATGGATGATTTGTTTTTGAAAAATTGATTGTGTTACTGACTGATTAAGTGTATCTCTCACTTTGTGTATAAGTGGCTGCATGGGTTGGTGAGTAGCTACATGGGTGTCTATATAGGTTATTAGTTGTTTTTTTGAGTATCAGTCTGAGTGTCTGTATGGTACGGTGGGGGGTATTACGTAGTGCATAGATGCATGAATGAGTGACTCACTGTTTGTATGTGTTGAAGACAGCATGTGTGCAGGACTGTATGGGTGGATGAGTGTGTGTATGGGTGTGTTAGTGAGTGAATGACTGTCTCAATAGTGTCTTCAGGAGTAACTACATATGTTTTTAACTAGTATATGTGACTATTGGTGTATATATGTGAGTATATGTGAGAGGGAGAGATTGAAAGAGTTCCTGTATGAATAAGTATGTGTTTCTATAAGTGATTGTTTAAAAGACTAAGTATGTGTAAGTTTCCGTAGAAGTAAGTATGGTGGTGTGTGTATTACTGTATATGCAAGTAAATGTATGTTTTATTCTTTATTAGCATGAGTGACTATGTGTGTGAGTAACTCTATGGATGAGTGGCATTGTGTAACAGGATGTATAGATGTATGAGTACATATGATGAGTGAGTACATGTATGAGTGACTGTATAGGACTGTTGGTGAATGAGTGGATGTGTATGTGGATCTTAGAATTACTGAAGAGGTTGTTGTAACTGGTATTGGTATGTCCATTGTTTTGAAATTTTTAGTCTCTATTTTTGAATGTGTGTATCAAAGCTTATATTAAGGTGAGAGGAGGTCTGCCACTCTATCACAAGGATGATGTCATCAGTGATGTCATCAGTGATGTCATTTGAGATGTCATCAGTGATGTCATGAGTGATGTCACTGACCATGTCATGAGTGATGTAATATGTGACGTCATCAGCAGTTCATTGCGGGCGCGCGAGTTATAGTTAGCTGAACTAACTATAACGGGGCAATTTCATTGGTTTTTTACGAGTAAAATGTCCAGCTAACTATAACATGTGTGAAACCTATGGTTTTTTCACTGAATATATATATATATATATATATATATATATATATATATATATATATATATATATTACCTACTGGCGGTCGCCAGTAGGTAGTTATAGTTAGGACCCTGTTTCCATAGGAAAACCGCAACATTCTATTTGGAATAACTTTGGCGCCGGTCGACGAATCCTCGCGAAATTTTCAAAACTAATGGGGCGCTACGCTCCGCTCCTACCCTGAAAGTCTCGGGGGGATTCATCAAGCAGGGGCTGAGAAAAAAGGGGGGTCCCAAAACGCGTTTTCCCCATGCATTTTTCCATAGGACCTTTAGACACAGCTACAGCCCGAACGGCTGAACAGAATTACTTGAAATTTGGCAGAGAGGTAGTCCTCAGGTCACGGAAGTGCCTTTTGTAGGTCTGGTGTAAATCGGTTCAGTAGTTCCTGAGAAAATAGCATTTAAATCAATATATATATCTGTGGCAGCTTACCGTGCGCTTACCGTAAGCTTACCGTACGCGTACGGTGCCGTGCGCGAGCTCAAATCTGATTGGTTGTCACATGACTGTAAACATTCGAATCGGACGAAATCAGGAAGTGTCGGCCGCCATTTTGTGTGTTTCACACAGAAAAAAAAGGGAGATAACTTGAAAAGGGGGCAAGGAAGAGAGTTACAGACCCCCTAACATTTGAAAGGGGGTCAAAGAAGGACAGAAAAGTACAAAAAAAACATTTATTAATTTTAAAAAAAAATCACGGGGTACGCGTACGGTAAGCTTACGGTGAGCTTACCGTACGCGTACGGTAGAAAAAAAAATTAAAAAATAAACAAAATTCAGATTTAAGTGTTTAGATATTAGGGGGCTCTAAAAAGAGCCGTTGTGTTTATGAAGTGATTTTTTAGTGGTACCTACAAGTAAGTACCGATGCAGAGTCTAAGGTTCAAGAGGAAGACTCTGTTCCCTTCATCAGTGAAGTGTACACCATCTCCTCTATAAATGTCTTGCATGTCGTAACGCAAGTTGTTGTGGTAAATGGAACCCATACCATAGTCTCGGAGGAAAGCAGAAACAGATTTGTTGACGTGCTTTCTTGCTTTGTCAATCTGCGGACAAAAATGATTGGACCAGTTCCATTTTTGCCTTTGGCATATGTTAGAATATGCAAAGGCAGTTTTAGGGAAAAGTGAAAACAGTTGTGCAAAGGTCTCCTTCATAAGCATTTCCAGACCTACCCCAGTCAAAGTGCCTAGGTCATTGCCACCACAGTGCACTATTATGAGGTCAGGGTGTTGGATTTGCATGAAGGATTTCACCAATGGCATCAATTGGTGCCACTTTAACCCTCTCTGACCAATCCATTTAATGTCTACATTTGGCAAAGCAAGGTCTCTCACCATACCTGTTTTCTCTGCATACTTTTCACTCCAGAAGACATAGCTGTGCCCTACAATCCACACTGTGAACATCTTCCAAGGAGATCTGGATGCACTCAGGAGGTGTATTTCAGTAGAATGGGAAAAAGAAATGAAAGACAGTTTGGAAATGGAGGCATACATATTTTTTTTAAATAAAAAGAACTCATTGGCTGTTTCATACCATTCTACACTAAAAACTAGGCTGTATGTGTCAATTTATAGAAGCATGTTTTGTA
Source organism: Triturus cristatus (assembly GCF_964204655.1). Lineage (NCBI taxonomy): Eukaryota > Metazoa > Chordata > Amphibia > Caudata > Salamandridae > Triturus > Triturus cristatus. The sequence goes on from NC_140581.1 coordinate 1,163,372,666, forward strand.
TTGGTACAGAAAAATGTGTTATCAAAGAACAGTACTATGGATTTGCTGTTAGGTTTGAAAAGTCAAGCACTCTTGCTCTTTGGAAATGAAACATTGTGTGGTGAACTTCTGACCTAACTCTACACAGCAGTGTTCCAAGAGCTGTTGCTATGGTAGCAGGCAGAAGTCAAGTTGGGGGAAGGGTACTAGGCTGAAGTCAAGTCGGGGGAAGGGTACTTTTGGAAAAGGGTTGGTTTTCAACCAATAGAAATGTGTGATTACATTTGAAAAAAAGGGGGAAGCACTGAGATTTGAAATTAACATGTATATGTGTGGAAAAAGAGAGGGAAACCTTGCCATTATCTGGTTCTGCTGAGAGGAGAGAGGTGTACAGAACAGAGATCCTGGCTCTGATAATCTGCTGTTTGAGTGCCACATTTCTTTCACAACTAACTAATTTTAAAGGTGAGTTATGAGTTTGAGAGGGGATGTATATGGTAAATTAAGAAATGAATAATAGAATTGGAATTCCTTTTGTTGAAGTTGTGTTTATCGTTTTGTGTTTTGGGAGAAATTTAAATGTAAGGAACATGTAAAATAATATGGACTATGTTTTCACCATAAAATAAGGTGTATTGGTATAAATGAGGAATACTTTTAGGGTTTGAGGTTGCAGTCAATAATGCAAATACATTCAGCATCACTAAGGCTGGTTGCCCTTGCTGGAGTGTAGTCAGTCACCCAGGTTACACATGTTGCTGGTCTCAAAAAGCTGTTTGAACATGTGCTGTTTTCAGAATCTGAAAAGTGGATTCAAAATGTGTCAGACTGTAAAAGTACTTATCACTTGCCAAAAAAACAGTAGTAAGTGTGCTTTCAAATTGGCAAAGAAATTTCGTTTTCTGCCTAATTTCAAACCATGACTCTGTGTGCAAAGAGGAATTATAGACAGAGATTTATTGCGTATTACTCTGGTAATTTTACATTTGCATTAGTTGGAAAGGGGGAGCTATTTTTTCTGCAGAAGCAGACTCTTAGCACACACCCAGCTGCTTATCCTGTGGAATCATGCATAGTATTCACAACCGAGTGGGGTTTGAGGTTGCAGTCAGTAATGCAAATACATTCAGCATCACTAAGGCTGGTTGCCCTTGCTGGAGTGTAGTCAGTCACCCAGGTTACACATGTTGCTGGTCTCAAAAAGCTGTTTGGACATGTGCTTTTTTCAGAATCTGAAAGGTGGATTCAAAATGTGTCAGACTGTAAAAGTACTTATTACTTGCCAAAAAAACAGTAGTAAGTGTGCTTTCCAATTGGCAAAGAAATTTCGTTTCTGACTAATATCAAACCATGACTCTGTGTGCAAAGAGGAATTATAGACAGAGATTTATTGCGTATTACTCTGGTAATTTTACATTTGCATTAGTTGGAAAGGGGGAGCTATTTTTTCTGCCGAAGCAGACTCTTAGCACACACCCAGCTGCTTATCCTGTGGAATCATGCATAGTATTCACAACCGAGTGGGGTTTGAGGTTGCAGTCAGTAATGCAAATACATTCAGCGTCACTAAGGCTGGTTGCCCTTGCTGGAGTGTAGTCAGTCACCCAGGTTACACATGTTGCTGGTCTCAAAAAGCTGTTTGGACATGTGCTTTTTTCAGAATCTGAAAAGTGGATTCAAAATGTGTCAGACTGTAAAAGTACTTATTACTTGCCAAAAAAACAGTAGTAAGTGTGCTTTCCAATTGGCAAAGAAATTTTGTTTCTGACTAATATCAAACCATGACTCTGTGTGCAAAGAGGAATTATAGACAGAGATTTATTGCGTATTACTCTGGTAATTTTACATTTGCATTAGTTGGAAAGGGGGAGCTATTTTTTCTGCCGAAGCAGACTCTTAGGACACACCCAGCTGCTTATCCTGTGGAATCATGCATAGTATTCACAACCGAGTGGGGTTTGAGGTTGCGGTCAGTAATGCAAATACATTCAGCATCACTAAGGCTGGTTGCCCTTGCTGGAGTGTAGTCAGTCACCCAGGTTACACATGTTGCTGGTCTCAAAAAGCTGTTTGGACATGTGCTTTTTTCAGAATCTGAAAGGTGGATTCAAAATGTGTCAGATTGTAAAAGTACTTATTACTTGCCAAAAAAACAGTAGTAAGTGTGCTTTCCAATTGGCAAAGAAATTTCGTTTCTGACTAATATCAAACCATGACTCTGTGTGCAAAGAGGAATTATAGACAGAGATTTATTGCGCATTACTCTGGTAATTTTACATTTGCATTAGTTGGAAAGGGGGAGCTATTTTTTCTGCCGAAGCAGACTCTTAGCACACACCCAGCTGCTTATCCTGTGGAATCATGCATAGTATTCACAACCGAGTGGGGTTTGAGGTTGCAGTCAGTAATGCAAATACATTCAGCATCACTAAGGCTGGTTGCCCCTGTTGGAGTGTAGTCAGTCACCCAGGTTACACATGTTGCTGGTCTCAAAAAGCTGTTTGGACATGTGCTGTTTTCAGAATCTGAAAAGTGCATTCAAAATGTGTCAGACTGTAAAAGTACTTATCACTTGCCAAAAAAAGAGTAGGAAGTGTGCTTTCCAATTGGCAAAGAAATTTCGTTTTCTGCCTAATTTCAAACCATGACTCTGTGTGCAAAGAGGAATTATAGACAGAGATTTATTGCGTATTACTCTGGTAATTTTACATTTGCATTAGTTGGAAAGGGGGAGCTATTTTTTCTGCAGAAGCAGACTCTTAGCACACACCCAGCTGCTTATCCTGTGGAATCATGCATAGTATTCACAACCGAGTGGGGTTTGAGGTTGCAGTCAGTAATGCAAATACATTCAGCATCACTAAGGCTGGTTGCCCTTGCTGGAGTGTAGTCAGTCACCCAGGTTACACATGTTGCTGGTCTCAAAAAGCTGTTTGGACATGTGCTTTTTTCAGAATCTGAAAGGTGGATTCAAAATGTGTCAGACTGTAAAAGTACTTATTACTTGCCAAAAAAACAGTAGTAAGTGTGCTTTCCAATTGGCAAAGAAATTTCGTTTCTGACTAATATCAAACCATGACTCTGTGTGCAAAGAGGAATTATAGACAGAGATTTATTGCGTATTACTCTGGTAATTTTATATTTGCATTAGTTGGAAAGGGGGAGCTATTTTTTCTGCCGAAGCAGACTCTTAGCACACACCCAGCTGCTTATCCTGTGGAATCATGCATAGTATTCACAACCGAGTGGGGTTTGAGGTTGCAGTCAGTAATGCAAATACATTCAGCATCACTAAGGCTGGTTGCCCTTGCTGGAGTGTAGTCAGTCACCCAGGTTACACATGTTGCTGGTTTCAAAAAGCTGTTTGGACATGTGCTTTTTTCAGAATCTGAAAAGTGGATTCAAAATGTGTCAGACTGTAAAAGTACTTATTACTTGCCAAAAAAACAGTAGTAAGTGTGCTTTCCAATTGGCAAAGAAATTTCGTTTCTGACTAATATCAAACCATGACTCTGTGTGCAAAGAGGAATTATAGACAGAGATTTATTGCGTATTACTCTGGTAATTTTACATTTGCATTAGTTGAAAAGGGGGAGCTATTTTTACTGCCGAAGAAGACTCTTAGCACACACCCAGCTGCTTATCCTGCGGAATCATGCATAGTATTCACAACCGAGTGGGGTTTGAGGTTGCAGTCAGTAATGCAAATACATTCAGCATCACTAAGGCTGGTTGCCCTTGCTGGAGTGTAGTCAGTCACCCAGGTTACACATGTTGCTGGTCTCAAAAAGCTGTTTGGACATGTGCTTTTTTCAGAATCTGAAAAGTGGATTCAAAATGTGTCAGACTGTAAAAGTACTTATCACTTGCCAAAAAAACAGTAGTAAGTGTGCTTTCCAATTGGCAAAGCAATTTCGTTTTCTGACTAATATCAAACCATGACTCTGTGTGCAAAGAGGAATTATAGACAGAGATTTATTGCGTATTACTCTGGTAAATTTACATTTGCATTAGTAGGAAAGGGGGAGCTATTTTTTCTGCAGAAGCAGACTCTTAGCACACACCCAGCTGCTTATCCTGTAGAATCATGCATAGTATTCACAATCGAGTGGGGTTTGAGGTTGCAGTGAGTAATGCAAATACATTCAGCATCACTAAGGCTGGTTGCCCTTGCTGGAGTGTAGTCAGTCACCCAGGTTACACATGTTGCTGGTCTCAAAAAGCTGTTTGGACATGTGCTGTTTTCAGAATCTGAAAAGTGGATTCAAAATGTGTCAGACTGTAAAAGTACTTATCACTTGCCAAAAAAGAGTAGTAAATGTGCTTTCCAATTGGCAAAGAAATTTCGTTTTCTGCCTAATTTCAAACCATGACTCTGTGTGCAAAGAGGAATTATAGACGGAGATTTATTGTGTATTACTCTGGTAATTTTTCTGCTTATTCTGTAGAATCATGCATAGTATTTACAACCAAGTGGGGTTTGAGGTTGCAGTCAGTAATGCAAATACATTGAGCATCACTAAGGCTGGTTGCCCTTGCTGGAGTGTACTCAGTCACCCAGGTTACACATGTTGCTGGTCTCAAAAAGCTGTTTGGACATGTGCTGTTTTCAGAATCTGAAAAGTGGATTCAAAATGTGTCAGACTGTAAAAGTACTTATCACTTGCCAAAAAAAGAGTAGTAAGTGTGCTTTCCAATTGGCAAAGAAATTTCGTTTTCTGACTAATATCAAACCATGACTCTGTGTGCAAAGAGGAATTATAGACAGATATTTATTGCGTATTACTCTGGTAATTTTTCTGCTTATCCTGTAGAATCATGCATAGTATTCACAACCAAGTGGGGTTTGAGGTTGCAGTCAGTAATGCAAATACATTCAGCATCACTAAGGCTGGTTGCCCTTGCTGGAGTGTAGTCAGTCACCCAGGTTACACATGTTGCTGGTCTCAAAAAGCTGTTTGGACATGTGCTTTTTTCAGAATCTGAAAAGTGGATTCAAAATGTGTCAGACTGTAAAAGTACTTATCACTTGCCAAAAAAACAGTAGTAAGTGTGCTTTCCAATTGGCAAAGAAATTTCGTTTTCTGACTAATATCAAACCATGACTCTGTGTGCAAAGAGGAATTATAGACAGAGATTTATTGCGTATTACTCTGGTAAATTTACATTTGCATTAGTAGGAAAGGGGCAGCTATTTTTTCTGCAGAAGCAGACTCTTAGCACACACCCAGCTGCTTATCCTGTAGAATCATGCATAGTATTCACAATCGAGTGGGGTTTGAGGTTGCAGTCAGTAATGCAAATACATTCAGCATCACTAAGGCTGGTTGCCCTTGCTGGAGTGTAGTCAGTCACCCAGGTTACACATGTTGCTGGTCTCAAAAAGCTGTTTGGACATGTGCTGTTTTCAGAATCTGAAAAGTGGATTCAAAATGTGTCAGACTGTAAAAGTACTTATCACTTGCCAAAAAAAGAGTAGTAAGTGTGCTTTCCAATTGGCAAAGAAATTTCGTTTTCTGCCTAATTTCAAACCATGACTCTGTGTGCAAAGAGGAATTATAGACGGAGATTTATTGTGTATTACTCTGGTAATTGTTCTCCTTATCCTGAAGAATCATGCATAGTATTCACAACCAAGTGGGGTTTGAGGTTGCAGTCAGTAATGCAAATACATTGAGCATCACTAAGGCTGGTTGCCCTTGCTGGAGTGTACTCAGTCACCCAGGTTACACATGTTGCTGGTCTCAAAAAGCTGTTTGGACATGTGCTGTTTTCAGAATCTGAAAAGTGGATTCAAAATGTGTCAGACTGTAAAAGTACTTATCACTTGCCAAAAAAAGAGTAGTAAGTGTGCTTTCCAATTGGCAAAGAAATTTTGTTTTCTGACTTATATCAAACCATGACTCTGTGTGCAAAGAGGAATTATAGACAGAGATTTATTGTGTATTACTCTGGTAATTTTACATTTGCATTAGTTGGAAAGGGGGAGCTATTTTTTCTGCAGAAGCAGACTCTTAGCACACACCCAGCTGCTTATCCTGTAGAATCATGCATAGTATTCACAACCGAGTGGGGTTTGAGGTTGCAGTCAGTAATGCAAATACATTCAGCATCACTAAGGCTGGTTGCCCTTGCTGGAGTGTAGTCAGTCACCCAGGTTACACATGTTGCTGGTCTCAAAAAGCTGTTTGGACATGTGCTGTTTTCAGAATCTGAAAAGTGGATTCAAAATGTGTCAGACTGTAAAAGTACTTATCACTTGCCAAAAAAAAAGTAGTAAGTTTGCTTTCAAATTGGCAAAGAAATTTCGTTTTCTGCCTAATTTCAAACCATGACTCTGTGTGCAAAGAGGAATTATAGACAGAGATTTATTGCGTATTACTCTGGTAATTTTACATTTGCATTAGTTGGAAAGGGGGAGCTATTTTTTCTGCAGAAGCAGATTCTTAGCACACACCCAGCTGCTTATCCTGTAGAATCATGCATAGTATTCACAACCGAGTGGGGTTTGAGGTTGCAGTCAGTAATGCAAATACATTCAGCATCACTAAGGCTGGTTGCCCTTGCTGGAGTGTAGTCAGTCAACCAGGTTACACATGTTGCTGGTCTCAAAAAGCTGTTTGGACATGTGCTGTTTTCAGAATCTGAAAAGTGCATTCAAAATGTGTCAGACTGTAAAAGTACTTATCACTTGCCAAAAAAAGAGTAGGAAGTGTGCTTTCCAATTGGCAAAGAAATTTTGTTTTCTGCCTAATTTCAAACCATAACTCTGTGTGCAAAGAGGAATTATAGACAGAGATTTATTGCGTATTACTCTGGTAATTTTACATTTGCATTAGTTGGAAAGGGGGAGTTTTTTTTTCTGCAGAAGCAGACTCTTAGCACACACCCAGCTGCTTATCCTGTGGAATCATGCATAGTATTCACAACCGAGTGGGGTTTGAGGTTGCAGTCAGTAATGCAAATACATTCAGCATCACTAAGGCTGGTTGCCCTTGCTGGAGTGTAGTCAGTCACCCAGGTTACACATGTTGCTGGTCTCAAAAAGCTGTTTGGACATGTGCTTTTTTCAGAATCTGAAAAGTGCATTCAAAATGTGTCAGACTGTAAAAGTACTTATCACTTGCCAAAAAAAGAGTAGTAAGTGTGCTTTCCAATTGGCAAAGAAATTTCGTTTTCTGATTAATATCAAACCATGACTCTGTGTGCAAAGAGGAATTATAGACAGAGATTTATTGCGTATTACTCTGTTAATTTTACAGTTGCATTAGTAGGAAAGGGGGAGCTATTTTTTCTGCAGAAGCAGACTCTTAGCACACACCCAGCTGCTTATCCTGTAGAATCATGCATAGTATTCACAACCGAGTGGGGTTTGAGGTTGCAGTCAGTAATGCAAATACATTCAGCATCACTAAGGCTGGTTGCCCTTGCTGGAGTGTAGTCAGTCACCCAGGTTACACATGTTGCTGGTCTCAAAAAGCTGTTTGGACATGTGCTTTTTTCAGAATCTGAAAGGTGGATTCAAAATGTGTCAGACTGTAAAAGTACTTATTACTTGCCAAAAAAACAGTAGTAAGTGTGCTTTCCAATTGGCAAAGAAATTTCGTTTCTGACTAATATCAAACCATGACTCTGTGTGCAAAGAGGAATTATAGACAGAGATTTATTGCGTATTACTCTGGTAATTTTACATTTGCATTAGTTGGAAAGGGGGAGCTATTTTTTCTGCCGAAGCAGACTCTTAGCACACACCCAGCTGCTTATCCTGTGGAATCATGCATAGTATTCACAACCGAGTGGGGTTTGAGGTTGCAGTCAGTAATGCAAATACATTCAGCGTCACTAAGGCTGGTTGCCCTTGCTGGAGTGTAGTCAGTCACCCAGGTTACACATGTTGCTGGTCTCAAAAAGCTGTTTGGACATGTGCTTTTTTCAGAATCTGAAAAGTGGATTCAAAATGTGTCAGACTGTAAAAGTACTTATTACTTGCCAAAAAAACAGTAGTAAGTGTGCTTTCCAATTGGCAAAGAAATTTTGTTTCTGACTAATATCAAACCATGACTCTGTGTGCAAAGAGGAATTATAGACAGAGATTTATTGCGTATTACTCTGGTAATTTTACATTTGCATTAGTTGGAAAGGGGGAGCTATTTTTTCTGCCGAAGCAGACTCTTAGGACACACCCAGCTGCTTATCCTGTGGAATCATGCATAGTATTCACAACCGAGTGGGGTTTGAGGTTGCGGTCAGTAATGCAAATACATTCAGCATCACTAAGGCTGGTTGCCCTTGCTGGAGTGTAGTCAGTCACCCAGGTTACACATGTTGCTGGTCTCAAAAAGCTGTTTGGACATGTGCTTTTTTCAGAATCTGAAAGGTGGATTCAAAATGTGTCAGATTGTAAAAGTACTTATTACTTGCCAAAAAAACAGTAGTAAGTGTGCTTTCCAATTGGCAAAGAAATTTCGTTTCTGACTAATATCAAACCATGACTCTGTGTGCAAAGAGGAATTATAGACAGAGATTTATTGCGCATTACTCTGGTAATTTTACATTTGCATTAGTTGGAAAGGGGGAGCTATTTTTTCTGCCGAAGCAGACTCTTAGCACACACCCAGCTGCTTATCCTGTGGAATCATGCATAGTATTCACAACCGAGTGGGGTTTGAGGTTGCAGTCAGTAATGCAAATACATTCAGCATCACTAAGGCTGGTTGCCCCTGTTGGAGTGTAGTCAGTCACCCAGGTTACACATGTTGCTGGTCTCAAAAAGCTGTTTGGACATGTGCTGTTTTCAGAATCTGAAAAGTGCATTCAAAATGTGTCAGACTGTAAAAGTACTTATCACTTGCCAAAAAAAGAGTAGGAAGTGTGCTTTCCAATTGGCAAAGAAATTTCGTTTTCTGCCTAATTTCAAACCATGACTCTGTGTGCAAAGAGGAATTATAGACAGAGATTTATTGCGTATTACTCTGGTAATTTTACATTTGCATTAGTTGGAAAGGGGGAGCTATTTTTTCTGCAGAAGCAGACTCTTAGCACACACCCAGCTGCTTATCCTGTGGAATCATGCATAGTATTCACAACCGAGTGGGGTTTGAGGTTGCAGTCAGTAATGCAAATACATTCAGCATCACTAAGGCTGGTTGCCCTTGCTGGAGTGTAGTCAGTCACCCAGGTTACACATGTTGCTGGTCTCAAAAAGCTGTTTGGACATGTGCTTTTTTCAGAATCTGAAAGGTGGATTCAAAATGTGTCAGACTGTAAAAGTACTTATTACTTGCCAAAAAAACAGTAGTAAGTGTGCTTTCCAATTGGCAAAGAAATTTCGTTTCTGACTAATATCAAACCATGACTCTGTGTGCAAAGAGGAATTATAGACAGAGATTTATTGCGTATTACTCTGGTAATTTTATATTTGCATTAGTTGGAAAGGGGGAGCTATTTTTTCTGCCGAAGCAGACTCTTAGCACACACCCAGCTGCTTATCCTGTGGAATCATGCATAGTATTCACAACCGAGTGGGGTTTGAGGTTGCAGTCAGTAATGCAAATACATTCAGCATCACTAAGGCTGGTTGCCCTTGCTGGAGTGTAGTCAGTCACCCAGGTTACACATGTTGCTGGTTTCAAAAAGCTGTTTGGACATGTGCTTTTTTCAGAATCTGAAAAGTGGATTCAAAATGTGTCAGACTGTAAAAGTACTTATTACTTGCCAAAAAAACAGTAGTAAGTGTGCTTTCCAATTGGCAAAGAAATTTCGTTTCTGACTAATATCAAACCATGACTCTGTGTGCAAAGAGGAATTATAGACAGAGATTTATTGCGTATTACTCTGGTAATTTTACATTTGCATTAGTTGAAAAGGGGGAGCTATTTTTACTGCCGAAGAAGACTCTTAGCACACACCCAGCTGCTTATCCTGCGGAATCATGCATAGTATTCACAACCGAGTGGGGTTTGAGGTTGCAGTCAGTAATGCAAATACATTCAGCATCACTAAGGCTGGTTGCCCTTGCTGGAGTGTAGTCAGTCACCCAGGTTACACATGTTGCTGGTCTCAAAAAGCTGTTTGGACATGTGCTTTTTTCAGAATCTGAAAAGTGGATTCAAAATGTGTCAGACTGTAAAAGTACTTATCACTTGCCAAAAAAACAGTAGTAAGTGTGCTTTCCAATTGGCAAAGCAATTTCGTTTTCTGACTAATATCAAACCATGACTCTGTGTGCAAAGAGGAATTATAGACAGAGATTTATTGCGTATTACTCTGGTAAATTTACATTTGCATTAGTAGGAAAGGGGGAGCTATTTTTTCTGCAGAAGCAGACTCTTAGCACACACCCAGCTGCTTATCCTGTAGAATCATGCATAGTATTCACAATCGAGTGGGGTTTGAGGTTGCAGTGAGTAATGCAAATACATTCAGCATCACTAAGGCTGGTTGCCCTTGCTGGAGTGTAGTCAGTCACCCAGGTTACACATGTTGCTGGTCTCAAAAAGCTGTTTGGACATGTGCTGTTTTCAGAATCTGAAAAGTGGATTCAAAATGTGTCAGACTGTAAAAGTACTTATCACTTGCCAAAAAAGAGTAGTAAATGTGCTTTCCAATTGGCAAAGAAATTTCGTTTTCTGCCTAATTTCAAACCATGACTCTGTGTGCAAAGAGGAATTATAGACGGAGATTTATTGTGTATTACTCTGGTAATTTTTGTGCTTATTCTGTAGAATCATGCATAGTATTTACAACCAAGTGGGGTTTGAGGTTGCAGTCAGTAATGCAAATACATTGAGCATCACTAAGGCTGGTTGCCCTTGCTGGAGTGTACTCAGTCACCCAGGTTACACATGTTGCTGGTCTCAAAAAGCTGTTTGGACATGTGCTGTTTTCAGAATCTGAAAAGTGGATTCAAAATGTGTCAGACTGTAAAAGTACTTATCACTTGCCAAAAAAAGAGTAGTAAGTGTGCTTTCCAATTGGCAAAGAAATTTCGTTTTCTGACTAATATCAAACCATGACTCTGTGTGCAAAGAGGAATTATAGACAGATATTTATTGCGTATTACTCTGGTAATTTTTCTGCTTATCCTGTAGAATCATGCATAGTATTCACAACCAAGTGGGGTTTGAGGTTGCAGTCAGTAATGCAAATACATTCAGCATCACTAAGGCTGGTTGCCCTTGCTGGAGTGTAGTCAGTCACCCAGGTTACACATGTTGCTGGTCTCAAAAAGCTGTTTGGACATGTGCTTTTTTTAGAATCTGAAAAGTGGATTCAAAATGTGTCAGACTGTAAAAGTACTTATCACTTGCCAAAAAAACAGTAGTAAGTGTGCTTTCCAATTGGCAAAGAAATTTCGTTTTCTGACTAATATCAAACCATGACTCTGTGTGCAAAGAGGAATTATAGACAGAGATTTATTGCGTATTACTCTGGTAAATTTACATTTGCATTAGTAGGAAAGGGGCAGCTATTTTTTCTGCAGAAGCAGACTCTTAGCACACACCCAGCTGCTTATCCTGTAGAATCATGCATAGTATTCACAATCGAGTGGGGTTTGAGGTTGCAGTCAGTAATGCAAATACATTCAGCATCACTAAGGCTGGTTGCCCTTGCTGGAGTGTAGTCAGTCACCCAGGTTACACATGTTGCTGGTCTCAAAAAGCTGTTTGGACATGTGCTGTTTTCAGAATCTGAAAAGTGGATTCAAAATGTGTCAGACTGTAAAAGTACTTATCACTTGCCAAAAAAAGAGTAGTAAGTGTGCTTTCCAATTGGCAAAGAAATTTCGTTTTCTGCCTAATTTCAAACCATGACTCTGTGTGCAAAGAGGAATTATAGACGGAGATTTATTGTGTATTACTCTGGTAATTGTTCTCCTTATCCTGAAGAATCATGCATAGTATTCACAACCAAGTGGGGTTTGAGGTTGCAGTCAGTAATGCAAATACATTGAGCATCACTAAGGCTGGTTGCCCTTGCTGGAGTGTACTCAGTCACCCAGGTTACACATGTTGCTGGTCTCAAAAAGCTGTTTGGACATGTGCTGTTTTCAGAATCTGAAAAGTGGATTCAAAATGTGTCAGACTGTAAAAGTACTTATCACTTGCCAAAAAAAGAGTAGTAAGTGTGCTTTCCAATTGGCAAAGAAATTTTGTTTTCTGACTTATATCAAACCATGACTCTGTGTGCAAAGAGGAATTATAGACAGAGATTTATTGTGTATTACTCTGGTAATTTTACATTTGCATTAGTTGGAAAGGGGGAGCTATTTTTTCTGCAGAAGCAGACTCTTAGCACACACCCAGCTGCTTATCCTGTAGAATCATGCATAGTATTCACAACCGAGTGGGGTTTGAGGTTGCAGTCAGTAATGCAAATACATTCAGCATCACTAAGGCTGGTTGCCCTTGTTGGAGTGTAGTCAGTCACCCAGGTTACACATGTTGCTGGTCTCAAAAAGCTGTTTGGACATGTGCTGTTTTCAGAATCTGAAAAGTGCATTCAAAATGTGTCAGACTGTAAAAGTACTTATCACTTGCCAAAAAAAGAGTAGGAAGTGTGCTTTCCAATTGGCAAAGAAATTTCGTTTTCTGCCTAATTTCAAACCATAACTCTGTGTGCAAAGAGGAATTATAGACAGAGATTTATTGCGTATTACTCTGGTAATTTTACATTTGCATTAGTTGGAAAGGGGGAGGTTTTTTTTCTGCAGAAGCAGACTCTTAGCACACACCCAGCTGCTTATCCTGTGGAATCATGCATAGTATTCACAACCGAGTGGGGTTTGAGGTTGCAGTCAGTAATGCAAATACATTCAGCATCACTAAGGCTGGTTGCCCTTGCTGGAGTGTAGTCAGTCACCCAGGTTACACATGTTGCTGGTCTCAAAAAGCTGTTTGGACATGTGCTTTTTTCAGAATCTGAAAAGTGCATTCAAAATGTGTCAGACTGTAAAAGTACTTATCACTTGCCAAAAAAAGAGTAGTAAGTGTGCTTTCCAATTGGCAAAGAAATTTCGTTTTCTGATTAATATCAAACCATGACTCTGTGTGCAAAGAGGAATTATAGACAGAGATTTATTGCGTATTACTCTGTTAATTTTACAGTTGCATTAGTAGGAAAGGGGGAGCTATTTTTTCTGCAGAAGCAGACTCTTAGCACACACCCAGCTGCTTATCCTGTAGAATCATGCATAGTATTCACAACCGAGTGGGGTTTGAGGTTGCAGTCAGTAATGCAAATACATTCAGCATCACTAAGGCTGGTTGCCCTTGCTGGAGTGTAGTCAGTCACCCAGGTTACACATGTTGCTGGTCTCAAAAAGCTGTTTGGACATGTGCTGTTTTCAGAATCTGAAAAGTGGATTCAAAATGTGTCAGACTGTAAAAGTACTTATCACTTGCCAAAAAAAAAGTAGTAAGTTTGCTTTCAAATTGGCAAAGAAATTTCGTTTTCTGCCTAATTTCAAACCATGACTCTGTGTGCAAAGAGGAATTATAGACAGAGATTTATTGCGTATTACTCTGGTAATTTTACATTTGCATTAGTTGGAAAGGGGGAGCTATTTTTTCTGCAGAAGCAGATTCTTAGCACACACCCAGCTGCTTATCCTGTAGAATCATGCATAGTATTCACAACCGAGTGGGGTTTGAGGTTGCAGTCAGTAATGCAAATACATTCAGCATCACTAAGGCTGGTTGCCCTTGCTGGAGTGTAGTCAGTCAACCAGGTTACACATGTTGCTGGTCTCAAAAAGCTGTTTGGACATGTGCTGTTTTCAGAATCTGAAAAGTGCATTCAAAATGTGTCAGACTGTAAAAGTACTTATCACTTGCCAAAAAAAGAGTAGGAAGTGTGCTTTCCAATTGGCAAAGAAATTTTGTTTTCTGCCTAATTTCAAACCATAACTCTGTGTGCAAAGAGGAATTATAGACAGAGATTTATTGCGTATTACTCTGGTAATTTTACATTTGCATTAGTTGGAAAGGGGGAGTTTTTTTTTCTGCAGAAGCAGACTCTTAGCACACACCCAGCTGCTTATCCTGTGGAATCATGCATAGTATTCACAACCGAGTGGGGTTTGAGGTTGCAGTCAGTAATGCAAATACATTCAGCATCACTAAGGCTGGTTGCCCTTGCTGGAGTGTAGTCAGTCACCCAGGTTACACATGTTGCTGGTCTCAAAAAGCTGTTTGGACATGTGCTTTTTTCAGAATCTGAAAAGTGCATTCAAAATGTGTCAGACTGTAAAAGTACTTATCACTTGCCAAAAAAAGAGTAGTAAGTGTGCTTTCCAATTGGCAAAGAAATTTCGTTTTCTGATTAATATCAAACCATGACTCTGTGTGCAAAGAGGAATTATAGACAGAGATTTATTGCGTATTACTCTGTTAATTTTACAGTTGCATTAGTAGGAAAGGGGGAGCTATTTTTTCTGCAGAAGCAGACTCTTAGCACACACCCAGCTGCTTATCCTGTAGAATCATGCATAGTATTCACAACCGAGTGGGGTTTGAGGTTGCAGTCAGTAATGCAAATACATTCAGCATCACTAAGGCTGGTTGCCCTTGCTGGAGTGTAGTCAGTCACCCAGGTTACACATGTTGCTGGTCTCAAAAAGCTGTTTGGACATGTGTTGTTTTCAGAATCTGAAAAGTGGATTCAAAATGTGTCAGACTGTAAAAGTACTTATCACTTGCCAAAAAAAAAGTAGTAAGTTTGCTTTCAAATTGGCAAAGAAATTTCGTTTTCTGCCTAATTTCAAACCATGACTCTGTGTGCAAAGAGGAATTATAGACAGAGATTTATTGCGTATTACTCTGGTAATTTTACATTTGCATTAGTTGGAAAGGGGGAGCTATTTTTTCTGCAGAAGCAGATTCTTAGCACACACCCAGCTGCTTATCCTGTAGAATCATGCATAGTATTCACAACCGAGTGGGGTTTGAGGTTGCAGTCAGTAATGCAAATACATTCAGCATCACTAAGGCTGGTTGCCCTTGCTGGAGTGTAGTCAGTCAACCAGGTTACACATGTTGCTGGTCTCAAAAAGCTGTTTGGACATGTGCTTTTTTCAGAATCTGAAAAGTGGATTCAAAATGTGTCACACTGTAAAAGTACTTATCACTTGCCAAAAAAAGAGTAGTAAGTGTGCTTTCAAATTGGCAAAGAAATTTCGTTTTCTGCCTAATTTCGAACCATGACTCTGTCTGCAAAGAGGAATTATAGACAGAGATTTATTGCGTATTACTCTGGTAATTTTACATTTGCATTAGTTGGAAAGAGGGAGCTTTTTTCTGCAGAAGCAGACTCTTAGCACACACCCAGCTGCTTATCCTGTGGAATCATGCATAGTATTCACAACCGAGTGGGGTTTGAGGTTGCAGTCAGTAATGAAAATACATTCAGCATCACTAAGGCTGGTTGCCCTTGCTGGAGTGTAGTCAGTCACCCAGGTTACACATGTTGCTGGTCTCAAAAAGCTGTTTGGACATGTGCTTTTTTCAGAATCTGAAAAGTGGATTCAAAATGTGTCAGACTGTAAAAGTACTTATCACTTGCCAAAAAAAGAGTAGTAAGTGTGCTTTCCAATTGGCAAAGAAATGTCGTTTTCTGACT
Organism: Triturus cristatus; assembly: GCF_964204655.1. Lineage (NCBI taxonomy): Eukaryota > Metazoa > Chordata > Amphibia > Caudata > Salamandridae > Triturus > Triturus cristatus. The sequence continues at coordinate 1,163,388,263 of NC_140581.1, forward strand.
AATATCAAACCATGACTCTGTGTGCAAAGAGGAATTATAGACAGAGATTTATTGCGTATTACTCTGGTAATTTTTCTGCTTATCCTGTAGAATCATGCATAGTATTCACAACCAAGTGGGGTTTTAGGTTGCAGTCAGTAATGCAAATACATTCAGCATCACTAAGGCTGGTTGCCCTTGCTGGAGTGCAGTCAGTCACCCAGGTTACACATGTTGCTGGTCTCAAAAAGCTGTTTGGACATGTGCTGTTTTCAGAATCTGAAAAGTGCATTCAAAATGTGTCAGACTGTAAAAGTACTTATCACTTGCCAAAAAAAGAGTAGTAAGTGTGCTTTCCAATTGGCAAAGAAATTTCGTTTTCTGACTAATATCAAACCATGACTCTGTGTGCAAAGAGGAATTATAGACAGAGATTTATTGTGTATTACTCTGGTAAATTTACATTTTCATTAGTAGGAAAGAGGGAGCTATTTTTTCACCAGAAGCAGACTCTTAGCACACACCCAGCTGCTTATCCTGTAGAATCATGCATAGTATTCACAATCGAGTGGGGTTTGAGGTTGCAGTGAGTAATGCAAATACATTCAGCATCACTAAGGCTGGTTGCCCTTGCTGGAGTGTAGTCAGTCACCCAGGTTACACATGTTGCTGGTCTCAAAAAGCTGTTTGGACATGTGCTGTTTTCAGAATCTGAAAAGTGGATTCAAAATGTGTCAGACTGTAAAAGTACTTATCACTTGCCAAAAAAAGAGTAGTAAGTGTGCTTTCCAATTGGCAAAGAAATTTCGTTTTCTGCCTAATTTCAAACCATGACTCTGTGTGCAAAGAGGAATTATAGACGGAGATTTATTGTGTATTACTCTGGTAATTTTTCTGCTTATCCTGTAGAATCATGCATAGTATTCACAACCAAGTGGGGTTTGAGGTTGCAGTCAGTAATGCAAATACATTGAGCATCACTAAGGCTGGTTGCCCTTGCTGGAGTGTACTCAGTCACCCAGGTTACACATGTTGCTGGTCTCAAAAAGCTGTTTGGACATGTGCTGTTTTCAGAATCTGAAAAGTGGATTCAAAATGTGTCAGACTGTAAAAGTAGTTATCACTTGCCAAAAAAAGAGTAGTAAGTGTGCTTTCCAATTGGCAAAGAAATTTCGTTTTATGCCTAATTTCAAACCATGACTCTGTGTGCAAAGAGGAATTATAGACGGAGATTTATTGTGTATTACTCTGGTAATTGTTCTGCTTATCCTGTAGAATCATGCATAGTATTCACAACCAAGTGGGGTTTGAGGTTGCAGTCAGTAATGCAAATACATTGAGCATCACTAAGGCTGGTTGCCCTTGCTGGAGTGTACTCAGTCACCCAGGTTACACATGTTGCTGGTCTCAAAAAGCTGTTTGGACATGTGCTGTTTTCAGAATCTGAAAAGTGGATTCAAAATGTGTCAGACTGTAAAAGTACTTATCACTTGCCAAAAAAAGAGTAGTAAGTGTGCTTTCCAATTGGCAAAGAAATTTCGTTTTCTGACTAATATCAAACCATGACTCTGTGTGCAAAGAGGAATTATAGACAGAGATTTATTGCGTATTACTCTGGTAATTTTTCTGCTTATCCTGTAGAATCATGCATAGTATTCACAACCAAGTGGGGTTTGAGGTTGCAGTCAGTAATGCAAATACATTCAGCATCACTAAGGCTGGTTGCCCTTGCTGGAGTGTAGTCAGTCACCCAGGTTACACATGTTGCTGGTCTCAAAAAGCTGTTTGGACATGTGCTGTTTTCAGAATCTGAAAAGTGCATTCAAAATGTGTCAGACTGTAAAAGTACTTATCACTTGCCAAAAAAAGAGTAGGAAGTGTGCTTTCCAATTGGCAAAGAAATTTCGTTTTCTGCCTAATTTCAAACCATGACTCTGTGTGCAAAGAGGAATTATAGACAGAGATTTATTGCGTATTACTCTGGTAATTTTACATTTGCATTAGTTGGAAAGGGGGAGCTATTTTTTCTGCAGAAGCAGACTCTTAGCACACACCCAGCTGCTTATCCTGTGGAATCATGCATAGTATTCACAACCGAGTGGGGTTTGAGGTTGCAGTCAGTAATGCAAATACATTCAGCATCACTAAGGCTGGTTGCCCTTGCTGGAGTGTAGTCAGTCACCCAGGTTACACATGTTGCTGGTCTCAAAAAGCTGTTTGGACATGTGCTTTTTTCAGAATCTGAAAGGTGGATTCAAAATGTGTCAGACTGTAAAAGTACTTATTACTTGCCAAAAAAACAGTAGTAAGTGTGCTTTCCAATTGGCAAAGAAATTTCGTTTCTGACTAATATCAAACCATGACTCTGTGTGCAAAGAGGAATTATAGACAGAGATTTATTGCGTATTACTCTGGTAATTTTATATTTGCATTAGTTGGAAAGGGGGAGCTATTTTTTCTGCCGAAGCAGACTCTTAGCACACACCCAGCTGCTTATCCTGTGGAATCATGCATAGTATTCACAACCGAGTGGGGTTTGAGGTTGCAGTCAGTAATGCAAATACATTCAGCATCACTAAGGCTGGTTGCCCTTGCTGGAGTGTAGTCAGTCACCCAGGTTACACATGTTGCTGGTTTCAAAAAGCTGTTTGGACATGTGCTTTTTTCAGAATCTGAAAAGTGGATTCAAAATGTGTCAGACTGTAAAAGTACTTATTACTTGCCAAAAAAACAGTAGTAAGTGTGCTTTCCAATTGGCAAAGAAATTTCGTTTCTGACTAATATCAAACCATGACTCTGTGTGCAAAGAGGAATTATAGACAGAGATTTATTGCGTATTACTCTGGTAATTTTACATTTGCATTAGTTGAAAAGGGGGAGCTATTTTTACTGCCGAAGAAGACTCTTAGCACACACCCAGCTGCTTATCCTGCGGAATCATGCATAGTATTCACAACCGAGGGGGGTTTGAGGTTGCAGTCAGTAATGCAAATACATTCAGCATCACTAAGGCTGGTTGCCCTTGCTGGAGTGTAGTCAGTCACCCAGGTTACACATGTTGCTGGTCTCAAAAAGCTGTTTGGACATGTGCTTTTTTCAGAATCTGAAAAGTGGATTCAAAATGTGTCAGACTGTAAAAGTACTTATCACTTGCCAAAAAAACAGTAGTAAGTGTGCTTTCCAATTGGCAAAGCAATTTCGTTTTCTGACTAATATCAAACCATGACTCTGTGTGCAAAGAGGAATTATAGACAGAGATTTATTGCGTATTACTCTGGTAAATTTACATTTGCATTAGTAGGAAAGGGGGAGCTATTTTTTCTGCAGAAGCAGACTCTTAGCACACACCCAGCTGCTTATCCTGTAGAATCATGCATAGTATTCACAATCGAGTGGGGTTTGAGGTTGCAGTGAGTAATGCAAATACATTCAGCATCACTAAGGCTGGTTGCCCTTGCTGGAGTGTAGTCAGTCACCCAGGTTACACATGTTGCTGGTCTCAAAAAGCTGTTTGGACATGTGCTGTTTTCAGAATCTGAAAAGTGGATTCAAAATGTGTCAGACTGTAAAAGTACTTATCACTTGCCAAAAAAGAGTAGTAAATGTGCTTTCCAATTGGCAAAGAAATTTCGTTTTCTGCCTAATTTCAAACCATGACTCTGTGTGCAAAGAGGAATTATAGACGGAGATTTATTGTGTATTACTCTGGTAATTTTTCTGCTTATTCTGTAGAATCATGCATAGTATTTACAACCAAGTGGGGTTTGAGGTTGCAGTCAGTAATGCAAATACATTGAGCATCACTAAGGCTGGTTGCCCTTGCTGGAGTGTACTCAGTCACCCAGGTTACACATGTTGCTGGTCTCAAAAAGCTGTTTGGACATGTGCTGTTTTCAGAATCTGAAAAGTGGATTCAAAATGTGTCAGACTGTAAAAGTACTTATCACTTGCCAAAAAAAGAGTAGTAAGTGTGCTTTCCAATTGGCAAAGAAATTTCGTTTTCTGACTAATATCAAACCATGACTCTGTGTGCAAAGAGGAATTATAGACAGATATTTATTGCGTATTACTCTGGTAATTTTTCTGCTTATCCTGTAGAATCATGCATAGTATTCACAACCAAGTGGGGTTTGAGGTTGCAGTCAGTAATGCAAATACATTCAGCATCACTAAGGCTGGTTGCCCTTGCTGGAGTGTAGTCAGTCACCCAGGTTACACATGTTGCTGGTCTCAAAAAGCTGTTTGGACATGTGCTTCTTTCAGAATCTGAAAAGTGGATTCAAAATGTGTCAGACTGTAAAAGTACTTATCACTTGCCAAAAAAACAGTAGTAAGTGTGCTTTCCAATTGGCAAAGAAATTTCGTTTTCTGACTAATATCAAACCATGACTCTGTGTGCAAAGAGGAATTATAGACAGAGATTTATTGCGTATTACTCTGGTAAATTTACATTTGCATTAGTAGGAAAGGGGCAGCTATTTTTTCTGCAGAAGCAGACTCTTAGCACACACCCAGCTGCTTATCCTGTAGAATCATGCATAGTATTCACAATCGAGTGGGGTTTGAGGTTGCAGTGAGTAATGCAAATACATTCAGCATCACTAAGGCTGGTTGCCCTTGCTGGAGTGTAGTCAGTCACCCAGGTTACACATGTTGCTGGTCTCAAAAAGCTGTTTGGACATGTGCTGTTTTCAGAATCTGAAAAGTGGATTCAAAATGTGTCAGACTGTAAAAGTACTTATCACTTGCCAAAAAAAGAGTAGTAAGTGTGCTTTCGAATTGGCAAAGAAATTTCGTTTTCTGCCTAATTTCAAACCATGACTCTGTGTGCAAAGAGGAATTATAGACGGAGATTTATTGTGTATTACTCTGGTAATTGTTCTGCTTATCCTGAAGAATCATGCATAGTATTCACAACCAAGTGGGGTTTGAGGTTGCAGTCAGTAATGCAAATACATTGAGCATCACTAAGGCTGGTTGCCCTTGCTGGAGTGTACTCAGTCACCCAGGTTACACATGTTGCTGGTCTCAAAAAGCTGTTTGGACATGTGCTGTTTTCAGAATCTGAAAAGTGGATTCAAAATGTGTCAGACTGTAAAAGTACTTATCACTTGCCAAAAAAAGAGTAGTAAGTGTGCTTTCCAATTGGCAAAGAAATTTTGTTTTCTGACTTATATCAAACCATGACTCTGTGTGCAAAGAGGAATTATAGACAGAGATTTATTGTGTATTACTCTGGTAATTTTACATTTGCATTAGTTGGAAAGGGGGAGCTATTTTTTCTGCAGAAGCAGACTCTTAGCACACACCCAGCTGCTTATCCTGTAGAATCATGCATAGTATTCACAACCGAGTGGGGTTTGAGGTTGCAGTCAGTAATGCAAATACATTCAGCATCACTAAGGCTGGTTGCCCTTGCTGGAGTGTAGTCAGTCACCCAGGTTACACATGTTGCTGGTCTCAAAAAGCTGTTTGGACATGTGCTGTTTTCAGAATCTGAAAAGTGCATTCAAAATGTGTCAGACTGTAAAAGTACTTATCACTTGCCAAAAAAAGAGTAGGAAGTGTGCTTTCCAATTGGCAAAGAAATTTCGTTTTCTGCCTAATTTCAAACCATAACTCTGTGTGCAAAGAGGAATTATAGACAGAGATTTATTGCGTATTACTCTGGTAATTTTACATTTGCATTAGTTGGAAAGGGGGAGTTTTTTTTCTGCAGAAGCAGACTCTTAGCACACACCCAGCTGCTTATCCTGTGGAATCATGCATAGTATTCACAACCGAGTGGGGTTTGAGGTTGCAGTCAGTAATGCAAATACATTCAGCATCACTAAGGCTGGTTGCCCTTGCTGGAGTGTAGTCAGTCACCCAGGTTACACATGTTGCTGGTCTCAAAAAGCTGTTTGGACATGTGCTTTTTTCAGAATCTGAAAAGTGCATTCAAAATGTGTCAGACTGTAAAAGTACTTATCACTTGCCAAAAAAAGAGTAGTAAGTGTGCTTTCCAATTGGCAAAGAAATTTCGTTTTCTGATTAATATCAAACCATGACTCTGTGTGCAAAGAGGAATTATAGACAGAGATTTATTGCGTATTACTCTGTTAATTTTACAGTTGCATTAGTAGGAAAGGGGGAGCTATTTTTTCTGCAGAAGCAGACTCTTAGCACACACCCAGCTGCTTATCCTGTAGAATCATGCATAGTATTCACAACCGAGTGGGGTTTGAGGTTGCAGTCAGTAATGCAAATACATTCAGCATCACTAAGGCTGGTTGCCCTTGCTGGAGTGTAGTCAGTCACCCAGGTTACACATGTTGCTGGTCTCAAAAAGCTGTTTGGACATGTGCTGTTTTCAGAATCTGAAAAGTAGATTCAAAATGTGTCAGACTGTAAAAGTACTTATCACTTGCCAAAAAAAAAGTAGTAAGTTTGCTTTCAAATTGGCAAAGAAATTTCGTTTTCTGCCTAATTTCAAACCATGACTCTGTGTGCAAAGAGGAATTATAGACAGAGATGTATTGCGTATTACTCTGGTAATTTTACATTTGCATTAGTTGGAAAGGGGGAGCTATTTTTTCTGCAGAAGCAGATTCTTAGCACACACCCAGCTGCTTATCCTGTAGAATCATGCATAGTATTCACAACCGAGTGGGGTTTGAGGTTGCAGTCAGTAATGCAAATACATTCAGCATCACTAAGGCTGGTTGCCCTTGCTGGAGTGTAGTCAGTCAACCAGGTTACACATGTTGCTGGTCTCAAAAAGCTGTTTGGACATGTGCTGTTTTCAGAATCTGAAAAGTGCATTCAAAATGTGTCAGACTGTAAAAGTACTTATCACTTGCCAAAAAAAGAGTAGGAAGTGTGCTTTCCAATTGGCAAAGAAATTTTGTTTTCTGCCAAATTTCAAACCATAACTCTGTGTGCAAAGAGGAATTATAGACAGAGATTTATTGCGTATTACTCTGGTAATTTTACATTTGCATTAGTTGGAAAGGGGGAGTTTTTTTTTCTGCAGAAGCAGACTCTTAGCACACACCCAGCTGCTTATCCTGTGGAATCATGCATAGTATTCACAACCGAGTGGGGTTTGAGGTTGCAGTCAGTAATGCAAATACATTCAGCATCACTAAGGCTGGTTGCCCTTGCTGGAGTGTAGTCAGTCACCCAGGTTACACATGTTGCTGGTCTCAAAAAGCTGTTTGGACATGTGCTTTTTTCAGAATCTGAAAAGTGCATTCAAAATGTGTCAGACTGTAAAAGTACTTATCACTTGCCAAAAAAAGAGTAGTAAGTGTGCTTTCCAATTGGCAAAGAAATTTCGTTTTCTGATTAATATCAAACCATGACTCTGTGTGCAAAGAGGAATTATAGACAGAGATTTATTGTGTATTACTCTGTTAATTTTACAGTTGCATTAGTAGGAAAGGGGGAGCTATTTTTTCTGCAGAAGCAGACTCTTAGCACACACCCAGCTGCTTATCCTGTAGAATCATGCATAGTATTCACAACCGAGTGGGGTTTGAGGTTGCAGTCAGTAATGCAAATACATTCAGCATCACTAAGGCTGGTTGCCCTTGCTGGAGTGTAGTCAGTCACCCAGGTTACACATGTTGCTGGTCTCAAAAAGCTGTTTGGACATGTGCTGTTTTCAGAATCTGAAAAGTGGATTCAAAATGTGTCAGACTGTAAAAGTACTTATCACTTGCCAAAAAAAAAGTAGTAAGTTTGCTTTCAAATTGGCAAAGAAATTTCGTTTTCTGCCTAATTTCAAACCATGACTCTGTGTGCAAAGAGGAATTATAGACAGAGATTTATTGCGTATTACTCTGGTAATTTTACATTTGCATTAGTTGGAAAGGGGGAGCTATTTTTTCTGCAGAAGCAGATTCTTAGCACACACCCAGCTGCTTATCCTGTAGAATCATGCATAGTATTCACAACCGAGTGGGGTTTGAGGTTGCAGTCAGTAATGCAAATACATTCAGCATCACTAAGGCTGGTTGCCCTTGCTGGAGTGTAGTCAGTCAACCAGGTTACACATGTTGCTGGTCTCAAAAAGCTGTTTGGACATGTGCTTTTTTCAGAATCTGAAAAGTGGATTCAAAATGTGTCACACTGTAAAAGTACTTATCACTTGCCAAAAAAAGAGTAGTAAGTGTGCTTTCAAATTGGCAAAGAAATTTCGTTTTCTGCCTAATTTCAAACCATGACTCTGTCTGCAAAGAGGAATTATAGACAGAGATTTATTGCGTATTACTCTGGTAATTTTACATTTGCATTAGTTGGAAAGGGGGAGCTTTTTTCTGCAGAAGCAGACTCTTAGCACACACCCAGCTGCTTATCCTGTGGAATCATGCATAGTATTCACAACCGAGTGGGGTTTGAGGTTGCAGTCAGTAATGAAAATACATTCAGCATCACTAAGGCTGGTTGCCCTTGCTGGAGTGTAGTCAGTCACCCAGGTTACACATGTTGCTGGTCTCAAAAAGCTGTTTGGACATGTGCTTTTTTCAGAATCTGAAAAGTGGATTCAAAATGTGTCAGACTGTAAAAGTACTTATCACTTGCCAAAAAAAGAGTAGTAAGTGTGCTTTCCAATTGGCAAAGAAATGTCGTTTTCTGACTAATATCAAACCATGACTCTGTGTGCAAAGAGGAATTATAGACAGAGATTTATTGCGTATTACTCTGGTAATTTTTCTGCTTATCCTGTAGAATCATGCATAGTATTCACAACCAAGTGGGGTTTTAGGTTGCAGTCAGTAATGCAAATACATTCAGCATCACTAAGGCTGGTTGCCCTTGCTGGAGTGCAGTCAGTCACCCAGGTTACACATGTTGCTGGTCTCAAAAAGCTGTTTGGACATGTGCTGTTTTCAGAATCTGAAAAGTGCATTCAAAATGTGTCAGACTGTAAAAGTACTTATCACTTGCCAAAAAAAGAGTAGTAAGTGTGCTTTCCAATTGGCAAAGAAATTTCGTTTTCTGACTAATATCAAACCATGACTCTGTGTGCAAAGAGGAATTATAGACAGAGATTTATTGTGTATTACTCTGGTAAATTTACATTTTCATTAGTAGGAAAGAGGGAGCTATTTTTTCACCAGAAGCAGACTCTTAGCACACACCCAGCTGCTTATCCTGTAGAATCATGCATAGTATTCACAATCGAGTGGGGTTTGAGGTTGCAGTGAGTAATGCAAATACATTCAGCATCACTAAGGCTGGTTGCCCTTGCTGGAGTGTAGTCAGTCACCCAGGTTACACATGTTGCTGGTCTCAAAAAGCTGTTTGGACATGTGCTGTTTTCAGAATCTGAAAAGTGGATTCAAAATGTGTCAGACTGTAAAAGTACTTATCACTTGCCAAAAAAAGAGTAGTAAGTGTGCTTTCCAATTGGCAAAGAAATTTCGTTTTCTGCCTAATTTCAAACCATGACTCTGTGTGCAAAGAGGAATTATAGACGGAGATTTATTGTGTATTACTCTGGTAATTTTTCTGCTTATCCTGTAGAATCATGCATAGTATTCACAACCAAGTGGGGTTTGAGGTTGCAGTCAGTAATGCAAATACATTGAGCATCACTAAGGCTGGTTGCCCTTGCTGGAGTGTACTCAGTCACCCAGGTTACACATGTTGCTGGTCTCAAAAAGCTGTTTGGACATGTGCTGTTTTCAGAATCTGAAAAGTGGATTCAAAATGTGTCAGACTGTAAAAGTAGTTATCACTTGCCAAAAAAAGAGTAGTAAGTGTGCTTTCCAATTGGCAAAGAAATTTCGTTTTATGCCTAATTTCAAACCATGACTCTGTGTGCAAAGAGGAATTATAGACGGAGATTTATTGTGTATTACTCTGGTAATTGTTCTGCTTATCCTGTAGAATCATGCATAGTATTCACAACCAAGTGGGGTTTGAGGTTGCAGTCAGTAATGCAAATACATTGAGCATCACTAAGGCTGGTTGCCCTTGCTGGAGTGTACTCAGTCACCCAGGTTACACATGTTGCTGGTCTCAAAAAGCTGTTTGGACATGTGCTGTTTTCAGAATCTGAAAAGTGGATTCAAAATGTGTCAGACTGTAAAAGTACTTATCACTTGCCAAAAAAAGAGTAGTAAGTGTGCTTTCCAATTGGCAAAGAAATTTCGTTTTCTGACTAATATCAAACCATGACTCTGTGTGCAAAGAGGAATTATAGACAGAGATTTATTGCGTATTACTCTGGTAATTTTTCTGCTTATCCTGTAGAATCATGCATAGTATTCACAACCAAGTGGGGTTTGAGGTTGCAGTCAGTAATGCAAATACATTCAGCATCACTAAGGCTGGTTGCCCTTGCTGGAGTGTAGTCAGTCACCCAGGTTACACATGTTGCTGGTCTCAAAAAGCTGTTTGGACATGTGCTGTTTTCAGAATCTGAATAGTGCATTCAAAATGTGTCAGACTGTAAAAGTACTTATCACTTGCCAAAAAAAGAGTAGTAAGTGTGCTTTCCAATTGGCAAAGAAATTTCGTTTACTGCCTAATTTCAAACCATGACTCTGTTTGCAAAGAGGAATTATAGACAGAGATTTATTGCGTATTACTCTGGTAATTTTACATTTGCATTAGTAGGAAAGGGGGAGCTATTTATTCTGCAGAAGCAGACTCTTAGCACACACCCAGCTGCTTATCCTGTGGAATCATGCATAGTATTCACAACCGAGTGGGGTTTGAGGTTGCAGTCAGTAATGCAAATACATTCAGCATCACTAAGGCTGGTTGCCCTTGCTGGAGTGTAGTCAGTCACCCAGGTTACACATGTTGCTGGTCTCAAAAAGCTGTTTGGACATGTGCTTTTTCAGAATCTGAAAAGTGCATTCAAAATGTGTCAGACTGTAAAAGTACTTATCACTTGCCAAAAAAACAGTAGTAAGTGTGCTTTCCAATTGGCAAAGAAATTTCGTTTTCTGACTAATATCAAACCATGACTCTGTGTGCAAAGAGGAATTATAGACAGAGATTTATTGCGTATTACTCTGGTAAATTTACATTTGCATTAGTAGGAAAGGGGCAGCTATTTTTTCTGCAGAAGCAGACTCTTAGCACACACCCAGCTGCTTATCCTGTAGAATCATGCATAGTATTCACAATCGAGTGGGGTTTGAGGTTGCAGTGAGTAATGCAAATACATTCAGCATCACTAAGGCTGGTTGCCCTTGCTGGAGTGTAGTCAGTCACCCAGGTTACACATGTTGCTGGTCTCAAAAAGCTGTTTGGACATGTGCTGTTTTCAGAATCTGAAAAGTGGATTCAAAATGTGTCAGACTGTAAAAGTACTTATCACTTGCCAAAAAAAGAGTAGTAAGTGTGCTTTCCAATTGGCAAAGAAATTTCGTTTTCTGCCTAATTTCAAACCATGACTCTGTGTGCAAAGAGGAATTATAGACGGAGATTTATTGTGTATTACTCTGGTAATTGTTCTGCTTATCCTGAAGAATCATGCATAGTATTCACAACCAAGTGGGGTTTGAGGTTGCAGTCAGTAATGCAAATACATTGAGCATCACTAAGGCTGGTTGCCCTTGCTGGAGTGTACTCAGTCACCCAGGTTACACATGTTGCTGGTCTCAAAAAGCTGTTTGGACATGTGCTGTTTTCAGAATCTGAAAAGTGGATTCAAAATGTGTCAGACTGTAAAAGTACTTATCACTTGCCAAAAAAAGAGTAGTAAGTGTGCTTTCCAATTGGCAAAGAAATTTTGTTTTCTGACTTATATCAAACCATGACTCTGTGTGCAAAGAGGAATTATAGACAGAGATTTATTGTGTATTACTCTGGTAATTTTACATTTGCATTAGTTGGAAAGGGGGAGCTATTTTTTCTGCAGAAGCAGACTCTTAGCACACACCCAGCTGCTTATCCTGTAGAATCATGCATAGTATTCACAACCGAGTGGGGTTTGAGGTTGCAGTCAGTAATGCAAATACATTCAGCATCACTAAGGCTGGTTGCCCTTGCTGGAGTGTAGTCAGTCACCCAGGTTACACATGTTGCTGGTCTCAAAAAGCTGTTTGGACATGTGCTGTTTTCAGAATCTGAAAAGTGCATTCAAAATGTGTCAGACTGTAAAAGTACTTATCACTTGCCAAAAAAAGAGTAGGAAGTGTGCTTTCCAATTGGCAAAGAAATTTCGTTTTCTGCCTAATTTCAAACCATAACTCTGTGTGCAAAGAGGAATTATAGACAGAGATTTATTGCGTATTACTCTGGTAATTTTACATTTGCATTAGTTGGAAAGGGGGAGTTTTTTTTCTGCAGAAGCAGACTCTTAGCACACACCCAGCTGCTTATCCTGTGGAATCATGCATAGTATTCACAACCGAGTGGGGTTTGAGGTTGCAGTCAGTAATGCAAATACATTCAGCATCACTAAGGCTGGTTGCCCTTGCTGGAGTGTAGTCAGTCACCCAGGTTACACATGTTGCTGGTCTCAAAAAGCTGTTTGGACATGTGCTTTTTTCAGAATCTGAAAAGTGCATTCAAAATGTGTCAGACTGTAAAAGTACTTATCACTTGCCAAAAAAAGAGTAGTAAGTGTGCTTTCCAATTGGCAAAGAAATTTCGTTTTCTGATTAATATCAAACCATGACTCTGTGTGCAAAGAGGAATTATAGACAGAGATTTATTGCGTATTACTCTGTTAATTTTACAGTTGCATTAGTAGGAAAGGGGGAGCTATTTTTTCTGCAGAAGCAGACTCTTAGCACACACCCAGCTGCTTATCCTGTAGAATCATGCATAGTATTCACAACCGAGTGGGGTTTGAGGTTGCAGTCAGTAATGCAAATACATTCAGCATCACTAAGGCTGGTTGCCCTTGCTGGAGTGTAGTCAGTCACCCAGGTTACACATGTTGCTGGTCTCAAAAAGCTGTTTGGACATGTGCTGTTTTCAGAATCTGAAAAGTAGATTCAAAATGTGTCAGACTGTAAAAGTACTTATCACTTGCCAAAAAAAAAGTAGTAAGTTTGCTTTCAAATTGGCAAAGAAATTTCGTTTTCTGCCTAATTTCAAACCATGACTCTGTGTGCAAAGAGGAATTATAGACAGAGATGTATTGCGTATTACTCTGGTAATTTTACATTTGCATTAGTTGGAAAGGGGGAGCTATTTTTTCTGCAGAAGCAGATTCTTAGCACACACCCAGCTGCTTATCCTGTAGAATCATGCATAGTATTCACAACCGAGTGGGGTTTGAGGTTGCAGTCAGTAATGCAAATACATTCAGCATCACTAAGGCTGGTTGCCCTTGCTGGAGTGTAGTCAGTCAACCAGGTTACACATGTTGCTGGTCTCAAAAAGCTGTTTGGACATGTGCTGTTTTCAGAATCTGAAAAGTGCATTCAAAATGTGTCAGACTGTAAAAGTACTTATCACTTGCCAAAAAAAGAGTAGGAAGTGTGCTTTCCAATTGGCAAAGAAATTTTGTTTTCTGCCAAATTTCAAACCATAACTCTGTGTGCAAAGAGGAATTATAGACAGAGATTTATTGCGTATTACTCTGGTAATTTTACATTTGCATTAGTTGGAAAGGGGGAGTTTTTTTTTCTGCAGAAGCAGACTCTTAGCACACACCCAGCTGCTTATCCTGTGGAATCATGCATAGTATTCACAACCGAGTGGGGTTTGAGGTTGCAGTCAGTAATGCAAATACATTCAGCATCACTAAGGCTGGTTGCCCTTGCTGGAGTGTAGTCAGTCACCCAGGTTACACATGTTGCTGGTCTCAAAAAGCTGTTTGGACATGTGCTTTTTTCAGAATCTGAAAAGTGCATTCAAAATGTGTCAGACTGTAAAAGTACTTATCACTTGCCAAAAAAAGAGTAGTAAGTGTGCTTTCCAATTGGCAAAGAAATTTCGTTTTCTGATTAATATCAAACCATGACTCTGTGTGCAAAGAGGAATTATAGACAGAGATTTATTGTGTATTACTCTGTTAATTTTACAGTTGCATTAGTAGGAAAGGGGGAGCTATTTTTTCTGCAGAAGCAGACTCTTAGCACACACCCAGCTGCTTATCCTGTAGAATCATGCATAGTATTCACAACCGAGTGGGGTTTGAGGTTGCAGTCAGTAATGCAAATACATTCAGCATCACTAAGGCTGGTTGCCCTTGCTGGAGTGTAGTCAGTCACCCAGGTTACACATGTTGCTGGTCTCAAAAAGCTGTTTGGACATGTGCTGTTTTCAGAATCTGAAAAGTGGATTCAAAATGTGTCAGACTGTAAAAGTACTTATCACTTGCCAAAAAAAAAGTAGTAAGTTTGCTTTCAAATTGGCAAAGAAATTTCGTTTTCTGCCTAATTTCAAACCATGACTCTGTGTGCAAAGAGGAATTATAGACAGAGATTTATTGCGTATTACTCTGGTAATTTTACATTTGCATTAGTTGGAAAGGGGGAGCTATTTTTTCTGCAGAAGCAGATTCTTAGCACACACCCAGCTGCTTATCCTGTAGAATCATGCATAGTATTCACAACCGAGTGGGGTTTGAGGTTGCAGTCAGTAATGCAAATACATTCAGCATCACTAAGGCTGGTTGCCCTTGCTGGAGTGTAGTCAGTCAACCAGGTTACACATGTTGCTGGTCTCAAAAAGCTGTTTGGACATGTGCTTTTTTCAGAATCTGAAAAGTGGATTCAAAATGTGTCACACTGTAAAAGTACTTATCACTTGCCAAAAAAAGAGTAGTAAGTGTGCTTTCAAATTGGCAAAGAAATTTCGTTTTCTGCCTAATTTCAAACCATGACTCTGTCTGCAAAGAGGAATTATAGACAGAGATTTATTGCGTATTACTCTGGTAATTTTACATTTGCATTAGTTGGAAAGGGGGAGCTTTTTTCTGCAGAAGCAGACTCTTAGCACACACCCAGCTGCTTATCCTGTGGAATCATGCATAGTATTCACAACCGAGTGGGGTTTGAGGTTGCAGTCAGTAATGAAAATACATTCAGCATCACTAAGGCTGGTTGCCCTTGCTGGAGTGTAGTCAGTCACCCAGGTTACACATGTTGCTGGTCTCAAAAAGCTGTTTGGACATGTGCTTTTTTCAGAATCTGAAAAGTGGATTCAAAATGTGTCAGACTGTAAAAGTACTTATCACTTGCCAAAAAAAGAGTAGTAAGTGTGCTTTCCAATTGGCAAAGAAATGTCGTTTTCTGACTAATATCAAACCATGACTCTGTGTGCAAAGAGGAATTATAGACAGAGATTTATTGCGTATTACTCTGGTAATTTTTCTGCTTATCCTGTAGAATCATGCATAGTATTCACAACCAAGTGGGGTTTTAGGTTGCAGTCAGTAATGCAAATACATTCAGCATCACTAAGGCTGGTTGCCCTTGCTGGAGTGCAGTCAGTCACCCAGGTTACACATGTTGCTGGTCTCAAAAAGCTGTTTGGACATGTGCTGTTTTCAGAATCTGAAAAGTGCATTCAAAATGTGTCAGACTGTAAAAGTACTTATCACTTGCCAAAAAAAGAGTAGTAAGTGTGCTTTCCAATTGGCAAAGAAATTTCGTTTTCTGACTAATATCAAACCATGACTCTGTGTGCAAAGAGGAATTATAGACAGAGATTTATTGTGTATTACTCTGGTAAATTTACATTTTCATTAGTAGGAAAGAGGGAGCTATTTTTTCACCAGAAGCAGACTCTTAGCACACACCCAGCTGCTTATCCTGTAGAATCATGCATAGTATTCACAATCGAGTGGGGTTTGAGGTTGCAGTGAGTAATGCAAATACATTCAGCATCACTAAGGCTGGTTGCCCTTGCTGGAGTGTAGTCAGTCACCCAGGTTACACATGTTGCTGGTCTCAAAAAGCTGTTTGGACATGTGCTGTTTTCAGAATCTGAAAAGTGGATTCAAAATGTGTCAGACTGTAAAAGTACTTATCACTTGCCAAAAAAAGAGTAGTAAGTGTGCTTTCCAATTGGCAAAGAAATTTCGTTTTCTGCCTAATTTCAAACCATGACTCTGTGTGCAAAGAGGAATTATAGACGGAGATTTATTGTGTATTACTCTGGTAATTTTTCTGCTTATCCTGTAGAATCATGCATAGTATTCACAACCAAGTGGGGTTTGAGGTTGCAGTCAGTAATGCAAATACATTGAGCATCACTAAGGCTGGTTGCCCTTGCTGGAGTGTACTCAGTCACCCAGGTTACACATGTTGCTGGTCTCAAAAAGCTGTTTGGACATGTGCTGTTTTCAGAATCTGAAAAGTGGATTCAAAATGTGTCAGACTGTAAAAGTAGTTATCACTTGCCAAAAAAAGAGTAGTAAGTGTGCTTTCCAATTGGCAAAGAAATTTCGTTTTATGCCTAATTTCAAACCATGACTCTGTGTGCAAAGAGGAATTATAGACGGAGATTTATTGTGTATTACTCTGGTAATTGTTCTGCTTATCCTGTAGAATCATGCATAGTATTCACAACCAAGTGGGGTTTGAGGTTGCAGTCAGTAATGCAAATACATTGAGCATCACTAAGGCTGGTTGCCCTTGCTGGAGTGTACTCAGTCACCCAGGTTACACATGTTGCTGGTCTCAAAAAGCTGTTTGGACATGTGCTGTTTTCAGAATCTGAAAAGTGGATTCAAAATGTGTCAGACTGTAAAAGTACTTATCACTTGCCAAAAAAAGAGTAGTAAGTGTGCTTTCCAATTGGCAAAGAAATTTCGTTTTCTGACTAATATCAAACCATGACTCTGTGTGCAAAGAGGAATTATAGACAGAGATTTATTGCGTATTACTCTGGTAATTTTTCTGCTTATCCTGTAGAATCATGCATAGTATTCACAACCAAGTGGGGTTTGAGGTTGCAGTCAGTAATGCAAATACATTCAGCATCACTAAGGCTGGTTGCCCTTGCTGGAGTGTAGTCAGTCACCCAGGTTACACATGTTGCTGGTCTCAAAAAGCTGTTTGGACATGTGCTGTTTTCAGAATCTGAATAGTGCATTCAAAATGTGTCAGACTGTAAAAGTACTTATCACTTGCCAAAAAAAGAGTAGTAAGTGTGCTTTCCAATTGGCAAAGAAATTTCGTTTACTGCCTAATTTCAAACCATGACTCTGTTTGCAAAGAGGAATTATAGACAGAGATTTATTGCGTATTACTCTGGTAATTTTACATTTGCATTAGTAGGAAAGGGGGAGCTATTTATTCTGCAGAAGCAGACTCTTAGCACACACCCAGCTGCTTATCCTGTGGAATCATGCATAGTATTCACAACCGAGTGGGGTTTGAGGTTGCAGTCAGTAATGCAAATACATTCAGCATCACTAAGGCTGGTTGCCCTTGCTGGAGTGTAGTCAGTCACCCAGGTTACACATGTTGCTGGTCTCAAAAAGCTGTTTGGACATGTGCTTTTTCAGAATCTGAAAAGTGCATTCAAAATGTGTCAGACTGTAAAAGTACTTATCACTTGCCAAAAAAAGAGTAGTAAGTGTGCTTTCCAATTGACAAAGAAATTTCGTTTTGTGATTAATATCAAACCATGACTCTGTGTGCAAAGAGGAATTATAGACAGAGATTTATTGCGTATTACTCAGGTAATTTTACAGTTGCATTAGTAGGAAAGGGGGAGCTTTTTTTTCTGCAGAAGCAGACTCTTAGCACACACCCAGCTGCCTATCCTGTAGAATCATGCATAGTATTCACAACCAAGTGGGGTTTGAGGTTGCAGTCAGTAATGCAAATACATTCAGCATCACTAAGGCTGGTTGCCCTTGCTGGAGTGTAGTCAGTCACCCAGGTTACACATGTTGCTGGTCTCAAAAAGCTGTTTGGACATGTGCTGTTTTCAGAATCTGAAAAGTGGATTCAAAATGTGTCACACTGTAAAAGTACTTATCACTTGCCAAAAAAAGAGTAGTAAGTGTGCTTTCAAATTGGCAAAGAAATTTCGTTTTCTGCCTAATTTCAAACCATGACTCTGTCTGCAAAGAGGAATTATAGACAGAGATTTCTTGCGTATTACTCTGGTAATTTTACATTTGCATTAGTTGGAAAGGGGGAGCTATTTTTTCTGCAGGAGCAGACTCTTAGCACACACCCAGCTGCTTATCCTGTGGAATCATGCATAGTATTCACAACCGAGTGGGGTTTGAGGTTGCAGTCAGTAATGCAAATACATTCAGCATCACTAAGGCTGGTTGCGCTTGCTGGAGTGTAGTCAGTCACCCAGGTTACACATGTTGCTGGTCTCAAAAAGCTGTTTGGACATGTGCTTTTTTCAGAATTTGAAAAGTGGATTCAAAATGTGTCAGACTGTAAAAGTACTTATCACTTGCCAAAAAAACAGTAGTAAGTGTGCTTTCAAATTGGCCAAGAAATTTCGTTTTCTGCCTAATTTCAAACCATGACTCCGTGTGCAAAGAGGAATTATAGACAGAGATTTATTGTGTATTACTCTGGTAATTTTACATTTGCATTAGTTGGAAAGGGGGAGCTATTTTTTCTGCAGAAGCAGACTCTTAGCACACACCCAGCTGCTTATCCTGTAGAATCATGCATAGTATTCACAACCGAGTGGGGTTTGAGGTTGCAGTCAGTAATGCAAATACATTCAGCATCACTAAGGCTGGTTGCCCCTGTTGGAGTGTAGTCAGTCACCCAGGTTACACATGTTTGCTGGTCTCAAAAAGCTGTTTGGACATGTGCTGTTTTCAGAATCTGAAAAGTGGATTCAAAATGTGTCAGACTGTAAAAGTACTTATCACTTGCCAAAAAAAAGTAGTAAGTTTGCTTTCAAATTGGCAAAGAAATTTCGTTTTCTGCCTAATTTCAAACCATGACTCTGTGTGCAAAGAGGAATTATAGACAGAGATTTATTGCGTATTACTCTGGTAATTTTACATTTGCATTAGTTGGAAAGGGGGAGCTATTTTTTCTGCAGAAGCAGATTCTTAGCACACACCCAGCTGCTTATCCTGTAGAATCATGCATAGTATTCACAACCGAGTGGGGTTTGAGGTTGCAGTCAGTAATGCAAATACATTCAGCATCACTAAGGCTGGTTGCCCTTGCTGGAGTGTAGTCAGTCACCCAGGTTACACATGTTGCTGGTCTCAAAAAGCTGTTTGGACATGTGCTGTTTTCAGAATCTGAAAAGTGGATTCAAAATGTGTCAGACTGTAAAAGTACTTATCACTTGCCAAAAAAGAGTAGTAAGTGTGCTTTCCAATTGGCAAAGAGATTTTGTTTTCTGACTAATATCAAACCATGACTCTGTGTGCAAAGAGGAATTATAGACAGAGATTTATTGCGTATTACTCTGGTAATTTTTCTGCTTATCCTGTAGAATCATGCATCGTATTCACAACCAAGTGGGGTTTGAGGTTGCAGTCAGTAATGCAAATACATTCAGCATCACTAAGGCTGGTTGCCCTTGCTGGAGTGTAGTCAGTCACCCAGGTTACACATGTTGCTGGTCTCAAAAAGCTGTTTGGACATGTGCTGTTTTCAGAATCTGAAAAGTGCATTCAAAATGTGTCAGACTGTAAAAGTACTTATCACTTGCCAAAAAAAGTGTAGTAAGTGTGCTTTCCAATTGGCAAAGAAATTTCGTTTTCTGACTAATATCAAACCATGACTCTGTGTGCAAAGAGGAATTATAGACAGAGATTTATTGCGTATTACTCTGGTAATTTTTCTGCTTATCCTGTAGAATCATGCATCGTATTCACAACCAAGTGGGGTTTGAGGTTGCAGTCAGTAATGCAAATACATTCAGCATCACTAAGGCTGGTTGCCCTTGCTGGAGTGTAGTCAGTCACCCAGGTTACACATGTTGCTGGTCTCAAAAAGCTGTTTGGACATGTGCTGTTTTCAGAATCTGAAAAGTGCATTCAAAATGTGTCAGACTGTAAAAGTACTTATCACTTGCCAAAAAAAGAGTAGTAAGTGTGCTTTCCAATTGGCAAAGAAATTTCGCTTACTGCCTAATTTCAAACCATGACTCTGTGTGCAAAGAGGAATTATAGACAGAGATTTATTGCGTATTACTCTGGTAATTTTACATTTGCATTAGTAGGAAAGGGGGAGCTATTTATTCTGCAGAAGCAGACTCTTAGCACACACCCAGCTGCTTATCCTGTGGAATCATGCATAGTATTCACAACCAAGTGGGGTTTTAGGTTGCAGTCAGTAATGCAAATACATTCAGCATCACTAAGGCTGGTTGCCCTTGCTGGAGTGTAGTCAGTCACCCAGGTTACACATGTTGCTGGTCTCAAAAAGCTGTTTGGACATGTGCTGTTTTCAGAATCTGAAAAGTGCATTCAAAATGTGTCAGACTGTAAAAGTACTTATCACTTGCCAAAAAAAAAGTAGTAAGTTTGCTTTCAAATTGGCAAAGAAATTTCGTTTTCTGCCTAATATCAAACCATGACTCTGTGTGCAAAGAGGAATTATAGACAGAGATTTATTGCGTATTACTCTGGTAATTTTACATTTGCATTAGTTGGAAAGGGGGAGCTATTTTTTCTGCAGAAGCAGATTCTTAGCACACACCCAGCTGCTTATCCTGTAGAATCATGCATAGTATTCACAACCGAGTGGGGTTTGAGGTTGCAGTCAGTAATGCAAATACATTCAGCATCACTAAGGCTGGTTGCCCTTGCTGGAGTGTAGTCAGTCAACCAGGTTACACATGTTGCTGGTCTCAAAAAGCTGTTTGGACATGTGCTTTTTTCAGAATCTGAAAAGTGGATTCAAAATGTGTCACACTGTAAAAGTACTTATCACTTGCCAAAAAAAGAGTAGTAAGTGTGCTTTCAAATTGGCAAAGAAATTTCGTTTTCTGCCTAATTTCAAACCATGACTCTGTCTGCAAAGAGGAATTATAGACAGAGATTTATTGCGTATTACTCTGGTAATTTTACATTTGCATTAGTTGGAAAGGGGGAGCTATTTTTTCTCTTAGCACACACCCAGCTGCTTATCCTGTGGAATCATGCATAGTATTCACAACCGAGTGGGGTTTGAGGTTGCAGTCAGTAATGCAAATACATTCAGCATCACTAAGGCTGGTTGCCCTTGCTGGAGTGTAGTCAGTCACCCAGGTTACACATGTTGCTGGTCTCAAAAAGCTGTTTGGACATGTGCTGTTTTCAGAATCTGAAAAGTGCATTCAAAATGTGTCAGACTGTAAAAGTACTTATCACTTGCCAAAAAAAAAGTAGTAAGTTTGCTTTCAAATTGGCAAAGAAATTTCGTTTTCTGCCTAATATCAAACCATGACTCTGTGTGCAAAGAGGAATTATAGACAGAGATTTATTGCGTATTACTCTGGTAATTTTACATTTGCATTAGTTGGAAAGGGGGAGCTATTTTTTTCTGCAGAAGCAGATGCTTAGCACACACCCAGCTGCTTATCCTGTAGAATCATGCATAGTATTCACAACCGAGTGGGGTTTGAGGTTGCAGTCAGTAATGCAAATACATTCAGCATCACTAAGGCTGGTTGCCCTTGCTGGAGTGTAGTCAGTCACCCAGGTTACACATGTTGCTGGTCTCAAAAAGCTGTTTGGACATGTGCTGTTTTCAGAATCTGAAAAGTGGATTCAAAATGTGTCAGACTGTAAAAGTACTTATCACTTGCCAAAAAAGAGTAGTAAGTGTGCTTTCCAATTGGCAAAGACATTTTGTTTTCTGACTAATATCAAACCATGACTCTGTGTGCAAAGAGGAATTATAGACAGAGATTTATTGCGTATTACTCTGGTAATTTTTCTGCTTATCCTGTAGAATCATGCATCGTATTCACAACCAAGTGGGGTTTGAGGTTGCAGTCAGTAATGCAAATACATTCAGCATCACTAAGGCTGGTTGCCCTTGCTGGAGTGTAGTCAGTCACCCAGGTTACACATGTTGCTGGTCTCAAAAAGCTGTTTGGACATGTGCTGTTTTCAGAATCTGAAAAGTGCATTCAAAATGTGTCAGACTGTAAAAGTACTTATCACTTGCCAAAAAAAGAGTAGTAAGTGTGCTTTCCAATTGGCAAAGAAATTTCGTTTACTGCCTAATTTCAAACCATGACTCTGTGTGCAAAGAGGAATTATAGACAGAGATTTATTGCGTATTACTCTGGTAATTTTACATTTGCATTAGTAGGAAAGGGGGAGCTATTTATTCTGCAGAAGCAGACTCTTAGCACACACCCAGCTGCTTATCCTGTGGAATCCTGCATAGTACTCACAACCAAGTGGGGTTTTAGGTTGCAGTCAGTAATGCAAATACATTCAGCATCACTAAGGCTGGTTGCCCTTGCTGGAGTGTAGTCAGTCACCCAGGTTACACATGTTGCTGGTCTCAAAAAGCTGTTTGGACATGTGCTGTTTTCAGAATCTGAAAAGTGCATTCAAAATGTGTCAGACTGTAAAAGTACTTATCACTTGCCCAAAAAAAAGTAGTAAGTTTGCTTTCAAATTGGCAAAGAAATTTCGTTTTCTGCCTAATATCAAACCATGACTCTGTGTGCAAAGAGGAATTATAGACAGAGATTTATTGCGTATTACTCTGGTAATTTTACATTTGCATTAGTTGGAAAGGGGGAGCTATTTTTTCTGCAGAAGCAGATTCTTAGCACACACCCAGCTGCTTATCCTGTAGAATCATGCATAGTATTCACAACCGAGTGGGGTTTGAGGTTGCAGTCAGTAATGCAAATACATTCAGCATCACTAAGGCTGGTTGCCCTTGCTGGAGTGTAGTCAGTCAACCAGGTTACACATGTTGCTAGTCTCAAAAAGCTGTTTGGACATGTGCTTTTTTCAGAATCTGAAAAGTGGATTCAAAATGTGTCACACTGTAAAAGTACTTATCACTTGCCAAAAAAAGAGTAGTAAGTGTGCTTTCAAATTGGCAAAGAAATTTCGTTTTCTGCCTAATTTCAAACCATGACTCTGTCTGCAAAGAGGAATTATAGACAGAGATTTATTGCGTATTACTCTGGTAATTTTACATTTGCATTAGTTGGAAAGGGGGAGCTATTTTTTCTGCAGAAGCAGACTCTTAGCACACACCCAGCTGCTTATCCTGTGGAATCATGCATAGTATTCACAACCGAGTGGGGTTTGAGGTTGCAGTCAGTAATGCAAATACATTCAGCATCACTAAGGCTGGTTGCCCTTGCTGGAGTGTAGTCAGTCAACCAGGTTACACATGTTGCTGGTCTCAAAAAGCTGTTTGGACATGTGCTTTTTTCAGAATCTGAAAAGTGGATTCAAAATGTGTCAGACTGTAAAAGTACTTATCACTTGCCAAAAAAAGAGTAGTAAGTGTGCTTTCAAATTGGCAATGAAATTTCGTTTTCTGCCTAATTTCAAACCATGACTCTGTCTGCAAAGAGGAATTATAGACAGAGATGTATTGCGTATTACTCTGGTAATTTTACATTTGCATTAGTTGGAAAGGGGGAGCTATTTTTTCTGCAGAAGCAGACTCTTAGCACACACCCAGCTGCTTATCCTGTAGAATCATGCATAGTATTCACAACCAAGTGGGGTTTGAGGTTGCAGTCAGTAATGCAAATACATTCAGCATCACTAAGGCTGGTTGCCCTTGCTGGAGTGTAGTCAGTCACCCAGGTTACACATGTTGCTGGTCTCAAAAAGCTGTTTGGACATGTGCTGTTTTCAGAATCTGAAAAGTGCATTCAAAATGTGTCAGACTGTAAAAGTACTTATCACTTGCCAAAAAAAGAGTAGTAAGTGTGCTTTCCAATTGGCAAAGAAATTTCGTTTTCTGACTAATATCAAACCATGACTGTGTGCAAAGAGGAATTATAGACAGAGATTTATTGCGTATTACTCTGGTAAGTTTTCTGCTTATCCTGTAGAATCATGCATAGTATTCACAACCAAGTGGGGTTTGAGGTTGCAGTCAGTAATGCAAATACATTCAGCATCACTAAGGCTGGTTGCCCTTGCTGGAGTGTAGTCAGTCACCCAGGTTACACATGTTGCTTGTCTCAAAAAGCTGTTTGGACATGTGCTGTTTTCAGAATCTGAAAAGTGCATTCAAAATGTGTCAGACTGTAAAAGTACTTATCACTTGCCAAAAAAAGAGTAGTAAGTGTGCTTTCCAATTGGCAAAGAAATTTCGTTTACTGCCTAATTTCAAACCATGACTCTGTGTGCAAAGAGGAATTATAGACAGAGATTTATTGCGTATTACTCTGGTAATTTTACATTTGCATTAGTAGGAAAGGGGGAGCTATTTATTCTGCAGAAGCAGACTCTTAGCACACACCCAGCTGCTTATCCTGTGGAATCCTGCATAGTACTCACAACCAAGTGGGGTTTTAGGTTGCAGTCAGTAATGCAAATACATTCAGCATCACTAAGGCTGGTTGCCCTTGCTGGAGTGTAGTCAGTCACCCAGGTTACACATGTTGCTGGTCTCAAAAAGCTGTTTGGACATGTGCTGTTTTCAGAATCTGAAAAGTGCATTCAAAATGTGTCAGACTGTAAAAGTACTTATCACTTGCCCAAAAAAAAGTAGTAAGTTTGCTTTCAAATTGGCAAAGAAATTTCGTTTTCTGCCTAATATCAAACCATGACTCTGTGTGCAAAGAGGAATTATAGACAGAGATTTATTGCGTATTACTCTGGTAATTTTACATTTGCATTAGTTGGAAAGGGGGAGCTATTTTTTCTGCAGAAGCAGATTCTTAGCACACACCCAGCTGCTTATCCTGTAGAATCATGCATAGTATTCACAACCGAGTGGGGTTTGAGGTTGCAGTCAGTAATGCAAATACATTCAGCATCACTAAGGCTGGTTGCCCTTGCTGGAGTGTAGTCAGTCAACCAGGTTACACATGTTGCTAGTCTCAAAAAGCTGTTTGGACATGTGCTTTTTTCAGAATCTGAAAAGTGGATTCAAAATGTGTCACACTGTAAAAGTACTTATCACTTGCCAAAAAAAGAGTAGTAAGTGTGCTTTCAAATTGGCAAAGAAATTTCGTTTTCTGCCTAATTTCAAACCATGACTCTGTCTGCAAAGAGGAATTATAGACAGAGATTTATTGCGTATTACTCTGGTAATTTTACATTTGCATTAGTTGGAAAGGGGGAGCTATTTTTTCTGCAGAAGCAGACTCTTAGCACACACCCAGCTGCTTATCCTGTGGAATCATGCATAGTATTCACAACCGAGTGGGGTTTGAGGTTGCAGTCAGTAATGCAAATACATTCAGCATCACTAAGGCTGGTTGCCCTTGCTGGAGTGTAGTCAGTCACCCAGGTTACACATGTTGCTGGTCTCAAAAAGCTGTTTGGACATGTGCTGTTTTCAGAATCTGAAAAGTGCATTCAAAATGTGTCAGACTGTAAAAGTACTTATCACTTGCCAAAAAAAAAGTAGTAAGTTTGCTTTCAAATTGGCAAAGAAATTTCGTTTTCTGCCTAATATCAAACCATGACTCTGTGTGCAAAGAGGAATTATAGACAGAGATTTATTGCGTATTACTCTGGTAATTTTACATTTGCATTAGTTGGAAAGGGGGAGCTATTTTTTTCTGCAGAAGCAGATTCTTAGCACACACCCAGCTGCTTATCCTGTAGAATCATGCATAGTATTCACAACCGAGTGGGGTTTGAGGTTGCAGTCAGTAATGCAAATACATTCAGCATCACTAAGGCTGGTTGCCCTTGCTGGAGTGTAGTCAGTCAACCAGGTTACACATGTTGCTGGTCTCAAAAAGCTGTTTGGACATGTGCTTTTTTCAGAATCTGAAAAGTGGATTCAAAATGTGTCAGACTGTAAAAGTACTTATCACTTGCCAAAAAAAGAGTAGTAAGTGTGCTTTCAAATTGGCAATGAAATTTCGTTTTCTGCCTAATTTCAAACCATGACTCTGTCTGCAAAGAGGAATTATAGACAGAGATGTATTGCGTATTACTCTGGTAATTTTACATTTGCATTAGTTGGAAAGGGGGAGCTATTTTTTCTGCAGAAGCAGACTCTTAGCACACACCCAGCTGCTTATCCTGTAGAATCATGCATAGTATTCACAACCAAGTGGGGTTTGAGGTTGCAGTCAGTAATGCAAATACATTCAGCATCACTAAGGCTGGTTGCCCTTGCTGGAGTGTAGTCAGTCACCCAGGTTACACATGTTGCTGGTCTCAAAAAGCTGTTTGGACATGTGCTGTTTTCAGAATCTGAAAAGTGCATTCAAAATGTGTCAGACTGTAAAAGTACTTATCACTTGCCAAAAAAAGAGTAGTAAGTGTGCTTTCCAATTGGCAAAGAAATTTCGTTTTCTGACTAATATCAAACCATGACTGTGTGCAAAGAGGAATTATAGACAGAGATTTATTGCGTATTACTCTGGTAAGTTTTCTGCTTATCCTGTAGAATCATGCATAGTATTCACAACCAAGTGGGGTTTGAGGTTGCAGTCAGTAATGCAAATACATTCAGCATCACTAAGGCTGGTTGCCCTTGCTGGAGTGTAGTCAGTCACCCAGGTTACACATGTTGCTGGTCTCAAAAAGCTGTTTGGACATGTGCTGTTTTCAGAATCTGAAAAGTGCATTCAAAATGTGTCAGACTGTAAAAGTACTTATCACTTGCCAAAAAAAGAGTAGTAAGTGTGCTTTCCAATTGGCAAAGAAATTTCGTTTACTGCCTAATTTCAAACCATGACTCTGTGTGCAAAGAGGAATTATAGACAGAGATTTATTGCGTATTACTCTGGTAGTTTTACATTTGCATTAGTTGGAAAGGGGGAGTTTTTTTTTCTGCAGAAGCAGACTCTTAGCACACACCCAGCTGCTTATCCTGTGGAATCATGCATAGTATTCACAACCGAGTGGGGTTTGAGGTTGCAGTCAGTAATGCAAATACATTCAGCATCACTCAGGCTGGTTGCCCTTGCTGGAGTGTAGTCAGTCACCCAGGTTACACATGTTGCTGGTCTCAAAAAGCTGTTTGGACATGTGCTTTTTTCAGAATCTGAAAAGTGGATTCAAAATGTGTCAGACTGTAAAAGTACATATCACTTGCCAAAAAAACAGTAGTAAGTGTGCTTTCCAATTGGCAAAGAAATTTCGTTTACTGCCTAATTTCAAACCATGACTCTGTGTGCAAAGAGGAATTATAGACAGAGATTTATTGCGTATTACTCTGGTAATTTTACATTTGCATTAGTAGGAAAGGGGGAGCTATTTATTCTGCAGAAGCAGACTCTTAGCACACACCCAGCTGCTTATCCTGTGGAATCATGCATAGTATTCACAACCAAGTGGGGTTTTAGGTTGCAGTCAGTAATGCAAATACATTCAGCATCACTAAGGCTGGTTGCCCTTGCTGGAGTGTAGTCAGTCACCCAGGTTACACATGTTGCTGGTCTCAAAAAGCTGTTTGGACATGTGCTGTTTTCAGAATCTGAAAAGTGCATTCAAAATGTGTCAGACTGTAAAAGTACTTATCACTTGCCAAAAAAAAAGTAGTAAGTTTGCTTTCAAATTGGCAAAGAAATTTCGTTTTCTGCCTAATATCAAACCATGACTCTGTGTGCAAAGAGGAATTATAGACAGAGATTTATTGCGTATTACTCTGGTAATTTTACATTTGCATTAGTTGGAAAGGGGGAGCTATTTTTTCTGCAGAAGCAGATTCTTAGCACACACCCAGCTGCTTATCCTGTAGAATCATGCATAGTATTCACAACCGAGTGGGGTTTGAGGTTGCAGTCAGTAATGCAAATACATTCAGCATCACTAAGGCTGGTTGCCCTTGCTGGAGTGTAGTCAGTCAACCAGGTTACACATGTTGCTGGTCTCAAAAAGCTGTTTGGACATGTGCTTTTTTCAGAATCTGAAAAGTGGATTCAAAATGTGTCACACTGTAAAAGTACTTATCACTTGCCAAAAAAAGAGTAGTAAGTGTGCTTTCAAATTGGCAAAGAAATTTCGTTTTCTGCCTAATTTCAAACCATGACTCTGTCTGCAAAGAGGAATTATAGACAGAGATTTATTGCGTATTACTCTGGTAATTTTACATTTGCATTAGTTGGAAAGGGGGAGCTATTTTTTCTGCAGAAGCAGACTCTTAGCACACACCCAGCTGCTTATCCTGTGGAATCATGCATAGTATTCACAACCGAGTGGGGTTTGAGGTTGCAGTCAGTAATGCAAATACATTCAGCATCACTAAGGCTGGTTGCCCTTGCTGGAGTGTAGTCAGTCACCCAGGTTACACATGTTGCTGGTCTCAAAAAGCTGTTTGGACATGTGCTGTTTTCAGAATCTGAAAAGTGCATTCAAAATGTGTCAGACTGTAAAAGTACTTATCACTTGCCAAAAAAAAAGTAGTAAGTTTGCTTTCAAATTGGCAAAGAAATTTCGTTTTCTGCCTAATATCAAACCATGACTCTGTGTGCAAAGAGGAATTATAGACAGAGATTTATTGCGTATTACTCTGGTAATTTTACATTTGCATTAGTTGGAAAGGGGGAGCTATTTTTTTCTGCAGAAGCAGATTCTTAGCACACACCCAGCTGCTTATCCTGTAGAATCATGCATAGTATTCACAACCGAGTGGGGTTTGAGGTTGCAGTCAGTAATGCAAATACATTCAGCATCACTAAGGCTGGTTGCCCTTGCTGGAGTGTAGTCAGTCAACCAGGTTACACATGTTGCTGGTCTCAAAAAGCTGTTTGGACATGTGCTTTTTTCAGAATCTGAAAAGTGGATTCAAAATGTGTCAGACTGTAAAAGTACTTATCACTTGCCAAAAAAAGAGTAGTAAGTGTGCTTTCAAATTGGCAATGAAATTTCGTTTTCTGCCTAATTTCAAACCATGACTCTGTCTGCAAAGAGGAATTATAGACAGAGATGTATTGCGTATTACTCTGGTAATTTTACATTTGCATTAGTTGGAAAGGGGGAGCTATTTTTTCTGCAGAAGCAGACTCTTAGCACACACCCAGCTGCTTATCCTGTAGAATCATGCATAGTATTCACAACCAAGTGGGGTTTGAGGTTGCAGTCAGTAATGCAAATACATTCAGCATCACTAAGGCTGGTTGCCCTTGCTGGAGTGTAGTCAGTCACCCAGGTTACACATGTTGCTGGTCTCAAAAAGCTGTTTGGACATGTGCTGTTTTCAGAATCTGAAAAGTGCATTCAAAATGTGTCAGACTGTAAAAGTACTTATCACTTGCCAAAAAAAGAGTAGTAAGTGTGCTTTCCAATTGGCAAAGAAATTTCGTTTTCTGACTAATATCAAACCATGACTGTGTGCAAAGAGGAATTATAGACAGAGATGTATTGCGTATTACTCTGGTAAGTTTTCTGCTTATCCTGTAGAATCATGCATAGTATTCACAACCAAGTGGGGTTTGAGGTTGCAGTCAGTAATGCAAATACATTCAGCATCACTAAGGCTGGTTGCCCTTGCTGGAGTGTAGTCAGTCACCCAGGTTACACATGTTGCTGGTCTCAAAAAGCTGTTTGGACATGTGCTGTTTTCAGAATCTGAAAAGTGCATTCAAAATGTGTCAGACTGTAAAAGTACTTATCACTTGCCAAAAAAAGAGTAGTAAGTGTGCTTTCCAATTGGCAAAGAAATTTCGTTTACTGCCTAATTTCAAACCATGACTCTGTGTGCAAAGAGGAATTATAGACAGAGATTTATTGCGTATTACTCTGGTAGTTTTACATTTGCATTAGTTGGAAAGGGGGAGTTTTTTTTTCTGCAGAAGCAGACTCTTAGCACACACCCAGCTGCTTATCCTGTGGAATCATGCATAGTATTCACAACCGAGTGGGGTTTGAGGTTGCAGTCAGTAATGCAAATACATTCAGCATCACTCAGGCTGGTTGCCCTTGCTGGAGTGTAGTCAGTCACCCAGGTTACACATGTTGCTGGTCTCAAAAAGCTGTTTGGACATGTGCTTTTTTCAGAATCTGAAAAGTGGATTCAAAATGTGTCAGACTGTAAAAGTACATATCACTTGCCAAAAAAACAGTAGTAAGTGTGCTTTCCAATTGGCAAAGAAATTTCGTTTACTGCCTAATTTCAAACCATGACTCTGTGTGCAAAGAGGAATTATAGACAGAGATTTATTGCGTATTACTCTGGTAATTTTACATTTGCATTAGTAGGAAAGGGGGAGCTATTTATTCTGCAGAAGCAGACTCTTAGCACACACCCAGCTGCTTATCCTGTGGAATCATGCATAGTATTCACAACCAAGTGGGGTTTTAGGTTGCAGTCAGTAATGCAAATACATTCAGCATCACTAAGGCTGGTTGCCCTTGCTGGAGTGTAGTCAGTCACCCAGGTTACACATGTTGCTGGTCTCAAAAAGCTGTTTGGACATGTGCTGTTTTCAGAATCTGAAAAGTGCATTCAAAATGTGTCAGACTGTAAAAGTACTTATCACTTGCCAAAAAAAAAGTAGTAAGTTTGCTTTCAAATTGGCAAAGAAATTTCGTTTTCTGCCTAATATCAAACCATGACTCTGTGTGCAAAGAGGAATTATAGACAGAGATTTATTGCGTATTACTCTGGTAATTTTACATTTGCATTAGTTGGAAAGGGGGAGCTATTTTTTCTGCAGAAGCAGATTCTTAGCACACACCCAGCTGCTTATCCTGTAGAATCATGCATAGTATTCACAACCGAGTGGGGTTTGAGGTTGCAGTCAGTAATGCAAATACATTCAGCATCACTAAGGCTGGTTGCCCTTGCTGGAGTGTAGTCAGTCAACCAGGTTACACATGTTGCTGGTCTCAAAAAGCTGTTTGGACATGTGCTTTTTTCAGAATCTGAAAAGTGGATTCAAAATGTGTCACACTGTAAAAGTACTTATCACTTGCCAAAAAAAGAGTAGTAAGTGTGCTTTCAAATTGGCAAAGAAATTTCGTTTTCTGCCTAATTTCAAACCATGACTCTGTCTGCAAAGAGGAATTATAGACAGAGATTTATTGCGTATTACTCTGGTAATTTTACATTTGCATTAGTTGGAAAGGGGGAGCTATTTTTTCTGCAGAAGCAGACTCTTAGCACACACCCAGCTGCTTATCCTGTGGAATCATGCATAGTATTCACAACCGAGTGGGGTTTGAGGTTGCAGTCAGTAATGCAAATACATTCAGCATCACTAAGGCTGGTTGCCCTTGCTGGAGTGTAGTCAGTCACCCAGGTTACACATGTTGCTGGTCTCAAAAAGCTGTTTGGACATGTGCTGTTTTCAGAATCTGAAAAGTGCATTCAAAATGTGTCAGACTGTAAAAGTACTTATCACTTGCCAAAAAAAAAGTAGTAAGTTTGCTTTCAAATTGGCAAAGAAATTTCGTTTTCTGCCTAATATCAAACCATGACTCTGTGTGCAAAG
The DNA here is from genome assembly GCF_964204655.1 of Triturus cristatus. Lineage (NCBI taxonomy): Eukaryota > Metazoa > Chordata > Amphibia > Caudata > Salamandridae > Triturus > Triturus cristatus. The sequence continues at coordinate 1,163,419,643 of NC_140581.1, forward strand.
AGGAATTATAGACAGAGATTTATTGCGTATTACTCTGGTAATTTTACATTTGCATTAGTTGGAAAGGGGGAGCTATTTTTTTCTGCAGAAGCAGATTCTTAGCACACACCCAGCTGCTTATCCTGTAGAATCATGCATAGTATTCACAACCGAGTGGGGTTTGAGGTTGCAGTCAGTAATGCAAATACATTCAGCATCACTAAGGCTGGTTGCCCTTGCTGGAGTGTAGTCAGTCACCCAGGTTACACATGTTGCTGGTCTCAAAAAGCTGTTTGGACATGTGCTGTTTTCAGAATCTGAAAAGTGGATTCAAAATGTGTCAGACTGTAAAAGTACTTATCACTTGCCAAAAAAGAGTAGTAAGTGTGCTTTCCAATTGGCAAAGAAATTTTGTTTTCTGACTAATATCAAACCATGACTCTGTGTGCAAAGAGGAATTATAGACAGAGATTTATTGCGTATTACTCTGGTAATTTTTCTGCTTATCCTGTAGAATCATGCATCGTATTCACAACCAAGTGGGGTTTGAGGTTGCAGTCAGTAATGCAAATACATTCAGCATCACTAAGGCTGGTTGCCCTTGCTGGAGTGTAGTCAGTCACCCAGGTTACACATGTTGCTGGTCTCAAAAAGCTGTTTGGACATGTGCTGTTTTCAGAATCTGAAAAGTGCATTCAAAATGTGTCAGACTGTAAAAGTACTTATCACTTGCCAAAAAAAGAGTAGTAAGTGTGCTTTCCAATTGGCAAAGAAATTTCGTTTACTGCCTAATTTCAAACCATGACTCTGTGTGCAAAGAGGAATTATAGACAGAGATTTATTGCGTATTACTCTGGTAATTTTACATTTGCATTAGTAGGAAAGGGGGAGCTATTTATTCTGCAGAAGCAGACTCTTAGCACACACCCAGCTGCTTATCCTGTGGAATCCTGCATAGTATTCACAACCAAGTGGGGTTTTAGGTTGCAGTCAGTAATGCAAATACATTCAGCATCACTAAGGCTGGTTGCCCTTGCTGGAGTGTAGTCAGTCACCCAGGTTACACATGTTGCTGGTCTCAAAAAGCTGTTTGGACATGTGCTGTTTTCAGAATCTGAAAAGTGCATTCAAAATGTGTCAGACTGTAAAAGTACTTATCACTTGCCAAAAAAAAAGTAGTAAGTTTGCTTTCAAATTGGCAAAGAAATTTCGTTTTCTGCCTAATATCAAACCATGACTCTGTGTGCAAAGAGGAATTATAGACAGAGATTTATTGCGTATTACTCTGGTAATTTTACATTTGCATTAGTTGGAAAGGGGGAGCTATTTTTTTCTGCAGAAGCAGATTCTTAGCACACACCCAGCTGCTTATCCTGTAGAATCATGCATAGTATTCATAACCGAGTGGGGTTTGAGGTTGCAGTCTGTAATGCAAATACATTCAGCATCACTAAGGCTGGTTGCCCTTGCTGGAGTGTAGTCAGTCAACCAGGTTACACATGTTGCTGGTCTCAAAAAGCTGTTTGGACATGTGCTTTTTTCAGAATCTGAAAAGTGGATTCAAAATATGTCAGACTGTAAAAGTACTTATCACTTGCCAAAAAAAGAGTAGTAAGTGTGCTTTCAAATTGGCAAAGAAATTTCGTTTTCTGCCTAATTTCAAACCATGACTCTGTCTGCAAAGAGGAATTATAGACAGAGATGTATTGCGTATTACTCTGGTAATTTTACATTTGCATTAGTTGGAAAGGGGGAGCTATTTTTTCTGCAGAAGCAGACTCTTAGCACACACCCAGCTGCTTATCCTGTAGAATCATGCATAGTATTCACAACCAAGTGGGGTTTGAGGTTGCAGTCAGTAATGCAAATACATTCAGTATCACTAAGGCTGGTTGCCCTTGCTGGAGTGTAGTCAGTCACCCAGGTTACACATGTTGCTGGTCTCAAAAAGCTGTTTGGACATGTGCTGTTTTCAGAATCTGAAAAGTGCATTCAAAATGTGTCAGACTGTAAAAGTACTTATCACTTGCCAAAAAAAGAGTAGTAAGTGTGCTTTCCAATTGGCAAAGAAATTTCGTTTACTGCCTAATTTCAAACCATGACTCTGTGTGCAAAGAGGAATTATAGACAGAGATTTATTGCGAATTACTCTGGTAATTTTACATTTGCATTAGTTGGAAAGGGGGAGTTTTTTTTCTGCAGAAGCAGACTCTTAGCACACACCCAGCTGCTTATCCTGTGGAATCATGCATAGTATTTACAACCGAGTGGGGTTTGAGGTTGCAGTCAGTAATGCAAATACATTCAGCATCACTAAGGCTGGTTGCCCTTGCTGGAGTGTAGTCAGTCACCCAGGTTACACATGTTGCTGGTCTCAAAAAGCTGTTTGGACATGTGCTGTTTTCAGAATCTGAAAAGTGCATTCAAAATGTGTCAGACTGTAAAAGTACTTATCACTTGCCAAAAAAAAAGTAGTAAGTTTGCTTTCAAATTGGCAAAGAAATTTCGTTTTCTGCCTAATATCAAACCATGACTCTGTGTGCAAAGAGGAATTATAGACAGAGATTTATTGCGTATTACTCTGGTAATTTTACATTTGCATTAGTTGGAAAGGGGGAGCTATTTTTTCTGCAGAAGCAGATTCTTAGCACACACCCAGCTGCTTATCCTGTAGAATCATGCATAGTATTCACAACCGAGTGGGGTTTGAGGTTGCAGTCAGTAATGCAAATACATTCAGCATCACTAAGGCTGGTTGCCCTTGCTGGAGTGTAGTCAGTCAACCAGGTTACACATGTTGCTGGTCTCAAAAAGCTGTTTGGACATGTGCTTTTTTCAGAATCTGAAAAGTGGATTCAAAATGTGTCACACTGTAAAAGTACTTATCACTTGCCAAAAAAAGAGTAGTAAGTGTGCTTTCAAATTGGCAAAGAAATTTCGTTTTCTGCCTAATTTCAAACCATGACTCTGTCTGCAAAGAGGAATTATAGACAGAGATTTATTGCGTATTACTCTGGTAATTTTACATTTGCATTAGTTGGAAAGGGGGAGCTATTTTTTCTGCAGAAGCAGACTCTTAGCACACACCCAGCTGCTTATCCTGTGGAATCATGCATAGTATTCACAACCGAGTGGGGTTTGAGGTTGCAGTCAGTAATGCAAATACATTCAGCATCACTAAGGCTGGTTGCCCTTGCTGGAGTGTAGTCAGTCACCCAGGTTACACATGTTGCTGGTCTCAAAAAGCTGTTTGGACATGTGCTTTTTTCAGAATCTGAAAAGTGGATTCAAAATGTGTCAGACTGTAAAAGTACTTATCACTTGCCAAAAAAACAGTAGTAAGTGTGCTTTCCAATTGGCAAAGAAATTTCGTTTTCTGACTAATATCAAACCATGACTCTGTGTGCAAAGAGGAATTATAGACAGAGATTTATTGCGTATTACTCTGGTAATTTTACATTTGCATTAGTTGGAAAGGGGGAGTTTTTTTTCTGCAGAAGCAGACTCTTAGCACACACCCAGCTGCTTATCCTGTGGAATCATGCATAGTATTCACAACCGAGTGGGGTTTGAGGTTGCAGTCAGTAATGCAAATACATTCAGCATCACTAAGGCTGGTTGCCCTTGCTGGAGTGTAGTCAGTCACCCAGGTTACACATGTTGCTGGTCTCAAAAAGCTGTTTGGACATGTGCTTTTTTCAGAATTTGAAAGGTGGATTCAAAATGTGTCAGACTGTAAAAGTACTTATTACTTGCCAAAAAAACAGTAGTAAGTGTGCTTTCCAATTGGCAAAGAAATTTCGTTTACTGACTAATATCAAACCATGACTCTGTGTGCAAAGAGGAATTATAGACAGAGATTTATTGCGTATTACTCTGGTAATTTTTCTGCTTATCCTGTAGAATCATGCATCGTATTCACAACCAAGTGGGGTTTGAGGTTGCAGTCAGTAATGCAAATACATTCAGCATCACTAAGGCTGGTTGCCCTTGCTGGAGTGTAGTCAGTCACCCAGGTTACACATGTTGCTGGTCTCAAAAAGCTGTTTGGACATGTGCTGTTTTCAGAATCTGAAAAGTGGATTCAAAATGTGTCAGACTGTAAAAGTACTTATCACTTGCCAAAAAAAGAGTAGTAAGTGTGCTTTCCAATTGGCAAAGAAATTTCGTTTTCTGACTAATAGCAAACCATGACTCTGTGTGCAAAGAGGAATTATAGACAGAGATTTATTGCGTATTACTCTGGTAATTTTTCTGCTTATCCTGTAGAATCATGCATCGTATTCACAACCAAGTGGGGTTTGAGGTTGCAGTCAGTAATGCAAATACATTCAGCATCACTAAGGCTGGTTGCCCTTGCTGGAGTGTAGTCAGTCACCCAGGTTACACATGTTGCTGGTCTCAAAAAGCTGTTTGGACATGTGCTGTTTTCAGAATCTGAAAAGTGCATTCAAAATGTGTCAGACTGTAAAAGTACTTATCACTTGCCAAAAAAAGAGTAGTAAGTGTGCTTTCCAATTGGCAAAGAAATTTCGTTTTCTGACTAATATCAAACCATGACTCTGTGTGCAAAGAGGAATTATAGACAGAGATTTATTGCGTATTACTCTGGTAATTTTTCTGCTTATCCTGTAGAATCATGCATCGTATTCACAACCAAGTGGGGTTTGAGGTTGCAGTCAGTAATGCAAATACATTCAGCATCACTAAGGCTGGTTGCCCTTGCTGGAGTGTAGTCAGTCACCCAGGTTACACATGTTGCTGGTCTCAAAAAGCTGTTTGGACATGTGCTGTTTTCAGAATCTGAAAAGTGCATTCAAAATGTGTCAGACTGTAAAAGTACTTATCACTTGCCAAAAAAAGAGTAGTAAGTGTGCTTTCCAATTGGCAAAGAAATTTCGTTTACTGCCTAATTTCAAACCATGACTCTGTGTGCAAAGAGGAATTATAGACAGAGATTTATTGCGTATTACTCTGGTAATTTTACATTTGCATTAGTAGGAAAGGGGGAGCTATTTATTCTGCAGAAGCAGACTCTTAGCACACACCCAGCTGCTTATCCTGTGGAATCATGCATAGTATTCACAACCAAGTGGGGTTTGAGGTTGCAGTCAGTAATGCAAATACATTCAGCATCACTAAGGCTGGTTGCCCTTGCTGGAGTGTAGTCAGTCACCCAGGTTACACATGTTGCTGGTCTCAAAAAGCTGTTTGGACATGTGCTGTTTTCAGAATCTGAAAAGTGGATTCAAAATGTGTCAGACTGTAAAAGTACTTATCACTTGCCAAAAAAAAAAGTAGTAAGTTTGCTTTCAAATTGGCAAAGAAATGTCGTTTTCTGCCTAATTTCAAACCATGACTCTGTGTGCAAAGAGGAATTATAGACAGAGATTTATTGCGTATTACTCTGGTAATTTTACATTTGCATTAGTTGGAAAGGGGGAGCTATTTTTTCTGCAGAAGCAGACTCTTAGCACACACCCAGCTGCATATCCTGTGGAATCATGCATAGTATTCACAACCGAGTGGGGTTTGAGGTTGCAGTCAGTAATGCAAATACATTCAGCATCACTAAGGCTGGTTGCCCTTGCTGGAGTGTAGTCAGTCACCCAGGTTACACATGCTGCTGGTCTCAAAAAGCTGTTTGGACATGTGCTGTTTTCAGAATCTGAAAAGTGCATTCAAAATGTGTCAGACTGTAAAAGTACTTATCACTTGCCAAAAAAAAAGTAGTAAGTTTGCTTTCAAATTGGCAAAGAAATTTCGTTTTCTGCCTAATATCAAACCATGACTCTGTGTGCAAAGAGGAATTATAGACAGAGATTTATTGCGTATTACTCTGGTAATTTTACATTTGCATTAGTTGGAAAAGGGGAGCTATTTTTTTCTGCAGAAGCAGATTCTTAGCACACACCCAGCTGCTTATCCTGTAGAATCATGCATAGTATTCACAACCGAGTGGGGTTTGAGGTTGCAGTCAGTAATGCAAATACATTCAGCATCACTAAGGCTGGTTGCCCTTGCTGGAGTGTAGTCAGTCAACCAGGTTACACATGTTGCTGGTCTCAAAAAGCTGTTTGGACATGTGCTTTTTTCAGAATCTGAAAAGTGGATTCAAAATGTGTCAGACTGTAAAAGTACTTATCACTTGCCAAAAAAAGAGTAGTAAGTGTGCTTTCAAATTGGCAAAGAAATTTCGTTTTCTGCCTAATTTCAAACCATGACTCTGTCTGCAAAGAGGAATTATAGACAGAGATGTATTGCGTATTACTCTGGTAATTTTACATTTGCATTAGTTGGAAAGGGGGAGCTATTTTTTCTGCAGAAGCAGACTCTTAGCACACACCCAGCTGCTTATCCTGTAGAATCATGCATAGTATTCACAACCAAGTGGGGTTTGAGGTTGCAGTCAGTAATGCAAATACATTCAGCATCACTAAGGCTGGTTGCCCTTGCTGGAGTGTAGTCAGTCACCCAGGTTACACATGTTGCTGGTCTCAAAAAGCTGTTTGGACATGTGCTGTTTTCAGAATCTGAAAAGTGCATTCAAAATGTGTCAGACTGTAAAAGTACTTATCACTTGCCAAAAAAAGAGTAGTAAGTGTGCTTTCCAATTGGCAAAGAAATTTCGTTTTCTGACTAATATCAAACCATGACTGTGTGCAAAGAGGAATTATAGACAGAGATTTATTGCGTATTACTCTGGTAAGTTTTCTGCTTATCCTGTAGAATCATGCATAGTATTCACAACCAAGTGGGGTTTGAGGTTGCAGTCAGTAATGCAAATACATTCAGCATCACTAAGGCTGGTTGCCCTTGCTGGAGTGTAGTCAGTCACCCAGGTTACACATGTTGCTGGTCTCAAAAAGCTGTTTGGACATGTGCTGTTTTCAGAATCTGAAAAGTGCATTCAAAATGTGTCAGACTGTAAAAGTACTTATCACTTGCCAAAAAAAGAGTAGTAAGTGTGCTTTCCAATTGGCAAAGAAATTTCGTTTACTGCCTAATTTCAAACCATGACTCTGTGTGCAAAGAGGAATTATAGACAGAGATTTATTGCGTATTACTCTGGTAATTTTACATTTGCATTAGTTGGAAAGGGGGAGTTTTTTTTTCTGCAGAAGCAGACTCTTAGCACACACCCAGCTGCTTATCCTGTGGAATCATGCATAGTATTCACAACCGAGTGGGGTTTGAGGTTGCAGTCAGTAATGCAAATACATTCAGCATCACTCAGGCTGGTTGCCCTTGCTGGAGTGTAGTCAGTCACCCAGGTTACACATGTTGCTGGTCTCAAAAAGCTGTTTGGACATGTGCTTTTTTCAGAATCTGAAAAGTGGATTCAAAATGTGTCAGACTGTAAAAGTACATATCACTTGCCAAAAAAACAGTAGTAAGTGTGCTTTCCAATTGGCAAAGAAATTTCGTTTACTGCCTAATTTCAAACCATGACTCTGTGTGCAAAGAGGAATTATAGACAGAGATTTATTGCGTATTACTCTGGTAAATTTACATTTGCATTAGTAGGAAAGGGGGAGCTATTTATTCTGCAGAAGCAGACTCTTAGCACACACCCAGCTGCTTATCCTGCAGAATCATGCATAGTATTCACAACCGAGTGGGGTTTGAGGTTGCAGTCAGTAATGCAAATACATTCAGCATCACTAAGGCTGGTTGCCCTTGCTGGAGTGTAGTCAGTCACCCAGGTTACACATGTTGCTGGTCTCAAAAAGCTGTTTGGACATGTGCTGTTTTCAGAATCTGAAAAGTGCATTCAAAATGTGTCAGACTGTAAAAGTACTTATCACTTGCCAAAAAAAAAGTAGTAAGTTTGCTTTCAAATTGGCAAAGAAATTTCGTTTTCTGCCTAATATCAAACCATGACTCTGTGTGCAAAGAGGAATTATAGACAGAGATTTATTGCGTATTACTCTGGTAATTTTACATTTGCATTAGTTGGAAAGGGGGAGCTATTTTTTTCTGCAGAAGCAGATTCTTAGCACACACCCAGCTGCTTATCCTGTAGAATCATGCATAGTATTCACAACCGAGTGGGGTTTGAGGTTGCAGTCAGTAATGCAAATACATTCAGCATCACTAAGGCTGGTTGCCCTTGCTGGAGTGTAGTCAGTCACCCAGGTTACACATGTTGCTGGTCTCAAAAAGCTGTTTGGACATGTGCTGTTTTCAGAATCTGAAAAGTGGATTCAAAATGTGTCAGACTGTAAAAGTACTTATCACTTGCCAAAAAAGAGTAGTAAGTGTGCTTTCCAATTGGCAAAGAAATTTTGTTTTCTGACTAATATCAAACCATGACTCTGTGTGCAAAGAGGAATTATAGACAGAGATTTATTGCGTATTACTCTGGTAATTTTTCTGCTTATCCTGTAGAATCATGCATCGTATTCACAACCAAGTGGGGTTTGAGGTTGCAGTCAGTAATGCAAATACATTCAGCATCACTAAGGCTGGTTGCCCTTGCTGGAGTGTAGTCAGTCACCCAGGTTACACATGTTGCTGGTCTCAAAAAGCTGTTTGGACATGTGCTGTTTTCAGAATCTGAAAAGTGCATTCAAAATGTGTCAGACTGTAAAAGTACTTATCACTTGCCAAAAAAAGAGTAGTAAGTGTGCTTTCCAATTGGCAAAGAAATTTCGTTTACTGCCTAATTTCAAACCATGACTCTGTGTGAAAAGAGGAATTATAGACAGAGATTTATTGCGTATTACTCTGGTAATTTTACATTTGCATTAGTAGGAAAGGGGGAGCTATTTATTCTGCAGAAGCAGACTCTTAGCACACACCCAGCTGCTTATCCTGTGGAATCCTGCATAGTATTCACAACCAAGTGGGGTTTTAGGTTGCAGTCAGTAATGCAAATACATTCAGCATCACTAAGGCTGGTTGCCCTTGCTGGAGTGTAGTCAGTCACCCAGGTTACACATGTTGCTGGTCTCAAAAAGCTGTTTGGACATGTGCTGTTTTCAGAATCTGAAAAGTGCATTCAAAATGTGTCAGACTGTAAAAGTACTTATCACTTGCCAAAAAAAAAGTAGTAAGTTTGCTTTCAAATTGGCAAAGAAATTTCGTTTTCTGCCTAATATCAAACCATGATTCTGTGTGCAAAGAGGAATTATAGACAGAGATTTATTGCGTATTACTCTGGTAATTTTACATTTGCATTAGTTGGAAAGGGGGAGCTATTTTTTCTGCAGAAGCAGATTCTTAGCACACACCCAGCTGCTTATCCTGTAGAATCATGCATAGTATTCACAACCGAGTGGGGTTTGAGGTTGCAGTCAGTAATGCAAATACATTCAGCATCACTAAGGCTGGTTGCCCTTGCTGGAGTGTAGTCAGTCAACCAGGTTACACATGTTGCTAGTCTCAAAAAGCTGTTTGGACATGTGCTTTTTTCAGAATCTGAAAAGTGGATTCAAAATGTGTCACACTGTAAAAGTACTTATCACTTGCCAAAAAAAGAGTAGTAAGTGTGCTTTCAAATTGGCAAAGAAATTTCGTTTTCTGCCTAATTTCAAACCATGACTCTGTCTGCAAAGAGGAATTATAGACAGAGATTTATTGCGTATTACTCTGGTAATTTTACATTTGCATAAGTTGGAAAGGGGGAGCTATTTTTTCTGCAGAAGCAGACTCTTAGCACACACCCAGCTGCTTATCCTGTGGAATCATGCATAGTATTCACAACCGAGTGGGGTTTGAGGTTGCAGTCAGTAATGCAAATACATTCAGCATCACTAAGGCTGGTTGCCCTTGCTGGAGTGTAGTCAGTCACCCAGGTTACACATGTTGCTGGTCTCAAAAAGCTGTTTGGACATGTGCTGTTTTCAGAATCTGAAAAGTGCATTCAAAATGTGTCAGACTGTAAAAGTACTTATCACTTGCCAAAAAAAAAGTAGTAAGTTTGCTTTCAAATTGGCAAAGAAATTTCGTTTTCTGCCTAATATCAAACCATGACTCTGTGTGCAAAGAGGAATTATAGACAGAGATTTATTGCGTATTACTCTGGTAATTTTACATTTGCATTAGTTGGAAAGGGGGAGCTATTTTTTCTGCAGAAGCAGAGTCTTAGCACACACCCAGCTGCTTATCCTGTAGAATCATGCATAGTATTCACAACCAAGTGGGGTTTGAGGTTGCAGTCAGTAATGCAAATACATTCAGCATCACTAAGGCTGGTTGCCCTTGCTGGAGTGTAGTCAGTCACCCAGGTTACACATGTTGCTGGTCTCAAAAAGCTGTTTGGACATGTGCTGTTTTCAGAATCTGAAAAGTGCATTCAAAATGTGTCAGACTGTAAAAGTACTTATCACTTGCCAAAAAAAGAGTAGTAAGTGTGCTTTCCAATTGGCAAAGAAATTTCGTTTACTGCCTAATTTCAAACCATGACTCTGTGTGCAAAGAGGAATTATAGACAGAGATTTATTGCGTATTACTCTGGTAATTTTACATTTGCATTAGTTGGAAAGGGGGAGTTTTTTTTCTGCAGAAGCAGACTCTTAGCACACACCCAGCTGCTTATCCTGTGGAATCATGCATAGTATTTACAACCGAGTGGGGTTTGAGGTTGCAGTCAGTAATGCAAATACATTCAGCATCACTAAGGCTGGTTGCCCTTGCTGGAGTGTAGTCAGTCACCCAGGTTACACATGTTGCTGGTCTCAAAAAGCTGTTTGGACATGTGCTTTTTTCAGAATCTGAAAGGTGGATTCAAAATGTGTCAGACTGTAAAAGTACTTATTACTTGCCAAAAAAACAGTAGTAAGTGTGCTTTCCAATTGGCAAAGAAATTTCATTTCTGACTAATATCAAACCATGACTCTGTGTGCAAAGAGGAATTATAGACAGAGATTTATTGCGTATTACTCTGGTAATTTTACATTTGCATTAGTAGGAAAGGGGGAGCTATTTATTCTGCAGAAGCAGACTCTTAGCACACACCCAGCTGCTTATCCTGTGGAATCATGCATAGTATTCACAACCGAGTGGGGTTTGAGGTTGCAGTCAGTAATGCAAATACATTCAGCATCACTAAGGCTGGTTGCCCTTGCTGGAGTGTAGTCAGTCACCCAGGTTACACATGTTGCTGGTCTCAAAAAGCTGTTTGGACATGTGCTTTTTTCAGAATCTGAAAAGTGGATTCAAAATGTGTCAGACTGTAAAAGTACTTATCACTTGCCAAAAAAACAGTAGTAAGTGTGCTTTCCAATTGGCAAAGAAATTTCGTTTTCTGACTAATATCAAACCATGACTCTGTGTGCAAAGAGGAATTATAGACAGAGATTTATTGCGTATTACTCTGGTAAATTTACATTTTCATTAGTAGGAAAGGGGGAGCTATTTTTTCTGCAGAAGCAGACTCTTAGCACACACCCAGCTGCTTATCCTGCAGAATCATGCATAGTATTCACAATCGAGTGGGGTTTGAGGTTGCAGTGAGTAATGCAAATACATTCAGCATCACTAAGGCTGGTTGCCCTTGCTGGAGTGTAGTCAGTCACCCAGGTTACACATGTTGCTGGTCTCAAAAAGCTGTTTGGACATGTGCTGTTTTCAGAATCTGAAAAGTGGATTCAAAATGTGTCAGACTGTAAAAGTACTTATCACTTGCCAAAAAAAGAGTAGTAAGTGTGCTTTCCAATTGGCAAAGAAATTTCGTTTTCTGACTAATAGCAAACCATGACTCTGTGTGCAATGAGGAATTATAGACAGAGATTTATTGCGTATTACTCTGGTAATTTTTCTGCTTATCCTGTAGAATCATGCATCGTATTCACAACCAAGTGGGGTTTGAGGTTGCAGTCAGTAATGCAAATACATTCAGCATCACTAAGGCTGGTTGCCCTTGCTGGAGTGTAGTCAGTCACCCAGGTTACACATGTTGCTGGTCTCAAAAAGCTGTTTGGACATGTGCTGTTTTCAGAATCTGAAAAGTGCATTCAAAATGTGTCAGACTGTAAAAGTACTTATCACTTGCCAAAAAAAGAGTAGTAAGTGTGCTTTCCAATTGGCAAAGAAATTTCGTTTTCTGACTAATATCAAACCATGACTCTGTGTGCAAAGAGGAATTATAGACAGAGATTTATTGCGTATTACTCTGGTAATTTTTCTGCTTATCCTGTAGAATCATGCATCGTATTCACAACCAAGTGGGGTTTGAGGTTGCAGTCAGTAATGCAAATACATTCAGCATCACTAAGGCTGGTTGCCCTTGCTGGAGTGTAGTCAGTCACCCAGGTTACACATGTTGCTGGTCTCAAAAAGCTGTTTGGACATGTGCTGTTTTCAGAATCTGAAAAGTGGATTCAAAATGTGTCAGACTGTAAAAGTACATATCACTTGCCAAAAAAACAGTAGTAAGTGTGCTTTCCAATTGGCAAAGAAATTTCGTTTACTGCCTAATTTCAAACCATGACTCTGTGTGCAAAGAGGAATTATAGACAGAGATTTATTGCGTATTACTCTGGTAATTTTACATTTGCATTAGTAGGAAAGGGGGAGCTATTTATTCTGCAGAAGCAGACTCTTAGCACACACCCAGCTGCTTATCCTGTGGAATCATGCATAGTATTCACAACCAAGTGGGGTTTTAGGTTGCAGTCAGTAATGCAAATACATTCAGCATCACTAAGGCTGGTTGCCCTTGCTGGAGTGTAGTCAGTCACCCAGGTTACACATGTTGCTGGTCTCAAAAAGCTGTTTGGACATGTGCTGTTTTCAGAATCTGAAAAGTGCATTCAAAATGTGTCAGACTGTAAAAGTACTTATCACTTGCCAAAAAAAAAGTAGTAAGTTTGCTTTCAAATTGGCAAAGAAATTTCGTTTTCTGCCTAATATCAAACCATGACTCTGTGTGCAAAGAGGAATTATAGACAGAGATTTATTGCGTATTACTCTGGTAATTTTACATTTGCATTAGTTGGAAAGGGGGAGCTATTTTTTCTGCAGAAGCAGATTCTTAGCACACACCCAGCTGCTTATCCTGTAGAATCATGCATAGTATTCACAACCGAGTGGGGTTTGAGGTTGCAGTCAGTAATGCAAATACATTCAGCATCACTAAGGCTGGTTGCCCTTGCTGGAGTGTAGTCAGTCAACCAGGTTACACATGTTGCTGGTCTCAAAAAGCTGTTTGGACATGTGCTTTTTTCAGAATCTGAAAAGTGGATTCAAAATGTGTCACACTGTAAAAGTACTTATCACTTGCCAAAAAAAGAGTAGTAAGTGTGCTTTCAAATTGGCAAAGAAATTTCGTTTTCTGCCTAATTTCAAACCATGACTCTGTCTGCAAAGAGGAATTATAGACAGAGATTTATTGCGTATTACTCTGGTAATTTTACATTTGCATTAGTTGGAAAGGGGGAGCTTTTTTTTCTGCAGAAGCAGACTCTTAGCACACACCCAGCTGCTTATCCTGTGGAATCATGCATAGTATTCACAACCGAGTGGGGTTTGAGGTTGCAGTCAGTAATGCAAATACATTCAGCATCACTAAGGCTGGTTGCCCTTGCTGGAGTGTAGTCAGTCACCCAGGTTACACATGTTGCTGGTCTCAAAAAGCTGTTTGGACATGTGCTGTTTTCAGAATCTGAAAAGTGCATTCAAAATGTGTCAGACTGTAAAAGTACTTATCACTTGCCAAAAAAAAAGTAGTAAGTTTGCTTTCAAATTGGCAAAGAAATTTCGTTTTCTGCCTAATATCAAACCATGACTCTGTGTGCAAAGAGGAATTATAGACAGAGATTTATTGCGTATTACTCTGGTAATTTTACATTTGCATTAGTTGGAAAGGGGGAGCTATTTTTTTCTGCAGAAGCAGATTCTTAGCACACACCCAGCTGCTTATCCTGTAGAATCATGCATAGTATTCACAACCGAGTGGGGTTTGAGGTTGCAGTCAGTAATGCAAATACATTCAGCATCACTAAGGCTGGTTGCCCTTGCTGGAGTGTAGTCAGTCACCCAGGTTACACATGTTGCTGGTCTCAAAAAGCTGTTTGGACATGTGCTGTTTTCAGAATCTGAAAAGTGGATTCAAAATGTGTCAGACTGTAAAAGTACTTATCACTTGCCAAAAAAGAGTAGTAAGTGTGCTTTCCAATTGGCAAAGAAATTTTGTTTTCTGACTAATATCAAACCATGACTCTGTGTGCAAAGAGGAATTATAGACAGAGATTTATTGCGTATTACTCTGGTAATTTTTCTGCTTATCCTGTAGAATCATGCATCGTATTCACAACCAAGTGGGGTTTGAGGTTGCAGTCAGTAATGCAAATACATTCAGCATCACTAAGGCTGGTTGCCCTTGCTGGAGTGTAGTCAGTCACCCAGGTTACACATGTTGCTGGTCTCAAAAAGCTGTTTGGACATGTGCTGTTTTCAGAATCTGAAAAGTGCATTCAAAATGTGTCAGACTGTAAAAGTACTTATCACTTGCCAAAAAAAGAGTAGTAAGTGTGCTTTCCAATTGGCAAAGAAATTTCGTTTACTGCCTAATTTCAAACCATGACTCTGTGTGCAAAGAGGAATTATAGACAGAGATTTATTGCGTATTACTCTGGTAATTTTACATTTGCATTAGTAGGAAAGGGGGAGCTATTTATTCTGCAGAAGCAGACTCTTAGCACACACCCAGCTGCTTATCCTGTGGAATCCTGCATAGTATTCACAACCAAGTGGGGTTTTAGGTTGCAGTCAGTAATGCAAATACATTCAGCATCACTAAGGCTGGTTGCCCTTGCTGGAGTGTAGTCAGTCACCCAGGTTACACATGTTGCTGGTCTCAAAAAGCTGTTTGGACATGTGCTGTTTTCAGAATCTGAAAAGTGCATTCAAAATGTGTCAGACTGTAAAAGTACTTATCACTTGCCAAAAAAAAAGTAGTAAGTTTGCTTTCAAATTGGCAAAGAAATTTCGTTTTCTGCCTAATATCAAACCATGACTCTGTGTGCAAAGAGGAATTATAGACAGAGATTTATTGCGTATTACTCTGGTAATTTTACATTTGCATTAGTTGGAAAGGGGGAGCTATTTTTTTCTGCAGAAGCAGATTCTTAGCACACACCCAGCTGCTTATCCTGTAGAATCATGCATAGTATTCACAACCGAGTGGGGTTTGAGGTTGCAGTCTGTAATGCAAATACATTCAGCATCACTAAGGCTGGTTGCCCTTGCTGGAGTGTAGTCAGTCAACCAGGTTACACATGTTGCTGGTCTCAAAAAGCTGTTTGGACATGTGCTTTTTTCAGAATCTGAAAAGTGGATTCAAAATATGTCAGACTGTAAAAGTACTTATCACTTGCCAAAAAAAGAGTAGTAAGTGTGCTTTCAAATTGGCAAAGAAATTTCGTTTTCTGCCTAATTTCAAACCATGACTCTGTCTGCAAAGAGGAATTATAGACAGAGATGTATTGCGTATTACTCTGGTAATTTTACATTTGCATTAGTTGGAAAGGGGGAGCTATTTTTTCTGCAGAAGCAGACTCTTAGCACACACCCAGCTGCTTATCCTGTAGAATCATGCATAGTATTCACAACCAAGTGGGGTTTGAGGTTGCAGTCAGTAATGCAAATACATTCAGCATCACTAAGGCTGGTTGCCCTTGCTGGAGTGTAGTCAGTCACCCAGGTTACACATGTTGCTGGTCTCAAAAAGCTGTTTGGACATGTGCTGTTTTCAGAATCTGAAAAGTGCATTCAAAATGTGTCAGACTGTAAAAGTACTTATCACTTGCCAAAAAAAGAGTAGTAAGTGTGCTTTCCAATTGGCAAAGAAATTTCGTTTACTGCCTAATTTCAAACCATGACTCTGTGTGCAAAGAGGAATTATAGACAGAGATTTATTGCGTATTACTCTGGTAATTTTACATTTGCATTAGTTGGAAAGGGGGAGTTTTTTTTCTGCAGAAGCAGACTCTTAGCACACACCCAGCTGCTTATCCTGTGGAATCATGCATAGTATTTACAACCGAGTGGGGTTTGAGGTTGCAGTCAGTAATGCAAATACATTCAGCATCACTAAGGCTGGTTGCCCTTGCTGGAGTGTAGTCAGTCACCCAGGTTACACATGTTGCTGGTCTCAAAAAGCTGTTTGGACATGTGCTTTTTTCAGAATCTGAAAGGTGGATTCAAAATGTGTCAGACTGTAAAAGTACTTATTACTTGCCAAAAAAACAGTAGTAAGTGTGCTTTCCAATTGGCAAAGAAATTTCGTTTCTGACTAATATCAAACCATGACTCTGTGTGCAAAGAGGAATTATAGACAGAGATTTATTGCGTATTACTCTGGTAATTTTACATTTGCATTAGTAGGAAAGGGGGAGCTATTTATTCTGCAGAAGCAGACTCTTAGCACACACCCAGCTGCTTATCCTGTGGAATCATGCATAGTATTCACAACCGAGTGGGGTTTGAGGTTGCAGTCAGTAATGCAAATACATTCAGCATCACTAAGGCTGGTTGCCCTTGCTGGAGTGTAGTCAGTCACCCAGGTTACACATGTTGCTGGTCTCAAAAAGCTGTTTGGACATGTGCTTTTTTCAGAATTTGAAAGATGGATTCAAAATGTGTCAGACTGTAAAAGTACTTATTACTTGCCAAAAAAACAGTAGTAAGTGTGCTTTCCAATTGGCAAAGAAATTTCGTTTCTGACTAATATCAAACCATGACTCTGTGTGCAAAGAGGAATTATAGACAGAGATTTATTGCGTATTACTCTGGTAATTTTACATTTGCATTAGTAGGAAAGGGGGAGCTATTTATTCTGCAGAAGCAGACTCTTAGCACACACCCAGCTGCTTATCCTGTGGAATCATGCATAGTATTCACAACCGAGTGGGGTTTGAGGTTGCAGTCAGTAATGCAAATACATTCAGCATCACTAAGGCTGGTTGCCCTTGCTGGAGTGTAGTCAGTCACCCAGGTTACACATGTTGCTGGTCTCAAAAAGCTGTTTGGACATGTGCTGTTTTCAGAATCTGAAAAGTGGATTCAAAATGTGTCAGACTGTAAAAGTACTTATCACTTGCCAAAAAAAGAGTAGTAAGTGTGCTTTCCAATTGGCAAAGAAATTTCGTTTTCTGACTAATAGCAAACCATGACTCTGTGTGCAAAGAGGAATTATAGACAGAGATTTATTGCGTATTACTCTGGTAATTTTTCTGCTTATCCTGTAGAATCATGCATCGTATTCACAACCAAGTGGGGTTTGAGGTTGCAGTCAGTAATGCAAATACATTCAGCATCACTAAGGCTGGTTGCCCTTGCTGGAGTGTAGTCAGTCACCCAGGTTACACATGTTGCTGGTCTCAAAAAGCTGTTTGGACATGTGCTGTTTTCAGAATCTGAAAAGTGCATTCAAAATGTGTCAGACTGTAAAAGTACTTATCACTTGCCAAAAAAAGAGTAGTAAGTGTGCTTTCCAATTGGCAAAGAAATTTCGTTTTCTGACTAATATCAAACCATGACTCTGTGTGCAAAGAGGAATTATAGACAGAGATTTATTGCGTATTACTCTGGTAATTTTTCTGCTTATCCTGTAGAATCATGCATCGTATTCACAACCAAGTGGGGTTTGAGGTTGCAGTCAGTAATGCAAATACATTCAGCATCACTAAGGCTGGTTGCCCTTGCTGGAGTGTAGTCAGTCACCCAGGTTACACATGTTGCTGGTCTCAAAAAGCTGTTTGGACATGTGCTGTTTTCAGAATCTGAAAAGTGCATTCAAAATGTGTCAGACTGTAAAAGTACTTATCACTTGCCAAAAAAAGAGTAGTAAGTGTGCTTTCCAATTGGCAAAGAAATTTCGTTTACTGCCTAATTTCAAACCATGACTCTGTGTGCAAAGAGGAATTATAGACAGAGATTTATTGCGTATTACTCTGGTAATTTTACATTTGCATTAGTAGGAAAGGGGGAGCTATTTATTCTGCAGAAGCAGACTCTTAGCACACACCCAGCTGCTTATCCTGTGGAATCATGCATAGTATTCACAACCAAGTGGGGTTTGAGGTTGCAGTCAGTAATGCAAATACATTCAGCATCACTAAGGCTGGTTGCCCTTGCTGGAGTGTAGTCAGTCACCCAGGTTACACATGTTGCTGGTCTCAAAAAGCTGTTTGGACATGTGCTGTTTTCAGAATCTGAAAAGTGGATTCAAAATGTGTCAGACTGTAAAAGTACTTATCACTTGCCAAAAAAAAAAGTAGCAAGTTTGCTTTCAAATTGGCAAAGAAATGTCGTTTTCTGCCTAATTTCAAACCATGACTCTGTGTGCAAAGAGGAATTATAGACAGAGATTTATTGCGTATTACTCTGGTAATTTTACATTTGCATTAGTTGGAAAGGGGGAGCTATTTTTTCTGCAGAAGCAGACTCTTAGCACACACCCAGCTGCATATCCTGTGGAATCATGCATAGTATTCACAACCGAGTGGGGTTTGAGGTTGCAGTCAGTAATGCAAATACATTCAGCATCACTAAGGCTGGTTGCCCTTGCTGGAGTGTAGTCAGTCACCCAGGTTACACATGCTGCTGGTCTCAAAAAGCTGTTTGGACATGTGCTGTTTTCAGAATCTGAAAAGTGCATTCAAAATGTGTCAGACTGTAAAAGTACTTATCACTTGCCAAAAAAAAAGTAGTAAGTTTGCTTTCAAATTGGCAAAGAAATTTCGTTTTCTGCCTAATATCAAACCATGACTCTGTGTGCAAAGAGGAATTATAGACAGAGATTTATTGCGTATTACTCTGGTAATTTTACATTTGCATTAGTTGGAAAAGGGGAGCTATTTTTTTCTGCAGAAGCAGATTCTTAGCACACACCCAGCTGCTTATCCTGTAGAATCATGCATAGTATTCACAACCGAGTGGGGTTTGAGGTTGCAGTCAGTAATGCAAATACATTCAGCATCACTAAGGCTGGTTGCCCTTGCTGGAGTGTAGTCAGTCAACCAGGTTACACATGTTGCTGGTCTCAAAAAGCTGTTTGGACATGTGCTGTTTTCAGAATCTGAAAAGTGCATTCAAAATGTGTCAGACTGTAAAAGTACTTATCACTTGCCAAAAAAAGAGTAGTAAGTGTGCTTTCCAATTGGCAAAGAAATTTCGTTTTCTGACTAATATCAAACCATGACTGTGTGCAAAGAGGAATTATAGACAGAGATTTATTGCGTATTACTCTGGTAAGTTTTCTGCTTATCCTGTAGAATCATGCATAGTATTCACAACCAAGTGGGGTTTGAGGTTGCAGTCAGTAATGCAAATACATTCAGCATCACTAAGGCTGGTTGCCCTTGCTGGAGTGTAGTCATTCACCCAGGTTACACATGTTGCTGGTCTCAAAAAGCTGTTTGGACATGTGCTGTTTTCAGAATCTGAAAAGTGCATTCAAAATGTGTCAGACTGTAAAAGTACTTATCACTTGCCAAAAAAAGAGTAGTAAGTGTGCTTTCCAATTGGCAAAGAAATTTCGTTTACTGCCTAATTTCAAACCATGACTCTGTGTGCAAAGAGGAATTATAGACAGAGATTTATTGCGTATTACTCTGGTAATTTTACATTTGCATTAGTTGGAAAGGGGGAGTTTTTTTTCTGCGGAAGCAGACTCTTAGCACACACCCAGCTGCTTATCCTGTGGAATCATGCATAGTATTCACAACCGAGTGGGGTTTGAGGTTGCAGTCAGTAATGCAAATACATTCAGCATCACTCAGGCTGGTTGCCCTTGCTGGAGTGTAGTCAGTCACCCAGGTTACACATGTTGCTGGTCTCAAAAAGCTGTTTGGACATGTGCTTTTTTCAGAATCTGAAAAGTGGATTCAAAATGTGTCAGACTGTAAAAGTACATATCACTTGCCAAAAAAACAGTAGTAAGTGTGCTTTCCAATTGGCAAAGAAATTTCGTTTACTGCCTAATTTCAAACCATGACTCTGTGTGCAAAGAGGAATTATAGACAGAGATTTATTGCGTATTACTCTGGTAATTTTACATTTGCATTAGTAGGAAAGGGGGAGCTATTTATTCTGCAGAAGCAGACTCTTAGCACACACCCAGCTGCTTATCCTGTGGAATCATGCATAGTATTCACAACCAAGTGGGGTTTTAGGTTGCAGTCAGTAATGCAAATACATTCAGCATCACTAAGGCTGGTTGCCCTTGCTGGAGTGTAGTCAGTCACCCAGGTTACACATGTTGCTGGTCTCAAAAAGCTGTTTGGACATGTGCTGTTTTCAGAATCTGAAAAGTGCATTCAAAATGTGTCAGACTGTAAAAGTACTTATCACTTGCCAAAAAAAAAGTAGTAAGTTTGCTTTCAAATTGGCAAAGAAATTTCGTTTTCTGCCTAATATCAAACCATGACTCTGTGTGCAAAGAGGAATTATAGACAGAGATTTATTGCGTATTACTCTGGTAATTTTACATTTGCATTAGTTGGAAAGGGGGAGCTATTTTTTCTGCAGAAGCAGACTCTTAGCACACACCCAGCTGCTTATCCTGTGGAATCATGCATAGTATTCACAACCGAGTGGGGTTTGAGGTTGCAGTCAGTAATGCAAATACATTCAGCATCACTAAGGCTGGTTGCCCTTGCTGGAGTGTAGTCAGTCACCCAGGTTACACATGTTGCTGGTCTCAAAAAGCTGTTTGGACATGTGCTGTTTTCAGAATCTGAAAAGTGCATTCAAAATGTGTCAGACTGTAAAAGTACTTATCACTTGCCAAAAAAAAAGTAGTAAGTTTGCTTTCAAATTGGCAAAGAAATTTCGTTTTCTGCCTAATATCAAACCATGACTCTGTGTGCAAAGAGGAATTATAGACAGAGATTTATTGCGTATTACTCTGGTAATTTTACATTTGCATTAGTTGGAAAGGGGGAGCTATTTTTTTCTGCAGGAGCAGATTCTTAGCACACACCCAGCTGCTTATCCTGTAGAATCATGCATAGTATTCACAACCGAGTGGGGTTTGAGGTTGCAGTCAGTAATGCAAATACATTCAGCATCACTAAGGCTGGTTGCCCTT
The DNA here is from genome assembly GCF_964204655.1 of Triturus cristatus. Classification (NCBI taxonomy): domain Eukaryota; kingdom Metazoa; phylum Chordata; class Amphibia; order Caudata; family Salamandridae; genus Triturus; species Triturus cristatus. The sequence continues at coordinate 1,163,440,662 of NC_140581.1, forward strand.
GCTGGAGTGTAGTCAGTCACCCAGGTTACACATGTTGCTGGTCTCAAAAAGCTGTTTGGACATGTGCTGTTTTCAGAATCTGAAAAGTGGATTCAAAATGTGTCAGAATGTAAAAGTACTTATCACTTGCCAAAAAAGAGTAGTAAGTGTGCTTTCCAATTGGCAAAGAAATTTTGTTTTCTGACTAATATCAAACCATGACTCTGTGTGCAAAGAGGAATTATAGACAGAGATTTATTGCGTATTACTCTGGTAATTTTTCTGCTTATCCTGTAGAATCATGCATCGTATTCACAACCAAGTGGGGTTTGAGGTTGCAGTCAGTAATGCAAATACATTCAGCATCACTAAGGCTGGTTGCCCTTGCTGGAGTGTAGTCAGTCACCCAGGTTACACATGTTGCTGGTCTCAAAAAGCTGTTTGGACATGTGCTGTTTTCAGAATCTGAAAAGTGCATTCAAAATGTGTCAGACTGTAAAAGTACTTATCACTTGCCAAAAAAAGAGTAGTAAGTGTGCTTTCCAATTGGCAAAGAAATTTCGTTTACTGCCTAATTTCAAACCATGACTCTGTGTGCAAAGAGGAATTATAGACAGAGATTTATTGCGTATTACTCTGGTAATTTTACATTTGCATTAGTAGGAAAGGGGGAGCTATTTATTCTGCAGAAGCAGACTCTTAGCACACACCCAGCTGCTTATCCTGTGGAATCCTGCATAGTATTCACAACCAAGTGGGGTTTTAGGTTGCAGTCAGTAATGCAAATACATTCAGCATCACTAAGGCTGGTTGCCCTTGCTGGAGTGTAGTCAGTCACCCAGGTTACACATGTTGCTGGTCTCAAAAAGCTGTTTGGACATGTGCTGTTTTCAGAATCTGAAAAGTGCATTCAAAATGTGTCAGACTGTAAAAGTACTTATCACTTGCCAAAAAAAAAGTAGTAAGTTTGCTTTCAAATTGGCAAAGAAATTTCGTTTTCTGCCTAATATCAAACCATGACTCTGTGTGCAAAGAGGAATTATAGACAGAGATTTATTGCGTATTACTCTGGTAATTTTACATTTGCATTAGTTGGAAAGGGGGAGCTATTTTTTCTGCAGAAGCAGATTCTTAGCACACACCCAGCTGCTTATCCTGTAGAATCATGCATAGTATTCACAACCGAGTGGGGTTTGAGGTTGCAGTCAGTAATGCAAATACATTCAGCATCACTAAGGCTGGTTGCCCTTGCTGGAGTGTAGTCAGTCAACCAGGTTACACATGTTGCTAGTCTCAAAAAGCTGTTTGGACATGTGCTTTTTTCAGAATCTGAAAAGTGGATTCAAAATGTGTCACACTGTAAAAGTACTTATCACTTGCCAAAAAAAGAGTAGTAAGTGTGCTTTCAAATTGGCAAAGAAATTTCGTTTTCTGCCTAATTTCAAACCATGACTCTGTCTGCAAAGAGGAATTATAGACAGAGATTTATTGCGTATTACTCTGGTAATTTTACATTTGCATAAGTTGGAAAGGGGGAGCTATTTTTTCTGCAGAAGCAGACTCTTAGCACACACCCAGCTGCTTATCCTGTGGAATCATGCATAGTATTCACAACCGAGTGGGGTTTGAGGTTGCAGTCAGTAATGCAAATACATTCAGCATCACTAAGGCTGGTTGCCCTTGCTGGAGTGTAGTCAGTCACCCAGGTTACACATGTTGCTGGTCTCAAAAAGCTGTTTGGACATGTGCTGTTTTCAGAATCTGAAAAGTGCATTCAAAATGTGTCAGACTGTAAAAGTACTTATCACTTGCCAAAAAAAAAGTAGTAAGTTTGCTTTCAAATTGGCAAAGAAATTTCGTTTTCTGCCTAATATCAAACCATGACTCTGTGTGCAAAGAGGAATTATAGACAGAGATTTATTGCGTATTACTCTGGTAATTTTACATTTGCATTAGTTGGAAAGGGGGAGCTATTTTTTCTGCAGAAGCAGACTCTTAGCACACACCCAGCTGCTTATCCTGTAGAATCATGCATAGTATTCACAACCAAGTGGGGTTTGAGGTTGCAGTCAGTAATGCAAATACATTCAGCATCACTAAGGCTGGTTGCCCTTGCTGGAGTGTAGTCAGTCACCCAGGTTACACATGTTGCTGGTCTCAAAAAGCTGTTTGGACATGTGCTGTTTTCAGAATCTGAAAAGTGCATTCAAAATGTGTCAGACTGTAAAAGTACTTATCACTTGCCAAAAAAAGAGTAGTAAGTGTGCTTTCCAATTGGCAAAGAAATTTCGTTTACTGCCTAATTTCAAACCATGACTCTGTGTGCAAAGAGGAATTATAGACAGAGATTTATTGCGTATTACTCTGGTAATTTTACATTTGCATTAGTTGGAAAGGGGGAGTTTTTTTTCTGCAGAAGCAGACTCTTAGCACACACCCAGCTGCTTATCCTGTGGAATCATGCATAGTATTTACAACCGAGTGGGGTTTGAGGTTGCAGTCAGTAATGCAAATACATTCAGCATCACTAAGGCTGGTTGCCCTTGCTGGAGTGTAGTCAGTCACCCAGGTTACACATGTTCCTGGTCTCAAAAAGCTGTTTGGACATGTGCTTTTTTCAGAATCTGAAAGGTGGATTCAAAATGTGTCAGACTGTAAAAGTACTTATTACTTGCCAAAAAAACAGTAGTAAGTGTGCTTTCCAATTGGCAAAGAAATTTCGTTTCTGACTAATATCAAACCATGACTCTGTGTGCAAAGAGGAATTATAGACAGAGATTTATTGCGTATTACTCTGGTAATTTTACATTTGCATTAGTAGGAAAGGGGGAGCTATTTATTCTGCAGAAGCAGACTCTTAGCACACACCCAGCTGCTTATCCTGTGGAATCATGCATAGTATTCACAACCGAGTGGGGTTTGAGGTTGCAGTCAGTAATGCAAATACATTCAGCATCACTAAGGCTGGTTGCCCTTGCTGGAGTGTAGTCAGTCACCCAGGTTACACATGTTGCTGGTCTCAAAAAGCTGTTTGGACATGTGCTTTTTTCAGAATCTGAAAAGTGGATTCAAAATGTGTCAGACTGTAAAAGTACTTATCACTTGCCAAAAAAACAGTAGTAAGTGTGCTTTCCAATTGGCAAAGAAATTTCGTTTTCTGACTAATATCAAACCATGACTCTGTGTGCAAAGAGGAATTATAGACAGAGATTTATTGCGTATTACTCTGGTAAATTTACATTTTCATTAGTAGGAAAGGGGGAGCTATTTTTTCTGCAGAAGCAGACTCTTAGCACACACCCAGCTGCTTATCCTGTGGAATCATGCATAGTATTCACAACCAAGTGGGGTTTGAGGTTGCAGTCAGTAATGCAAATACATTCAGCATCACTAAGGCTGGTTGCCCTTGCTGGAGTGTAGTCAGTCACCCAGGTTACACATGTTGCTGGTCTCAAAAAGCTGTTTGGACATGTGCTGTTTTCAGAATCTGAAAAGTGGATTCAAAATGTGTCAGACTGTAAAAGTACTTATCACTTGCCAAAAAAAGAGTAGTAAGTGTGCTTTCCAATTGGCAAAGAAATTTCGTTTTCTGACTAATAGCAAACCATGACTCTGTGTGCAATGAGGAATTATAGACAGAGATTTATTGCGTATTACTCTGGTAATTTTTCTGCTTATCCTGTAGAATCATGCATCGTATTCACAACCAAGTGGGGTTTGAGGTTGCAGTCAGTAATGCAAATACATTCAGCATCACTAAGGCTGGTTGCCCTTGCTGGAGTGTAGTCAGTCACCCAGGTTACACATGTTGCTGGTCTCAAAAAGCTGTTTGGACATGTGCTGTTTTCAGAATCTGAAAAGTGCATTCAAAATGTGTCAGACTGTAAAAGTACTTATCACTTGCCAAAAAAAGAGTAGTAAGTGTGCTTTCCAATTGGCAAAGAAATTTCGTTTACTGCCTAATTTCAAACCATGACTCTGTGTGCAAAGAGGAATTATAGACAGAGATTTATTGCGTATTACTCTGGTAATTTTACATTTGCATTAGTAGGAAAGGGGGAGCTATTTATTCTGCAGAAGCAGACTCTTAGCACACACCCAGCTGCTTATCCTGTGGAATCATGCATAGTATTCACAACCAAGTGGGGTTTGAGGTTGCAGTCAGTAATGCAAATACATTCAGCATCACTAAGGCTGGTTGCCCTTGCTGGAGTGTAGTCAGTCACCCAGGTTACACATGTTGCTGGTCTCAAAAAGCTGTTTGGACATGTGCTGTTTTCAGAATCTGAAAAGTGGATTCAAAATGTGTCAGACTGTAAAAGTACTTATCACTTGCCAAAAAAAAAAGTAGTAAGTTTGCTTTCAAATTGGCAAAGAAATTTCGTTTTCTGCCTAATTTCAAACCATGACTCTGTGTGCAAAGAGGAATTATAGACAGAGATTTATTGCGTATTACTCTGGTAATTTTACATTTGCATTAGTTGGAAAGGGGGAGCTATTTTTTCTGCAGAAGCAGACTCTTAGCACACACCCAGCTGCATATCCTGTGGAATCATGCATAGTATTCACAACCGAGTGGGGTTTGAGGTTGCAGTCAGTAATGCAAATACATTCAGCATCACTAAGGCTGGTTGCCCTTGCTGGAGTGTAGTCAGTCACCCAGGTTACACATGTTGCTGGTCTCAAAAAGCTGTTTGGACATGTGCTGTTTTCAGAATCTGAAAAGTGCATTCAAAATGTGTCAGACTGTAAAAGTACTTATCACTTGCCAAAAAAAGAGTAGTAAGTGTGCTTTCCAATTGGCAAAGAAATTTAGTTTACTGCCTAATTTCAAACCATGACTCTGTGTGCAAAGAGGAATTATAGACAGAGATTTATTGCGTATTACTCTGGTAATTTTACATTTGCATTAGTTGGAAAGGGGGAGTTTTTTTTCTGCAGAAGCAGACTCTTAGCACACACCCAGCTGCTTATCCTGTGGAATCATGCATAGTATTCACAACCGAGTGGGGTTTGAGGTTGCAGTCAGTAATGCAAATACATTCAGCATCACTAAGGCTGGTTGCCCTTGCTGGAGTGTAGTCAGTCACCCAGGTTACACATGTTGCTGGTCTCAAAAAGCTGTTTGGACATGTGCTTTTTTCAGAATCTGAAAGGTGGATTCAAAATGTGTCAGACTGTAAAAGTACTTATTACTTGCCAAAAAAACAGTAGTAAGTGTGCTTTCCAATTGGCAAAGAAATTTCGTTTCTGACTAATATCAAACCATGACTCTGTGTGCAAAGAGGAATTATAGACAGAGATTTATTGCGTATTACTCTGGTAATTTTACATTTGCATTAGTAGGAAAGGGGGAGCTATTTATTCTGCAGAAGCAGACTCTTAGCACACACCCAGCTGCTTATCCTGTGGAATCATGCATAGTATTCACAACCGAGTGGGGTTTGAGGTTGCAGTCAGTAATGCAAATACATTCAGCATCACTAAGGCTGGTTGCCCTTGCTGGAGTGTAGTCAGTCACCCAGGTTACACATGTTGCTGGTCTCAAAAAGCTGTTTGGACATGTGCTGTTTTCAGAATCTGAAAAGTGGATTCAAAATGTGTCAGACTGTAAAAGTACTTATCACTTGCCAAAAAAAGAGTAGTAAGTGTGCTTTCCAATTGGCAAAGAAATTTCGTTTTCTGACTAATAGCAAACCATGACTCTGTGTGCAAAGAGGAATTATAGACAGAGATTTATTGCGTATTACTCTGGTAATTTTTCTGCTTATCCTGTAGAATCATGCATCGTATTCACAACCAAGTGGGGTTTGAGGTTGCAGTCAGTAATGCAAATACATTCAGCATCACTAAGGCTGGTTGCCCTTGCTGGAGTGTAGTCAGTCACCCAGGTTACACATGTTGCTGGTCTCAAAAAGCTGTTTGGACATGTGCTGTTTTCAGAATCTGAAAAGTGCATTCAAAATGTGTCAGACTGTAAAAGTACTTATCACTTGCCAAAAAAAGAGTAGTAAGTGTGCTTTCCAATTGGCAAAGAAATTTCGTTTTCTGACTAATATCAAACCATGACTCTGTGTGCAAAGAGGAATTATAGACAGAGATTTATTGCGTATTACTCTGGTAATTTTTCTGCTTATCCTGTAGAATCATGCATCGTATTCACAACCAAGTGGGGTTTGAGGTTGCAGTCAGTAATGCAAATACATTCAGCATCACTAAGGCTGGTTGCCCTTGCTGGAGTGTAGTCAGTCACCCAGGTTACACATGTTGCTGGTCTCAAAAAGCTGTTTGGACATGTGCTGTTTTCAGAATCTGAAAAGTGCATTCAAAATGTGTCAGACTGTAAAAGTACTTATCACTTGCCAAAAAAAGAGTAGTAAGTGTGCTTTCCAATTGGCAAAGAAATTTCGTTTACTGCCTAATTTCAAACCATGACTCTGTGTGCAAAGAGGAATTATAGACAGAGATTTATTGCGTATTACTCTGGTAATTTTACATTTGCATTAGTAGGAAAGGGGGAGCTATTTATTCTGCAGAAGCAGACTCTTAGCACACACCCAGCTGCTTATCCTGTGGAATCATGCATAGTATTCACAACCAAGTGGGGTTTGAGGTTGCAGTCAGTAATGCAAATACATTCAGCATCACTAAGGCTGGTTGCCCTTGCTGGAGTGTAGTCAGTCACCCAGGTTACACATGTTGCTGGTCTCAAAAAGCTGTTTGGACATGTGCTGTTTTCAGAATCTGAAAAGTGGATTCAAAATGTGTCAGACTGTAAAAGTACTTATCACTTGCCAAAAAAAAAAGTAGCAAGTTTGCTTTCAAATTGGCAAAGAAATGTCGTTTTCTGCCTAATTTCAAACCATGACTCTGTGTGCAAAGAGGAATTATAGACAGAGATTTATTGCGTATTACTCTGGTAATTTTACATTTGCATTAGTTGGAAAGGGGGAGCTATTTTTTCTGCAGAAGCAGACTCTTAGCACACACCCAGCTGCATATCCTGTGGAATCATGCATAGTATTCACAACCGAGTGGGGTTTGAGGTTGCAGTCAGTAATGCAAATACATTCAGCATCACTAAGGCTGGTTGCCCTTGCTGGAGTGTAGTCAGTCACCCAGGTTACACATGCTGCTGGTCTCAAAAAGCTGTTTGGACATGTGCTGTTTTCAGAATCTGAAAAGTGCATTCAAAATGTGTCAGACTGTAAAAGTACTTATCACTTGCCAAAAAAAAGTAGTAAGTTTGCTTTCAAATTGGCAAAGAAATTTCGTTTTCTGCCTAATATCAAACCATGACTCTGTGTGCAAAGAGGAATTATAGACAGAGATTTATTGCGTATTACTCTGGTAATTTTACATTTGCATTAGTAGGAAAGGGGGAGCTATTTATTCTGCAGAAGCAGACTCTTAGCACACACCCAGCTGCTTATCCTGTGGAATCATGCATAGTATTCACAACCGAGTGGGGTTTGAGGTTGCAGTCAGTAATGCAAATACATTCAGCATCACTAAGGCTGGTTGCCCTTGCTGGAGTGTAGTCAGTCACCCAGGTTACACATGTTGCTGGTCTCAAAAAGCTGTTTGGACATGTGCTTTTTTCAGAATCTGAAAAGTGGATTCAAAATGTGTCAGACTGTAAAAGTACTTATCACTTGCCAAAAAAACAGTAGTAAGTGTGCTTTCCAATTGGCAAAGAAATTTCGTTTTCTGACTAATATCAAACCATGACTCTGTGTGCAAAGAGGAATTATAGACAGAGATTTATTGCGTATTACTCTGGTAAATTTACATTTTCATTAGTAGGAAAGGGGGAGCTATTTTTTCTGCAGAAGCAGACTCTTAGCACACACCCAGCTGCTTATCCTGTAGAATCATGCATAGTATTCACAATCGAGTGGGGTTTGAGGTTGCAGTGAGTAATGCAAATACATTCAGCATCACTAAGGCTGGTTGCCCTTGCTGGAGTGTAGTCAGTCACCCAGGTTACACATGTTGCTGGTCTCAAAAAGCTGTTTGGACATGTGCTGTTTTCAGAATCTGAAAAGTGGATTCAAAATGTGTCAGACTGTAAAAGTACTTATCACTTGCCAAAAAAAGAGTAGTAAGTGTGCTTTCCAATTGGCAAAGAAATTTCGTTTTCTGACTAATAGCAAACCATGACTCTGTGTGCAATGAGGAATTATAGACAGAGATTTATTGCGTATTACTCTGGTAATTTTTCTGCTTATCCTGTAGAATCATGCATCGTATTCACAACCAAGTGGGGTTTGAGGTTGCAGTCAGTAATGCAAATACATTCAGCATCACTAAGGCTGGTTGCCCTTGCTGGAGTGTAGTCAGTCACCCAGGTTACACATGTTGCTGGTCTCAAAAAGCTGTTTGGGCATGTGCTGTTTTCAGAATCTGAAAAGTGCATTCAAAATGTGTCAGACTGTAAAAGTACTTATCACTTGCCAAAAAAAGAGTAGTAAGTGTGCTTTCCAATTGGCAAAGAAATTTCGTTTTCTGACTAATATCAAACCATGACTCTGTGTGCAAAGAGGAATTATAGACAGAGATTTATTGCGTATTACTCTGGTAATTTTTCTGCTTATCCTGTAGAATCATGCATCGTATTCACAACCAAGTGGGGTTTGAGGTTGCAGTCAGTAATGCAAATACATTCAGCATCACTAAGGCTGGTTGCCCTTGCTGGAGTGTAGTCAGTCACCCAGGTTACACATGTTGCTGGTCTCAAAAAGCTGTTTGGACATGTGCTGTTTTCAGAATCTGAAAAGTGCATTCAAAATGTGTCAGACTGTAAAAGTACTTATCACTTGCCAAAAAAAGAGTAGTAAGTGTGCTTTCAAATTGGCAAAGAAATTTCGTTTACTGCCTAATTTCAAACCATGACTCTGTGTGCAAAGAGGAATTATAGACAGAGATTTATTGCGTATTACTCTGGTAATTTTACATTTGCATTAGTAGGAAAGGGGGAGCTATTTATTCTGCAGAAGCAGACTCTTAGCACACACCCAGCTGCTTATCCTGTGGAATCATGCATAGTATTCACAACCAAGTGGGGTTTGAGGTTGCAGTCAGTAATGCAAATACATTCAGCATCACTAAGGCTGGTTGCCCTTGCTGGAGTGTAGTCAGTCACCCAGGTTACACATGTTGCTGGTCTCAAAAAGCTGTTTGGACATGTGCTGTTTTCAGAATCTGAAAAGTGGATTCAAAATGTGTCAGACTGTAAAAGTACTTATCACTTGCCAAAAAAAGAGTAGTAAGTGTGCTTTCCAATTGGCAAAGAAATTTCGTTTTCTGACTAATAGCAAACCATGACTCTGTGTGCAATGAGGAATTATAGACAGAGATTTATTGCGTATTACTCTGGTAATTTTTCTGCTTATCCTGTAGAATCATGCATCGTATTCACAACCAAGTGGGGTTTGAGGTTGCAGTCAGTAATGCAAATACATTCAGCATCACTAAGGCTGGTTGCCCTTGCTGGAGTGTAGTCAGTCACCCAGGTTACACATGTTGCTGGTCTCAAAAAGCTGTTTGGACATGTGCTGTTTTCAGAATCTGAAAAGTGCATTCAAAATGTGTCAGACTGTAAAAGTACTTATCACTTGCCAAAAAAAGAGTAGTAAGTGTGCTTTCCAATTGGCAAAGAAATTTCGTTTTCTGACTAATATCAAACCATGACTCTGTGTGCAAAGAGGAATTATAGACAGAGATTTATTGCGTATTACTCTGGTAATTTTTCTGCTTATCCTGTAGAATCATGCATCGTATTCACAACCAAGTGGGGTTTGAGGTTGCAGTCAGTAATGCAAATACATTCAGCATCACTAAGGCTGGTTGCCCTTGCTGGAGTGTAGTCAGTCACCCAGGTTACACATGTTGCTGGTCTCAAAAAGCTGTTTGGACATGTGCTGTTTTCAGAATCTGAAAAGTGCATTCAAAATGTGTCAGACTGTAAAAGTACTTATCACTTGCCAAAAAAAGAGTAGTAAGTGTGCTTTCCAATTGGCAAAGAAATTTCGTTTACTGCCTAATTTCAAACCATGACTCTGTGTGCAAAGAGGAATTATAGACAGAGATTTATTGCGTATTACTCTGGTAATTTTACATTTGCATTAGTAGGAAAGGGGGAGCTATTTATTCTGCAGAAGCAGACTCTTAGCACACACCCAGCTGCTTATCCTGTGGAATCATGCATAGTATTCACAACCAAGTGGGGTTTGAGGTTGCAGTCAGTAATGCAAATACATTCAGCATCACTAAGGCTGGTTGCCCTTGCTGGAGTGTAGTCAGTCACCCAGGTTACACATGTTGCTGGTCTCAAAAAGCTGTTTGGACATGTGCTGTTTTCAGAATCTGAAAAGTGGATTCAAAATGTGTCAGACTGTAAAAGTACTTATCACTTGCCAAAAAAAAAAGTAGTAAGTTTGCTTTCAAATTGGCAAAGAAATTTCGTTTTCTGCCTAATTTCAAACCATGACTCTGTGTGCAAAGAGGAATTATAGACAGAGATTTATTGCGTATTACTCTGGTAATTTTAGATTTTTGCATTAGTTGGAAAGGGGGAGCTATTTTTTCTGCAGAAGCAGACTCTTAGCACACACCCAGCTGCATATCCTGTGGAATCATGCATAGTATTCACAACCGAGTGGGGTTTGAGGTTGCAGTCAGTAATGCAAATACATTCAGCATCACTAAGGCTGGTTGCCCTTGCTGGAGTGTAGTCAGTCACCCAGGTTACACATGTTGCTGGTCTCAAAAAGCTGTTTGGACATGTGCTGTTTTCAGAATCTGAAAAGTGCATTCAAAATGTGTCAGACTGTAAAAGTACTTATCACTTGCCAAAAAAAGAGTAGTAAGTGTGCTTTCCAATTGGCAAAGAAATTTAGTTTACTGCCTAATTTCAAACCATGACTCTTTGTGCAAAGAGGAATTATAGACAGAGATTTATTGCGTATTACTCTGGTAATTTTACATTTGCATTAGTTGGAAAGGGGGAGTTTTTTTTCTGCAGAAGCAGACTCTTAGCACACACCCAGCTGCTTATCCTGTGGAATCATGCATAGTATTCACAACCGAGTGGGGTTTGAGGTTGCAGTCAGTAATGCAAATACATTCAGCATCACTAAGGCTGGTTGCCCTTGCTGGAGTGTAGTCAGTCACCCAGGTTACACATGTTGCTGGTCTCAAAAAGCTGTTTGGACATGTGCTTTTTTCAGAATCTGAAAGGTGGATTCAAAATGTGTCAGACTGTAAAAGTACTTATTACTTGCCAAAAAAACAGTAGTAAGTGTGCTTTCCAATTGGCAAAGAAATTTCGTTTCTGACTAATATCAAACCATGACTCTGTGTGCAAAGAGGAATTATAGACAGAGATTTATTGCGTATTACTCTGGTAATTTTACATTTGCATTAGTAGGAAAGGGGGAGCTATTTATTCTGCAGAAGCAGACTCTTAGCACACACCCAGCTGCTTATCCTGTGGAATCATGCATAGTATTCACAACCGAGTGGGGTTTGAGGTTGCAGTCAGTAATGCAAATACATTCAGCATCACTAAGGCTGGTTGCCCTTGCTGGAGTGTAGTCAGTCACCCAGGTTACACATGTTGCTGGTCTCAAAAAGCTGTTTGGACATGTGCTGTTTTCAGAATCTGAAAAGTGGATTCAAAATGTGTCAGACTGTAAAAGTACTTATCACTTGCCAAAAAAAGAGTAGTAAGTGTGCTTTCCAATTGGCAAAGAAATTTCGTTTTCTGACTAATAGCAAACCATGACTCTGTGTGCAAAGAGGAATTATAGACAGAGATTTATTGCGTATTACTCTGGTAATTTTTCTGCTTATCCTGTAGAATCATGCATCGTATTCACAACCAAGTGGGGTTTGAGGTTGCAGTCAGTAATGCAAATACATTCAGCATCACTAAGGCTGGTTGCCCTTGCTGGAGTGTAGTCAGTCACCCAGGTTACACATGTTGCTGGTCTCAAAAAGCTGTTTGGACATGTGCTGTTTTCAGAATCTGAAAAGTGCATTCAAAATGTGTCAGACTGTAAAAGTACTTATCACTTGCCAAAAAAAGAGTAGTAAGTGTGCTTTCCAATTGGCAAAGAAATTTCGTTTTCTGACTAATATCAAACCATGACTCTGTGTGCAAAGAGGAATTATAGACAGAGATTTATTGCGTATTACTCTGGTAATTTTTCTGCTTATCCTGTAGAATCATGCATCGTATTCACAACCAAGTGGGGTTTGAGGTTGCAGTCAGTAATGCAAATACATTCAGCATCACTAAGGCTGGTTGCCCTTGCTGGAGTGTAGTCAGTCACCCAGGTTACACATGTTGCTGGTCTCAAAAAGCTGTTTGGACATGTGCTGTTTTCAGAATCTGAAAAGTGCATTCAAAATGTGTCAGACTGTAAAAGTACTTATCACTTGCCAAAAAAAGAGTAGTAAGTGTGCTTTCCAATTGGCAAAGAAATTTTGTTTACTGCCTAATTTCAAACCATGACTCTGTGTGCAAAGAGGAATTATAGACAGAGATTTATTGCGTATTACTCTGGTAATTTTACATTTGCATTAGTTGGAAAGGGGGAGCTATTTTTTTCTGCAGAAGCAGATTCTTAGCACACACCCAGCTGCTTATCCTGTAGAATCATGCATAGTATTCACAACCGAGTGGGGTTTGAGGTTGCAGTCAGTAATGCAAATACATTCAGCATCACTAAGGCTGGTTGCCGTTGCTGGAGTGTAGTCAGTCACCCAGGTTACACATGTGCCTGGTTTCAAAAAGCTGTTTGGACATGTGCTTTTTTCAGAATCTGAAAAGTGGATTCAAAATGTGTCAGACTGTAAAAGTACTTATCACTTGCCAAAAAAAGAGTAGTAAGTGTGCTTTCCAATTGGCAAAGAAATTTCGTTTTCTGACTAATATCAAACCATGACTCTGTGTGCAAAGAGGAATTATAGACAGAGATTTATTGCGTATTACTCTGGTAATTTTTCTGCTTATCCTGTAGAATCATGCATAGTATTCACAACCAAGTGGGGTTTGAGGTTGCAGTCAGTAATGCAAATACATTCAGCATCACTAAGGCTGGTTGCCCTTGCTGGAGTGTAGTCAGTCACCCAGGTTACACATGTTGCTGGTCTCAAAAAGCTGTTTGGACATGTGCTGTTTTCAGAATCTGAAAAGTGCATTCAAAATGTGTCAGACTGTAAAAGTACTTATCACTTGCCAAAAAAAGAGTAGTAAGTGTGCTTTCCAATTGGCAAAGAAATTTTGTTTACTGCCTAATTTCAAACCATGACTCTGTGTGCAAAGAGGAATTATAGACAGAGATTTATTGCGTATTACTCTGGTAATTTTACATTTGCATTAGTAGGAAAGGGGGAGCTATTTATTCTGCAGAAGCAGACTCTTAGCACACACCCAGCTGCTTATCCTGTGGAATCATGCATAGTATTCACAACCAAGTGGGGTTTTAGGTTGCAGTCAGTAATGCAAATACATTCAGCATCACTAAGGCTGGTTGCCCTTGCTGGAGTGTAGTCAGTCACCCAGGTTACACATGTTGCTGGTCTCAAAAAGCTGTTTGGACATGTGCTGTTTTCAGAATCTGAAAAGTGCATTCAAAATGTGTCAGACTGTAAAAGTACTTATCACTTGCCAAAAAAAAAGTAGTAAGTTTGCTTTCAAATTGGCAAAGAAATTTCGTTTTCTGCCTAATATCAAACCATGACTCTGTGTGCAAAGAGGAATTATAGACAGAGATTTATTGCGTATTACTCTGGTAATTTTACATTTGCATTAGTTGGAAAGGGGGAGCTATTTTTTCTGCAGAAGCAGACTCTTAGCACACACCCAGCTGCTTATCCTGTGGAATCATGCATAGTATTCACAACCGAGTGGGGTTTGAGGTTGCAGTCAGTAATGCAAATACATTCAGCATCACTAAGGCTGGTTGCCCTTGCTGGAGTGTAGTCAGTCACCCAGGTTACACATGTTGCTGGTCTCAAAAAGCTGTTTGGACATGTGCTGTTTTCAGAATCTGAAAAGTGCATTCAAAATGTGTCAGACTGTAAAAGTACTTATCACTTGCCAAAAAAAGAGTAGTAAGTGTGCTTTCCAATTGGCAAAGAAATTTTGTTTACTGCCTAATTTCAAACCATGACTCTGTGTGCAAAGAGGAATTATAGACAGAGATTTATTGCGTATTACTCTGGTAATTTTACATTTGCATTAGTAGGAAAGGGGGAGCTATTTATTCTGCAGAAGCAGACTCTTAGCACACACCCAGCTGCTTATCCTGTGGAATCATGCATAGTATTCACAACCAAGTGGGGTTTTAGGTTGCAGTCAGTAATGCAAATACATTCAGCATCACTAAGGCTGGTTGCCCTTGCTGGAGTGTAGTCAGTCACCCAGGTTACACATGTTGCTGGTCTCAAAAAGCTGTTTGGACATGTGCTGTTTTCAGAATCTGAAAAGTGCATTCAAAATGTGTCAGACTGTAAAAGTACTTATCACTTGCCAAAAAAAAAGTAGTAAGTTTGCTTTCAAATTGGCAAAGAAATTTCGTTTTCTGCCTAATATCAAACCATGACTCTGTGTGCAAAGAGGAATTATAGACAGAGATTTATTGCGTATTACTCTGGTAATTTTACATTTGCATTAGTTGGAAAGGGGGAGCTATTTTTTCTGCAGAAGCAGACTCTTAGCACACACCCAGCTGCTTATCCTGTGGAATCATGCATAGTATTCACAACCGAGTGGGGTTTGAGGTTGCAGTCAGTAATGCAAATACATTCAGCATCACTAAGGCTGGTTGCCCTTGCTGGAGTGTAGTCAGTCACCCAGGTTACACATGTTGCTGGTCTCAAAAAGCTGTTTGGACATGTGCTGTTTTCAGAATCTGAAAAGTGCATTCAAAATGTGTCAGACTGTAAAAGTACTTATCACTTGCCAAAAAAAAAGTAGTAAGTTTGCTTTCAAATTGGCAAAGAAATTTCGTTTTCTGCCTAATATCAAACCATGACTCTGTGTGCAAAGAGGAATTATAGACAGAGATTTATTGCGTATTACTCTGGTAATTTTACATTTGCATTAGTTGGAAAGGGGGAGCTATTTTTTTCTGCAGAAGCAGATTCTTAGCACACACCCAGCTGCTTATCCTGTAGAATCATGCATAGTATTCACAACCGAGTGGGGTTTGAGGTTGCAGTCAGTAATGCAAATACATTCAGCATCACTAAGGCTGGTTGCCCTTGCTGGAGTGTAGTCAGTCACCCAGGTTACACATGTTGCTGGTCTCAAAAAGCTGTTTGGACATGTGCTGTTTTCAGAATCTGAAAAGTGGATTCAAAATGTGTCAGAATGTAAAAGTACTTATCACTTGCCAAAAAAGAGTAGTAAGTGTGCTTTCCAATTGGCAAAGAAATGTTGTTTTCTGACTAATATCAAACCATGACTCTGTGTGCAAAGAGGAATTATAGACAGAGATTTATTGCGTATTACTCTGGTAATTTTTCTGCTTATCCTGTAGAATCATGCATCGTATTCACAACCAAGTGGGGTTTGAGGTTGCAGTCAGTAATGCAAATACATTCAGCATCACTAAGGCTGGTTGCCCTTGCTGGAGTGTAGTCAGTCACCCAGGTTACACATGTTGCTGGTCTCAAAAAGCTGTTTGGACATGTGCTGTTTTCAGAATCTGAAAAGTGCATTCAAAATGTGTCAGACTGTAAAAGTACTTATCACTTGCCAAAAAAAGAGTAGTAAGTGTGCTTTCCAATTGGCAAAGAAATTTCGTTTACTGCCTAATTTCAAACCATGACTCTGTGTGCAAAGAGGAATTATAGACAGAGATTTATTGCGTATTACTCTGGTAATTTTACATTTGCATTAGTAGGAAAGGGGGAGCTATTTATTCTGCAGAAGCAGACTCTTAGCACACACCCAGCTGCTTATCCTGTGGAATCCTGCATAGTATTCACAACCAAGTGGGGTTTTAGGTTGCAGTCAGTAATGCAAATACATTCAGCATCACTAAGGCTGGTTGCCCTTGCTGGAGTGTAGTCAGTCACCCAGGTTACACATGTTGCTGGTCTCAAAAAGCTGTTTGGACATGTGCTGTTTTCAGAATCTGAAAAGTGCATTAAAAATGTGTCAGACTGTAAAAGTACTTATCACTTGCCAAAAAAAAAGTAGTAAGTTTGCTTTCAAATTGGCAAAGAAATTTCGTTTTCTGCCTAATATCAAACCATGACTCTGTGTGCAAAGAGGAATTATAGACAGAGATTTATTGCGTATTACTCTGGTAATTTTACATTTGCATTAGTTGGAAAGGGGGAGCTATTTTTTCTGTAGAAGCAGATTCTTAGCACACACCCAGCTGCTTATCCTGTAGAATCATGCATAGTATTCACAACCGAGTGGGGTTTGAGGTTGCAGTCAGTAATGCAAATACATTCAGCATCACTAAGGCTGGTTGCCCTTGCTGGAGTGTAGTCAGTCAACCAGGTTACACATGTTGCTAGTCTCAAAAAGCTGTTTGGACATGTGCTTTTTTCAGAATCTGAAAAGTGGATTCAAAATGTGTCACACTGTAAAAGTACTTATCACTTGCCAAAAAAAGAGTAGTAAGTGTGCTTTCAAATTGGCAAAGAAATTTCGTTTTCTGCCTAATTTCAAACCATGACTCTGTCTGCAAAGAGGAATTATAGACAGAGATTTATTGCGTATTACTCTGGTAATTTTACATTTGCATAAGTTGGAAAGGGGGAGCTATTTTTTCTGCAGAAGCAGACTCTTAGCACACACCCAGCTGCTTATCCTGTGGAATCATGCATAGTATTCACAACCGAGTGGGGTTTGAGGTTGCAGTCAGTAATGCAAATACATTCAGCATCACTAAGGCTGGTTGCCCTTGCTGGAGTGTAGTCAGTCACCCAGGTTACACATGTTGCTGGTCTCAAAAAGCTGTTTGGACATGTGCTGTTTTCAGAATCTGAAAAGTGCATTCAAAATGTGTCAGACTGTAAAAGTACTTATCACTTGCCAAAAAAAAAGTAGTAAGTTTGCTTTCAAATTGGCAAAGAAATTTCGTTTTCTGCCTAATATCAAACCATGACTCTGTGTGCAAAGAGGAATTATAGACAGAGATTTATTGCGTATTACTCTGGTAATTTTACATTTGCATTAGTTGGAAAGGGGGAGCTATTTTTTCTGCAGAAGCAGACTCTTAGCACACACCCAGCTGCTTATCCTGTAGAATCATGCATAGTATTCACAACCAAGTGGGGTTTGAGGTTGCAGTCAGTAATGCAAATACATTCAGCATCACTAAGGCTGGTTGCCCTTGCTGGAGTGTAGTCAGTCACCCAGGTTACACATGTTGCTGGTCTCAAAAAGCTGTTTGGACATGTGCTGTTTTCAGAATCTGAAAAGTGCATTCAAAATGTGTCAGACTGTAAAAGTACTTATCACTTGCCAAAAAAAGAGTAGTAAGTGTGCTTTCCAATTGGCAAAGAAATTTCGTTTACTGCCTAATTTCAAACCATGACTCTGTGTGCAAAGAGGAATTATAGACAGAGATTTATTGCGTATTACTCTGGTAATTTTACATTTGCATTAGTTGGAAAGGGGGAGTTTTTTTTCTGCAGAAGCAGACTCTTAGCACACACCCAGCTGCTTATCCTGTGGAATCATGCATAGTATTTACAACCGAGTGGGGTTTGAGGTTGCAGTCAGTAATGCAAATACATTCAGCATCACTAAGGCTGGTTGCCCTTGCTGGAGTGTAGTCAGTCACCCAGGTTACACATGTTGCTGGTCTCAAAAAGCTGTTTGGACATGTGCTTTTTTCAGAATCTGAAAGGTGGATTCAAAATGTGTCAGACTGTAAAAGTACTTATTACTTGCCAAAAAAACAGTAGTAAGTGTGCTTTCCAATTGGCAAAGAAATTTCGTTTCTGACTAATATCAAACCATGACTCTGTGTGCAAAGAGGAATTATAGACAGAGATTTATTGCGTATTACTCTGGTAATTTTACATTTGCATTAGTAGGAAAGGGGGAGCTATTTATTCTGCAGAAGCAGACTCTTAGCACACACCCAGCTGCTTATCCTGTGGAATCATGCATAGTATTCACAACCGAGTGGGGTTTGAGGTTGCAGTCAGTAATGCAAATACATTCAGCATCACTAAGGCTGGTTGCCCTTGCTGGAGTGTAGTCAGTCACCCAGGTTACACATGTTGCTGGTCTCAAAAAGCTGTTTGGACATGTGCTTTTTTCAGAATCTGAAAAGTGGATTCAAAATGTGTCAGACTGTAAAAGTACTTATCACTTGCCAAAAAAACAGTAGTAAGTGTGCTTTCCAATTGGCAAAGAAATTTCGTTTTCTGACTAATATCAAACCATGACTCTGTGTGCAAAGAGGAATTATAGACAGAGATTTATTGCGTATTACTCTGGTAAATTTACATTTTCATTAGTAGGAAAGGGGGAGCTATTTTTTCTGCAGAAGCAGACTCTTAGCACACACCCAGCTGCTTATCCTGTAGAATCATGCATAGTATTCACAATCGAGTGGGGTTTGAGGTTGCAGTCAGTAATGCAAATACATTCAGCATCACTAAGGCTGGTTGCCCTTGCTGGAGTGTAGTCAGTCACCCAGGTTACACATGTTGCTGGTCTCAAAAAGCTGTTTGGACATGTGCTGTTTTCAGAATCTGAAAAGTGCATTAAAAATGTGTCAGACTGTAAAAGTACTTATCACTTGCCAAAAAAAAAGTAGTAAGTTTGCTTTCAAATTGGCAAAGAAATTTCGTTTTCTGCCTAATATCAAACCATGACTCTGTGTGCAAAGAGGAATTATAGACAGAGATTTATTGCGTATTACTCTGGTAATTTTACATTTGCATTAGTTGGAAAGGGGGAGCTATTTTTTCTGCAGAAGCAGATTCTTAGCACACACCCAGCTGCTTATCCTGTAGAATCATGCATAGTATTCACAACCGAGTGGGGTTTGAGGTTGCAGTCAGTAATGCAAATACATTCAGCATCACTAAGGCTGGTTGCCCTTGCTGGAGTGTAGTCAGTCAACCAGGTTACACATGTTGCTAGTCTCAAAAAGCTGTTTGGACATGTGCTTTTTTCAGAATCTGAAAAGTGGATTCAAAATGTGTCACACTGTAAAAGTACTTATCACTTGCCAAAAAAAGAGTAGTAAGTGTGCTTTCAAATTGGCAAAGAAATTTCGTTTTCTGCCTAATTTCAAACCATGACTCTGTCTGCAAAGAGGAATTATAGACAGAGATTTATTGCGTATTACTCTGGTAATTTTACATTTGCATAAGTTGGAAAGGGGGAGCTATTTTTTCTGCAGAAGCAGACTCTTAGCACACACCCAGCTGCTTATCCTGTGGAATCATGCATAGTATTCACAACCGAGTGGGGTTTGAGGTTGCAGTCAGTAATGCAAATACATTCAGCATCACTAAGGCTGGTTGCCCTTGCTGGAGTGTAGTCAGTCACCCAGGTTACACATGTTGCTGGTCTCAAAAAGCTGTTTGGACATGTGCTGTTTTCAGAATCTGAAAAGTGCATTCAAAATGTGTCAGACTGTAAAAGTACTTATCACTTGCCAAAAAAAAAGTAGTAAGTTTGCTTTCAAATTGGCAAAGAAATTTCGTTTTCTGCCTAATATCAAACCATGACTCTGTGTGCAAAGAGGAATTATAGACAGAGATTTATTGCGTATTACTCTGGTAATTTTACATTTGCATTAGTTGGAAAGGGGGAGCTATTTTTTCTGCAGAAGCAGACTCTTAGCACACACCCAGCTGCTTATCCTGTAGAATCATGCATAGTATTCACAACCAAGTGGGGTTTGAGGTTGCAGTCAGTAATGCAAATACATTCAGCATCACTAAGGCTGGTTGCCCTTGCTGGAGTGTAGTCAGTCACCCAGGTTACACATGTTGCTGGTCTCAAAAAGCTGTTTGGACATGTGCTGTTTTCAGAATCTGAAAAGTGCATTCAAAATGTGTCAGACTGTAAAAGTACTTATCACTTGCCAAAAAAAGAGTAGTAAGTGTGCTTTCCAATTGGCAAAGAAATTTCGTTTACTGCCTAATTTCAAACCATGACTCTGTGTGCAAAGAGGAATTATAGACAGAGATTTATTGCGTATTACTCTGGTAATTTTACATTTGCATTAGTTGGAAAGGGGGAGTTTTTTTTCTGCAGAAGCAGACTCTTAGCACACACCCAGCTGCTTATCCTGTGGAATCATGCATAGTATTTACAACCGAGTGGGGTTTGAGGTTGCAGTCAGTAATGCAAATACATTCAGCATCACTAAGGCTGGTTGCCCTTGCTGGAGTGTAGTCAGTCACCCAGGTTACACATGTTGCTGGTCTCAAAAAGCTGTTTGGACATGTGCTTTTTTCAGAATCTGAAAGGTGGATTCAAAATGTGTCAGACTGTAAAAGTACTTATTACTTGCCAAAAAAACAGTAGTAAGTGTGCTTTCCAATTGGCAAAGAAATTTCGTTTCTGACTAATATCAAACCATGACTCTGTGTGCAAAGAGGAATTATAGACAGAGATTTATTGCGTATTACTCTGGTAATTTTACATTTGCATTAGTAGGAAAGGGGGAGCTATTTATTCTGCAGAAGCAGACTCTTAGCACACACCCAGCTGCTTATCCTGTGGAATCATGCATAGTATTCACAACCGAGTGGGGTTTGAGGTTGCAGTCAGTAATGCAAATACATTCAGCATCACTAAGGCTGGTTGCCCTTGCTGGAGTGTAGTCAGTCACCCAGGTTACACATGTTGCTGGTCTCAAAAAGCTGTTTGGACATGTGCTTTTTTCAGAATCTGAAAAGTGGATTCAAAATGTGTCAGACTGTAAAAGTACTTATCACTTGCCAAAAAAACAGTAGTAAGTGTGCTTTCCAATTGGCAAAGAAATTTCGTTTTCTGACTAATATCAAACCATGACTCTGTGTGCAAAGAGGAATTATAGACAGAGATTTATTGCGTATTACTCTGGTAAATTTACATTTTCATTAGTAGGAAAGGGGGAGCTATTTTTTCTGCAGAAGCAGACTCTTAGCACACACCCAGCTGCTTATCCTGTAGAATCATGCATAGTATTCACAATCGAGTGGGGTTTGAGGTTGCAGTGAGTAATGCAAATACATTCAGCATCACTAAGGCTGGTTGCCCTTGCTGGAGTGTAGTCAGTCACCCAGGTTACACATGTTGCTGGTCTCAAAAAGCTGTTTGGACATGTGCTGTTTTCAGAATCTGAAAAGTGGATTCAAAATGTGTCAGACTGTAAAAGTACTTATCACTTGCCAAAAAAAGAGTAGTAAGTGTGCTTTCCAATTGGCAAAGAAATTTCGTTTTCTGACTAATAGCAAACCATGACTCTGTGTGCAATGAGGAATTATAGACAGAGATTTATTGCGTATTACTCTGGTAATTTTTCTGCTTATCCTGTAGAATCATGCATCGTATTCACAACCAAGTGGGGTTTGAGGTTGCAGTCAGTAATGCAAATACATTCAGCATCACTAAGGCTGGTTGCCCTTGCTGGAGTGTAGTCAGTCACCCAGGTTACACATGTTGCTGGTCTCAAAAAGCTGTTTGGACATGTGCTGTTTTCAGAATCTGAAAAGTGCATTCAAAATGTGTCAGACTGTAAAAGTACTTATCACTTGCCAAAAAAAGAGTAGTAAGTGTGCTTTCCAATTGGCAAAGAAATTTCGTTTTCTGACTAATATCAAACCATGACTCTGTGTGCAAAGAGGAATTATAGACAGAGATTTATTGCGTATTACTCTGGTAATTTTTCTGCTTATCCTGTAGAATCATGCATCGTATTCACAACCAAGTGGGGTTTGAGGTTGCAGTCAGTAATGCAAATACATTCAGCATCACTAAGGCTGGTTGCCCTTGCTGGAGTGTAGTCAGTCACCCAGGTTACACATGTTGCTGGTCTCAAAAAGCTGTTTGGACATGTGCTGTTTTCAGAATCTGAAAAGTGCATTCAAAATGTGTCAGACTGTAAAAGTACTTATCACTTGCCAAAAAAAGAGTAGTAAGTGTGCTTTCAAATTGGCAAAGAAATTTCGTTTTCTGCCTAATTTCAAACCATGACTCTGTGTGCAAAGAGGAATTATAGACAGAGATTTATTGCGTATTACTCTGGTAATTTTACATTTGCATTAGTTGGAAAGGGGGAGCTATTTTTTCTGCAGAAGCAGACTCTTAGCACACACCCAGCTGCATATCCTGTGGAATCATGCATAGTATTCACAACCGAGTGGGGTTTGAGGTTGCAGTCAGTAATGCAAATACATTCAGCATCACTAAGGCTGGTTGCCCTTGCTGGAGTGTAGTCAGTCACCCAGGTTACACATGTTGCTGGTCTCAAAAAGCTGTTTGGACATGTGCTGTTTTCAGAATCTGAAAAGTGCATTCAAAATGTGTCAGACTGTAAAAGTACTTATCACTTGCCAAAAAAAGAGTAGTAAGTGTGCTTTCCAATTGGCAAAGAAATTTAGTTTACTGCCTAATTTCAAACCATGACTCTTTGTGCAAAGAGGAATTATAGACAGAGATTTATTGCGTATTACTCTGGTAATTTTACATTTGCATTAGTTGGAAAGGGGGAGTTTTTTTTCTGCAGAAGCAGACTCTTAGCACACACCCAGCTGCTTATCCTGTGGAATCATGCATAGTATTCACAACCGAGTGGGGTTTGAGGTTGCAGTCAGTAATGCAAATACATTCAGCATCACTAAGGCTGGTTGCCCTTGCTGGAGTGTAGTCAGTCACCCAGGTTACACATGTTGCTGGTCTCAAAAAGCTGTTTGGACATGTGCTTTTTTCAGAATCTGAAAGGTGGATTCAAAATGTGTCAGACTGTAAAAGTACTTATTACTTGCCAAAAAAACAGTAGTAAGTGTGCTTTCCAATTGGCAAAGAAATTTCGTTTCTGACTAATATCAAACCATGACTCTGTGTGCAAAGAGGAATTATAGACAGAGATTTATTGCGTATTACTCTGGTAATTTTACATTTGCATTAGTAGGAAAGGGGGAGCTATTTATTCTGCAGAAGCAGACTCTTAGCACACACCCAGCTGCTTATCCTGTGGAATCATGCATAGTATTCACAACCGAGTGGGGTTTGAGGTTGCAGTCAGTAATGCAAATACATTCAGCATCACTAAGGCTGGTTGCCCTTGCTGGAGTGTAGTCAGTCACCCAGGTTACACATGTTGCTGGTCTCAAAAAGCTGTTTGGACATGTGCTGTTTTCAGAATCTGAAAAGTGGATTCAAAATGTGTCAGACTGTAAAAGTACTTATCACTTGCCAAAAAAAGAGTAGTAAGTGTGCTTTCCAATTGGCAAAGAAATTTCGTTTTCTGACTAATAGCAAACCATGACTCTGTGTGCAAAGAGGAATTATAGACAGAGATTTATTGCGTATTACTCTGGTAATTTTTCTGCTTATCCTGTAGAATCATGCATCGTATTCACAACCAAGTGGGGTTTGAGGTTGCAGTCAGTAATGCAAATACATTCAGCATCACTAAGGCTGGTTGCCCTTGCTGGAGTGTAGTCAGTCACCCAGGTTACACATGTTGCTGGTCTCAAAAAGCTGTTTGGACATGTGCTGTTTTCAGAATCTGAAAAGTGCATTCAAAATGTGTCAGACTGTAAAAGTACTTATCACTTGCCAAAAAAAGAGTAGTAAGTGTGCTTTCCAATTGGCAAAGAAATTTCGTTTTCTGACTAATATCAAACCATGACTCTGTGTGCAAAGAGGAATTATAGACAGAGATTTATTGCGTATTACTCTGGTAATTTTTCTGCTTATCCTGTAGAATCATGCATCGTATTCACAACCAAGTGGGGTTTGAGGTTGCAGTCAGTAATGCAAATACATTCAGCATCACTAAGGCTGGTTGCCCTTGCTGGAGTGTAGTCAGTCACCTAGGTTACACATGTTGCTGGTCTCAAAAAGCTGTTTGGACATGTGCTGTTTTCAGAATCTGAAAAGTGCATTCAAAATGTGTCAGACTGTAAAAGTACTTATCACTTGCCAAAAAAAGAGTAGTAAGTGTGCTTTCCAATTGGCAAAGAAATTTTGTTTACTGCCTAATTTCAAACCATGACTCTGTGTGCAAAGAGGAATTATAGACAGAGATTTATTGCGTATTACTCTGGTAATTTTACATTTGCATTAGTTGGAAAGGGGGAGCTATTTTTTTCTGCAGAAGCAGATTCTTAGCACACACCCAGCTGCTTATCCTGTAGAATCATGCATAGTATTCACAACCGAGTGGGGTTTGAGGTTGCAGTCAGTAATGCAAATACATTCAGCATCACTAAGGCTGGTTGCCGTTGCTGGAGTGTAGTCAGTCACCCAGGTTACACATGTGCCTGGTTTCAAAAAGCTGTTTGGACATGTGCTTTTTTCAGAATCTGAAAAGTGGATTCAAAATGTGTCAGACTGTAAAAGTACTTATCACTTGCCAAAAAAAGAGTAGTAAGTGTGCTTTCCAATTGGCAAAGAAATTTCGTTTTCTGACTAATATCAAACCATGACTCTGTGTGCAAAGAGGAATTATAGACAGAGATTTATTGCGTATTACTCTGGTAATTTTTCTGCTTATCCTGTAGAATCATGCATAGTATTCACAACCAAGTGGGGTTTGAGGTTGCAGTCAGTAATGCAAATACATTCAGCATCACTAAGGCTGGTTGCCCTTGCTGGAGTGTAGTCAGTCACCCAGGTTACACATGTTGCTGGTCTCAAAAAGCTGTTTGGACATGTGCTGTTTTCAGAATCTGAAAAGTGCATTCAAAATGTGTCAGACTGTAAAAGTACTTATCACTTGCCAAAAAAAGAGTAGTAAGTGTGCTTTCCAATTGGCAAAGAAATTTTGTTTACTGCCTAATTTCAAACCATGACTCTGTGTGCAAAGAGGAATTATAGACAGAGATTTATTGCGTATTACTCTGGTAATTTTACATTTGCATTAGTAGGAAAGGGGGAGCTATTTATTCTGCAGAAGCAGACTCTTAGCACACACCCAGCTGCTTATCCTGTGGAATCATGCATAGTATTCACAACCGAGTGGGGTTTGAGGTTGCAGTCAGTAATGCAAATACATTCAGCATCACTAAGGCTGGTTGCCCTTGCTGGAGTGTAGTCAGTCACCCAGGTTACACATGTTGCTGGTCTCAAAAAGCTGTTTGGACATGTGCTGTTTTCAGAATCTGAAAAGTGCATTCAAAATGTGTCAGACTGTAAAAGTACTTATCACTTGCCAAAAAAAAAGTAGTAAGTTTGCTTTCAAATTGGCAAAGAAATTTCGTTTTCTGCCTAATATCAAACCATGACTCTGTGTGCAAAGAGGAATTATAGACAGAGATTTATTGCGTATTACTCTGGTAATTTTACATTTGCATTAGTTGGAAAGGGGGAGCTATTTTTTTCTGCAGAAGCAGATTCTTAGCACACACCCAGCTGCTTATCCTGTAGAATCATGCATAGTATTCACAACCGAGTGGGGTTTGAGGTTGCAGTCAGTAATGCAAATACATTCAGCATCACTAAGGCTGGTTGCCCTTGCTGGAGTGTAGTCAGTCACCCAGGTTACACATGTTGCTGGTCTCAAAAAGCTGTTTGGACATGTGCTGTTTTCAGAATCTGAAAAGTGGATTCAAAATGTGTCAGAATGTAAAAGTACTTATCACTTGCCAAAAAAGAGTAGTAAGTGTGCTTTCCAATTGGCAAAGAAATGTTGTTTTCTGACTAATATCAAACCATGACTCTGTGTGCAAAGAGGAATTATAGACAGAGATTTATTGCGTATTACTCTGGTAATTTTTCTGCTTATCCTGTAGAATCATGCATCGTATTCACAACCAAGTGGGGTTTGAGGTTGCAGTCAGTAATGCAAATACATTCAGCATCACTAAGGCTGGTTGCCCTTGCTGGAGTGTAGTCAGTCACCCAGGTTACACATGTTGCTGGTCTCAAAAAGCTGTTTGGACATGTGCTGTTTTCAGAATCTGAAAAGTGCATTCAAAATGTGTCAGACTGTAAAAGTACTTATCACTTGCCAAAAAAAGAGTAGTAAGTGTGCTTTCCAATTGGCAAAGAAATTTCGTTTACTGCCTAATTTCAAACCATGACTCTGTGTGCAAAGAGGAATTATAGACAGAGATTTATTGCGTATTACTCTGGTAATTTTACATTTGCATTAGTAGGAAAGGGGGAGCTATTTATTCTGCAGAAGCAGACTCTTAGCACACACCCAGCTGCTTATCCTGTGGAATCCTGCATAGTATTCACAACCAAGTGGGGTTTTAGGTTGCAGTCAGTAATGCAAATACATTCAGCATCACTAAGGCTGGTTGCCCTTGCTGGAGTGTAGTCAGTCACCCAGGTTACACATGTTGCTGGTCTCAAAAAGCTGTTTGGACATGTGCTGTTTTCAGAATCTGAAAAGTGCATTAAAAATGTGTCAGACTGTAAAAGTACTTATCACTTGCCAAAAAAAAAGTAGTAAGTTTGCTTTCAAATTGGCAAAGAAATTTCGTTTTCTGCCTAATATCAAACCATGACTCTGTGTGCAAAGAGGAATTATAGACAGAGATTTATTGCGTATTACTCTGGTAATTTTACATTTGCATTAGTTGGAAAGGGGGAGCTATTTTTTCTGCAGAAGCAGATTCTTAGCACACACCCAGCTGCTTATCCTGTAGAATCATGCATAGTATTCACAACCGAGTGGGGTTTGAGGTTGCAGTCAGTAATGCAAATACATTCAGCATCACTAAGGCTGGTTGCCCTTGCTGGAGTGTAGTCAGTCAACCAGGTTACACATGTTGCTAGTCTCAAAAAGCTGTTTGGACATGTGCTTTTTTCAGAATCTGAAAAGTGGATTCAAAATGTGTCACACTGTAAAAGTACTTATCACTTGCCAAAAAAAGAGTAGTAAGTGTGCTTTCAAATTGGCAAAGAAATTTCGTTTTCTGCCTAATTTCAAACCATGACTCTGTCTGCAAAGAGGAATTATAGACAGAGATTTATTGCGTATTACTCTGGTAATTTTACATTTGCATAAGTTGGAAAGGGGGAGCTATTTTTTCTGCAGAAGCAGACTCTTAGCACACACCCAGCTGCTTATCCTGTGGAATCATGCATAGTATTCACAACCGAGTGGGGTTTGAGGTTGCAGTCAGTAATGCAAATACATTCAGCATCACTAAGGCTGGTTGCCCTTGCTGGAGTGTAGTCAGTCACCCAGGTTACACATGTTGCTGGTCTCAAAAAGCTGTTTGGACATGTGCTGTTTTCAGAATCTGAAAAGTGCATTCAAAATGTGTCAGACTGTAAAAGTACTTATCACTTGCCAAAAAAAAAGTAGTAAGTTTGCTTTCAAATTGGCAAAGAAATTTCGTTTTCTGCCTAATATCAAACCATGACTCTGTGTGCAAAGAGGAATTATAGACAGAGATTTATTGCGTATTACTCTGGTAATTTTACATTTGCATTAGTTGGAAAGGGGGAGCTATTTTTTCTGCAGAAGCAGACTCTTAGCACACACCCAGCTGCTTATCCTGTAGAATCATGCATAGTATTCACAACCAAGTGGGGTTTGAGGTTGCAGTCAGTAATGCAAATACATTCAGCATCACTAAGGCTGGTTGCCCTTGCTGGAGTGTAGTCAGTCACCCAGGTTACACATGTTGCTGGTCTCAAAAAGCTGTTTGGACATGTGCTGTTTTCAGAATCTGAAAAGTGCATTCAAAATGTGTCAGACTGTAAAAGTACTTATCACTTGCCAAAAAAAGAGTAGTAAGTGTGCTTTCCAATTGGCAAAGAAATTTAGTTTACTGCCTAATTTCAAACCATGACTCTTTGTGCAAAGAGGAATTATAGACAGAGATTTATTGCGTATTACTCTGGTAATTTTACATTTGCATTAGTTGGAAAGGGGGAGTTTTTTTTCTGCAGAAGCAGACTCTTAGCACACACCCAGCTGCTTATCCTGTGGAATCATGCATAGTATTCACAACCGAGTGGGGTTTGAGGTTGCAGTCAGTAATGCAAATACATTCAGCATCACTAAGGCTGGTTGCCCTTGCTGGAGTGTAGTCAGTCACCCAGGTTACACATGTTGCTGGTCTCAAAAAGCTGTTTGGACATGTGCTTTTTTCAGAATCTGAAAGGTGGATTCAAAATGTGTCAGACTGTAAAAGTACTTATTACTTGCCAAAAAAACAGTAGTAAGTGTGCTTTCCAATTGGCAAAGAAATTTCGTTTCTGACTAATATCAAACCATGACTCTGTGTGCAAAGAGGAATTATAGACAGAGATTTATTGCGTATTACTCTGGTAATTTTACATTTGCATTAGTAGGAAAGGGGGAGCTATTTATTCTGCAGAAGCAGACTCTTAGCACACACCCAGCTGCTTATCCTGTGGAATCATGCATAGTATTCACAACCGAGTGGGGTTTGAGGTTGCAGTCAGTAATGCAAATACATTCAGCATCACTAAGGCTGGTTGCCCTTGCTGGAGTGTAGTCAGTCACCCAGGTTACACATGTTGCTGGTCTCAAAAAGCTGTTTGGACATGTGCTGTTTTCAGAATCTGAAAAGTGGATTCAAAATGTGTCAGACTGTAAAAGTACTTATCACTTGCCAAAAAAAGAGTAGTAAGTGTGCTTTCCAATTGGCAAAGAAATTTCGTTTTCTGACTAATAGCAAACCATGACTCTGTGTGCAAAGAGGAATTATAGACAGAGATTTATTGCGTATTACTCTGGTAATTTTTCTGCTTATCCTGTAGAATCATGCATCGTATTCACAACCAAGTGGGGTTTGAGGTTGCAGTCAGTAATGCAAATACATTCAGCATCACTAAGGCTGGTTGCCCTTGCTGGAGTGTAGTCAGTCACCCAGGTTACACATGTTGCTGGTCTCAAAAAGCTGTTTGGACATGTGCTGTTTTCAGAATCTGAAAAGTGCATTCAAAATGTGTCAGACTGTAAAAGTACTTATCACTTGCCAAAAAAAGAGTAGTAAGTGTGCTTTCCAATTGGCAAAGAAATTTCGTTTTCTGACTAATATCAAACCATGACTCTGTGTGCAAAGAGGAATTATAGACAGAGATTTATTGCGTATTACTCTGGTAATTTTTCTGCTTATCCTGTAGAATCATGCATCGTATTCACAACCAAGTGGGGTTTGAGGTTGCAGTCAGTAATGCAAATACATTCAGCATCACTAAGGCTGGTTGCCCTTGCTGGAGTGTAGTCAGTCACCTAGGTTACACATGTTGCTGGTCTCAAAAAGCTGTTTGGACATGTGCTGTTTTCAGAATCTGAAAAGTGCATTCAAAATGTGTCAGACTGTAAAAGTACTTATCACTTGCCAAAAAAAGAGTAGTAAGTGTGCTTTCCAATTGGCAAAGAAATTTTGTTTACTGCCTAATTTCAAACCATGACTCTGTGTGCAAAGAGGAATTATAGACAGAGATTTATTGCGTATTACTCTGGTAATTTTACATTTGCATTAGTTGGAAAGGGGGAGCTATTTTTTTCTGCAGAAGCAGATTCTTAGCACACACCCAGCTGCTTATCCTGTAGAATCATGCATAGTATTCACAACCGAGTGGGGTTTGAGGTTGCAGTCAGTAATGCAAATACATTCAGCATCACTAAGGCTGGTTGCCGTTGCTGGAGTGTAGTCAGTCACCCAGGTTACACATGTGCCTGGTTTCAAAAAGCTGTTTGGACATGTGCTTTTTTCAGAATCTGAAAAGTGGATTCAAAATGTGTCAGACTGTAAAAGTACTTATCACTTGCCAAAAAAAGAGTAGTAAGTGTGCTTTCCAATTGGCAAAGAAATTTCGTTTTCTGACTAATATCAAACCATGACTCTGTGTGCAAAGAGGAATTATAGACAGAGATTTATTGCGTATTACTCTGGTAATTTTTCTGCTTATCCTGTAGAATCATGCATAGTATTCACAACCAAGTGGGGTTTGAGGTTGCAGTCAGTAATGCAAATACATTCAGCATCACTAAGGCTGGTTGCCCTTGCTGGAGTGTAGTCAGTCACCCAGGTTACACATGTTGCTGGTCTCAAAAAGCTGTTTGGACATGTGCTGTTTTCAGAATCTGAAAAGTGCATTCAAAATGTGTCAGACTGTAAAAGTACTTATCACTTGCCAAAAAAAGAGTAGTAAGTGTGCTTTCCAATTGGCAAAGAAATTTTGTTTACTGCCTAATTTCAAACCATGACTCTGTGTGCAAAGAGGAATTATAGACAGAGATTTATTGCGTATTACTCTGGTAATTTTACATTTGCATTAGTAGGAAAGGGGGAGCTATTTATTCTGCAGAAGCAGACTCTTAGCACACACCCAGCTGCTTATCCTGTGGAATCATGCATAGTATTCACAACCAAGTGGGGTTTTAGGTTGCAGTCAGTAATGCAAATACATTCAGCATCACTAAGGCTGGTTGCCCTTGCTGGAGTGTAGTCAGTCACCCAGGTTACACATGTTGCTGGTCTCAAAAAGCTGTTTGGACATGTGCTGTTTTCAGAATCTGAAAAGTGCATTCAAAATGTGTCAGACTGTAAAAGTACTTATCACTTGCCAAAAAAAAAGTAGTAAGTTTGCTTTCAAATTGGCAAAGAAATTTCGTTTTCTGCCTAATATCAAACCATGACTCTGTGTGCAAAGAGGAATTATAGACAGAGATTTATTGCGTATTACTCTGGTAATTTTACATTTGCATTAGTTGGAAAGGGGGAGCTATTTTTTCTGCAGAAGCAGACTCTTAGCACACACCCAGCTGCTTATCCTGTGGAATCATGCATAGTATTCACAACCGAGTGGGGTTTGAGGTTGCAGTCAGTAATGCAAATACATTCAGCATCACTAAGGCTGGTTGCCCTTGCTGGAGTGTAGTCAGTCACCCAGGTTACACATGTTGCTGGTCTCAAAAAGCTGTTTGGACATGTGCTGTTTTCAGAATCTGAAAAGTGCATTCAAAATGTGTCAGACTGTAAAAGTACTTATCACTTGCCAAAAAAAAAGTAGTAAGTTTGCTTTCAAATTGGCAAAGAAATTTCGTTTTCTGCCTAATATCAAACCATGACTCTGTGTGCAAAGAGGAATTATAGACAGAGATTTATTGCGTATTACTCTGGTAATTTTACATTTGCATTAGTTGGAAAGGGGGAGCTATTTTTTTCTGCAGAAGCAGATTCTTAGCACACACCCAGCTGCTTATCCTGTAGAATCATGCATAGTATTCACAACCGAGTGGGGTTTGAGGTTGCAGTCAGTAATGCAAATACATTCAGCATCACTAAGGCTGGTTGCCCTTGCTGGAGTGTAGTCAGTCACCCAGGTTACACATGTTGCTGGTCTCAAAAAGCTGTTTGGACATGTGCTGTTTTCAGAATCTGAAAAGTGGATTCAAAATGTGTCAGAATGTAAAAGTACTTATCACTTGCCAAAAAAGAGTAGTAAGTGTGCTTTCCAATTGGCAAAGAAATGTTGTTTTCTGACTAATATCAAACCATGACTCTGTGTGCAAAGAGGAATTATAGACAGAGATTTATTGCGTATTACTCTGGTAATTTTTCTGCTTATCCTGTAGAATCATGCATCGTATTCACAACCAAGTGGGGTTTGAGGTTGCAGTCAGTAATGCAAATACATTCAGCATCACTAAGGCTGGTTGCCCTTGCTGGAGTGTAGTCAGTCACCCAGGTTACAC
Source organism: Triturus cristatus (assembly GCF_964204655.1). NCBI lineage: Eukaryota > Metazoa > Chordata > Amphibia > Caudata > Salamandridae > Triturus > Triturus cristatus. The sequence goes on from NC_140581.1 coordinate 1,163,472,497, forward strand.
ATGTTGCTGGTCTCAAAAAGCTGTTTGGACATGTGCTGTTTTCAGAATCTGAAAAGTGCATTCAAAATGTGTCAGACTGTAAAAGTACTTATCACTTGCCAAAAAAAGAGTAGTAAGTGTGCTTTCCAATTGGCAAAGAAATTTCGTTTACTGCCTAATTTCAAACCATGACTCTGTGTGCAAAGAGGAATTATAGACAGAGATTTATTGCGTATTACTCTGGTAATTTTACATTTGCATTAGTAGGAAAGGGGGAGCTATTTATTCTGCAGAAGCAGACTCTTAGCACACACCCAGCTGCTTATCCTGTGGAATCCTGCATAGTATTCACAACCAAGTGGGGTTTTAGGTTGCAGTCAGTAATGCAAATACATTCAGCATCACTAAGGCTGGTTGCCCTTGCTGGAGTGTAGTCAGTCACCCAGGTTACACATGTTGCTGGTCTCAAAAAGCTGTTTGGACATGTGCTGTTTTCAGAATCTGAAAAGTGCATTAAAAATGTGTCAGACTGTAAAAGTACTTATCACTTGCCAAAAAAAAAGTAGTAAGTTTGCTTTCAAATTGGCAAAGAAATTTCGTTTTCTGCCTAATATCAAACCATGACTCTGTGTGCAAAGAGGAATTATAGACAGAGATTTATTGCGTATTACTCTGGTAATTTTACATTTGCATTAGTTGGAAAGGGGGAGCTATTTTTTCTGCAGAAGCAGATTCTTAGCACACACCCAGCTGCTTATCCTGTAGAATCATGCATAGTATTCACAACCGAGTGGGGTTTGAGGTTGCAGTCAGTAATGCAAATACATTCAGCATCACTAAGGCTGGTTGCCCTTGCTGGAGTGTAGTCAGTCAACCAGGTTACACATGTTGCTAGTCTCAAAAAGCTGTTTGGACATGTGCTTTTTTCAGAATCTGAAAAGTGGATTCAAAATGTGTCACACTGTAAAAGTACTTATCACTTGCCAAAAAAAGAGTAGTAAGTGTGCTTTCAAATTGGCAAAGAAATTTCGTTTTCTGCCTAATTTCAAACCATGACTCTGTCTGCAAAGAGGAATTATAGACAGAGATTTATTGCGTATTACTCTGGTAATTTTACATTTGCATAAGTTGGAAAGGGGGAGCTATTTTTTCTGCAGAAGCAGACTCTTAGCACACACCCAGCTGCTTATCCTGTGGAATCATGCATAGTATTCACAACCGAGTGGGGTTTGAGGTTGCAGTCAGTAATGCAAATACATTCAGCATCACTAAGGCTGGTTGCCCTTGCTGGAGTGTAGTCAGTCACCCAGGTTACACATGTTGCTGGTCTCAAAAAGCTGTTTGGACATGTGCTGTTTTCAGAATCTGAAAAGTGCATTCAAAATGTGTCAGACTGTAAAAGTACTTATCACTTGCCAAAAAAAAAGTAGTAAGTTTGCTTTCAAATTGGCAAAGAAATTTCGTTTTCTGCCTAATATCAAACCATGACTCTGTGTGCAAAGAGGAATTATAGACAGAGATTTATTGCGTATTACTCTGGTAATTTTACATTTGCATTAGTTGGAAAGGGGGAGCTATTTTTTCTGCAGAAGCAGACTCTTAGCACACACCCAGCTGCTTATCCTGTAGAATCATGCATAGTATTCACAACCAAGTGGGGTTTGAGGTTGCAGTCAGTAATGCAAATACATTCAGCATCACTAAGGCTGGTTGCCCTTGCTGGAGTGTAGTCAGTCACCCAGGTTACACATGTTGCTGGTCTCAAAAAGCTGTTTGGACATGTGCTGTTTTCAGAATCTGAAAAGTGCATTCAAAATGTGTCAGACTGTAAAAGTACTTATCACTTGCCAAAAAAAGAGTAGTAAGTGTGCTTTCCAATTGGCAAAGAAATTTCGTTTACTGCCTAATTTCAAACCATGACTCTGTGTGCAAAGAGGAATTATAGACAGAGATTTATTGCGTATTACTCTGGTAATTTTACATTTGCATTAGTTGGAAAGGGGGAGTTTTTTTTCTGCAGAAGCAGACTCTTAGCACACACCCAGCTGCTTATCCTGTGGAATCATGCATAGTATTTACAACCGAGTGGGGTTTGAGGTTGCAGTCAGTAATGCAAATACATTCAGCATCACTAAGGCTGGTTGCCCTTGCTGGAGTGTAGTCAGTCACCCAGGTTACACATGTTGCTGGTCTCAAAAAGCTGTTTGGACATGTGCTTTTTTCAGAATCTGAAAGGTGGATTCAAAATGTGTCAGACTGTAAAAGTACTTATTACTTGCCAAAAAAACAGTAGTAAGTGTGCTTTCCAATTGGCAAAGAAATTTCGTTTCTGACTAATATCAAACCATGACTCTGTGTGCAAAGAGGAATTATAGACAGAGATTTATTGCGTATTACTCTGGTAATTTTACATTTGCATTAGTAGGAAAGGGGGAGCTATTTATTCTGCAGAAGCAGACTCTTAGCACACACCCAGCTGCTTATCCTGTGGAATCATGCATAGTATTCACAACCGAGTGGGGTTTGAGGTTGCAGTCAGTAATGCAAATACATTCAGCATCACTAAGGCTGGTTGCCCTTGCTGGAGTGTAGTCAGTCACCCAGGTTACACATGTTGCTGGTCTCAAAAAGCTGTTTGGACATGTGCTTTTTTCAGAATCTGAAAAGTGGATTCAAAATGTGTCAGACTGTAAAAGTACTTATCACTTGCCAAAAAAACAGTAGTAAGTGTGCTTTCCAATTGGCAAAGAAATTTCGTTTTCTGACTAATATCAAACCATGACTCTGTGTGCAAAGAGGAATTATAGACAGAGATTTATTGCGTATTACTCTGGTAAATTTACATTTTCATTAGTAGGAAAGGGGGAGCTATTTTTTCTGCAGAAGCAGACTCTTAGCACACACCCAGCTGCTTATCCTGTAGAATCATGCATAGTATTCACAATCGAGTGGGGTTTGAGGTTGCAGTGAGTAATGCAAATACATTCAGCATCACTAAGGCTGGTTGCCCTTGCTGGAGTGTAGTCAGTCACCCAGGTTACACATGTTGCTGGTCTCAAAAAGCTGTTTGGACATGTGCTGTTTTCAGAATCTGAAAAGTGGATTCAAAATGTGTCAGACTGTAAAAGTACTTATCACTTGCCAAAAAAAGAGTAGTAAGTGTGCTTTCCAATTGGCAAAGAAATTTCGTTTTCTGACTAATAGCAAACCATGACTCTGTGTGCAATGAGGAATTATAGACAGAGATTTATTGCGTATTACTCTGGTAATTTTTCTGCTTATCCTGTAGAATCATGCATCGTATTCACAACCAAGTGGGGTTTGAGGTTGCAGTCAGTAATGCAAATACATTCAGCATCACTAAGGCTGGTTGCCCTTGCTGGAGTGTAGTCAGTCACCCAGGTTACACATGTTGCTGGTCTCAAAAAGCTGTTTGGACATGTGCTGTTTTCAGAATCTGAAAAGTGCATTCAAAATGTGTCAGACTGTAAAAGTACTTATCACTTGCCAAAAAAAGAGTAGTAAGTGTGCTTTCCAATTGGCAAAGAAATTTCGTTTTCTGACTAATATCAAACCATGACTCTGTGTGCAAAGAGGAATTATAGACAGAGATTTATTGCGTATTACTCTGGTAATTTTTCTGCTTATCCTGTAGAATCATGCATCGTATTCACAACCAAGTGGGGTTTGAGGTTGCAGTCAGTAATGCAAATACATTCAGCATCACTAAGGCTGGTTGCCCTTGCTGGAGTGTAGTCAGTCACCCAGGTTACACATGTTGCTGGTCTCAAAAAGCTGTTTGGACATGTGCTGTTTTCAGAATCTGAAAAGTGCATTCAAAATGTGTCAGACTGTAAAAGTACTTATCACTTGCCAAAAAAAGAGTAGTAAGTGTGCTTTCCAATTGGCAAAGTAATTTCGTTTACTGCCTAATTTCAAACCATGACTCTGTGTGCAAAGAGGAATTATAGACAGAGATTTATTGCGTATTACTCTGGTAATTTTACATTTGCATTAGTAGGAAAGGGGGAGCTATTTATTCTGCAGAAGCAGACTCTTAGCACACACCCAGCTGCTTATCCTGTGGAATCATGCATAGTATTCACAACCAAGTGGGGTTTGAGGTTGCAGTCAGTAATGCAAATACATTCAGCATCACTAAGGCTGGTTGCCCTTGCTGGAGTGTAGTCAGTCACCCAGGTTACACATGTTGCTGGTCTCAAAAAGCTGTTTGGACATGTGCTGTTTTCAGAATCTGAAAAGTGGATTCAAAATGTGTCAGACTGTAAAAGTACTTATCACTTGCCAAAAAAAAAAGTAGTAAGTTTGCTTTCAAATTGGCAAAGAAATTTCGTTTTCTGCCTAATTTCAAACCATGACTCTGTGTGCAAAGAGGAATTATAGACAGAGATTTATTGCGTATTACTCTGGTAATTTTACATTTGCATTAGTTGGAAAGGGGGAGCTATTTTTTCTGCAGAAGCAGACTCTTAGCACACACCCAGCTGCATATCCTGTGGAATCATGCATAGTATTCACAACCGAGTGGGGTTTGAGGTTGCAGTCAGTAATGCAAATACATTCAGCATCACTAAGGCTGGTTGCCCTTGCTGGAGTGTAGTCAGTCACCCAGGTTACACATGTTGCTGGTCTCAAAAAGCTGTTTGGACATGTGCTGTTTTCAGAATCTGAAAAGTGCATTCAAAATGTGTCAGACTGTAAAAGTACTTATCACTTGCCAAAAAAAGAGTAGTAAGTGTGCTTTCCAATTGGCAAAGAAATTTAGTTTACTGCCTAATTTCAAACCATGACTCTGTGTGCAAAGAGGAATTATAGACAGAGATTTATTGCGTATTACTCTGGTAATTTTACATTTGCATTAGTTGGAAAGGGGGAGTTTTTTTTCTGCAGAAGCAGACTCTTAGCACACACCCAGCTGCTTATCCTGTGGAATCATGCATAGTATTCACAACCGAGTGGGGTTTGAGGTTGCAGTCAGTAATGCAAATACATTCAGCATCACTAAGGCTGGTTGCCCTTGCTGGAGTGTAGTCAGTCACCCAGGTTACACATGTTGCTGGTCTCAAAAAGCTGTTTGGACATGTGCTTTTTTCAGAATCTGAAAGGTGGATTCAAAATGTGTCAGACTGTAAAAGTACTTATTACTTGCCAAAAAAACAGTAGTAAGTGTGCTTTCCAATTGGCAAAGAAATTTCGTTTCTGACTAATATCAAACCATGACTCTGTGTGCAAAGAGGAATTATAGACAGAGATTTATTGCGTATTACTCTGGTAATTTTACATTTGCATTAGTAGGAAAGGGGGAGCTATTTATTCTGCAGAAGCAGACTCTTAGCACACACCCAGCTGCTTATCCTGTGGAATCATGCATAGTATTCACAACCGAGTGGGGTTTGAGGTTGCAGTCAGTAATGCAAATACATTCAGCATCACTAAGGCTGGTTGCCCTTGCTGGAGTGTAGTCAGTCACCCAGGTTACACATGTTGCTGGTCTCAAAAAGCTGTTTGGACATGTGCTGTTTTCAGAATCTGAAAAGTGGATTCAAAATGTGTCAGACTGTAAAAGTACTTATCACTTGCCAAAAAAAGAGTAGTGAGTGTGCTTTCCAATTGGCAAAGAAATTTCGTTTTCTGACTAATAGCAAACCATGACTCTGTGTGCAAAGAGGAATTATAGACAGAGATTTATTGCGTATTACTCTGGTAATTTTTCTGCTTATCCTGTAGAATCATGCATCGTATTCACAACCAAGTGGGGTTTGAGGTTGCAGTCAGTAATGCAAATACATTCAGCATCACTAAGGCTGGTTGCCCTTGCTGGAGTGTAGTCAGTCACCCAGGTTACACATGTTGCTGGTCTCAAAAAGCTGTTTGGACATGTGCTGTTTTCAGAATCTGAAAAGTGCATTCAAAATGTGTCAGACTGTAAAAGTACTTATCACTTGCCAAAAAAAGAGTAGTAAGTGTGCTTTCCAATTGGCAAAGAAATTTCGTTTTCTGACTAATATCAAACCATGACTCTGTGTGCAAAGAGGAATTATAGACAGAGATTTATTGCGTATTACTCTGGTAATTTTTCTGCTTATCCTGTAGAATCATGCATCGTATTCACAACCAAGTGGGGTTTGAGGTTGCAGTCAGTAATGCAAATACATTCAGCATCACTAAGGCTGGTTGCCCTTGCTGGAGTGTAGTCAGTCACCCAGGTTACACATGTTGCTGGTCTCAAAAAGCTGTTTGGACATGTGCTGTTTTCAGAATCTGAAAAGTGCATTCAAAATGTGTCAGACTGTAAAAGTACTTATCACTTGCCAAAAAAAGAGTAGTAAGTGTGCTTTCCAATTGGCCAAGAAATTTCGTTTACTGCCTAATTTCAAACCATGACTCTGTGTGCAAAGAGGAATTATAGACAGAGATTTATTGCGTATTACTCTGGTAATTTTACATTTGCATTAGTAGGAAAGGGGGAGCTATTTATTCTGCAGAAGCAGACTCTTAGCACACACCCAGCTGCTTATCCTGTGGAATCATGCATAGTATTCACAACCAAGTGGGGTTTGAGGTTGCAGTCAGTAATGCAAATACATTCAGCATCACTAAGGCTGGTTGCCCTTGCTGGAGTGTAGTCAGTCACCCAGGTTACACATGTTGCTGGTCTCAAAAAGCTGTTTGGACATGTGCTGTTTTCAGAATCTGAAAAGTGGATTCAAAATGTGTCAGACTGTAAAAGTACTTATCACTTGCCAAAAAAAAAAAGTAGTAAGTTTGCTTTCAAATTGGCAAAGAAATGTCGTTTTCTGCCTAATTTCAAACCATGACTCTGTGTGCAAAGAGGAATTATAGACAGAGATTTATTGCGTATTACTCTGGTAATTTTACATTTGCATTAGTTGGAAAGGGGGAGCTATTTTTTCTGCAGAAGCAGACTCTTAGCACACACCCAGCTGCATATCCTGTGGAATCATGCATAGTATTCACAACCGAGTGGGGTTTGAGGTTGCAGTCAGTAATGCAAATACATTCAGCATCACTAAGGCTGGTTGCCCTTGCTGGAGTGTAGTCAGTCACCCAGGTTACACATGCTGCTGGTCTCAAAAAGCTGTTTGGACATGTGCTGTTTTCAGAATCTGAAAAGTGCATTCAAAATGTGTCAGACTGTAAAAGTACTTATCACTTGCCAAAAAAAAAGTAGTAAGTTTGCTTTCAAATTGGCAAAGAAATTTCGTTTTCTGCCTAATATCAAACCATGACTCTGTGTGCAAAGAGGAATTATAGACAGAGATTTATTGCGTATTACTCTGGTAATTTTACATTTGCATTAGTAGGAAAGGGGGAGCTATTTATTCTGCAGAAGCAGACTCTTAGCACACACCCAGCTGCTTATCCTGTGGAATCATGCATAGTATTCACAACCGAGTGGGGTTTGAGGTTGCAGTCAGTAATGCAAATACATTCAGCATCACTAAGGCTGGTTGCCCTTGCTGGAGTGTAGTCAGTCACCCAGGTTACACATGTTGCTGGTCTCAAAAAGCTGTTTGGACATGTGCTTTTTTCAGAATCTGAAAAGTGGATTCAAAATGTGTCAGACTGTAAAAGTACTTATCACTTGCCAAAAAAACAGTAGTAAGTGTGCTTTCCAATTGGCAAAGAAATTTCGTTTTCTGACTAATATCAAACCATGACTCTGTGTGCAAAGAGGAATTATAGACAGAGATTTATTGCGTATTACTCTGGTAAATTTACATTTTCATTAGTAGGAAAGGGGGAGCTATTTTTTCTGCAGAAGCAGACTCTTAGCACACACCCAGCTGCTTATCCTGTAGAATCATGCATAGTATTCACAATCGAGTGGGGTTTGAGGTTGCAGTGAGTAATGCAAATACATTCAGCATCACTAAGGCTGGTTGCCCTTGCTGGAGTGTAGTCAGTCACCCAGGTTACACATGTTGCTGGTCTCAAAAAGCTGTTTGGACATGTGCTGTTTTCAGAATCTGAAAAGTGGATTCAAAATGTGTCAGACTGTAAAAGTACTTATCACTTGCCAAAAAAAGAGTAGTAAGTGTGCTTTCCAATTGTGCAAAGAAATTTCGTTTTCTGACTAATAGCAAACCATGACTCTGTGTGCAATGAGGAATTATAGACAGAGATTTATTGCGTATTACTCTGGTAATTTTTCTGCTTATCCTGTAGAATCATGCATCGTATTCACAACCAAGTGGGGTTTGAGGTTGCAGTCAGTAATGCAAATACATTCAGCATCAATAAGGCTGGTTGCCCTTGCTGGAGTGTAGTCAGTCACCCAGGTTACACATGTTGCTGGTCTCAAAAAGCTGTTTGGACATGTGCTGTTTTCAGAATCTGAAAAGTGCATTCAAAATGTGTCAGACTGTAAAAGTACTTATCACTTGCCAAAAAAAGAGTAGTAAGTGTGCTTTCCAATTGGCAAAGAAATTTCGTTTTCTGACTAATATCAAACCATGACTCTGTGTGCAAAGAGGAATTATAGACAGAGATTTATTGCGTATTACTCTGGTAATTTTTCTGCTTATCCTGTAGAATCATGCATCGTATTCACAACCAAGTGGGGTTTGAGGTTGCAGTCAGTAATGCAAATACATTCAGCATCACTAAGGCTGGTTGCCCTTGCTGGAGTGTAGTCAGTCACCCAGGTTACACATGTTGCTGGTCTCAAAAAGCTGTTTGGACATGTGCTGTTTTCAGAATCTGAAAAGTGCATTCAAAATGTGTCAGACTGTAAAAGTACTTATCACTTGCCAAAAAAAGAGTAGTAAGTGTGCTTTCCAATTGGCAAAGAAATTTCGTTTACTGCCTAATTTCAAACCATGACTCTGTGTGCAAAGAGGAATTATAGACAGAGATTTATTGCGTATTACTCTGGTAATTTTACATTTGCATTAGTAGGAAAGGGGGAGCTATTTATTCTGCAGAAGCAGACTCTTAGCACACACCCAGCTGCTTATCCTGTGGAATCATGCATAGTATTCACAACCAAGTGGGGTTTGAGGTTGCAGTCAGTAATGCAAATACATTCAGCATCACTAAGGCTGGTTGCCCTTGCTGGAGTGTAGTCAGTCACCCAGGTTACACATGTTGCTGGTCTCAAAAAGCTGTTTGGACATGTGCTGTTTTCAGAATCTGAAAAGTGGATTCAAAATGTGTCAGACTGTAAAAGTACTTATCACTTGCCAAAAAAAGAGTAGTAAGTGTGCTTTCCAATTGGCAAAGAAATTTCGTTTTCTGACTAATAGCAAACCATGACTCTGTGTGCAATGAGGAATTATAGACAGAGATTTATTGCGTATTACTCTGGTAATTTTTCTGCTTATCCTGTAGAATCATGCATCGTATTCACAACCAAGTGGGGTTTGAGGTTGCAGTCAGTAATGCAAATACATTCAGCATCACTAAGGCTGGTTGCCCTTGCTGGAGTGTAGTCAGTCACCCAGGTTACACATGTTGCTGGTCTCAAAAAGCTGTTTGGACATGTGCTGTTTTCAGAATCTGAAAAGTGCATTCAAAATGTGTCAGACTGTAAAAGTACTTATCACTTGCCAAAAAAAGAGTAGTAAGTGTGCTTTCCAATTGGCAAAGAAATTTCGTTTTCTGACTAATATCAAACCATGACTCTGTGTGCAAAGAGGAATTATAGACAGAGATTTATTGCGTATTACTCTGGTAATTTTTCTGCTTATCCTGTAGAATCATGCATCGTATTCACAACCAAGTGGGGTTTGAGGTTGCAGTCAGTAATGCAAATACATTCAGCATCACTAAGGCTGGTTGCCCTTGCTGGAGTGTAGTCAGTCACCCAGGTTACACATGTTGCTGGTCTCAAAAAGCTGTTTGGACATGTGCTGTTTTCAGAATCTGAAAAGTGCATTCAAAATGTGTCAGACTGTAAAAGTACTTATCACTTGCCAAAAAAAGAGTAGTAAGTGTGCTTTCCAATTGGCAAAGAAATTTCGTTTACTGCCTAATTTCAAACCATGACTCTGTGTGCAAAGAGGAATTATAGACAGAGATTTATTGCGTATTACTCTGGTAATTTTACATTTGCATTAGTAGGAAAGGGGGAGCTATTTATTCTGCAGAAGCAGACTCTTAGCACACACCCAGCTGCTTATCCTGTGGAATCATGCATAGTATTCACAACCAAGTGGGGTTTGAGGTTGCAGTCAGTAATGCAAATACATTCAGCATCACTAAGGCTGGTTGCCCTTGCTGGAGTGTAGTCAGTCACCCAGGTTACACATGTTCCTGGTCTCAAAAAGCTGTTTGGACATGTGCTGTTTTCAGAATCTGAAAAGTGGATTCAAAATGTGTCAGACTGTAAAAGTACTTATCACTTGCCAAAAAAAAAAGTAGTAAGTTTGCTTTCAAATTGGCAAAGAAATTTCGTTTTCTGCCTAATTTCAAACCATGACTCTGTGTGCAAAGAGGAATTATAGACAGAGATTTATTGCGTATTACTCTGGTAATTTTACATTTGCATTAGTTGGAAAGGGGGAGCTATTTTTTCTGCAGAAGCAGACTCTTAGCACACACCCAGCTGCATATCCTGTGGAATCATGCATAGTATTCACAACCGAGTGGGGTTTGAGGTTGCAGTCAGTAATGCAAATACATTCAGCATCACTAAGGCTGGTTGCCCTTGCTGGAGTGTAGTCAGTCACCCAGGTTACACATGTTGCTGGTCTCAAAAAGCTGTTTGGACATGTGCTGTTTTCAGAATCTGAAAAGTGCATTCAAAATGTGTCAGACTGTAAAAGTACTTATCACTTGCCAAAAAAAGAGTAGTAAGTGTGCTTTCCAATTGGCAAAGAAATTTAGTTTACTGACTAATTTCAAACCATGACTCTGTGTGCAAAGAGGAATTATAGACAGAGATTTATTGCGTATTACTCTGGTAATTTTACATTTGCATTAGTTGGAAAGGGGGAGTTTTTTTTCTGCAGAAGCAGACTCTTAGCACACACCCAGCTGCTTATCCTGTGGAATCATGCATAGTATTCACAACCGAGTGGGGTTTGAGGTTGCAGTCAGTAATGCAAATACATTCAGCATCACTAAGGCTGGTTGCCCTTGCTGGAGTGTAGTCAGTCACCCAGGTTACACATGTTGCTGGTCTCAAAAAGCTGTTTGGACATGTGCTTTTTTCAGAATCTGAAAGGTGGATTCAAAATGTGTCAGACTGTAAAAGTACTTATTACTTGCCAAAAAAACAGTAGTAAGTGTGCTTTCCAATTGGCAAAGAAATTTCGTTTCTGACTAATATCAAACCATGACTCTGTGTGCAAAGAGGAATTATAGACAGAGATTTATTGCGTATTACTCTGGTAATTTTACATTTGCATTAGTAGGAAAGGGGGAGCTATTTATTCTGCAGAAGCAGACTCTTAGCACACACCCAGCTGCTTATCCTGTGGAATCATGCATAGTATTCACAACCGAGTGGGGTTTGAGGTTGCAGTCAGTAATGCAAATACATTCAGCATCACTAAGGCTGGTTGCCCTCGCTGGAGTGTAGTCAGTCACCCAGGTTACACATGTTGCTGGTCTCAAAAAGCTGTTTGGACATGTGCTGTTTTCAGAATCTGAAAAGTGGATTCAACATGTGTCAGACTGTAAAAGTACTTATCACTTGCCAAAAAAAGAGTAGTAAGTGTGCTTTCCAATTGGCAAAGAAATTTCGTTTTCTGACTAATAGCAAACCATGACTCTGTGTGCAAAGAGGAATTATAGACAGAGATTTATTGCGTATTACTCTGGTAATTTTTCTGCTTATCCTGTAGAATCATGCATCGTATTCACAACCAAGTGGGGTTTGAGGTTGCAGTCAGTAATGCAAATACATTCAGCATCACTAAGGCTGGTTGCCCTTGCTGGAGTGTAGTCAGTCACCCAGGTTACACATGTTGCTGGTCTCAAAAAGCTGTTTGGACATGTGCTGTTTTCAGAATCTGAAAAGTGCATTCAAAATGTGTCAGACTGTAAAAGTACTTATCACTTGCCAAAAAAAGAGTAGTAAGTGTGCTTTCCAATTGGCAAAGAAATTTCGTTTTCTGACTAATATCAAACCATGACTCTGTGTGCAAAGAGGAATTATAGACAGAGATTTATTGCGTATTACTCTGGTAATTTTTCTGCTTATCCTGTAGAATCATGCATCGTATTCACAACCAAGTGGGGTTTGAGGTTGCAGTCAGTAATGCAAATACATTCAGCATCACTAAGGCTGGTTGCCCTTGCTGGAGTGTAGTCAATCACCCAGGTTACACATGTTGCTGGTCTCAAAAAGCTGTTTGGACATGTGCTGTTTTCAGAATCTGAAAAGTGCATTCAAAATGTGTCAGACTGTAAAAGTACTTATCACTTGCCAAAAAAAGAGTAGTAAGTGTGCTTTCCAATTGGCAAAGAAATTTCGTTTACTGCCTAATTTCAAACCATGACTCTGTGTGCAAAGAGGAATTATAGACAGAGATTTATTGCGTATTACTCTGGTAATTTTACATTTGCATTAGTAGGAAAGGGGGAGCTATTTATTCTGCAGAAGCAGACTCTTAGCACACACCCAGCTGCTTATCCTGTGGAATCATGCATAGTATTCACAACCAAGTGGGGTTTGAGGTTGCAGTCAGTAATGCAAATACATTCAGCATCACTAAGGCTGGTTGCCCTTGCTGGAGTGTAGTCAGTCACCCAGGTTACACATGTTGCTGGTCTCAAAAAGCTGTTTGGACATGTGCTGTTTTCAGAATCTGAAAAGTGGATTCAAAATGTGTCAGACTGTAAAAGTACTTATCACTTGCCAAAAAAAAAAGTAGTAAGTTTGCTTTCAAATTGGCAAAGAAATGTCGTTTTCTGCCTAATTTCAAACCATGACTCTGTGTGCAAAGAGGAATTATAGACAGAGATTTATTGCGTATTACTCTGGTAATTTTACATTTGCATTAGTTGGAAAGGGGGAGCTATTTTTTCTGCAGAAGCAGACTCTTAGCACACACCCAGCTGCATATCCTGTGGAATCATGCATAGTATTCACAACCGAGTGGGGTTTGAGGTTGCAGTCAGTAATGCAAATACATTCAGCATCACTAAGGCTGGTTGCACTTGCTGGAGTGTAGTCAGTCACCCAGGTTACACATGCTGCTGGTCTCAAAAAGCTGTTTGGACATGTGCTGTTTTCAGAATCTGAAAAGTGCATTCAAAATGTGTCAGACTGTAAAAGTACTTATCACTTGCCAAAAAAAAAGTAGTAAGTTTGCTTTCAAATTGGCAAAGAAATTTCGTTTTCTGCCTAATATCAAACCATGACTCTGTGTGCAAAGAGGAATTATAGACAGAGATTTATTGCGTATTACTCTGGTAATTTTACATTTGCATTAGTTGGAAAGGGGGAGCTATTTTTTTCTGCAGAAGCAGATTCTTAGCACACACCCAGCTGCTTATCCTGTAGAATCATGCATAGTATTCACAACCGAGTGGGGTTTGAGGTTGCAGTCAGTAATGCAAATACATTCAGCATCACTAAGGCTGGTTGCCGTTGCTGGAGTGTAGTCAGTCACCCAGGTTACACATGTGCCTGGTTTCAAAAAGCTGTTTGGACATGTGCTTTTTTCAGAATCTGAAAAGTGGATTCAAAATGTGTCAGACTGTAAAAGTACTTATCACTTGCCAAAAAAAGAGTAGTAAGTGTGCTTTCCAATTGGCAAAGAAATTTCGTTTTCTGACTAATATCAAACCATGACTCTGTGTGCAAAGAGGAATTATAGACAGAGATTTATTGCGTATTACTCTGGTAATTTTTCTGCTTATCCTGTAGAATCATGCATAGTATTCACAACCAAGTGGGGTTTGAGGTTGCAGTCAGTAATGCAAATACATTCAGCATCACTAAGGCTGGTTGCCCTTGCTGGAGTGTAGTCAGTCACCCAGGTTACACATGTTGCTGGTCTCAAAAAGCTGTTTGGACATGTGCTGTTTTCAGAATCTGAAAAGTGCATTCAAAATGTGTCAGACTGTAAAAGTACTTATCACTTGCCAAAAAAAGAGTAGTAAGTGTGCTTTCCAATTGGCAAAGAAATTTTGTTTACTGCCTAATTTCAAACCATGACTCTGTGTGCAAAGAGGAATTATAGACAGAGATTTATTGCGTATTACTCTGGTAATTTTACATTTGCATTAGTTGGAAAGGGGGAGTTTTTTTTCTGCAGAAGCAGACTCTTAGCAGACACCCAGCTGCTTATCCTGTGGAATCATGCATAGTATTCACAACCGAGTGGGGTTTGAGGTTGCAGTCAGTAATGCAAATACATTCAGCATCACTAAGGCTGGTTGCCCTTGCTGGAGTGTAGTCAGTCACCCAGGTTACACATGTTGCTGGTCTCAAAAAGCTGTTTGGACATGTGCTTTTTTCAGAATCTGAAAGGTGGATTCAAAATGTGTCAGACTGTAAAAGTACTTATCACTTGCCAAAAAAAGAGTAGTAAGTGTGCTTTCCAATTGGCAAAGAAATTTTGTTTACTGCCTAATTTCAAACCATGACTCTGTGTGCAAAGAGGAATTATAGACAGAGATTTATTGCGTATTACTCTGGTAATTTTACATTTGCATTAGTTGGAAAGGGGGAGTTTTTTTTCTGCAGAAGCAGACTCTTAGCAGACACCCAGCTGCTTATCCTGTGGAATCATGCATAGTATTCACAACCGAGTGGGGTTTGAGGTTGCAGTCAGTAATGCAAATACATTCAGCATCACTAAGGCTGGTTGCCCTTGCTGGAGTGTAGTCAGTCACCCAGGTTACACATGTTGCTGGTCTCAAAAAGCTGTTTGGACATGTGCTGTTTTCAGAATCTGAAAAGTGGATTCAAAATGTGTCAGACTGTAAAAGTACTTATCACTTGCCAAAAAAAAAAGTAGTAAGTTTGCTTTCAAATTGGCAAAGAAATGTCGTTTTCTGCCTAATTTCAAACCATGACTCTGTGTGCAAAGAGGAATTATAGACAGAGATTTATTGCGTATTACTCTGGTAATTTTACATTTGCATTAGTTGGAAAGGGGGAGCTATTTTTTCTGCAGAAGCAGACTCTTAGCACACACCCAGCTGCATATCCTGTGGAATCATGCATAGTATTCACAACCGAGTGGGGTTTGAGGTTGCAGTCAGTAATGCAAATACATTCAGCATCACTAAGGCTGGTTGCCCTTGCTGGAGTGTAGTCAGTCACCCAGGTTACACATGCTGCTGGTCTCAAAAAGCTGTTTGGACATGTGCTGTTTTCAGAATCTGAAAAGTGCATTCAAAATGTGTCAGACTGTAAAAGTACTTATCACTTGCCAAAAAAAAAGTAGTAAGTTTGCTTTCAAATTGGCAAAGAAATTTCGTTTTCTGCCTAATATCAAACCATGACTCTGTGTGCAAAGAGGAATTATAGACAGAGATTTATTGCGTATTACTCTGGTAATTTTACATTTGCATTAGTTGGAAAGGGGGAGCTATTTTTTTCTGCAGAAGCAGATTCTTAGCACACACCCAGCTGCTTATCCTGTAGAATCATGCATAGTATTCACAACCGAGTGGGGTTTGAGGTTGCAGTCAGTAATGCAAATACATTCAGCATCACTAAGGCTGGTTGCCCTTGCTGGAGTGTAGTCAGTCACCCAGGTTACACATGTTGCTGGTCTCAAAAAGCTGTTTGGACATGTGCTGTTTTCAGAATCTGAAAAGTGGATTCAAAATGTGTCAGACTGTAAAAGTACTTATCACTTGCCAAACAAGAGTAGTAAGTGTGCTTTCCAATTGGCAAAGAAATTTTGTTTTCTGACTAATATCAAACCATGACTCTGTGTGCAAAGAGGAATTATAGACAGAGATTTATTGCGTATTACTCTGGTAATTTTTCTGCTTATCCTGTAGAATCATGCATCGTATTCACAACCAAGTGGGGTTTGAGGTTGCAGTCAGTAATGCAAATACATTCAGCATCACTAAGGCTGGTTGCCCTTGCTGGAGTGTAGTCAGTCACCCAGGTTACACATGTTGCTGGTCTCAAAAAGCTGTTTGGACATGTGCTGTTTTCAGAATCTGAAAAGTGCATTCAAAATGTGTCAGACTGTAAAAGTACTTATCACTTGCCAAAAAAAGAGTAGTAAGTGTGCTTTCCAATTGGCAAAGAAATTTCGTTTACTGCCTAATTTCAAACCATGACTCTGTGTGCAAAGAGGAATTATAGACAGAGATTTATTGCGTATTACTCTGGTAATTTTACATTTGCATTAGTAGGAAAGGGGGAGCTATTTATTCTGCAGAAGCAGACTCTTAGCACACACCCAGCTGCTTATCCTGTGGAATCATGCATAGTATTCACAACCAAGTGGGGTTTGAGGTTGCAGTCAGTAATGCAAATACATTCAGCATCACTAAGGCTGGTTGCCCTTGCTGGAGTGTAGTCAGTCACCCAGGTTACACATGTTGCTGGTCTCAAAAAGCTGTTTGGACATGTGCTGTTTTCAGAATCTGAAAAGTGCATTCAAAATGTGTCAGACTGTAAAAGTACTTATCACTTGCCAAAAAAAGAGTAGTAAGTGTGCTTTCCAATTGGCAAAGAAATTTCGTTTTCTGACTAATATCAAACCATGACTCTGTGTGCAAAGAGGAATTATAGACAGAGATTTATTGCGTATTACTCTGGTAATTTTTCTGCTTATCCTGTAGAATCATGCATCGTATTCACAACCAAGTGGGGTTTGAGGTTGCAGTCAGTAATGCAAATACATTCAGCATCACTAAGGCTGGTTGCCCTTGCTGGAGTGTAGTCAGTCACCCAGGTTACACATGTTGCTGGTCTCAAAAAGCTGTTTGGACATGTGCTGTTTTCAGAATCTGAAAAGTGCATTCAAAATGTGTCAGACTGTAAAAGTACTTATCACTTGCCAAAAAAAGAGTAGTAAGTGTGCTTTCCAATTGGCAAAGAAATTTCGTTCACTGCCTAATTTCAAACCATGACTCTGTGTGCAAAGAGGAATTATAGACAGAGATTTATTGCGTATTACTCTGGTAATTTTACATTTGCATTAGTAGGAAAGGGGGAGCTATTTATTCTGCAGAAGCAGACTCTTAGCACACACCCAGCTGCTTATCCTGTGGAATCATGCATAGTATTCACAACCAAGTGGGGTTTGAGGTTGCAGTCAGTAATGCAAATACATTCAGCATCACTAAGGCTGGTTGCCCTTGCTGGAGTGTAGTCAGTCACCCAGGTTACACATGTTGCTGGTCTCAAAAAGCTGTTTGGACATGTGCTGTTTTCAGAATCTGAAAAGTGCATTCAAAATGTGTCAGACTGTAAAAGTACTTATCACTTGCCAAAAAAAGAGTAGTAAGTGTGCTTTCCAATTGGCAAAGAAATTTCGTTTTCTGACTAATATCAAACCATGACTCTGTGTGCAAAGAGGAATTATAGACAGAGATTTATTGCGTATTACTCTGGTAATTTTTCTGCTTATCCTGTAGAATCATGCATCGTATTCACAACCAAGTGGGGTTTGAGGTTGCAGTCAGTAATGCAAATACATTCAGCATCACTAAGGCTGGTTGCCCTTGCTGGAGTGTAGTCAGTCACCCAGGTTACACATGTTGCTGGTCTCAAAAAGCTGTTTGGACATGTGCTGTTTTCAGAATCTGAAAAGTGCATTCAAAATGTGTCAGACTGTAAAAGTACTTATCACTTGCCAAAAAAAGAGTAGTAAGTGTGCTTTCCAATTGGCAAAGAAATTTCGTTTACTGCCTAATTTCAAACCATGACTCTGTGTGCAAAGAGGAATTATAGACAGAGATTTATTGCGTATTACTCTGGTAATTTTACATTTGCATTAGTAGGAAAGGGGGAGCTATTTATTCTGCAGAAGCAGACTCTTAGCACACACCCAGCTGCTTATCCTGTGGAATCATGCATAGTATTCACAACCAAGTGGGGTTTGAGGTTGCAGTCAGTAATGCAAATACATTCAGCATCACTAAGGCTGGTTGCCCTTGCTGGAGTGTAGTCAGTCACCCAGGTTACACATGTTGCTGGTCTCAAAAAGCTGTTTGGACATGTGCTGTTTTCAGAATCTGAAAAGTGGATTCAAAATGTGTCAGACTGTAAAAGTACTTATCACTTGCCAAAAAAAAAAAGTAGTAAGTTTGCTTTCAAATTGGCAAAGAAATGTCGTTTTCTGCCTAATTTCAAACCATGACTCTGTGTGCAAAGAGGAATTATAGACAGAGATTTATTGCGTATTACTCTGGTAATTTTACATTTGCATTAGTTGGAAAGGGGGAGCTATTTTTTCTGCAGAAGCAGACTCTTAGCACACACCCAGCTGCATATCCTGTGGAATCATGCATAGTATTCACAACCGAGTGGGGTTTGAGGTTGCAGTCAGTAATGCAAATACATTCAGCATCACTAAGGCTGGTTGCCCTTGCTGGAGTGTAGTCAGTCACCCAGGTTACACATGCTGCTGGTCTCAAAAAGCTGTTTGGACATGTGCTGTTTTCAGAATCTGAAAAGTGCATTCAAAATGTGTCAGACTGTAAAAGTACTTATCACTTGCCAAAAAAAAAGTAGTAAGTTTGCTTTCAAATTGGCAAAGAAATTTCGTTTTCTGCCTAATATCAAACCATGACTCTGTGTGCAAAGAGGAATTATAGACAGAGATTTATTGCGTATTACTCTGGTAATTTTACATTTGCATTAGTAGGAAAGGGGGAGCTATTTATTCTGCAGAAGCAGACTCTTAGCACACACCCAGCTGCTTATCCTGTGGAATCATGCATAGTATTCACAACCGAGTGGGGTTTGAGGTTGCAGTCAGTAATGCAAATACATTCAGCATCACTAAGGCTGGTTGCCCTTGCTGGAGTGTAGTCAGTCACCCAGGTTACACATGTTGCTGGTCTCAAAAAGCTGTTTGGACATGTGCTTTTTTCAGAATCTGAAAAGTGGATTCAAAATGTGTCAGACTGTAAAAGTACTTATCACTTGCCAAAAAAACAGTAGTAAGTGTGCTTTCCAATTGGCAAAGAAATTTCGTTTTCTGACTAATATCAAACCATGACTCTGTGTGCAAAGAGGAATTATAGACAGAGATTTATTGCGTATTACTCTGGTAAATTTACATTTTCATTAGTAGGAAAGGGGGAGCTATTTTTTCTGCAGAAGCAGACTCTTAGCACACACCCAGCTGCTTATCCTGTAGAATCATGCATAGTATTCACAATCGAGTGGGGTTTGAGGTTGCAGTGAGTAATGCAAATACATTCAGCATCACTAAGGCTGGTTGCCCTTGCTGGAGTGTAGTCAGTCACCCAGGTTACACATGTTGCTGGTCTCAAAAAGCTGTTTGGACATGTGCTGTTTTCAGAATCTGAAAAGTGGATTCAAAATGTGTCAGACTGTAAAAGTACTTATCACTTGCCAAAAAAAGAGTAGTAAGTGTGCTTTCCAATTGTGCAAAGAAATTTCGTTTTCTGACTAATAGCAAACCATGACTCTGTGTGCAATGAGGAATTATAGACAGAGATTTATTGCGTATTACTCTGGTAATTTTTCTGCTTATCCTGTAGAATCATGCATCGTATTCACAACCAAGTGGGGTTTGAGGTTGCAGTCAGTAATGCAAATACATTCAGCATCAATAAGGCTGGTTGCCCTTGCTGGAGTGTAGTCAGTCACCCAGGTTACACATGTTGCTGGTCTCAAAAAGCTGTTTGGACATGTGCTGTTTTCAGAATCTGAAAAGTGCATTCAAAATGTGTCAGACTGTAAAAGTACTTATCACTTGCCAAAAAAAGAGTAGTAAGTGTGCTTTCCAATTGGCAAAGAAATTTCGTTTTCTGACTAATATCAAACCATGACTCTGTGTGCAAAGAGGAATTATAGACAGAGATTTATTGCGTATTACTCTGGTAATTTTTCTGCTTATCCTGTAGAATCATGCATCGTATTCACAACCAAGTGGGGTTTGAGGTTGCAGTCAGTAATGCAAATACATTCAGCATCACTAAGGCTGGTTGCCCTTGCTGGAGTGTAGTCAGTCACCCAGGTTACACATGTTGCTGGTCTCAAAAAGCTGTTTGGACATGTGCTGTTTTCAGAATCTGAAAAGTGCATTCAAAATGTGTCAGACTGTAAAAGTACTTATCACTTGCCAAAAAAAGAGTAGTAAGTGTGCTTTCCAATTGGCAAAGAAATTTCGTTTACTGCCTAATTTCAAACCATGACTCTGTGTGCAAAGAGGAATTATAGACAGAGATTTATTGCGTATTACTCTGGTAATTTTACATTTGCATTAGTAGGAAAGGGGGAGCTATTTATTCTGCAGAAGCAGACTCTTAGCACACACCCAGCTGCTTATCCTGTGGAATCATGCATAGTATTCACAACCAAGTGGGGTTTGAGGTTGCAGTCAGTAATGCAAATACATTCAGCATCACTAAGGCTGGTTGCCCTTGCTGGAGTGTAGTCAGTCACCCAGGTTACACATGTTGCTGGTCTCAAAAAGCTGTTTGGACATGTGCTGTTTTCAGAATCTGAAAAGTGGATTCAAAATGTGTCAGACTGTAAAAGTACTTATCACTTGCCAAAAAAAGAGTAGTAAGTGTGCTTTCCAATTGGCAAAGAAATTTCGTTTTCTGACTAATAGCAAACCATGACTCTGTGTGCAATGAGGAATTATAGACAGAGATTTATTGCGTATTACTCTGGTAATTTTTCTGCTTATCCTGTAGAATCATGCATCGTATTCACAACCAAGTGGGGTTTGAGGTTGCAGTCAGTAATGCAAATACATTCAGCATCACTAAGGCTGGTTGCCCTTGCTGGAGTGTAGTCAGTCACCCAGGTTACACATGTTGCTGGTCTCAAAAAGCTGTTTGGACATGTGCTGTTTTCAGAATCTGAAAAGTGCATTCAAAATGTGTCAGACTGTAAAAGTACTTATCACTTGCCAAAAAAAGAGTAGTAAGTGTGCTTTCCAATTGGCAAAGAAATTTCGTTTTCTGACTAATATCAAACCATGACTCTGTGTGCAAAGAGGAATTATAGACAGAGATTTATTGCGTATTACTCTGGTAATTTTTCTGCTTATCCTGTAGAATCATGCATCGTATTCACAACCAAGTGGGGTTTGAGGTTGCAGTCAGTAATGCAAATACATTCAGCATCACTAAGGCTGGTTGCCCTTGCTGGAGTGTAGTCAGTCACCCAGGTTACACATGTTGCTGGTCTCAAAAAGCTGTTTGGACATGTGCTGTTTTCAGAATCTGAAAAGTGCATTCAAAATGTGTCAGACTGTAAAAGTACTTATCACTTGCCAAAAAAAGAGTAGTAAGTGTGCTTTCCAATTGGCAAAGAAATTTCGTTTACTGCCTAATTTCAAACCATGACTCTGTGTGCAAAGAGGAATTATAGACAGAGATTTATTGCGTATTACTCTGGTAATTTTACATTTGCATTAGTAGGAAAGGGGGAGCTATTTATTCTGCAGAAGCAGACTCTTAGCACACACCCAGCTGCTTATCCTGTGGAATCATGCATAGTATTCACAACCAAGTGGGGTTTGAGGTTGCAGTCAGTAATGCAAATACATTCAGCATCACTAAGGCTGGTTGCCCTTGCTGGAGTGTAGTCAGTCACCCAGGTTACACATGTTCCTGGTCTCAAAAAGCTGTTTGGACATGTGCTGTTTTCAGAATCTGAAAAGTGGATTCAAAATGTGTCAGACTGTAAAAGTACTTATCACTTGCCAAAAAAAAAAGTAGTAAGTTTGCTTTCAAATTGGCAAAGAAATTTCGTTTTCTGCCTAATTTCAAACCATGACTCTGTGTGCAAAGAGGAATTATAGACAGAGATTTATTGCGTATTACTCTGGTAATTTTACATTTGCATTAGTTGGAAAGGGGGAGCTATTTTTTCTGCAGAAGCAGACTCTTAGCACACACCCAGCTGCATATCCTGTGGAATCATGCATAGTATTCACAACCGAGTGGGGTTTGAGGTTGCAGTCAGTAATGCAAATACATTCAGCATCACTAAGGCTGGTTGCCCTTGCTGGAGTGTAGTCAGTCACCCAGGTTACACATGTTGCTGGTCTCAAAAAGCTGTTTGGACATGTGCTGTTTTCAGAATCTGAAAAGTGCATTCAAAATGTGTCAGACTGTAAAAGTACTTATCACTTGCCAAAAAAAGAGTAGTAAGTGTGCTTTCCAATTGGCAAAGAAATTTAGTTTACTGACTAATTTCAAACCATGACTCTGTGTGCAAAGAGGAATTATAGACAGAGATTTATTGCGTATTACTCTGGTAATTTTACATTTGCATTAGTTGGAAAGGGGGAGTTTTTTTTCTGCAGAAGCAGACTCTTAGCACACACCCAGCTGCTTATCCTGTGGAATCATGCATAGTATTCACAACCGAGTGGGGTTTGAGGTTGCAGTCAGTAATGCAAATACATTCAGCATCACTAAGGCTGGTTGCCCTTGCTGGAGTGTAGTCAGTCACCCAGGTTACACATGTTGCTGGTCTCAAAAAGCTGTTTGGACATGTGCTTTTTTCAGAATCTGAAAGGTGGATTCAAAATGTGTCAGACTGTAAAAGTACTTATTACTTGCCAAAAAAACAGTAGTAAGTGTGCTTTCCAATTGGCAAAGAAATTTCGTTTCTGACTAATATCAAACCATGACTCTGTGTGCAAAGAGGAATTATAGACAGAGATTTATTGCGTATTACTCTGGTAATTTTACATTTGCATTAGTAGGAAAGGGGGAGCTATTTATTCTGCAGAAGCAGACTCTTAGCACACACCCAGCTGCTTATCCTGTGGAATCATGCATAGTATTCACAACCGAGTGGGGTTTGAGGTTGCAGTCAGTAATGCAAATACATTCAGCATCACTAAGGCTGGTTGCCCTCGCTGGAGTGTAGTCAGTCACCCAGGTTACACATGTTGCTGGTCTCAAAAAGCTGTTTGGACATGTGCTGTTTTCAGAATCTGAAAAGTGGATTCAACATGTGTCAGACTGTAAAAGTACTTATCACTTGCCAAAAAAAGAGTAGTAAGTGTGCTTTCCAATTGGCAAAGAAATTTCGTTTTCTGACTAATAGCAAACCATGACTCTGTGTGCAAAGAGGAATTATAGACAGAGATTTATTGCGTATTACTCTGGTAATTTTTCTGCTTATCCTGTAGAATCATGCATCGTATTCACAACCAAGTGGGGTTTGAGGTTGCAGTCAGTAATGCAAATACATTCAGCATCACTAAGGCTGGTTGCCCTTGCTGGAGTGTAGTCAGTCACCCAGGTTACACATGTTGCTGGTCTCAAAAAGCTGTTTGGACATGTGCTGTTTTCAGAATCTGAAAAGTGCATTCAAAATGTGTCAGACTGTAAAAGTACTTATCACTTGCCAAAAAAAGAGTAGTAAGTGTGCTTTCCAATTGGCAAAGAAATTTCGTTTTCTGACTAATATCAAACCATGACTCTGTGTGCAAAGAGGAATTATAGACAGAGATTTATTGCGTATTACTCTGGTAATTTTTCTGCTTATCCTGTAGAATCATGCATCGTATTCACAACCAAGTGGGGTTTGAGGTTGCAGTCAGTAATGCAAATACATTCAGCATCACTAAGGCTGGTTGCCCTTGCTGGAGTGTAGTCAATCACCCAGGTTACACATGTTGCTGGTCTCAAAAAGCTGTTTGGACATGTGCTGTTTTCAGAATCTGAAAAGTGCATTCAAAATGTGTCAGACTGTAAAAGTACTTATCACTTGCCAAAAAAAGAGTAGTAAGTGTGCTTTCCAATTGGCAAAGAAATTTCGTTTACTGCCTAATTTCAAACCATGACTCTGTGTGCAAAGAGGAATTATAGACAGAGATTTATTGCGTATTACTCTGGTAATTTTACATTTGCATTAGTAGGAAAGGGGGAGCTATTTATTCTGCAGAAGCAGACTCTTAGCACACACCCAGCTGCTTATCCTGTGGAATCATGCATAGTATTCACAACCAAGTGGGGTTTGAGGTTGCAGTCAGTAATGCAAATACATTCAGCATCACTAAGGCTGGTTGCCCTTGCTGGAGTGTAGTCAGTCACCCAGGTTACACATGTTGCTGGTCTCAAAAAGCTGTTTGGACATGTGCTGTTTTCAGAATCTGAAAAGTGGATTCAAAATGTGTCAGACTGTAAAAGTACTTATCACTTGCCAAAAAAAAAAGTAGTAAGTTTGCTTTCAAATTGGCAAAGAAATGTCGTTTTCTGCCTAATTTCAAACCATGACTCTGTGTGCAAAGAGGAATTATAGACAGAGATTTATTGCGTATTACTCTGGTAATTTTACATTTGCATTAGTTGGAAAGGGGGAGCTATTTTTTCTGCAGAAGCAGACTCTTAGCACACACCCAGCTGCATATCCTGTGGAATCATGCATAGTATTCACAACCGAGTGGGGTTTGAGGTTGCAGTCAGTAATGCAAATACATTCAGCATCACTAAGGCTGGTTGCACTTGCTGGAGTGTAGTCAGTCACCCAGGTTACACATGCTGCTGGTCTCAAAAAGCTGTTTGGACATGTGCTGTTTTCAGAATCTGAAAAGTGCATTCAAAATGTGTCAGACTGTAAAAGTACTTATCACTTGCCAAAAAAAAAGTAGTAAGTTTGCTTTCAAATTGGCAAAGAAATTTCGTTTTCTGCCTAATATCAAACCATGACTCTGTGTGCAAAGAGGAATTATAGACAGAGATTTATTGCGTATTACTCTGGTAATTTTACATTTGCATTAGTTGGAAAGGGGGAGCTATTTTTTTCTGCAGAAGCAGATTCTTAGCACACACCCAGCTGCTTATCCTGTAGAATCATGCATAGTATTCACAACCGAGTGGGGTTTGAGGTTGCAGTCAGTAATGCAAATACATTCAGCATCACTAAGGCTGGTTGCCGTTGCTGGAGTGTAGTCAGTCACCCAGGTTACACATGTGCCTGGTTTCAAAAAGCTGTTTGGACATGTGCTTTTTTCAGAATCTGAAAAGTGGATTCAAAATGTGTCAGACTGTAAAAGTACTTATCACTTGCCAAAAAAAGAGTAGTAAGTGTGCTTTCCAATTGGCAAAGAAATTTCGTTTTCTGACTAATATCAAACCATGACTCTGTGTGCAAAGAGGAATTATAGACAGAGATTTATTGCGTATTACTCTGGTAATTTTTCTGCTTATCCTGTAGAATCATGCATAGTATTCACAACCAAGTGGGGTTTGAGGTTGCAGTCAGTAATGCAAATACATTCAGCATCACTAAGGCTGGTTGCCCTTGCTGGAGTGTAGTCAGTCACCCAGGTTACACATGTTGCTGGTCTCAAAAAGCTGTTTGGACATGTGCTGTTTTCAGAATCTGAAAAGTGCATTCAAAATGTGTCAGACTGTAAAAGTACTTATCACTTGCCAAAAAAAGAGTAGTAAGTGTGCTTTCCAATTGGCAAAGAAATTTTGTTTACTGCCTAATTTCAAACCATGACTCTGTGTGCAAAGAGGAATTATAGACAGAGATTTATTGCGTATTACTCTGGTAATTTTACATTTGCATTAGTTGGAAAGGGGGAGTTTTTTTTCTGCAGAAGCAGACTCTTAGCAGACACCCAGCTGCTTATCCTGTGGAATCATGCATAGTATTCACAACCGAGTGGGGTTTGAGGTTGCAGTCAGTAATGCAAATACATTCAGCATCACTAAGGCTGGTTGCCCTTGCTGGAGTGTAGTCAGTCACCCAGGTTACACATGTTGCTGGTCTCAAAAAGCTGTTTGGACATGTGCTTTTTTCAGAATCTGAAAGGTGGATTCAAAATGTGTCAGACTGTAAAAGTACTTATCACTTGCCAAAAAAAGAGTAGTAAGTGTGCTTTCCAATTGGCAAAGAAATTTTGTTTACTGCCTAATTTCAAACCATGACTCTGTGTGCAAAGAGGAATTATAGACAGAGATTTATTGCGTATTACTCTGGTAATTTTACATTTGCATTAGTTGGAAAGGGGGAGTTTTTTTTCTGCAGAAGCAGACTCTTAGCAGACACCCAGCTGCTTATCCTGTGGAATCATGCATAGTATTCACAACCGAGTGGGGTTTGAGGTTGCAGTCAGTAATGCAAATACATTCAGCATCACTAAGGCTGGTTGCCCTTGCTGGAGTGTAGTCAGTCACCCAGGTTACACATGTTGCTGGTCTCAAAAAGCTGTTTGGACATGTGCTGTTTTCAGAATCTGAAAAGTGGATTCAAAATGTGTCAGACTGTAAAAGTACTTATCACTTGCCAAAAAAAAAAGTAGTAAGTTTGCTTTCAAATTGGCAAAGAAATGTCGTTTTCTGCCTAATTTCAAACCATGACTCTGTGTGCAAAGAGGAATTATAGACAGAGATTTATTGCGTATTACTCTGGTAATTTTACATTTGCATTAGTTGGAAAGGGGGAGCTATTTTTTCTGCAGAAGCAGACTCTTAGCACACACCCAGCTGCATATCCTGTGGAATCATGCATAGTATTCACAACCGAGTGGGGTTTGAGGTTGCAGTCAGTAATGCAAATACATTCAGCATCACTAAGGCTGGTTGCCCTTGCTGGAGTGTAGTCAGTCACCCAGGTTACACATGCTGCTGGTCTCAAAAAGCTGTTTGGACATGTGCTGTTTTCAGAATCTGAAAAGTGCATTCAAAATGTGTCAGACTGTAAAAGTACTTATCACTTGCCAAAAAAAAAGTAGTAAGTTTGCTTTCAAATTGGCAAAGAAATTTCGTTTTCTGCCTAATATCAAACCATGACTCTGTGTGCAAAGAGGAATTATAGACAGAGATTTATTGCGTATTACTCTGGTAATTTTACATTTGCATTAGTTGGAAAGGGGGAGCTATTTTTTTCTGCAGAAGCAGATTCTTAGCACACACCCAGCTGCTTATCCTGTAGAATCATGCATAGTATTCACAACCGAGTGGGGTTTGAGGTTGCAGTCAGTAATGCAAATACATTCAGCATCACTAAGGCTGGTTGCCCTTGCTGGAGTGTAGTCAGTCACCCAGGTTACACATGTTGCTGGTCTCAAAAAGCTGTTTGGACATGTGCTGTTTTCAGAATCTGAAAAGTGGATTCAAAATGTGTCAGACTGTAAAAGTACTTATCACTTGCCAAACAAGAGTAGTAAGTGTGCTTTCCAATTGGCAAAGAAATTTTGTTTTCTGACTAATATCAAACCATGACTCTGTGTGCAAAGAGGAATTATAGACAGAGATTTATTGCGTATTACTCTGGTAATTTTTCTGCTTATCCTGTAGAATCATGCATCGTATTCACAACCAAGTGGGGTTTGAGGTTGCAGTCAGTAATGCAAATACATTCAGCATCACTAAGGCTGGTTGCCCTTGCTGGAGTGTAGTCAGTCACCCAGGTTACACATGTTGCTGGTCTCAAAAAGCTGTTTGGACATGTGCTGTTTTCAGAATCTGAAAAGTGCATTCAAAATGTGTCAGACTGTAAAAGTACTTATCACTTGCCAAAAAAAGAGTAGTAAGTGTGCTTTCCAATTGGCAAAGAAATTTCGTTTACTGCCTAATTTCAAACCATGACTCTGTGTGCAAAGAGGAATTATAGACAGAGATTTATTGCGTATTACTCTGGTAATTTTACATTTGCATTAGTAGGAAAGGGGGAGCTATTTATTCTGCAGAAGCAGACTCTTAGCACACACCCAGCTGCTTATCCTGTGGAATCATGCATAGTATTCACAACCAAGTGGGGTTTGAGGTTGCAGTCAGTAATGCAAATACATTCAGCATCACTAAGGCTGGTTGCCCTTGCTGGAGTGTAGTCAGTCACCCAGGTTACACATGTTGCTGGTCTCAAAAAGCTGTTTGGACATGTGCTGTTTTCAGAATCTGAAAAGTGCATTCAAAATGTGTCAGACTGTAAAAGTACTTATCACTTGCCAAAAAAAGAGTAGTAAGTGTGCTTTCCAATTGGCAAAGAAATTTCGTTTTCTGACTAATATCAAACCATGACTCTGTGTGCAAAGAGGAATTATAGACAGAGATTTATTGCGTATTACTCTGGTAATTTTTCTGCTTATCCTGTAGAATCATGCATCGTATTCACAACCAAGTGGGGTTTGAGGTTGCAGTCAGTAATGCAAATACATTCAGCATCACTAAGGCTGGTTGCCCTTGCTGGAGTGTAGTCAGTCACCCAGGTTACACATGTTGCTGGTCTCAAAAAGCTGTTTGGACATGTGCTGTTTTCAGAATCTGAAAAGTGCATTCAAAATGTGTCAGACTGTAAAAGTACTTATCACTTGCCAAAAAAAGAGTAGTAAGTGTGCTTTCCAATTGGCAAAGAAATTTCGTTCACTGCCTAATTTCAAACCATGACTCTGTGTGCAAAGAGGAATTATAGACAGAGATTTATTGCGTATTACTCTGGTAATTTTACATTTGCATTAGTAGGAAAGGGGGAGCTATTTATTCTGCAGAAGCAGACTCTTAGCACACACCCAGCTGCTTATCCTGTGGAATCATGCATAGTATTCACAACCAAGTGGGGTTTGAGGTTGCAGTCAGTAATGCAAATACATTCAGCATCACTAAGGCTGGTTGCCCTTGCTGGAGTGTAGTCAGTCACCCAGGTTACACATGTTGCTGGTCTCAAAAAGCTGTTTGGACATGTGCTGTTTTCAGAATCTGAAAAGTGCATTCAAAATGTGTCAGACTGTAAAAGTACTTATCACTTGCCAAAAAAAGAGTAGTAAGTGTGCTTTCCAATTGGCAAAGAAATTTCGTTTTCTGACTAATATCAAACCATGACTCTGTGTGCAAAGAGGAATTATAGACAGAGATTTATTGCGTATTACTCTGGTAATTTTTCTGCTTATCCTGTAGAATCATGCATCGTATTCACAACCAAGTGGGGTTTGAGGTTGCAGTCAGTAATGCAAATACATTCAGCATCACTAAGGCTGGTTGCCCTTGCTGGAGTGTAGTCAGTCACCCAGGTTACACATGTTGCTGGTCTCAAAAAGCTGTTTGGACATGTGCTGTTTTCAGAATCTGAAAAGTGCATTCAAAATGTGTCAGACTGTAAAAGTACTTATCACTTGCCAAAAAAAGAGTAGTAAGTGTGCTTTCCAATTGGCAAAGAAATTTCGTTTACTGCCTAATTTCAAACCATGACTCTGTGTGCAAAGAGGAATTATAGACAGAGATTTATTGCGTATTACTCTGGTAATTTTACATTTGCATTAGTAGGAAAGGGGGAGCTATTTATTCTGCAGAAGCAGACTCTTAGCACACACCCAGCTGCTTATCCTGTGGAATCATGCATAGTATTCACAACCAAGTGGGGTTTGAGGTTGCAGTCAGTAATGCAAATACATTCAGCATCACTAAGGCTGGTTGCCCTTGCTGGAGTGTAGTCAGTCACCCAGGTTACACATGTTGCTGGTCTCAAAAAGCTGTTTGGACATGTGCTGTTTTCAGAATCTGAAAAGTGGATTCAAAATGTGTCAGACTGTAAAAGTACTTATCACTTGCCAAAAAAAAAAGTAGTAAGTTTGCTTTCAAATTGGCAAAGAAATGTCGTTTTCTGCCTAATTTCAAACCACGACTCTGTGTGCAAAGAGGAATTATAGACAGAGATTTATTGCGTATTACTCTGGTAATTTTACATTTGCATTAGTTGGAAAGGGGGAGCTATTTTTTCTGCAGAAGCAGACTCTTAGCACACACCCAGCTGCATATCCTGTGGAATCATGCATAGTATTCACAACCGAGTGGGGTTTGAGGTTGCAGTCAGTAATGCAAATACATTCAGCATCACTAAGGCTGGTTGCCCTTGCTGGAGTGTAGTCAGTCACCCAGGTTACACATGCTGCTGGTCTCAAAAAGCTGTTTGGACATGTGCTGTTTTCAGAATCTGAAAAGTGCATTCAAAATGTGTCAGACTGTAAAAGTACTTATCACTTGCCAAAAAAAAAGTAGTAAGTTTGCTTTCAAATTGGCAAAGAAATTTCGTTTTCTGCCTAATATCAAACCATGACTCTGTGTGCAAAGAGGAATTATAGACAGAGATTTATTGCGTATTACTCTGGTAATTTTACATTTGCATTAGTTGGAAAGGGGGAGCTATTTTTTTCTGCAGAAGCAGATTCTTAGCACACACCCAGCTGCTTATCCTGTAGAATCATGCATAGTATTCACAACCGAGTGGGGTTTGAGGTTGCAGTCAGTAATGCAAATACATTCAGCATCACTAAGGCTGGTTGCCCTTGCTGGAGTGTAGTCAGTCAACCAGGTTACACATGTTGCTGGTCTCAAAAAGCTGTTTGGACATGTGCTTTTTTCAGAATCTGAAAAGTGGATTCAAAATGTGTCAGACTGTAAAAGTACTTATCACTTGCCAAAAAAAGAGTAGTAAGTGTGCTTTCAAATTGGCAAAGAAATTTCGTTTTCTGCCTAATTTCAAACCATGACTCTGTCTGCAAAGAGGAATTATAGACAGAGATGTATTGCGTATTACTCTGGTAATTTTACATTTGCATTAGTTGGAAAGGGGGAGCTATTTTTTCTGCAGAAGCAGACTCTTAGCACACACCCAGCTGCTTATCCTGTGGAATCATGCATAGTATTCACAACCGAGTGGGGTTTGAGGTTGCAGTCAGTAATGCAAATACATTCAGCATCACTAAGGCTGGTTGCCGTTGCTGGAGTGTAGTCAGTCACCCAGGTTACACATGTGCCTGGTTTCAAAAAGCTGTTTGGACATGTGCTTTTTTCAGAATCTGAAAAGTGGATTCAAAATGTGTCAGACTGTAAAAGTACTTATCACTTGCCAAAAAAAGAGTAGTAAGTGTGCTTTCCAATTGGCAAAGAAATTTCGTTTTCTGACTAATATCAAACCATGACTCTGTGTGCAAAGAGGAATTATAGACAGAGATTTATTGCGTATTTCTCTGGTAATTTTTCTGCTTATCCTGTAGAATCATGCATAGTATTCACAACCAAGTGGGGTTTGAGGTTGCAGTCAGTAATGCAAATACATTCAGCATCACTAAGGCTGGTTGCCCTTGCTGGAGTGTAGTCAGTCACCCAGGTTACACATGTTGCTGGTCTCAAAAAGCTGTTTGGACATGTGCTGTTTTCAGAATCTGAAAAGTGCATTCAAAATGTGTCAGACTGTAAAAGTACTTATCACTTGCCAAAAAAAGAGTAGTAAGTGTGCTTTCCAATTGGCAAAGAAATTTTGTTTACTGCCTAATTTCAAACCATGACTCTGTGTGCAAAGAGGAATTATAGACAGAGATTTATTGCGTATTACTCTGGTAATTTTACATTTGCATTAGTTGGAAAGGGGGAGTTTTTTTTCTGCAGAAGCAGACTCTTAGCAGACACCCAGCTGCTTATCCTGTGGAATCATGCATAGTATTCACAACCGAGTGGGGTTTGAGGTTGCAGTCAGTAATGCAAATACATTCAGCATCACTAAGGCTGGTTGCCCTTGCTGGAGTGTAGTCAGTCACCCAGGTTACACATGTTGCTGGTCTCAAAAAGCTGTTTGGACATGTGCTTTTTTCAGAATCTGAAAGGTGGATTCAAAATGTGTCAGACTGTAAAAGTACTTATTACTTGCCAAAAAAACAGTAGTAAGTGTGCTTTCCAATTGGCAAAGAAATTTCGTTTTCTGCCTAATATCAAACCATGACTCTGTGTGCAAAGAGGAATTATAGACAGAGATTTATTGCGTATTACTCTGGTAATTTTACATTTGCATTAGTTGGAAAGGGGGAGCTATTTTTTTCTGCAGAAGCAGATTCTTAGCACACACCCAGCTGCTTATCCTGTAGAATCATGCATAGTATTCACAACCGAGTGGGGTTTGAGGTTGCAGTCAGTAATGCAAATACATTCAGCATCACTAAGGCTGGTTGCCCTTGCTGGAGTGTAGTCAGTCACCCAGGTTACACATGTTGCTGGTCTCAAAAAGCTGTTTGGACATGTGCTGTTTTCAGAATCTGAAAAGTGGATTCAAAATGTGTCAGACTGTAAAAGTACTTATCACTTGCCAAAAAAGAGTAGTAAGTGTGCTTTCCAATTGGCAAAGAAATTTTGTTTTCTGACTAATATCAAACCATGACTCTGTGTGCAAAGAGGAATTATAGACAGAGATTTATTGCGTATTACTCTGGTAATTTTTCTGCTTATCCTGTAGAATCATGCATCGTATTCACAACCAAGTGGGGTTTGAGGTTGCAGTCAGTAATGCAAATACATTCAGCATCACTAAGGCTGGTTGCCCTTGCTGGAGTGTAGTCAGTCACCCAGGTTACACATGTTGCTGGTCTCAAAAAGCTGTTTGGACATGTGCTGTTTTCAGAATCTGAAAAGTGCATTCAAAATGTGTCAGACTGTAAAAGTACTTATCACTTGCCAAAAAAAGAGTAGTAAGTGTGCTTTCCAATTGGCAAAGAAATTTCGTTTACTGCCTAATTTCAAACCATGACTCTGTGTGCAAAGAGGAATTATAGACAGAGATTTATTGCGTATTACTCTGGTAATTTTACATTTGCATTAGTAGGAAAGGGGGAGCTATTTATTCTGCAGAAGCAGACTCTTAGCGCACACCCAGCTGCTTATCCTGTGGAATCATGCATAGTATTCACAACCAAGTGGGGTTTGAGGTTGCAGTCAGTAATGCAAATACATTCAGCATCACTAAGGCTGGTTGCCCTTGCTGGAGTGTAGTCAGTCACCCAGGTTACACATGTTGCTGGTCTCAAAAAGCTGTTTGGACATGTGCTGTTTTCAGAATCTGAAAAGTGGATTCAAAATGTGTCAGACTGTAAAAGTACTTATCACTTGCCAAAAAAAAAAGTAGTAAGTTTGCTTTCAAATTGGCAAAGAAATGTCGTTTTCTGCCTAATTTCAAACCATGACTCTGTGTGCAAAGAGGAATTATAGACAGAGATTTATTGCGTATTACTCTGGTAATTTTACATTTGCATTAGTTGGAAAGGGGGAGCTATTTTTTCTGCAGAAGCAGACTCTTAGCACACACCCAGCTGCATATCCTGTGGAATCATGCATAGTATTCACAACCGAGTGGGGTTTGAGGTTGCAGTCAGTAATGCAAATACATTCAGCATCACTAAGGCTGGTTGCCCTTGCTGGAGTGTAGTCAGTCACCCAGGTTACACATGTTGCTGGTCTCAAAAAGCTGTTTGGACATGTGCTGTTTTCAGAATCTGAAAAGTGCATTCAAAATGTGTCAGACTGTAAAAGTACTTATCACTTGCCAAAAAAAGAGTAGTAAGTGTGCTTTCCAATTGGCAAAGAAATTTAGTTTACTGCCTAATTTCAAACCATGACTCTGTGTGCAAAGAGGAATTATAGACAGAGATTTATTGCGTATTACTCTGGTAATTTTACATTTGCATTAGTTGGAAAGGGGGAGTTTTTTTTCTGCAGAAGCAGACTCTTAGCACACACCCAGCTGCTTATCCTGTGGAATCATGCATAGTATTCACAACCGAGTGGGGTTTGAGGTTGCAGTCAGTAATGCAAATACATTCAGCATCACTAAGGCTGGTTGCCCTTGCTGGAGTGTAGTCAGTCACCCAGGTTACACATGTTGCTGGTCTCAAAAAGCTGTTTGGACATGTGCTTTTTTCAGAATCTGAAAGGTGGATTCAAAATGTGTCAGACTGTAAAAGTACTTATTACTTGCCAAAAAAACAGTAGTAAGTGTGCTTTCCAATTGGCAAAGAAATTTCGTTTCTGACTAATATCAAACCATGACTCTGTGTGCAAAGAGGAATTATAGACAGAGATTTATTGCGTATTACTCTGGTAATTTTACATTTGCATTAGTAGGAAAGGGGGAGCTATTTATTCTGCAGAAGCAGACTCTTAGCACACACCCAGCTGCTTATCCTGTGGAATCATGCATAGTATTCACAACCGAGTGGGGTTTGAGGTTGCAGTCAGTAATGCAAATACATTCAGCATCACTAAGGCTGGTTGCCCTTGCTGGAGTGTAGTCAGTCACCCAGGTTACACATGTTGCTGGTCTCAAAAAGCTGTTTGGACATGTGCTGTTTTCAGAATCTGAAAAGTGGATTCAAAATGTGTCAGACTGTAAAAGTACTTATCACTTGCCAAAAAAAGAGTAGTAAGTGTGCTTTCCAATTGGCAAAGAAATTTCGTTTTCTGACTAATAGCAAACCATGACTCTGTGTGCAAAGAGGAATTATAGACAGAGATTTATTGCGTATTACTCTGGTAATTTTTCTGCTTATCCTGTAGAATCATGCATCGTATTCACAACCAAGTGGGGTTTGAGGTTGCAGTCAGTAATGCAAATACATTCAGCATCACTAAGGCTGGTTGCCCTTGCTGGAGTGTAGTCAGTCACCCAGGTTACACATGTTGCTGGTCTCAAAAAGCTGTTTGGACATGTGCTGTTTTCAGAATCTGAAAAGTGCATTCAAAATGTGTCAGACTCTAAAAGTACTTATCACTTGCCAAAAAAAGAGTAGTAAGTGTGCTTTCCAATTGGCAAAGAAATTTCGTTTTCTGACTAATATCAAACCATGACTCTGTGTGCAAAGAGGAATTATAGACAGAGATTTATTGCGTATTACTCTGGTAATTTTTCTGCTTATCCTGTAGAATCATGCATCGTATTCACAACCAAGTGGGGTTTGAGGTTGCAGTCAGTAATGCAAATACATTCAGCATCACTAAGGCTGGTTGCCCTTGCTGGAGTGTAGTCAGTCACCCAGGTTACACATGTTGCTGGTCTCAAAAAGCTGTTTGGACATGTGCTGTTTTCAGAATCTGAAAAGTGCATTCAAAATGTGTCAGACTGTAAAAGTACTTATCACTTGCCAAAAAAAGAGTAGTAAGTGTGCTTTCCAATTGGCAAAGAAATTTCGTTTACTGCCTAATTTCAAACCATGACTCTGTGTGCAAAGAGGAATTATAGACAGAGATTTATTGCGTATTACTCTGGTAATTTTACATTTGCATTAGTAGGAAAGGGGGAGCTATTTATTCTGCAGAAGCAGACTCTTAGCACACACCCAGCTGCTTATCCTGTGGAATCATGCATAGTATTCACAACCAAGTGGGGTTTGAGGTTGCAGTCAGTAATGCAAATACATTCAGCATCACTAAGGCTGGTTGCCCTTGCTGGAGTGTAGTCAGTCACCCAGGTTACACATGTTGCTGGTCTCAAAAAGCTGTTTGGACATGTGCTGTTTTCAGAATCTGAAAAGTGGATTCAAAATGTGTCAGACTGTAAAAGTACTTATCACTTGCCAAAAAAAAAAGTAGTAAGTTTGCTTTCAAATTGGCAAAGAAATGTCGTTTTCTGCCTAATTTCAAACCATGACTCTGTGTGCAAAGAGGAATTATAGACAGAGATTTATTGCGTATTACTCTGGTAATTTTACATTTGCATTAGTTGGAAAGGGGGAGCTATTTTTTCTGCAGAAGCAGACTCTTAGCACACACCCAGCTGCATATCCTGTGGAATCATGCATAGTATTCACAACCGAGTGGGGTTTGAGGTTGCAGTCAGTAATGCAAATACATTCAGCATCACTAAGGCTGGTTGCACTTGCTGGAGTGTAGTCAGTCACCCAGGTTACACATGCTGCTGGTCTCAAAAAGCTGTTTGGACATGTGCTGTTTTCAGAATCTGAAAAGTGCATTCAAAATGTGTCAGACTGTAAAAGTACTTATCACTTGCCAAAAAAAAAGTAGTAAGTTTGCTTTCAAATTGGCAAAGAAATTTCGTTTTCTGCCTAATATCAAACCATGACTCTGTGTGCAAAGAGG
The DNA here is from genome assembly GCF_964204655.1 of Triturus cristatus. Taxonomy (NCBI): domain Eukaryota; kingdom Metazoa; phylum Chordata; class Amphibia; order Caudata; family Salamandridae; genus Triturus; species Triturus cristatus. Next base: position 1,163,508,425 of record NC_140581.1, read on the forward strand.
AATTATAGACAGAGATTTATTGCGTATTACTCTGGTAATTTTACATTTGCATTAGTTGGAAAGGGGGAGCTATTTTTTTCTGCAGAAGCAGATTCTTAGCACACACCCAGCTGCTTATCCTGTAGAATCATGCATAGTATTCACAACCGAGTGGGGTTTGAGGTTGCAGTCAGTAATGCAAATACATTCAGCATCACTAAGGCTGGTTGCCGTTGCTGGAGTGTAGTCAGTCACCCAGGTTACACATGTGCCTGGTTTCAAAAAGCTGTTTGGACATGTGCTTTTTTCAGAATCTGAAAAGTGGATTCAAAATGTGTCAGACTGTAAAAGTACTTATCACTTGCCAAAAAAAGAGTAGTAAGTGTGCTTTCCAATTGGCAAAGAAATTTCGTTTTCTGACTAATATCAAACCATGACTCTGTGTGCAAAGAGGAATTATAGACAGAGATTTATTGCGTATTACTCTGGTAATTTTTCTGCTTATCCTGTAGAATCATGCATAGTATTCACAACCAAGTGGGGTTTGAGGTTGCAGTCAGTAATGCAAATACATTCAGCATCACTAAGGCTGGTTGCCCTTGCTGGAGTGTAGTCAGTCACCCAGGTTACACATGTTGCTGGTCTCAAAAAGCTGTTTGGACATGTGCTGTTTTCAGAATCTGAAAAGTGCATTCAAAATGTGTCAGACTGTAAAAGTACTTATCACTTGCCAAAAAAAGAGTAGTAAGTGTGCTTTCCAATTGGCAAAGAAATTTTGTTTACTGCCTAATTTCAAACCATGACTCTGTGTGCAAAGAGGAATTATAGACAGAGATTTATTGCGTATTACTCTGGTAATTTTACATTTGCATTAGTTGGAAAGGGGGAGTTTTTTTTCTGCAGAAGCAGACTCTTAGCAGACACCCAGCTGCTTATCCTGTGGAATCATGCATAGTATTCACAACCGAGTGGGGTTTGAGGTTGCAGTCAGTAATGCAAATACATTCAGCATCACTAAGGCTGGTTGCCCTTGCTGGAGTGTAGTCAGTCACCCAGGTTACACATGTTGCTGGTCTCAAAAAGCTGTTTGGACATGTGCTTTTTTCAGAATCTGAAAGGTGGATTCAAAATGTGTCAGACTGTAAAAGTACTTATCACTTGCCAAAAAAAGAGTAGTAAGTGTGCTTTCCAATTGGCAAAGAAATTTTGTTTACTGCCTAATTTCAAACCATGACTCTGTGTGCAAAGAGGAATTATAGACAGAGATTTATTGCGTATTACTCTGGTAATTTTACATTTGCATTAGTTGGAAAGGGGGAGTTTTTTTTCTGCAGAAGCAGACTCTTAGCAGACACCCAGCTGCTTATCCTGTGGAATCATGCATAGTATTCACAACCGAGTGGGGTTTGAGGTTGCAGTCAGTAATGCAAATACATTCAGCATCACTAAGGCTGGTTGCCCTTGCTGGAGTGTAGTCAGTCACCCAGGTTACACATGTTGCTGGTCTCAAAAAGCTGTTTGGACATGTGCTGTTTTCAGAATCTGAAAAGTGGATTCAAAATGTGTCAGACTGTAAAAGTACTTATCACTTGCCAAAAAAAAAAGTAGTAAGTTTGCTTTCAAATTGGCAAAGAAATGTCGTTTTCTGCCTAATTTCAAACCATGACTCTGTGTGCAAAGAGGAATTATAGACAGAGATTTATTGCGTATTACTCTGGTAATTTTACATTTGCATTAGTTGGAAAGGGGGAGCTATTTTTTCTGCAGAAGCAGACTCTTAGCACACACCCAGCTGCATATCCTGTGGAATCATGCATAGTATTCACAACCGAGTGGGGTTTGAGGTTGCAGTCAGTAATGCAAATACATTCAGCATCACTAAGGCTGGTTGCCCTTGCTGGAGTGTAGTCAGTCACCCAGGTTACACATGCTGCTGGTCTCAAAAAGCTGTTTGGACATGTGCTGTTTTCAGAATCTGAAAAGTGCATTCAAAATGTGTCAGACTGTAAAAGTACTTATCACTTGCCAAAAAAAAAGTAGTAAGTTTGCTTTCAAATTGGCAAAGAAATTTCGTTTTCTGCCTAATATCAAACCATGACTCTGTGTGCAAAGAGGAATTATAGACAGAGATTTATTGCGTATTACTCTGGTAATTTTACATTTGCATTAGTTGGAAAGGGGGAGCTATTTTTTTCTGCAGAAGCAGATTCTTAGCACACACCCAGCTGCTTATCCTGTAGAATCATGCATAGTATTCACAACCGAGTGGGGTTTGAGGTTGCAGTCAGTAATGCAAATACATTCAGCATCACTAAGGCTGGTTGCCCTTGCTGGAGTGTAGTCAGTCACCCAGGTTACACATGTTGCTGGTCTCAAAAAGCTGTTTGGACATGTGCTGTTTTCAGAATCTGAAAAGTGGATTCAAAATGTGTCAGACTGTAAAAGTACTTATCACTTGCCAAAAAAGAGTAGTAAGTGTGCTTTCCAATTGGCAAAGAAATTTTGTTTTCTGACTAATATCAAACCATGACTCTGTGTGCAAAGAGGAATTATAGACAGAGATTTATTGCGTATTACTCTGGTAATTTTTCTGCTTATCCTGTAGAATCATGCATCGTATTCACAACCAATTGGGGTTTGAGGTTGCAGTCAGTAATGCAAATACATTCAGCATCACTAAGGCTGGTTGCCCTTGCTGGAGTGTAGTCAGTCACCCAGGTTACACATGTTGCTGGTCTCAAAAAGCTGTTTGGACATGTGCTGTTTTCAGAATCTGAAAAGTGCATTCAAAATGTGTCAGACTGTAAAAGTACTTATCACTTGCCAAAAAAAGAGTAGTAAGTGTGCTTTCCAATTGGCAAAGAAATTTCGTTTACTGCCTAATTTCAAACCATGACTCTGTGTGCAAAGAGGAATTATAGACAGAGATTTATTGCGTATTACTCTGGTAATTTTACATTTGCATTAGTAGGAAAGGGGGAGCTATTTATTCTGCAGAAGCAGACTCTTAGCACACACCCAGCTGCTTATCCTGTGGAATCATGCATAGTATTCACAACCAAGTGGGGTTTGAGGTTGCAGTCAGTAATGCAAATACATTCAGCATCACTAAGGCTGGTTGCCCTTGCTGGAGTGTAGTCAGTCACCCAGGTTACACATGTTGCTGGTCTCAAAAAGCTGTTTGGACATGTGCTGTTTTCAGAATCTGAAAAGTGCATTCAAAATGTGTCAGACTGTAAAAGTACTTATCACTTGCCAAAAAAAGAGTAGTAAGTGTGCTTTCCAATTGGCAAAGAAATTTCGTTTTCTGACTAATATCAAACCATGACTCTGTGTGCAAAGAGGAATTATAGACAGAGATTTATTGCGTATTACTCTGGTAATTTTTCTGCTTATCCTGTAGAATCATGCATCGTATTCACAACCAAGTGGGGTTTGAGGTTGCAGTCAGTAATGCAAATACATTCAGCATCACTAAGGCTGGTTGCCCTTGCTGGAGTGTAGTCAGTCACCCAGGTTACACATGTTGCTGGTCTCAAAAAGCTGTTTGGACATGTGCTGTTTTCAGAATCTGAAAAGTGCATTCAAAATGTGTCAGACTGTAAAAGTACTTATCACTTGCCAAAAAAAGAGTAGTAAGTGTGCTTTCCAATTGGCAAAGAAATTTCGTTTACTGCCTAATTTCAAACCATGACTCTGTGTGCAAAGAGGAATTATAGACAGAGATTTATTGCGTATTACTCTGGTAATTTTACATTTGCATTAGTAGGAAAGGGGGAGCTATTTATTCTGCAGAAGCAGACTCTTAGCACACACCCAGCTGCTTATCCTGTGGAATCATGCATAGTATTCACAACCAAGTGGGGTTTGAGGTTGCAGTCAGTAATGCAAATACATTCAGCATCACTAAGGCTGGTTGCCCTTGCTGGAGTGTAGTCAGTCACCCAGGTTACACATGTTGCTGGTCTCAAAAAGCTGTTTGGACATGTGCTGTTTTCAGAATCTGAAAAGTGGATTCAAAATGTGTCAGACTGTAAAAGTACTTATCACTTGCCAAAAAAAAAAGTAGTAAGTTTGCTTTCAAATTGGCAAAGAAATGTCGTTTTCTGCCTAATTTCAAACCATGACTCTGTGTGCAAAGAGGAATTATAGACAGAGATTTATTGCGTATTACTCTGGTAATTTTACATTTGCATTAGTTGGAAAGGGGGAGCTATTTTTTCTGCAGAAGCAGACTCTTAGCACACACCCAGCTGCATATCCTGTGGAATCATGCATAGTATTCACAACCGAGTGGGGTTTGAGGTTGCAGTCAGTAATGCAAATACATTCAGCATCACTAAGGCTGGTTGCCCTTGCTGGAGTGTAGTCAGTCACCCAGGTTACACATGCTGCTGGTCTCAAAAAGCTGTTTGGACATGTGCTGTTTTCAGAATCTGAAAAGTGCATTCAAAATGTGTCAGACTGTAAAAGTACTTATCACTTGCCAAAAAAAAAGTAGTAAGTTTGCTTTCAAATTGGCAAAGAAATTTCGTTTTCTGCCTAATATCAAACCATGACTCTGTGTGCAAAGAGGAATTATAGACAGAGATTTATTGCGTATTACTCTGGTAATTTTACATTTGCATTAGTTGGAAAGGGGGAGCTATTTTTTTCTGCAGAAGCAGATTCTTAGCACACACCCAGCTGCTTATCCTGTAGAATCATGCATAGTATTCACAACCGAGTGGGGTTTGAGGTTGCAGTCAGTAATGCAAATACATTCAGCTTCACTAAGGCTGGTTGCCCTTGCTGGAGTGTAGTCAGTCAACCAGGTTACACATGTTGCTGGTCTCAAAAAGCTGTTTGGACATGTGCTTTTTTCAGAATCTGAAAAGTGGATTCAAAATGTGTCAGACTGTAAAAGTACTTATCACTTGCCAAAAAAAGAGTAGTAAGTGTGCTTTCAAATTGGCAAAGAAATTTCGTTTTCTGCCTAATTTCAAACCATGACTCTGTCTGCAAAGAGGAATTATAGACAGAGATGTATTGCGTATTACTCTGGTAATTTTACATTTGCATTAGTTGGAAAAGGGGAGCTATTTTTTCTGCAGAAGCAGACTCTTAGCACACACCCAGCTGCTTATCCTGTGGAATCATGCATAGTATTCACAACCGAGTGGGGTTTGAGGTTGCAGTCAGTAATGCAAATACATTCAGCATCACTAAGGCTGGTTGCCGTTGCTGGAGTGTAGTCAGTCACCCAGGTTACACATGTGCCTGGTTTCAAAAAGCTGTTTGGACATGTGCTTTTTTCAGAATCTGAAAAGTGGATTCAAAATGTGTCAGACTGTAAAAGTACTTATCACTTGCCAAAAAAAGAGTAGTAAGTGTGCTTTCCAATTGGCAAAGAAATTTCGTTTTCTGACTAATATCAAACCATGACTCTGTGTGCAAAGAGGAATTATAGACAGAGATTTATTGCGTATTACTCTGGTAATTTTTCTGCTTATCCTGTAGAATCATGCATAGTATTCACAACCAAGTGGGGTTTGAGGTTGCAGTCAGTAATGCAAATACATTCAGCATCACTAAGGCTGGTTGCCCTTGCTGGAGTGTAGTCAGTCACCCAGGTTACACATGTTGCTGGTCTCAAAAAGCTGTTTGGACATGTGCTGTTTTCAGAATCTGAAAAGTGCATTCAAAATGTGTCAGACTGTAAAAGTACTTATCACTTGCCAAAAAAAGAGTAGTAAGTGTGCTTTCCAATTGGCAAAGAAATTTTGTTTACTGCCTAATTTCAAACCATGACTCTGTGTGCAAAGAGGAATTATAGACAGAGATTTATTGCGTATTACTCTGGTAATTTTACATTTGCATTAGTTGGAAAGGGGGAGTTTTTTTTCTGCAGAAGCAGACTCTTAGCAGACACCCAGCTGCTTATCCTGTGGAATCATGCATAGTATTCACAACCGAGTGGGGTTTGAGGTTGCAGTCAGTAATGCAAATACATTCAGCATCACTAAGGCTGGTTGCCCTTGCTGGAGTGTAGTCAGTCACCCAGGTTACACATGTTGCTGGTCTCAAAAAGCTGTTTGGACATGTGCTTTTTTCAGAATCTGAAAGGTGGATTCAAAATGTGTCAGACTGTAAAAGTACTTATTACTTGCCAAAAAAACAGTAGTAAGTGTGCTTTCCAATTGGCAAAGAAATTTCGTTTTCTGCCTAATATCAAACCATGACTCTGTGTCCAAAGAGGAATTATAGACAGAGATTTATTGCGTATTACTCTGGTAATTTTACATTTGCATTAGTTGGAAAGGGGGAGCTATTTTTTTCTGCAGAAGCAGATTCTTAGCACACACACAGCTGCTTATCCTGTAGAATCATGCATAGTATTCACAACCGAGTGGGGTTTGAGGTTGCAGTCAGTAATGCAAATACATTCAGCATCACTAAGGCTGGTTGCCCTTGCTGGAGTGTAGTCAGTCACCCAGGTTACACATGTTGCTGGTCTCAAAAAGCTGTTTGGACATGTGCTGTTTTCAGAATCTGAAAAGTGGATTCAAAATGTGTCAGACTGTAAAAGTACTTATCACTTGCCAAAAAAGAGTAGTAAGTGTGCTTTCCAATTGGCAAAGAAATTTTGTTTTCTGACTAATATCAAACCATGACTCTGTGTGCAAAGAGGAATTATAGACAGAGATTTATTGCGTATTACTCTGGTAATTTTTCTGCTTATCCTGTAGAATCATGCATCGTATTCACAACCAAGTGGGGTTTGAGGTTGCAGTCAGTAATGCAAATACATTCAGCATCACTAAGGCTGGTTGCCCTTGCTGGAGTGTAGTCAGTCACCCAGGTTAAACATGTTGCTGGTCTCAAAAAGCTGTTTGGACATGTGCTGTCATTCAAAATGTGTCAGACTGTAAAAGTACTTATCACTTGCCAAAAAAAGAGTAGTAAGTGTGATTTCCAATTGGCAAAGAAATTTCGTTTACTGCCTAATTTCAAACCATGACTCTGTGTGCAAAGAGGAATTATAGACAGAGATTTATTGCGTATTACTCTGGTAATTTTTCTGCTTATCCTGTAGAATCATGCATCGTATTCACAACCAAGTGGGGTTTGAGGTTGCAGTCAGTAATGCAAATACATTCAGCATCACTAAGGCTGGTTGCCCTTGCTGGAGTGTAGTCAGTCACCCAGGTTACACATGTTGCTGGTCTCAAAAAGCTGTTTGGACATGTGCTGTTTTCAGAATCTGAAAAGTGCATTCAAAATGTGTCAGACTGTAAAAGTACTTATCACTTGCCAAAAAAAGAGTAGTAAGTGTGCTTTCCAATTGGCAAAGAAATTTCGTTTACTGCCTAATTTCAAACCATGACTCTGTGTGCAAAGAGGAATTATAGACAGAGATTTATTGCGTATTACTCTGGTAATTTTACATTTGCATTAGTAGGAAAGGGGGAGCTATTTATTCTGCAGAAGCAGACTCTTAGCACACACCCAGCTGCTTATCCTGTGGAATCATGCATAGTATTCACAACCAAGTGGGGTTTGAGGTTGCAGTCAGTAATGCAAATACATTCAGCATCACTAAGGCTGGTTGCCCTTGCTGGAGTGTAGTCAGTCACCCAGGTTACACATGTTGCTGGTCTCAAAAAGCTGTTTGGACATGTGCTGTTTTCAGAATCTGAAAAGTGGATTCAAAATGTGTCAGACTGTAAAAGTACTTATCACTTGCCAAAAAAAAAAGTAGTAAGTTTGCTTTCAAATTGGCAAAGAAATGTCGTTTTCTGCCTAATTTCAAACCATGACTCTGTGTGCAAAGAGGAATTATAGACAGAGATTTATTGCGTATTACTCTGGTAATTTTACATTTGCATTAGTTGGAAAGGGGGAGCTATTTTTTCTGCAGAAGCAGACTCTTAGCACACACCCAGCTGCATATCCTGTGGAATCATGCATAGTATTCACAACCGAGTGGGGTTTGAGGTTGCAGTCAGTAATGCAAATACATTCAGCATCACTAAGGCTGGTTGCCCTTGCTGGAGTGTAGTCAGTCACCCAGGTTACACATGCTGCTGGTCTCAAAAAGCTGTTTGGACATGTGCTGTTTTCAGAATCTGAAAAGTGCATTCAAAATGTGTCAGACTGTAAAAGTACTTATCACTTGCCAAAAAAAAAGTAGTAAGTTTGCTTTCAAATTGGCAAAGAAATTTCGTTTTCTGCCTAATATCAAACCATGACTCTGTGTGCAAAGAGGAATTATAGACAGAGATTTATTGCGTATTACTCTGGTAATTTTACATTTGCATTAGTTGGAAAGGGGGAGCTATTTTTTTCTGCAGAAGCAGATTCTTAGCACACACCCAGCTGCTTATCCTGTAGAATCATGCATAGTATTCACAACCGAGTGGGGTTTGAGGTTGCAGTCAGTAATGCAAATACATTCAGCTTCACTAAGGCTGGTTGCCCTTGCTGGAGTGTAGTCAGTCAACCAGGTTACACATGTTGCTGGTCTCAAAAAGCTGTTTGGACATGTGCTTTTTTCAGAATCTGAAAAGTGGATTCAAAATGTGTCAGACTGTAAAAGTACTTATCACTTGCCAAAAAAAGAGTAGTAAGTGTGCTTTCAAATTGGCAAAGAAATTTCGTTTTCTGCCTAATTTCAAACCATGACTCTGTCTGCAAAGAGGAATTATAGACAGAGATGTATTGCGTATTACTCTGGTAATTTTACATTTGCATTAGTTGGAAAGGGGGAGCTATTTTTTCTGCAGAAGCAGACTCTTAGCACACACCCAGCTGCTTATCCTGTGGAATCATGCATAGTATTCACAACCGAGTGGGGTTTGAGGTTGCAGTCAGTAATGCAAATACATTCAGCATCACTAAGGCTGGTTGCCGTTGCTGGAGTGTAGTCAGTCACCCAGGTTACACATGTGCCTGGTTTCAAAAAGCTGTTTGGACATGTGCTTTTTTCAGAATCTGAAAAGTGGATTCAAAATGTGTCAGACTGTAAAAGTACTTATCACTTGCCAAAAAAAGAGTAGTAAGTGTGCTTTCCAATTGGCAAAGAAATTTCGTTTTCTGACTAATATCAAACCATGACTCTGTGTGCAAAGAGGAATTATAGACAGAGATTTATTGCGTATTACTCTGGTAATTTTTCTGCTTATCCTGTAGAATCATGCATAGTATTCACAACCAAGTGGGGTTTGAGGTTGCAGTCAGTAATGCAAATACATTCAGCATCACTAAGGCTGGTTGCCCTTGCTGGAGTGTAGTCAGTCACCCAGGTTACACATGTTGCTGGTCTCAAAAAGCTGTTTGGACATGTGCTGTTTTCAGAATCTGAAAAGTGCATTCAAAATGTGTCAGACTGTAAAAGTACTTATCACTTGCCAAAAAAAGAGTAGTAAGTGTGCTTTCCAATTGGCAAAGAAATTTTGTTTACTGCCTAATTTCAAACCATGACTCTGTGTGCAAAGAGGAATTATAGACAGAGATTTATTGCGTATTACTCTGGTAATTTTACATTTGCATTAGTTGGAAAGGGGGAGTTTTTTTTCTGCAGAAGCAGACTCTTAGCAGACACCCAGCTGCTTATCCTGTGGAATCATGCATAGTATTCACAACCGAGTGGGGTTTGAGGTTGCAGTCAGTAATGCAAATACATTCAGCATCACTAAGGCTGGTTGCCCTTGCTGGAGTGTAGTCAGTCACCCAGGTTACACATGTTGCTGGTCTCAAAAAGCTGTTTGGACATGTGCTTTTTTCAGAATCTGAAAGGTGGATTCAAAATGTGTCAGACTGTAAAAGTACTTATTACTTGCCAAAAAAACAGTAGTAAGTGTGCTTTCCAATTGGCAAAGAAATTTCGTTTTCTGCCTAATATCAAACCATGACTCTGTGTGCAAAGAGGAATTATAGACAGAGATTTATTGCGTATTACTCTGGTAATTTTACATTTGCATTAGTTGGAAAGGGGGAGCTATTTTTTTCTGCAGAAGCAGATTCTTAGCACACACCCAGCTGCTTATCCTGTAGAATCATGCATAGTATTCACAACCGAGTGGGGTTTGAGGTTGCAGTCAGTAATGCAAATACATTCAGCATCACTAAGGCTGGTTGCCCTTGCTGGAGTGTAGTCAGTCACCCAGGTTACACATGTTGCTGGTCTCAAAAAGCTGTTTGGACATGTGCTGTTTTCAGAATCTGAAAAGTGGATTCAAAATGTGTCAGACTGTAAAAGTACTTATCACTTGCCAAAAAAGAGTAGTAAGTGTGCTTTCCAATTGGCAAAGAAATTTTGTTTTCTGACTAATATCAAACCATGACTCTGTGTGCAAAGAGGAATTATAGACAGAGATTTATTGCGTATTACTCTGGTAATTTTTCTGCTTATCCTGTAGAATCATGCATCGTATTCACAACCAAGTGGGGTTTGAGGTTGCAGTCAGTAATGCAAATACATTCAGCATCACTAAGGCTGGTTGCCCTTGCTGGAGTGTAGTCAGTCACCCAGGTTAAACATGTTGCTGGTCTCAAAAAGCTGTTTGGACATGTGCTGTCATTCAAAATGTGTCAGACTGTAAAAGTACTTATCACTTGCCAAAAAAAGAGTAGTAAGTGTGATTTCCAATTGGCAAAGAAATTTCGTTTACTGCCTAATTTCAAACCATGACTCTGTGTGCAAAGAGGAATTATAGACAGAGATTTATTGCGTATTACTCTGGTAATTTTACATTTGCATTAGTAGGAAAGGGGGAGCTATTTATTCTGCAGAAGCAGACTCTTAGCACACACCCAGCTGCTTATCCTGTGGAATCATGCATAGTATTCACAACCAAGTGGGGTTTTAGGTTGCAGTCAGTAATGCAAATACATTCAGCATCACTAAGGCTGGTTGCCCTTGCTGGAGTGTAGTCAGTCACCCAGGTTACACATGTTGCTGGTCTCAAAAAGCTGTTTGGACATGTGCTGTTTTCAGAATCTGAAAAGTGCATTCAAAATGTGTCAGACTGTAAAAGTACTTATCACTTGCCAAAAAAAAAGTAGTAAGTTTGCTTTCAAATTGGCAAAGAAATTTCGTTTTCTGCCTAATATCAAACCATGACTCTGTGTGCAAAGAGGAATTATAGACAGAGATTTATTGCGTATTACTCTGGTAATTTTACATTTGCATTAGTTGGAAAGGGGGAGCTATTTTTTCTGCAGAAGCAGATTCTTAGCACACACCCAGCTGCTTATCCTGTAGAATCATGCATAGTATTCACAACCGAGTGGGGTTTGAGGTTGCAGTCAGTAATGCAAATACATTCAGCATCACTAAGGCTGGTTGCCCTTGCTGGAGTGTAGTCAGTCAACCAGGTTACACATGTTGCTGGTCTCAAAAAGCTGTTTGGACATGTGCTTTTTTCAGAATCTGAAAAGTGGATTCAAAATGTGTCACACTGTAAAAGTACTTATCACTTGCCAAAAAAAGAGTAGTAAGTGTGCTTTCAAATTGGCAAAGAAATTTCGTTTTCTGCCTAATTTCAAACCATGACTCTGTCTGCAAAGAGGAATTATAGACAGAGATTTATTGCGTATTACTCTGGTAATTTTACATTTGCATTAGTTGGAAAGGGGGAGCTATTTTTTCTGCAGAAGCAGACTCTTAGCACACACCCAGCTGCTTATCCTGTGGAATCATGCATAGTATTCACAACCGAGTGGGGTTTGAGGTTGCAGTCAGTAATGCAAATACATTCAGCATCACTAAGGCCGGTTGCCCTTGCTGGAGTGTAGTCAGTCACCCAGGTTACACATGTTGCTGGTCTTAAAAAGCTGTTTGGACATGTGCTGTTTTCAGAATCTGAAAAGTGCATTCAAAATGTGTCAGACTGTAAAAGTACTTATCACTTGCCAAAAAAAAAGTAGTAAGTTTGCTTTCAAATTGGCAAAGAAATTTCGTTTTCTGCCTAATATCAAACCATGACTCTGTGTGCAAAGAGGAATTATAGACAGAGATTTATTGCGTATTACTCTGGTAATTTTACATTTGCATTAGTTGGAAAGGGGGAGCTATTTTTTCTGCAGAAGCAGATTCTTAGCACACACCCAGCTGCTTATCCTGTAGAATCATGCATAGTATTCACAACCGAGTGGGGTTTGAGGTTGCAGTCAGTAATGCAAATACATTCAGCATCACTAAGGCTGGTTGCCCTTGCTGGAGTGTAGTCAGTCAACCAGGTTACACATGTTGCTGGTCTCAAAAAGCTGTTTGGACATGTGCTTTTTTCAGAATCTGAAAAGTGGATTCAAAATGTGTCACACTGTAAAAGTACTTATCACTTGCCAAAAAAAGAGTAGTAAGTGTGCTTTCAAATTGGCAAAGAAATTTCGTTTTCTGCCTAATTTCAAACCATGACTCTGTCTGCAAAGAGGAATTATAGACAGAGATTTATTGCGTATTACTCTGGTAATTTTACATTTGCATTAGTTGGAAAGGGGGAGCTATTTTTTCTGCAGAAGCAGACTCTTAGCACACACCCAGCTGCTTATCCTGTGGAATCATGCATAGTATTCACAACCGAGTGGGGTTTGAGGTTGCAGTCAGTAATGCAAATACATTCAGCATCACTAAGGCCGGTTGCCCTTGCTGGAGTGTAGTCAGTCACCCAGGTTACACATGTTGCTGGTCTTAAAAAGCTGTTTGGACATGTGCTGTTTTCAGAATCTGAAAAGTGCATTCAAAATGTGTCAGACTGTAAAAGTACTTATCACTTGCCAAAAAAAAAGTAGTAAGTTTGCTTTCAAATTGGCAAAGAAATTTCGTTTTCTGCCTAATATCAAACCATGACTCTGTGTGCAAAGAGGAATTATAGACAGAGATCTATTGCGTATTACTCTGGTAATTTTACATTTGCATTAGTTGGAAAGGGGGAGCTATTTTTTTCTGCAGAAGCAGATTCTTAGCACACACCCAGCTGCTTATCCTGTAGAATCATGCATAGTATTCACAACCGAGTGGGGTTTGAGGTTGCAGTCAGTAATGCAAATATATTCAGCATCACTAAGGCTGGTTGCCCTTGCTGGAGTGTAGTCAGTCAACCAGGTTACACATGTTGCTGGTCTCAAAAAGCTGTTTGGACATGTGCTTTTTTCAGAATCTGAAAAGTGGATTCAAAATGTGTCAGACTGTAAAAGTACTTATCACTTGCCAAAAAAAGAGTAGTAAGTGTGCTTTCAAATTGGCAAAGAAATTTCGTTTTCTGCCTAATTTCAAACCATGACTCTGTCTGCAAAGAGGAATTATAGACAGAGATGTATTGCGTATTACTCTGGTAATTTTACATTTGCATTAGTTGGAAAGGGGGAGCTATTTTTTCTGCAGAAGCAGACTCTTAGCACACACCCAGCTGCTTATCCTGTGGAATCATGCATAGTATTCACAACCGAGTGGGGTTTGAGGTTGCAGTCAGTAATGCAAATACATTCAGCATCACTAAGGCTGGTTGCCCTTGCTGGAGTGTAGTCAGTCACCCAGGTTACACATGTTGCTGGTCTCAAAAAGCTGTTTGGACATGTGCTTTTTTCAGAATCTGAAAAGTGGATTCAAAATGTGTCAGACTGTAAAAGTACTTATCACTTGCCAAAAAAAGAGTAGTAAGTGTGCTTTCCAATTGGCAAAGAAATTTTGTTTTCTGACTAATATCAAACCATGACTCTGTGTGCAAAGAGGAATTATAGACAGAGATTTATTGCGTATTACTCTGGTAATTTTTCTGCTTATCCTGTAGAATCATGCATAGTATTCACAACCAAGTGGGGTTTGAGGTTGCAGTCAGTAATGCAAATACATTCAGCATCACTAAGGCTGGTTGCCCTTGCTGGAGTGTAGTCAGTCACCCAGGTTACACATGTTGCTGGTCTCAAAAAGCTGTTTGGACATGTGCTGTTTTCAGAATCTGAAAAGTGCATTCAAAATGTGTCAGACTGTAAAAGTACTTATCACTTGCCAAAAAAAGAGTAGTAAGTGTGCTTTCCAATTGGCAAAGAAATTTCGTTTGCTGCCTAATTTCAAACCATGACTCTGTGTGCAAAGAGGAATTATAGACAGAGATTTATTGCGTATTACTCTGGTAATTTTACATTTGCATTAGTTGGAAAGGGGGAGTTTTTTTTCTGCATAAGCAGACTCTTAGCACACACCCAGCTGCTTATCCTGTGGAATCATGCATAGTATTCACAACCGAGTGGGGTTTGAGGTTGCAGTCAGTAATGCAAATACATTCAGCATCACTAAGGCTGGTTGCCCTTGCTGGAGTGTAGTCAGTCACCCAGGTTACACATGTTGCTGGTCTCAAAAAGCTGTTTGGACATGTGCTTTTTTCAGAATCTGAAAGGTGGATTCAAAATGTGTCAGACTGTAAAAGTACTTATTACTTGCCAAAAAAACAGTAGTAAGTGTGCTTTCCAATTGGCAAAGAAATTTCGTTTCTGACTAATATCAAACCATGACTCTGTGTGCAAAGAGGAATTATAGACAGAGATTTATTGCGTATTACTCTGGTAATTTTACATTTGCATTAGTAGGAAAGGGGGAGCTATTTATTCTGCAGAAGCAGACTCTTAGCACACACCCAGCTGCTTATCCTGTGGAATCATGCATAGTATTCACAACCGAGTGGGGTTTGAGGTTGCAGTCAGTAATGCAAATACATTCAGCATCACTAAGGCTGGTTGCCCTTGCTGGAGTGTAGTCAGTCACCCAGGTTACACATGTTGCTGGTCTCAAAAAGCTGTTTGGACATGTGCTTTTTTCAGAATCTGAAAAGTGGATTCAAAATGTGTCAGACTGTAAAAGTACTTATCACTTGCCAAAAAAAGAGTAGTAAGTGTGCTTTCCAATTGGCAAAGAAATTTCGTTTTCTGACTAATAGCAAACCATGACTCTGTGTGCAAAGAGGAATTATAGACAGAGATTTATTGCGTATTACTCTGGTAATTTTTCTGCTTATCCTGTAGAATCATGCATCGTATTCACAACCAAGTGGGGTTTGAGGGTACAGTCAGTAATGCAAATACATTCAGCATCACTAAGGCTGGTTGCCCTTGCTGCAGTGTAGTCAGTCACCCAGGTTACACATGTTGCTGGTCTCAAAAAGCTGTTTGGACATGTGCTGTTTTCAGAATCTGAAAAGTGCATTCAAAATGTGTCAGACTGTAAAAGTACTTATCACTTGCCAAAAAAAGAGTAGTAAGTGTGCTTTCCAATTGGCAAAGAAATTTCGTTTTCTGACTAATATCAAACCATGACTCTGTGTGCAAAGAGGAATTATGGACAGAGATTTATTGCGTATTACTCTGGTAATTTTTCTGCTTATCCTGTAGAATCATGCATCGTATTCACAACCAAGTGGGGTTTGAGGTTGCAGTCAGTAATGCAAATACATTCAGCATCACTAAGGCTGGTTGCCCTTGCTGGAGTGTAGTCAGTCACCCAGGTTACACATGTTGCTGGTCTCAAAAAGCTGTTTGGACATGTGCTTTTTTCAGAATCTGAAAAGTGGATTCAAAATGTGTCAGACTGTAAAAGTACTTATCACTTGCCAAAAAAACAGTAGGAAGTGTGCTTTCCAATTGGCAAAGAAATTTCGTTTTCTGACTAATATCAAACCATGACTCTGTGTGCAAAGAGGAATTATAGACAGAGATTTATTGCGTATTACTCTGGTAAATTTACATTTTCATTAGTAGGAAAGGGGGAGCTATTTTTTCTGCAGAAGCAGACTCTTAGCACACACCCAGCTGCTTATCCTGTAGAATCATGCATAGTGTTCACAATCGAGTGGGGTTTGAGGTTGCAGTGAGTAATGCAAATACATTCAGCATCACTAAGGCTGGTTGCCCTTGCTGAAGTGTAGTCAGTCACCCAGGTTACACATGTTGCTGGTCTCAAAAAGCTGTTTGGACATGTGCTGTTTTCAGAATCTGAAAAGTGGATTCAAAATGTGTCAGACTGTAAAAGTACTTATCACTTGCCAAAAAAAGAGTAGTAAGTGTGCTTTCCAATTGGCAAAGAAATTTCGTTTTCTGACTAATAGCAAACCATGACTCTGTGTGCAAAGAGGAATTATAGACAGAGATTTATTGCGTATTACTCTGGTAATTTTTCTGCTTATCCTGTAGAATCATGCATCGTATTCACAACCAAGTGGGGTTTGAGGTTGCAGTCAGTAATGCAAATACATTCAGCATCACTAAGGCTGGTTGCCCTTGCTGGAGTGTAGTCAGTCACCCAGGTTACACATGTTGCTGGTCTCAAAAAGCTGTTTGGACATGTGCTGTTTTCAGAATCTGAAAAGTGCATTCAAAATGTGTCAGACTGTAAAAGTACTTATCACTTGCCAAAAAAAGAGTAGTAAGTGTGCTTTCCAATTGGCAAAGAAATTTCGTTTTCTGACTAATATCAAACCATGACTCTGTGTGCAAAGAGGAATTATAGACAGAGATTTATTGCGTATTACTCTGGTAATTTTTCTGCTTATCCTGTAGAATCATGCATCGTATTCACAACCAAGTGGGGTTTGAGGTTGCAGTCAGTAATGCAAATACATTCAGCATCACTAAGGCTGGTTGCCCTTGCTGGAGTGTAGTCAGTCACCCAGGTTACACATGTTGCTGGTCTCAAAAAGCTGTTTGGACATGTGCTTTTTTCAGAATCTGAAAAGTGCATTCAAAATGTGTCAGACTGTAAAAGTACTTATCACTTGCCAAAAAAAGAGTAGTAAGTGTGCTTTCCAATTGACAAAGAAATTTCGTTTTCTGCCTAATTTCAAACCATGACTCTGTGTGCAAAGAGGAATTATAGACAGAGATTTATTGCGTATTACTCTGGTAATTTTACATTTGCATTAGTTGGAAAGGGGGAGCTATTTTTTCTGCAGAAGCAGACTCTTAGCACACACCCAGCTGCTTATCCTGTAGAATTATGCATAGTATTCACAACCGAGTGGGGTTTGAGGTTGCAGTCAGTAATGCAAATATATTCAGCATCACTAACGCTGGTTGCCCCTGTTGGAGTGTAGTCAGTCACCCAGGTTACACATGTTGCTGGTCTCAAAAAGCTGTTTGGACATGTGCTGTTTTCAGAATCTGAAAAGTGCATTCAAAATGTGTCAGACTGTAAAAGTACTTATCACTTGCCAAAAAAAGAGTAGGAAGTGTGCTTTCCAATTGGCAAAGAAATGTCGTTTTCTGCCTAAGTTCAAACCATGACTCTGTGTGCACACAGGAATTGTTTTTAGATATTTAATTTGTGATGGTGTTATTGTGATTTTCACTTGTAGGAAAGGGGTACATAGTATTTTAAGATTTGAAAAGATCATTAAAAATGTAGTAATATATTTAAATAAAATAAAGTAATTTTTTTTTAGTTTTTTTCAGGTATTGCTGAAGAGCAGTGAACAAAATTTAAGATGCCTACAAAATCCAGACTAAGGAAAAACCACAAAAAAAAACTATTTTTGAAGACAACTGGAGGACCTAAGTTAGTTGGAGATGCTCATGTTGGGAAAAAGAGAAAGTCTTCTGGTAAGCAGACAAAAGATTTTTTAAACAATATCTTCAAAAAAAGGAAAAATGTACAAAATGTCTGTACGGGAAAGAATGTTTTAAATAGAAAACAACAGGAAAAAATTGAGCATTTAGTTAATGCAAATATACCTTCAGAAACAATAAAGATTAACTTAAAAAGAAAAACAGCGTTTAAAGAGATTCGTAGAAAAATGTTTCAGAGAAGAGTTATGTCCAATTTGATAAAGGATGTGAAGAAATATAAGAAAAAAGCTACATTTTATAAGAGAAAAAAAGAAATTGAAGCCATTGCAGCAAAGGCTTTAGAATTAAAAAGGAAACTATTCATTTTAATTTTGAACAGGATGCGTACATTAGATAAAATGGTCAATGTACTGAAATCACAAAGCAAAAGGAAAAGTCTAGTGAAAAGAACAAACTTTTGTAAAGTGTTTTTAGGAGAATGGATGCATAGTTCAAGTAGTGAACCTTTTTTTAATGAAGAGAGTTATTTTCAAAGTAATAGTTTGCTGCATGCAGTTGACACCAGAGGTCGTGCTTATGAAGTGAAAAATGGTTGTATAATGGAGAAGGAGAAAATGGTTCCAAGAGATGAGGTACAAGTGATGGCGGATGAGGCTATGGGGAGACGCCCTAAAGCCCCAGTGTACACTTGGAATTGTAGTAGTATTTGCACTGTGCGTCAGGAATCTATTGATTAATTTCGTGAGTTTCTAAGAGAATATAGTAAAAAAAGTGTTAAACAGAAGATTAAGGTGCTTCAAAGTCTAGATCCATGCAGAGTGAGAGAGAATACTGGTTTGCAGGGACATTCTCTGGCTTGTCTATCTAGAAAAGTGTGTAAAAGTGTTTTTCATCATTTTAGGATGCTGGCTGTTCATCATACTGAAATGAGAAAGTTTGTGAGACGGTTGTATTTTGCTAAAAGTCCAGCAATAAAGTTAGATGAATTGAATAGGGCTCTGTTCCGTGGATCGGTATCAGATGTAGAGAAGGTTACTGATGAAATTCAGTTTTGTTACTTTGGTCCAGAACAAGAAAGTGCAGAAAAGGACACAGTAAATGAGGAAGAAGTGGAAGAGAATGTAGAACCCTCTGTAAGTAAGACATTTAATGATCACATAACAAAATTTGCAATAATCTCTAATGAAAGACCAAATATTACTTGTATTTGTTGCCGCAGAACTCATTATAGAAAACAAACCAGGAATGTTGATCTCTACAGAAAAAGTGAAAATGAAGATAATTATAAGTGGAAGGATTTTCCCACATATATATTTCTTGAAAATTGTTTTGAATTGGGTGAAGATCAGCGTATTTGTAAATACTGTTGTAACAAGTTAGAGGAAAATAGAATGCCGACCAGAGCTGTACATAATAATTTAGAATTGGATGCTATTCCTGCCGAACTTTCTGAATTAAATACATATGAGTCTATACTTATTCAATGTGTTCATCCGTTCCAGACCATAGTACGTATGGAGCCCAAAACTGGTAAATTACCTCCTTCAGATTTACTGAGAGATTGAAAAGGTAGAGTGGTGTATTTGCCCTTGGATTTGAAAAAAAATATGGAAACTATTGATGCAGATACTTTGGAAACTGAACCATTAGTTATTCTGGTTAATGGTGTACCTACAAAGAATAAGAAGCTTTGGCAGGAGCTGGTAGATGTACGGAAAGTACAAAGAGCAAATTTGTATTTGAAAAGGAATAACAAATGGTATGAATCGATTTATATAGAAGAAGAAGAAGAAGATTTACAAGAAGACACAGAAACACCAACTGGACAAATTGAAAAAGTGGACAAGTCAAAGGAAGAAGAAATTTATGAACATTTTAGCATACATCCTCTTCATTCAAAAGAAGTTATGGGAGATAATATTGATCTGTTTCAGATGAAGAAAGCAAAAGGAACTCCCGTGAGTGTATGGGAGGAGAGCTTGGAAGCTCGATGTTTTCCCCAGCTGTTTCCTACAGGAAAAGGAGGACGATACGATGAACGTCCAGAACAGATTCCAGCTTCTGAGTATCGAACTACAAGACTATATGCAGAAGATCCCAGATTTCGACAAAGTATTCCTTATTTGTTCCATCTTTTATTTGAAAGCGACTTGTCTGCATTATCATATGCAGTAAATCACATTTTAAAAAGTGGAGTACATTTACAAAATGTATCTGCTAAGGATTTTATGGAGAAAGTGCAGCACCGAGATGATCATTTGGAAACACAACTGATCAATCTGATGGCTTGTCAGCGTGGGACAAATGAATATTGGTACCGACGCCATGGTGAATTAAAATG
Source organism: Triturus cristatus (assembly GCF_964204655.1). Taxonomy (NCBI): domain Eukaryota; kingdom Metazoa; phylum Chordata; class Amphibia; order Caudata; family Salamandridae; genus Triturus; species Triturus cristatus. The sequence goes on from NC_140581.1 coordinate 1,163,528,280, forward strand.
CATGTTACGGAATTTAGGAACACCAACATGGTTCCTTACCCTAAGCTGTGCTGAGTACGCTTGGGATGATTTACTGGATTTTCTACGAGAGGCAAATTCAAACATTAAAAACATCGAATACAAGACAGCAGGAGAACTGTGCTCATTGGATCCGGTTAATGTTTGCAGATATTTCAATCATAGATTTGAGGCTAGGATGTCCTTCATCTGCAATAAAAAAAATCCACCTCTTGGAGAAGTAGTGGATTTCTTTTGGAGATAAGAGTACCAGGCAAGAGGTGCTCCTCATATTCATATGCTGTTGTGGATCAAGGATGCCCCAAAGTTTTGAACAGATACTGATGAAGCAGTGTTATCTTTCATTGAAGAATATGCAACATGTGCTATACCAAAAAGCACAGAAGAGAAAAAGTTAAAGGAGCAAGTTTTACGTTTCCAAAGTCATCGGTGTGGAAAAAAATGTCGACGGAAATACAAGAGCAAAGATAAATACTACACTAAATGTCGATTTGGATTTCCTAGACCTGTTCTTTCAAATGGAAGAGTAAACAGTTTTATGTCATCTGTGAGACATACTATTACAAGAAAATCACCTAAGAATACCTACAACCTTAAAAGAAAAGAAGAATCAAAAAATATAAATGACTACAACCCAGTCATTTTATCCATGTGGAATGCTAACATGGATATACAGTATGTAGCTGACAATTCCATTGCTGTTGCTCGATATGTAACGTCTTACATTACTAAATCAGAAAAAACTGAATTGAAAGAAATGTGGGAAGAGATTTCTCACGAGAAGACTGTCAGTAAGAAGCTGTACAGTTTCAGTTTAAAGATGTTATCGCATCGAGAAATTGGATCCTACGAATGTTCAGATAGGTTATCTTCTGCAAGTCTCTACTTGAAATCAAGAAGAATAATTTGGGCAAGTTTAGGCCTTGCAGCAATGAGAAATCGGGTACTGAAATCTGTTGGAGAAATTGAATATTTGGCCGAGAATGACCCAGAAAGTACAGATATTTTGAAATCAAACATGTTGGACACATATTATCCCAAGAGAAGTCTTCATCTAGAGAACATGTGTCTCTATGAAGTGCTGCCGAACTACATTTATTCACGGAAAGCCACAGAAGACATCAACAATGGAAAATATAAAGTCATTGGTGAGGAAGGATGTTTGGTGAAGCAAACAAAAGGAAGTTTGATAAATCACAGGAAGCTGAGTTGCGACACTACTGACAAAAAGGAATTTTACTACTTGGCTCTTTTCCAGCTGTTTAAACCATGGCGTACAGAGGATGAACTACTGGGAGAATTTCAAAGCTATGAAGATTCCTTTAATGCTTGCAAAGACAGCATAGAATGCAGTACTTTCACAAATTATGTGCAAATGTTAAATGAAGAAATTGAACAGGAAACTACAATTGCAGCTGAAGTAGCTAGAGACAGTTCTCAAGACAGCCAAAGTTCAGGAACACTCAGTCAAGATCCCCTAGGACAACCAATCGTTGAAAATGAAGCTGCAATAGCCATGAATGAAGTGGAAACGGCTATGAATCGAGCTCAAGAAGAATTTATAGACTTACCAAATTTGGAAAGACAACTGAATGAAGAGCAGCAACAAATTTATGAAGAGATCAGAAACAAAATTGATCACGGATTACTACATGAAAAAAAAGAGTGCTCATGCACATCATTTCATCCAATCAGGATGTATGTAAGCGGACAAGCTGGAACTGGAAAAAGTTTCTTAATAAAAGTCATCAGAAGCTACCTACAGCAAAAAACGGATTCAACTTTGTCTTGTGTGGTTACTGCTCCAACTGGGTTAGCAGCATATACCGTAAAAGGAATCACCTTACATCGTTTGCTAATGTTACCAGTGGAGCATGAGAACAAAATACAATACCACAAGCTAACTGGAGAAGCATGCTTGGAAGTTTCAAGAGTATTGAAGAAGATGCAAGTTCTCATTATTGATGAGGTGAGCATGGTATCAAACTTAATGCTTGCCTTTGTGCATTTAAGAATGCAGCAAATTCTAAGGACAGACTATGACATGTTATTTGGTGGAAAACATGTCATAGTTTTTGAGGATCTTCTACAGCTTACTCCAGTTAAAGGACAACCAGTGTTTAATACTGTGACACATGAAGACACAAAGAAGTCATTGGGAAGCATTGGTAATGCAAATATTTGGTCCTTCTTTGAGTACAAGGAACTTACTACTAATATGAGGCAAGCAAACGATGAAGAATATGGAAGTATTCTGAAAGATATCAGAATTGGACTACTCACTGAAGCTGGCACGAAAGCATTACAGAGTCGGTTGCTACATAATTTATTTCCAAAGGAAGAAATAGTTGCAGAGAAGATATACAAGAACATTGCAGAAAAGAAAAGTGGCATCTGCTTAATGCCAACTCTACGTGAATGCTCAATATTCAATGAGGAGCTTTTGAAATTGGAAAAGGAAGAGATTAGGAAATTGGAAGCAGTGGACAAAATTCAGGATGGAAGAATTACTATCACATTAACAGGCAAACTGAAAAATAAATTGGATTCACTAGAGAAGAACATTTCCAAAACTGCTGGATTAGAAAAAAATCTATATGTTTGCATGAACTGTAGAGTATTTTTAAGGAGAAATTTGGATGTTGAAAAAGGTTTAGTAAATGGTGCTATGGGAAGAGTTGTGGGTTTTATTAATTATCAGAAAAAAGATGGAATTGAATGTTTAAAAATAAAATTTGATCAGATAGAAGAAGTTATAGACATTTGTCGTTGTACAGTTCGTTTCATGCTTGTGAAAGACTTATATGTACAAAGGAAACAGTTTCCGTTTTCTCTAGCATATGCTGTAACTATTCACAAGTCTCAAGGATTGGCTGTAGATTGTGCATTTGTAAACATTGGTTCAACTGTGTTCAAAGAAGGTATGGCTTATGTAGCTTTGTCACGAGTGAAAACATTATCTGGTTTATTCATGATAGACTTTGATGATTCAAAAGTTAGTGCTGATACAAACTGTGTAAAGGAGTATAATAGATTAAGAAGAACCTATGCTCCTCATTTAGGTCAGTATCCTGTGTTGGAGAAACGTGTAGTTTCTCGAAAAAGGAGAATTGAGAATATCTGTATTGAGGATGTAGAGAGGAGGAAAAAAAAGAGGAGTGATGTAATTGCAAGCAAAAAGAAAAAGGAAAATGTTGAAGAGGTTGTAGGTTGTCATTTTGAAAATAGCTCTGGGGTCAACTGCTACGCTAATGTAGTGCTGAATGTTGCATTTTATCTGGAAAGTTTGCAAGAGCAGATAATAGTAAATCAGAGAAAAAGATTCTGTTCTGAGTTGAGTCTCCTTTTTCAAAAGCCGAGTAATGATAAAACTCAAATAGAAAGTGCTACTGAAATTAGAAAACTTTTAGATGTATGTTCAGGACGAACACAGTTTTCTCAAAATGTACAGCAAGATGCACAGGAATTCTTGATGTATTTTCTTCAGGTACTGGAAGAAGAAGGGGTACCAATTGAAAATATGTTTGGTGTCTCTTATAAATGGGAACATAGTTGTGAAAACTGTTTCAATACATGTGGCTCTAATGTTGATTCTGAAAGGTTTATTTATTTAACATTGCCAGACAGTAAAACAGTCACTTTTGCTAAATTAGTTAAAGATGCTAATCATAGCATGGAATGCGGTGAGTGTAAATCTGACATGTTTTCAACGTTAATTTTAAAGGAATACGGACAGTATGTAATTTTAATGATGCAACGATGTAAAGCTGATGGTTCCAAATTGGATACTTTAATAAAGAAGTTTATAGGACAGCAATTATCAATTTCAGGAAAAACTTTTGTAACAGTTGCAATAATTTTCCATGAAGGACCTACTGTAACTTCTGGACATTACACAGTTTATCTTAAATGTGAAAAAGGCTGGACACTGTGTAATGATTCCCAATTGATTTTCAAGCAACGTTTGCCTTTTGATTTAGCAAATTCCTATCTAATCTTCCTGAAACCTAAATTTTAGAGAGACTTGGCAAGATCTGTACAAAACAATTTTACCATTTTATTGGATTAGCATTGGAATTTTCAAATAAAAAGATTTTTCAAATTACCATTTGGCCTAAAGGAAAGGTAACCAATTGTAATGTGGACTTATTTAATTCCTAATGAATCTTTCGGAAACCAAAAATTTAGAGAGAATCGGTAACATCTGTACAATTTAAATTTTGGAATTTTATTGAATTACCATTGGAAATTTATTCAAAAAAGATTTGTAAAATTACCATTTGGCCATAAGGAAAGGTAACCAATTGTATTGTGGACTTATTTAATTATTAATTAATCTTTCGGAAACCAAAATTTTAGAGAGAATCGGTAACATCTGTACAATTTAAATTTTGGAATTTTATTAGATTACCATTGGAAATTTAATCAAAAAAGAATTTTAAAATTACCATTTGGCCTAAAGGAAATGTAACCAGATGTATTGTGGAGTTATTTGAGATATATTATTTTTGTGATTATGCTTCTGTAACAAAATTGTCAGACGGTATTTTAAAGAAATAGTTATTGTTATTAGATGATATTTTTTTAGAATATTATGCATTTCTATAATGTTATGTTTAAGTAAAAAGAGATTCTGGGCTTTTTTAAAACAATCTTTGAGATTGTTATTTTTTTTTTGCCCGCTGTTAAGTGATGAATGCAATTGCTTTCACGATTTATAGTGAAATGCAATATATTCTGCAAACAGCAAAAAAAAGGCAAAAAATTGTTTTTGGAAAATATGTAAATACGTGTACTGTGTTATATAATGATTTATTAAATATTAATACTTTTTTCTTTTTTTTCAGATTGTGAAAGAAAATTTTCGAAAAAAAACAACCATTTTTACAAGTAATTTCAATTAAATTTTAATTAAAAATTAAATTGTTGGGTGGGTCAGGTAAGTCAGAAATTAGATGGCCCCTTTCTTCCACTTCTCCTCAAACAGATTTTCAGTATTTAGTTATTAATCCCTCAAGGGCCTTGTAATGTGGTAATTGTTTTTACGTACGGTAAAAAAAAAAAAAAAAGTTTTTAAGAAAAAATAAAAAAAAGTTGAGAGGTAAGGTTGGCTCTTAAAAGAGCCGTTGTGTTCATGCAGGGACAGAGGAAAGGAAGAATGGGAACATTAGCTGGTAGGACAAATGTGCTGGTCTATTTTGTTGTTAATGAGGGGGAAGACTGGTCTCCCTATGAACAATTAGACCATGGCAAAATGAACACCGCATTGTAACCCTCGCAAACCGATGGTTTGTTTCCACAGGACCAGAAAAAGGTGAATCTGCCCCCACAGATGAAGGGCTCAGCTGAGCTTCCGAAGAAGGACTCGGCTGAGCTGCTGTGGATGTGCTTGCTCGACTTACTGAAGGGTTTCCTCTAGTATGTCGTGCATGTGTCCTAGGGTGTACATCCTCAAGGTGTCGTAACATAGTGTGATTCCCGAAGGAATACTTCTTGTTAGGATTACCTCTTGAAAGTACACGCTGCCACAGCTTACAAGTCACCAAAGCAGCATTGACTTTTTTCTCGCCCTCAGGAAAAGTAAAATACTCCCATATAAAAGAGCTCTTCTGTTTCCTCTTTCTCTGCCTGATGGTGGTGCTGCTAGCCTCACTCTCAGCAGAAGAGTGCTGGTCTGCCATCGTATCCCAAAGACAACTCAGCTCCTTCTCCTAAGGGATCACAAGCAGAAATGAGGGGAATGGGTGTGGTGTAGGAGAGTTCTAGAACTGAAACTACTTTGAACCAATCAAAAGTTTTGTTTCATGATCACATGACCCACCGTGCGCGTACGTTACGCTTATGTTACGCTTACGGAGCGCTTACGGAGCGCTTACGGTAAAAGTACGCATGCGCGTTAAAAAGACACGCGCTCGCGCGCATGCGCATAACAGGCACTCCCCAACACTTCCGCGTAACGTGCGCGTGTAGCGTACACGCTTACGCGCCCCATACGCAGTACGCACGGCTACGTAAATTGCGTAACCATACGCAAAAAGAGTAGAAATATTACGAACTTTACGCAAACCGTACGCTTACCGTAAGCTTACCGTACGCGCACTTAAAAAAAAAAAAAAGAAAAAAAGAATCTCTATGTTATACTAATATATCTTACCTGTTTGGTAAAAAAAATTAATATATTGCAGAATTTTTTAAAACTAAGCATAGTGTTTTAAGAGAATATAAAGTAAAAAAAAAAAAAAAAAAGCTTGCAAATAAAAAAAATAAAAAAAAACACGTTTAATATAAGAATTTGTAATAAGAAAATCATACAAAATCAATGAAAAAACCATGGGAATCACACATGTTATAGGTAAGAATTAGCATTTAAAAAACCATACAAATTCACTCAAAAAACCATGGGTTTCACACACGTTATAGTTAGGAATTAGCATTTAAAAAACCTTGCAAATTCACTGAAAAAACCATAGGTTTCACACACGTTATAGTTAGGATTTAGCATTTAAAAAACCTTGCAAATTTAGTGAAAAAACCATAGGTTTCACACACGTTATAGTTAGCGGACATTTCACTCATAAAAAACCATTGAAATTCCCCCATTATAGTTAGTTAAGCTAACTATAACTCGCGCACCCGCAATCCACTGCTGATGACGTAACATATTACATCACTCATGACATGGTCAGTGACATCACTCATGACATCACTGATGACATCTCAAATGACATCACTGATGACATCATCCTTGTGACAGAGTGGCAGACCTCCTCTCACCCTAATATAACCTTTGATACAAACATTCAAAAATAGAGACTGACATTTTCAAAAAAATGGACATACCAATACCAGTTACAACAACCTCTTCAGTAATTCTTAGATCCACATACACATCCACTCATTCACCAACAGTCCTGTACAGTCACTCATACATGTACTCACTCATCATATGTACTCATACACCTATACATCCTGTTACACATTGCCACTCATCCATAGAGTTACTCACACACATAGTCACTCATGCTAATAAAGAATCAAACATCCATTTACTTGCATATTCAGTTATACACACACCTCAACACGTACTTCTACAGAAACTTACACATACTTACTCTTTTAAATAATCACTAATAAAAACACATACTTATTCATACAGGAACTGTTTCAATCTCTCACTCTCACACATACTCACTTCTTTAAAACATATTTAGTAACTCATAAAGACACTATTGAGACAGTCATTCACTCACTAACACACCCATACACACACTCATCCAACCATACAGTCATGCACACATGCTGTCTTCAACACATACAACCAGAGAGTCAATCATTCATGCACCTATGCACTACGTAATACCCCCCACCGAACCATGCAGACACTCAGACTGATACTCAAAAAACAACCTAAAATCCAATATAAACACCCATGTAGCTACTCACCAACCCATGCAGACACTTATACACAAAGTGAGAGACTGATACAGATAATTACATATTTAAACATTACTCACTAAGCCATGTATTCACTAAGATACACTTAATCAGTCAGTTACACAATCAATTTTTCAAAAACAAATCATCCTTTTAGACACTTATATACCCATTTATTCTTCCATCGACCTTGAGATATACATATATAAAACATATTTAATTTTCAGAAAAACACACATTCACTGGATGATGTCATCAGTGATGTCATTTGAGATGTCATCAGTGATGTCATGAGTGATGTCACTGACCATGTCATGAGTGATGTAATATGTTACGTCATCAGCAGTGGATTGCGGGTGCGCGAGTTATAGTTAGCTTAACTAACTATAACGGGGGAATTTCAATGGTTTTTTATGAGTGAAATGTCCGCTAACTATAACGTGTGTGAAACCTATGGTTTTTTCACTGAATATATATATATATATATATATATATATATATATATTATCTACTGGTGGTCGCCAGTAGATAGTTATAGTTACAACCTAGTTTCCATAGGAAATCTCAAAATTCTATTTGGAATAACTTTGGCGCCGGTTAACGAATCCTCGCGAAATTTTCAAAACTAATGGGGCGCTCCGTTCAGCTCCTACCCTGAAAGTCTCGGGGTGATTCGTCAAGCGGGGGCCGAGAAAAAAGGGAGGTCCCAAAACGCATTTTCCCCATGCATTTTTCCATAGGACCTTTAGACACAGCTACAGCCAGAATGGCTGAACAGAATTACTTGAAATTTTGCAAAGAGGTAGTCCTCAGGTCAGGCATGTGCCTTTTGCATATATGGTGTAAATCCGTTCAGTAGTTCCTCAGAAAATCAAAAGTAAAATCTATACATATCTGGGCGGAGCCTAACCACACATCTCATTGTGAGATCTGATTGGCTGTCAGCACTTCATCCAAGAAGTGTTGGCAGCCATCTTGGGACCAATATACATGATAGCACCTCATTAAAAAGCATTGCAGTTAATAGAAGGTTTAAAGACTTTAGTTACATTATAAATCATTTGTTGATGGTACCATACTCATTTTAGGAATTGTAGTATGTTCTAAGGTGATTTTACCATGTGAAAAAGCCTTCTGCTGGGATATCATGAATCATGTTTGAGAGAAAACTATTTTCACATGCTTTTCCCACAGAGGTTTGGAAGGTGATCTATAAGTTAAACTGAGAGCATATTTTCTGTAAATTCACATTATCTTTCTCAGGCATGTGAGAATGAAGTCTGACATTCTCAGTAAAACATGTACATCCAACGAGGGCAGAGACTGTCAGTTGATTCCTTTGTGTTCTACTGCAGCTTCCCAGAGTGTTCCAAAGAACAACTAGAGCGCTAACAGTCTTACTTATGACAAAGGTATGGCACACCTGAAGCCATCTTGATTGGAATAAAGTGGTATCATTTAAAACATTTAATTTAAAAAGGAACAAAATGAGAGGGTTCATTTTGCCATAGAATGTATGATTAGTGCTGCAGAAAGAAAAATTAGGGCACATTTTGAGTGACTACTCAAATCGTCTTCTATTTCATTAAAGAATTCTGACATGCAGACTGAAACATGCACTTTCAATACCAGCAGCAGACTTCCCTGGTGAGCAGTAGCTTTACTACAGTGATCTAATGAGCAACTAGAGTGCTAACATTCTGAATTTATGGCAAATGTGTGACACATCTGAATGCCTTCTTCATTGAATCAAAGTAAAAAAACTGACAGTATGCCTACTGAGGAGACTGCAGTAAATGAGGAAATTAGGAAACTTCATAACAAGTGTCCCAAGATGGCCACCAGAGACAAAAGAGCCCAAATGTAGCACAAATATCACCGAGATGTAGCCCAAGTATAGCCGAATGACAGAAATCCCAGAGTGTTTTAAAGAACAACTAGAGCGCTAACAGTCTTACTTATGACAAAGGTATGGCACACCTGCAGCCATCTTGATTGGAATAAAGTGGTAACATTTAAAACATTTAATTTGCAAAGGAACAAAATGAGGGGGTTCATTTTGCCATAGAAATTATGACTAGTGCTGCAGAAAGAAAACTTAGGGCACATTTTGACTTCTCAAATCCTCTTCTATTTCATTAAAAAGTTCTGACATGCAGACTGAAACATGCACTTTGAATACCAGCAGCAGACTTCCCTGGTGAGCAGTAGCTTTACTACAGTGATCTAATGAGGAACTAGAGTGCTACCATTCAGAATTTATGGCAAATGTGTCACATCTGAATGCCTTCTTGATGGAACCAAAGTAAACAAGCATTGAAAATGCAATAGGTCTCACCCTCGTTTAAGTTAAAGCAATTCTGTTTGTAATTAGGTGGCTTTTTAGCTTTGCTTTTATTCGTGTTTTTCAAAATTTCATGTAAATAACATGCATATCTGTATATGTATGCATGCATTTATATTTGTATTTATATAGATATGCAGATTATATATATGTTTATATATGTATGTATATACATATATATACACATAATGTAAATTGATACTTGTATAGCGCACTACTCACCCGCAAGGGTCTCAAGGCGCTTGTACGAATACCGCTGTGGAACCCATCCTGGCTTTCCCTGTGAGGCATCCACTCCTGGGCACCCCCAAGGTGGAGGCCAGGCATCCTTAGCGTTGTGGGGGCCGTTGTGGAGATTAAGCAAGCTATTGCCCAGAGTTGCAGAGTGGGACTCCATGATTGGAATAGGCACCGAGGCGAGAATTATCAGGTCCGTGGAATTTTTGAGCCCAAGACCCGCCGAGGCGGGGAATTGAACCCTGGTCCCGGGCTAGACCTCTGCATCAGGGTCTGCCGCTCTAATCATTGAGCCACACTTCTCCACCTCCACCTCCAGCTCCACCTCCACATACATATATATAAATGCATATATGTGCATATGTGTGCGTGTAGAGAGAGGTAGAGAGAGGTAGAGAGGTAGAGATGTAGAGGTAGAGACGTAGAGGTAGAGAGGTAGAGCTAGAGGTAGAGAGGTAGAGGTAGAGGTAGAGAGGTAGAGAGGTAGAGAGTAGTAGAGAGAGAGATAGAGAAAGGTAGAGAGGTAGAGAGTAGAGGATGAGTAATAGAGAGTAGAGAGAGAGTAGTAGAGAGAGTAGTAGAGAGTAGTAGAGAGAGTAGCAGAGAGTGAGTAGGAGGTAGTAGAGAGTGAGTAGTAGAGGGAGTAGTAGAGAGTAGTAGAGAGTGAGTAGTAGAGGGAGTAGTAGAGAGTGAGTATTAGAGATTGAGTAGTAGAGAGTAGTAGAGAGTGAGTAGTGGAGCCTGAGTAGCAGAGAGAGAGTAGTAGAGAATGAGTAGTAGAGAATGAGTAGTAGAGTGAGTAGTAGAGAGTGAGTAGTAGAGAGTAGTAGAGAGTGAGTAGTAGAGAGTAGTAGAGAGTAGTAGAGAGTGAGTAGTAGAGAGTGAGTAGTAGAGAGTGAGTAGTAGAGAGTGAGTAGTAGAGAGTAGTAGAGAGAGTAGTAGAGAGTGATTAGTAGAGAGTAGTGGAGAAGTAGAGAGTGAGTAGTAGAGAGTAGTAGAGAGTGAGTAGTAGAGTGAGTAGTAGGGAGTAGTAGGGAGTAGTACAGAGTGAGTAGTAGAGTGAGTAGTAGAGTGAGTAGTAGAGAGCAAGTAGTAGAGAGTGTGTAGTAGAGAGTGGGTAGTAGAGAGTAGTAGAGGGTGAGTAGTAGAGAGTGAGTAGTAGAGAGAGTAGTAGAGAGTAGTAGAGTAGTAGAGAGTGAGTAGTAGAGAGTGAGTAGTAGAGAGTGAGTAGTAGAGAGTAGTAGAAAGTGAGTAGCAGAGAGAGTAGTAGAGAGTAGTAGAGAGTAGTAGAGAGTAGTAGAGTGAGTAGTAGAGTGAGTAGTAGAGTGAGTAGTAGAGAGAGTAGTTGGGAGTGAGTAGTAGAGAGTAGTAGAGAGTAGTAGAGAGTGAGTAGTAGAGAGTGAGTAGTAGAGAGAGTAGTAGAGAGGGAGTAGTAGAGAGAGAGAGTAGTAGAGAGAGAGTAGTAGAGAGTAGTAGAGAGTGAGTAGTAGAGTAGTAGAAAGTGAGTGGTAGAGAGTAGTAGAGAGTGAGTAGTAGAGAGTAGTAGAGTAGTAGAGAGTAGTAGAAAGTGAGTAGTAGAGAGTGAGTAGTAGAAAGTAGTAGCGAGTGAGTAGTAGAGAGTGAGTAGTTTAATTTAAAAGGAACACAATGAGGAGGTTCATTTTGCCATAGAAATTATGATTAGTGAGGAAAAAAGAAAAATTAGGGAACATTTTGAGTGACTTATCAAATCCTCTTCTATTTCATTAAAAAATTCTGACATGCAGACTGAAACATGCACTTTCAATACCAGCAGCAGACTTCCCTGGTGAGCAGTAGCTTTACTACAGTGATCTAATGAGCAACTAGAGTGCTACCATTCAGAATTTATGGAAAATGTGGGACACATCTGAATGCCTTCTTGATGGAATCAAAGTAAACAAGCATTGAAAATGCAATAGGTCTCGCCCTCGTTTAAGTTAAAGCAATTCTGTTTGTAATTAGGTGGATTTTTAGCTTTGCTTGTATTAGAGTTTTTCAAACTTTCATGTACATACCATGCATATGTATGCATATATGTATATGTTTGCATGAATTTATATTTATATAGATATGCAGATTATATTTATATGTTTATATATTCACTGAAAAAACCATAGGTTTCACACACGTTATAGTTACGAATTAGCATTTAAAAACCTTGCAAATTCACGGTATAGTTAGATCAGGTAACTATAACTTGCGCGACCGCAATCCACTGCTGATGACGTCACATATTACATCACTCATGACATGGTCAGTGACATCACTCATCACATCAATGATGACATCTCAAATGTAATATCTGACGTCATCAGCAGAGGATTGCGGTCGCGTGAGTTATAGTTGCCTGCACTAACTATAACGGGGGAATTTCATTGGTTTTTTACGAGTGAAATGTCCAGCTAACTATAACATGTGTGAAACCTATGGTTTTTAAGTGAATATATATATATATATATCCAGTAGGTAGTTATAGTTAGGATGTAGTTGCCATACCTTTATTCATTTGGCAATAACCTTGGCGTCGTTTCACGAATCCTCACGAAATTTGCAAAACTAGTATGAAGCTCCCTCCAGCTGCTGACTTGAAAGTTTTATGGTGATCCGTCAAGCGGGGACTAAGAAAAAGGGCGGGTCCCCAAAGTACGTTTTCCCCATGTTAACTCCCGTAGAGATTTTACACACGACTACAGCCCGAATTCCTGAACAGAATTACACCAAATTTGGCAGAAAGGTTGCTTTTGGTCCAGAAAGTGACCTTTTTGTAAATTGGCATTATGGGACTAGTAGTACATTCCTCCAGTGGATACTGAGGCCGTAGCAGTCTATTTCAAAAACAATTTAAACCCTCCAGTGGGCCCCAGTGTGACATCCGAGTTACAATCAGCTCCCTTCACGCCATTATTTCCACCCAGTATGCATCCGGGCTCAGCGGAATCCCATTCATTTCGGGAGCGGTGCAGTCTTCCGCAGCCGGACCGCCGCCGAGTTGTTGCAATGAAAGGATTGTTATCCCACCTTCATGGAGTGCGTTTTCAATTTCAGGGCAACGATTGAAAGAGATATATATATATTACCTACTGGCGGTCGCCAGTAGGTAGTTATAGTTAGGACCACGTTTCCATAGGAAATCCGCAACATTCTATTTTGAATAACTTTGGCGCCGGTCGACGAATCCTCGCGAATTTTTCAAAATAGGTGGGGCGCTACGCTCCGCTCCTACCCTGAAAGTCTCGGGGGGATTCGTCAAGCGGGGGCTGAGATAAAAGGGGGGTCCCAAAACGCGTTTTTCCCATGCATTTTTCCATAGGACCTTTAGACAGGGCTACAGCCCGAACGGCAGAACAGAATTACTAGAAATTTTGCAGAGAGTTAGTCCTCAGGTCAAGGAAGTGCCTTTTGTAGGTTTGGTGTAAATCTGTTCAGTAGATTCTGAGAAAATAGCCTTTAAATCAATATATATATCTGAGCCAGCTTACGGTGCGCTTACGGTATGCTTACCGTACGCGTACGGTGGCATGCGCGAGCGCGATGCTGATTGGCTCTTAGATCTTAGTAAACATTCGAATCGGCCGAAACCAGGAAGCGGCGGCCGCCATTTTCTCTCTCGCACTGAGAGTGATGTTCAAAGTAGAAAGCACAAAAACATGTAAAGGGGCTGTTTAGACAGCTCCCACACACATAGCCATGTTGAGGGAGTCCCCAAAGATCCCCCAAGGCCAAAAACGGAATTTTTATTTTTTCGCTAATTTCGCCGATTACGCTTACCGTACGCGTACGTTAAAAAATTCTAAAAAAAAAAAAATTATCCACACTCTCCCCAGCCCGTGTGCAATTGGTGCCCGAAGGGCACCAATTTTGCATGGCTTATTAGACCTAAGAAAAACTAAAATATTTAAAAAAAAAATATTAAAAAAAAAAATTATCCACACTCTCTCCACCCCGTGTGCAAATGGTGCCCGAAGGGCACCATTTGTGCAGGGCTTATAACTTATAAGAAAAATTAAAATATTACCTTTGAAAACGAAGTGCATCATATGTCCTCCATGTGCGCACGGTGCGCAAAGCGCATCGTGCGTACATGGCCCATCTAGCGTAACGTGGGCCCACCGTGCGTGCACGGCACTAACTGCGTAAAGTGGGCGCGCACGCCACGAATGGCGTAAAGTAACTTAGCATTTAAAAAACCGTACAAATTCACTGAAAAAACCATAGGTTTCACACACGTTATAGTTAGGAATTAGCATTTTAAAAACCTTGCAAATTCACTGAAAAAACCATAGGTTTCACACATGTTATAGTTAGCGGAAATTTTACTGATAAAAAACCAATGAAATTCCCCGTTATAGTTAGTGCAGGCAACTATAACTCAAGCGACCGCAATCTTCTGCTGATGACATATGTGTGTTTATGAAAAAAAAAATATTTGTAATATATGTATAGCTAAAAATGTATGGAAGAAGACATGGGCAAATAAGTGTCTAAATACAGTATTAGCATCAGCAGAGGATTGCGGTCGCGTGAGTTATAGTTGCCTGCACTAACTATAACGGGGAATTTCATTGGTTTTTTATCAGTAAAATTTCCGCTAACTATAACATGTGTGAAACCTATGGTTTTTTCAGTGAATTTATATATATATATATATATATATATATATATATATACATATTACCTACTGGCGGTCGCCAGTAGGTAGTTATAGTTAGGACCACGTTTCCATAGGAAATCTGCAACATTCTATTTTGAATAACTTTGGCGCCGGTCGACGAATCCTCGCGAATTTTTCAAAATAGGTGGGGCGCTACGCTCCGCTCCTACCCTGAAAGTCTCGGGGGGATTCGTCAAGCGGGGGCTGAGATAAAAGGGGGGTCCCAAAACGCGTTTTTCCCATGCATTTTTCCATGGGACCTTTAGACAGGGCTACAGCCCGAACGGCTGAACAGAATTACTTGAAATTTGGCAGAGAGGTAGTCCTCAGGTCAAGGAAGTGCCTTTTGTAGGTTTGGTGTAAATCTGTTCAGTAGATTCTGAGAAAATAGCCTTTAAATCAATATATATATCTGAGCCAGCTTACGGTGCGCTTACGGTACGCTTACCGTACGCGTACGGTGGCGTGCGCGAGCGCGATTCTGATTGGCTCTTAGATCTTAGTAAACATTCGAATCGGCCGAAACCAGGAAGCGGCGGCCGCCATTTTCTCTCTCGCACTGAGAGTGATGATGAAAATACAAAGCACAAAAACATGTAAAGGGGCTGTTTAGACAGCTCTCACACACATAGCCATGTTGAGGGAGTCCCCAAAGATCCCCCAAGGCCAAAAACGGAAATTTTTTTTTTTCGCTAATTTCGCCGATTACGCTTACCGTACGCGTACGGTAAAAAATGATATAAAAAAAAAATTATCCACACTCTCCCCACCCCGTGTACAATTGGTGGCCGAAGGCCACCAATTGTGCATGGCGTTTTACAGATGAGATAAACTATAATATTTTAAAAAAACATAAATTAAAAAAAAAATTATCCACACTCTGTCCACCCCGTGTGCAAATGGTGCCCGAAGGGCACCATTTGTGCATGGCTTATAAAAATTACGAAAAATTAAAATATTACCTTTCAAAACGAAGTGCATCATATGTCCTCCATGTGCGCACGGTGCGCGAAGCGCATCGTGCGTACATGGCCCATCTAGCGCAACGTGGGCACGCGGTGCGCGTAGCGCACCGCGTGCCCACCGTGCGTGCACGGCACTAACTGCGTAAAGTGGGCGCGCGGTGCGCGAAGCGCACCGCGTGCTTACTGTGCGCGCACGGTGCGCGAAGCGCACCGTGCACGCACGGAACGAACTGCGTTAAGTGGGCGCGCACGCCACAAATGGCGTAAAGTAACTTAGCATTTAAAAAACCGTACAAATTCACTGAAAAAACCATAGGTTTCACACACGTTATAGTTAGGAATTAGCATTTAAAAAACCTTGCAAATTCACTGAAAAAACCATAGGTTTCACACATGTTATAGTTAGCGGAAATTTTACTGATAAAAAACCAATGAAATTCCCCCGTTATAGTTAGTGCAGGCAACTATAACTCACGCGACCGCAATCTTCTGCTGATGACATATGTGTCTTTATGAAAAAAAATATTTGTAATATATGTATAGCTAAAAATGTATGGAAGAAGACATGGGCAAATAAGTGTCTAAATACAGTATTAGCATCAGCAGAGGATTGCGGTCGCGTGAGTTATAGTTGCCTGCACTAACTATAACGGGGGAATTTCATTGGTTTTTTATCAGTAAAATTTCCGCTAACTATAACATGTGTGAAACCTATGGTTTTTTCAGTGAATATATATATATATATATATATATATATATATATATATATATTCACTGAAAAAACCATAGGTTTCAGGGGTGTTATAGTTAGCTGGACTTTTCACTTGTACAAAACCATTGAAATTCCCCCGTTATAGTTAGTTCAGCTAACTATAACTTGCGCACCCGCAATGCACTGCTGATGACGTCACATATTACATCACTCATGACATGGTCAGTGACATCACTCATGACATCACTGATGACATCGCAAATGACATCACTGATGACATCACTGATGATCATCCAGTGAATGTCTGTTTTTCTGAAAATTAAATATGTTTTATATATGTACATCTAAATAATGATGGAAGAATAAATGGGTATATAAGTGTCTAAATGGATGATTTGTTTTTGAAAAATTGATTGTGTAACTGACTGATTAAGTGTATCATAGTGAATACATGGCTTAGTGAGTAATGTTTAAATATGTAAATATCTGTATCAGTCTCTCACTTTGTGTATAAGTGGCTGCATGGGTTGGTGAGTAGCTACATGGGTGTCTATATAGGTTATTAGTTGGTTTTTTGAGTATCAGTCTGAGTGTCTGCATGGTTCGGTGGGGGGTATTACATAGTGCATAGGTGCATGAATGAGTGACTCACTGTTTGTATGTGTTGAAGACAGCATGTGTGCAGGACTGTATGGGTGGATGAGTGTGTGTATGGGTGTGTTAGTGAGTGAATGACTGTCTCAATAGTGTCTTTATGAGTAACTACATATGTTTTAAACTAGTATATGTGACTATTGGTGTGTATAAGTGAGTATATGTGAGAGTGAGAGATTGAAAGAGTTCCTGTATGAATAAGTATGTGTTTCTATAAGTGATTGTTTAAAAGACTAAGTATGTGTAAGTTTCCGTAGAAGTAAGTGTGGTGGTGTGTGTATAACTGTATATGCAAGTAAATGTATGTTTGATTCTTTATTAGCATGAGTGACTATGTGTGTGAGTAACTCTATGGATGAGTGGCATTGTGTAACATGATGTATAGGTGTATGAGTACATAAGATGAGTGAGTACATGTATGAGTGACTGTATAGGACTGTTGGTGAATGAGTGGATGTGTATGTGGATCTTAGAATTACTGAAGAGGTTGTTGTAACTGGTATTGGTATGTCCATTGTTTTGAAAATTTTAGTCTCTATTTTTGAATGTGTGTATCAAAGGTTATATTAGGGTGAGAGGAGGTCTGCCACTCTATCACAAGGATGATGTCATCAGTGATGTCGTCAGTGATGTCATTTGAGATGTCATCAGTGATGTCATGAGTGATGTCACAGACCATGTCATGAGTGATGTAATATGTGACTTCATCAGCAGTGCATTGCGGGCGCACGAGTTATAGTTAGCTGAACTAACTATAACGGGGGAATTTCAATGGTTTTGTACAAGTGAAAAGTCCAGCTAAATATAACACCCCTGAAACCTACGGTTTTTTCAGTAAATTTCTGAGGTTTTTTTAAATGCTAATTCCTAACTATAACGTGCCTGAAACCTATGTTTTTTTCTGTGAATTTCAAAGGTTTTTTAAATGCTAATTTCTAACTATGCCTACAGAGATAGGACATGTGAAGAAAGAAGAAAAAATGCACAGAAAGAAAAAAAAGAAGTGCAGAAAGAAGCAACAGAAGTCCTCAAAGACAAAGAAAAGTGCAGGAAGAAGGATAACGTGCAGAAAGAACAAAAAGAAGAGCAGAAAGAATCCTTGTTGCAAAATCATCCTGTACCCTCAACTTTTTCAGACGGATACTGGTGGTAACTGAGTCTGACTAACCAGTCCTAGAGCCAGTGCTATGTTAAAAGACACTTAGAATACAGTGAAAACACCTACATACACTAGGGAACATTATGCGTTGGGGTCCCCCTGTGATTAGCATGACCTCCTCTGTAAGCCCCTAGTATATAATAGGGCAGGGGGGTTAAAACTACCTCTTAAAACAGGCCACAGGGCATTTTTGCACACGTTAACTCAGGCCCCGTCCCCTCCCTTCACCACTGTGTAAACACGCCCTGTGTCCGTTTTTAGTTGGGAGATTAAGTTCATTTGAATCCTGAGGGTCCCTAGGGTCCAACTAGCCCACTAGGTACCTCCAGTAAGTGCCACAGAGCTGCGTTGCAGAGAGGTGTAAAAAGTGGCACGGCCTGGACCACCTCTCTGCAATGCAGCTCAGTGGTGCTTACTGGAAGCACTTGGTGGGCTAGGTTGCCCCCAGGGGCCCTCAGTATTGAAGGGAAATTATATCCCCAATTTAAAACGTGCGATAGTGCGTGTTTGCACACGTCACCTCAGGCTCCGTCCCCTCCCTTCACCACTGTGTAAACGGGCCCTGTGGCTGTTCTAAGTTGAGAGATTAAGTCCCCTTGAATCCTAAGGGTCCCTAGGGTCTCTAGGGTCAAACTAGACCACTAGGTACCTCCAGTAAGCGCCACAGAGCTGCGTTGCAGAGAGGTGTAAAAATGGGCTTGGCCTCAGAACACCTGTCTGCAGCGCAGCTCCCTGGCGCATACTGGAGATGCCTGTTGGGCTAGTTGGCCCTCAGGAACCCTCAGTATTGAAGAGGAATTAATTCCCCAACTTACAACTCGCCAGGGGGCGCGTTTGCAGAGTGCTGCAAGGAGGGGGCGTGGCCTCCGCCACGATGCCAGTCCTTTATTTATTTTAATTTTTTAAGAAGGGGGGCTGTGTGGTTCCCCTTCTTATTCTAATTTATTGGCCCTGATGACCCCATCCCCCAGGGCCTGACTCCTAATTATATTTTTTTGACCCCAATCCCCAGGGCCGGCCACTGTTTTTTATTAGTTTTTAAAAAATATATATTTATGGACACACCTAGGACATGCTGGACAAACCGTACGTACCTATCACCATGACGATTTGCGTGATATTCATTAAAAGGCGACTATGCATACAATGAATCCACGTGGAATGTATTTACACCACTAGTGAAGCTCTGACATGTCTGATGCCCTACCGTGCCTAATCCCGGTAGACACCCTTGTCGTTTATTTATACAAACATGGGTAGCTATTGACGGGCACATTTAATACACATGCACACCAAGCCATTCAAAGGGGATTCGACAAAAATTTGACCAAAACTATGCAAGAAACCCCCATCACGGTTAATAAAACACACATCCACTGCCGGATGTGTAATACTTTTTATTTTACTCTCTGGAAAGGGGACGAACATCACTTGAGAGTCACAGCGCGCTCCTGGCAGAGCCCAATGCTGTGTTACACCCACCATTGCCTGCCGAGTGCCACACACCTCTGTGTTGTATTCCACCAGCTAGTGCATATGCTATGACACTCTCTAGCCCATGTGCACTGTAACACCACCCCGTGAATATGTCATGCCACACTTGTATTCGCACTGGTTATATTGCCCCATGTAACGTGCCTTCCTCGATGCCTATGTTATAACGCACAGTGCTATGCCATACATATTACAATCTGGGATCCATATCTTTGTCACAGTGCATATGCAATGTTACACTCCCCAGCACATATTTTATATTACAACTTTAGAGACTAGTTAGGTTACACAACACTGCCCTGTGCATATTACACTCCAAGGCGCATATCGCATAGCACGCGCTAGTGCCTGTGCTATCTCGCGCTCTCCAATGAATCTGACATTGCGCACAATGTATTGCATATTATATTTCACGCCCGGTTCATCTTATATCACACTTTTTGGTGCATAGTTTATACCATACACTATATCTAGTTTTCATTTTCAATCGTGCTCTCAGGACTATGTTCTATATAACACTGTGTTCACCTACCCTTTTCACGGGCATTTCATTTTGCGATAGGGGGTGGAGGGTCAGGGGGTGTTTCTGCCAAGTGAGCCCGGAATCACAGTCACAAACGTCCTCTTCTTCCTGAATAAAAGTGAGATTATGCTGCATACTTGTTCATATTTTAAGTAGTTCGCACAGACACACGTTTTAAAAACAATAAAGTTCCTAATACCCGCCTTCTCTGAACAGTTAGCTTGCTGCCCCATACCCCTCCTCCCTATCCTCTGTTGTGTGAATCCATGGACTAGCCTCCTCCCTCCTGCCATGCATGGTCTGATGTGCTGCCACTGCCCTCAATTTAGTATGATGTACCAGTCCACTCCTCCTGCCCTCCATTGCCCAATTCTATGCCCCATCATTGACCTCCTGCTTAAACTCTGTGCTTAGCTTGCTGCCCCTATTCTCCTTCCCCCTGCCCTCTGATGTCTTTGTGCATGCCCCTGCTCCATCCTTTTTGCCCACCATGTTCCATGGACCTGCCACTCCTATCTACTCTGAGTGTTCTGTTGAGCTGCCACTCCCCTCCCACCTGCCTAGCATTGTCAGATGACTGTAACCTGTCCCTGCCACCTCCACCCTGCCTGTCCACATGCCATGCCCCTATCCTCTTCCTCCTGTCCTACATGGTCCATTGTACTGCCACACCCTGCTGCCCTCCCTGGTCTGTTGTGCTGCAACTGCTCCTCCTGCCTGCCCCGTGCGGTCTGTTGTGAGGCCCCTTCCCCTGAACTTTCTTGTCTGTGCACAGGTCCTGACCCTCCCTTCTATCCTCCATCGTCCTTTGTGCATGCCCCTGCACCCTCCTTCTTGCCCATCATAGCCATTGTGCTGCCACTAACCCTCCCACTTGCCATGCATGGTCTTCTGTGCTGCCATGGCCCCTCCCACCTTCCCTGTGTGGTCAGTTAGCTGCCCCTGACCCCCTCCCACCTTCCCTCCATGGTCTGTGTGTATGCCATCACAGTCTCACTGTTGCTCTTCATGGTGTGTCTTGCTTCTAGTGCCCATCCTGCCTGACCTCCATGGCTATCTGGCTGCTCCTGCCCTGCCCCCTTGCCCCCAGCCCTCTGTTTACATGTGCAGACCCCTACTCCCTCCCTCCTGGCTTGTCTGTTCCATTGTAATGCCCCTGATCCGTCCCTCCTGCCCTTTATGGTCTGTTATGCTGCAGCTTTCTCTCCTGTCTGTCCATTATGGTCAGCTAGCTACCATTGCCTCTTGAACCTCTGTTCTCTGTTGTCCATGTGCATGGTCCTGTCCCCTCCCTCTTGCTTTCTATGGATTGTTGTGCTGCACTCCCGTCCCACATGCCCTGTGTGGTGTATTGTGCTGCTGCAAACCCTGATGCCTGCCCTGCAGGGTCAGTTTGGTGCACCTCTCCATGTCCCTCCTGTCCTCTGTTATCCAAGTCCATGTCCCTACCCCATTTCCTTCCATGATCCAATGTACCATATTTGCGAACATTTTGAGCTTGGTAAGAGGGAGATTTTGAAAAAAAAAATGGGGTATTAATTTTCCCCTTTGAGTTACATTGAAAAAGAGGAGATTGTAGACAGGAGACAGATCAAATAATGCCCATTTGAGCTTAAAAACATTGGACGTTTCCTGGCTGAATCGGGTCTGTTGGCATGTATGGTTGTACTACCATTGCCTCTTCCTTCTGCCCACAATGGTCTATTACATTGCCACAGCCTCTCTTGCAAGTCCTGTATTGTTGGTTTGTTGCCCATGCCCCCCTTTCCACTGCCCTCCATAGTCTGTTGTGCTGCCACGGCCTTTCCTGCCTGCTCAGTGTGGTTAAATTGTTGCCTTTGCACCCTCCTACCTGCCTTCAATTTTCAGAGTCCATGCCCCTGGCCTCTGCCTCTCAACAGTATCCTAATGAACAACTAGATTGCTAACATTCTATATTTATTACAAAAGTGTGGAACGCCTGACGTCATCTTGATGTAATCAAAACTGTAATACCTAGAGCATTTCCTTTAGAAATTACATATATGAGAGGGTCTTATTGGCATCAGAATTATGGTTAGTGCTCTAAAAGACTAAAATAAGGACATATTTTCTGAGTTTTCAAATAGCGACAAAGCACTTTTAAATTATTTGTAATCTTTATGTTTTTTTATCCAGTTGACCACTTGATTAAATGTTGCACTTAGGGGAGAGGATGTGCTGTTACTTCCAGAACTGCAGACTTTGCAACTGGGGAACCAGGTTGGAGTTTCTGCTTCAGCTCGACATTCTGTGATTCTGGTCAAATCACTTAGTCTCCCCATGTCTACAACCAAATTGAATTTGTTCTTGTGTGATGTAACCAATGCTCATGTAAAGCACTCCAATACCTGACAAGTCTGCACTATATAACACTGCAAAAACACAAAATAATAAGTGTTTTGCACACTTCTGTCATTGGGCTATATTTGAGCTACATCTGGGTGATTTTGGGCTACATTTGGGCTCTTTTGTCTCCGGTGGCCATCTTGGGAGATTTATTTGTTATGAAGTTTCCTAATTTCCTCATGTACTGCAGTCTCCTCAGTAGGAAATGCTTTCAGTTTTTTACTTTGATTCCATCATGAAGGTATTCAGATATGTCACACATTTGCCATAAATTCTGAAAGTTAGCACTCTAGTTGCTCATTAGATCACTGTAGTAAAACTACTGTTCACCATGGAAGTCTGCTCCTGGTATTACAATTGCATGTTTCAGTCTGCATGTCAGAATTTTTTAATGAAATAGAAGAGGATTTGAGAAGTCACTCAAAATGTGCCCTCATTTTCTTTCTTCAGCATTAATCATAATTTCTATGGCAAAATGAACCCCCTCATTGTGTTCCTTTTTAAATTAAATGTTTTAAGTGTTACCAGTTTATTCCAATCAAGATGGCTTCAGGTGTGCCATACTTTTGTCATAATGAAGACAGTAAGCGCTCTAGTTGTTTTTAAGAACATTCTGGGACATTCTGTCATTGGGCTATACTTGGGCTACATCTGGGTGATATTTGGGCTACATTTGGGCTCTTTTGTCTCTGGTGGCCATCTTGGGAGACTTATTTGTTATGAAGTTTCCTAATTTCCTCATTTACTGCAGTCTCCTCAGTAGGAAATACTTTCAGTTTTTTACTTTGATTCCATCAAGAAGGCATTCAGATGTGGCACACATTTGCCATAAATTCAGAATGTTAGCACTCTTTTTGCTCATTAGATCACTGTAGTAAAGCTACTGCTCACCAGGGAAAACTGCTGCTGGTATTGAAAGTGCATGTTTCAGTCTGCATGTCAGAATTTTTTAATGAAATAGAAGAGGATTTGTGAAGTCACTCAAAAGGTGCCCTAATTTTTCTTTCTGCAGCACTAATCATACTTTTTATGGAAAAATGAACCCCCTCATTTTGTTCCTTTTTAAATTAAATGTTTTAAGAGTTACCACTTTAATCCAAGCAAGATGGCTTCAGGTGTGCCATACGTTTATCATAAGTAGGACCGTTAGCGCTCTAGTTGTTCTTTGGAACACTCTGGGAAGCTGCAGTAGAACACAAAGGAATCAACTGACAGTCTCTGCCCTTGTTGGATGTACATGTTTTACTGAGAATGTCAGACTTCATTCTCACATGACTGAGAAAGATAATGTGAATTTACAGAAAATAAGCTCTTAGTTTAGCCTATAGATCACCTTCCAAACCTCTGTGGGAAAAGCATGAGAAAATATTTTTCTCTCAATCATGATATCCCAGCAGAAGGCTTTTTCACATGGTGAAATCACCTTAGAACATACCACAATTCCTAAAATGAGTATGGTACCATCAACAAATGATTTATAATGTAACTAAAGTCTTAAAACCTTCTATTAACTGCAATGCTTTTTAATGAGGTGCTATCATGTATATTGGTCCCAAGATGGCTGCCAACACTTCTTGGATGAAGTGCTGACAGCCAATCAGATCTCAGGATGAGATGTGTTGTTAGGCTCCGGCCACATATGTATATGATTTTACTTTTGATTTTCTCAGGAACTACTGAACAGATTGACACCAGACCTGCAAAAGGCACTTCCCTGAGCTGAGGACTACCTCTTTGCCAAATTTCAAGTAATTCTGTTCAGCCGTTCGGGCTGTACCTTGGACTAAAGGTCCCTATGGAAAATTGCATGGGGAAAATGTGTTTTGGGACCCCCCTTTTTTCTCAGCCCCCGCTTGACAAATCCCCCCGAGTCTTTCAGGGTAGGAGCAGAGCGGAGCGCCCCACCTATTTTAAACATTTCGCGAGGATTCGTCAACCGGCGCCAAAGTTATTCCAAATAGAATGTTGCGGATTTCCTATGGAAACACGGTCCTAACTATAACTATCTACTGGCGACCGCCAGTAGATAATATATATATATATATATATGTATATATATATATATGTATATATATATATATATATATATATATATATATATATATATATATATATATATATATATATATATATATATATATATATATATATATATATATATATATTATCTACTGGCGGTCGCCAGTAGATAGTTATAGTTAGGACCGTGTTTCCATAGGAAATCCGCAACATTCTATTTGGAATAACTTTGGCGCCGATTGACGAATCCTCGCGAAATTCTCAAAATAGGTGGGGCGCTCCACTCCGCTCCTACCCTGAAAGTCTCGGGGGGATTCGTCAAGCGGGGGCTGAGAAAAAGGGGGGGTCCCAAAACGCGTTTTCCCCATGCATTTTTCCATAGGACCTTTAGTCCGAGCTACAGCCCGAACGGCTGAACAGAATTACTTGAAATTTGGCAGAGAGGTAGCCGTCAGGTCAGGGATGTGCCTTTTGAAGGTCTCGTGTAAATCTGTTCAGTATTTCCTGAGAAAATAGCATTTAAATCAATATATATATCTATAGGCGCGCTCCGAGCGCGTACCGTGAGCTTACCGTACGCACACGCCGCCGTGCACGAGCGCGATTCTGATTGGTTGTTAGATCTCAGTAAACATTCGAATCGGTCGAAACCAGGAAGTGTCGGCCGCCATTTTGTCTCTCGCAGTCTGAGGGGGTGAAAAACAAAGGTGGAGAATGTGAAAAGGGGGCAGGGTGGACAGTTCCTGACCCCCTAGCCTTTGTCAGGGGGTCCCAGAAGGACCCCCAAGGGCAAAAATTAATTTTAATTTTTTTTCGAAAAATCGCCGAATGCGCGTAGCGAACGCGCACGGCGTAAACTGAGAAATCCCGTGAGGAAAAATTCCGCAAACTTCGCGTAACTATTCCGCGATTACGCGTACCGTACGCGCACGGCAAAAAAAAAATTTCAAAAAGGAAAGCTTAAAAAAAAATTAAAAAAATTGTGAGGTAAGGTTGGCTCTTAAAAGAGCCGTTGGGTTAATACAGGGATGGAGGAAAGAAAGAATGGGAATATTATGAGCGTCTACAAATGTGCTGGTCTATCTTATTGTTAATAAGGGAAACACTGGTCTCCCCAAAAACAATAAGACCACAACATGTTGTACACCTCATTGAAACCCTCCGAAATCGAGGGTTAATGTCCAGAGGAGCAGAAGAAGGTGATGCTCCCACCTCAGAGGAAGGGCTCAGCTGAGCTGCCAACGATGTACTCGGCTGAGCTTCTGAGGTTGGGCTCCGGTGACTTACTGAAGAGTTTTCTTCAGTATGTCGAGCAAAGGTCCTGGGATGTTTATCCCTAATGTGTCTCATCATAGAGTGATTTCCAAAGGAATACTTCTTCCTTGGATCTCCTCTAGATAAAACACGGTCACAAAGTGTGCAAGTGACCAATGGAGCATTGACCTTTTTCTGCCCCTCTGGAAAAGTAAAATACTCCCACACAAAAAAATCCTTTTGTTTCGTCCTTCTCTGTCTGATGATGGTGCTGCTAGGCTCACTCTCAGAAGAGGTCTGCTGCTCTGCCATTGTATCTCAATGTCAATTCAGCTCCTTCTCCTAGGGGATCTCAAGCAGTAATGAGGGGAATGGGTGTGGTGTGGGAAGTTTCTGGAACTGAAAGTAGTTTCAACCAATGAAAAGTGTTCTTTGTGGATCACATGACCTACCGTGCGCGCTCCGTAAGCTTACGGTACGCGCTCGTAAACAAGTACGCATGCGCAAACGTGACGCTTACGGAGCGCGTACGTAAGACGCACTCGCGCATGCGCATTACACGCCCCTGCGTAACCGCGACGTTGCTTCCGCGCAAAGCGCATGCGTGTACGCGTACGTCACGTACGTATCACGTAAGCGCACTGTACTTATGACGTACGGAGCGCGTAGCGTCAGCTTACTGTACGCGCATCGTATCACGTAAGCGCACCGTACTTATGACGTACGGAGCGCGTAGCGTCAGCTTACCGTACGCGCACGGAAAAAAATGCATAAAAAAAAATTAACCATTCCATAATGCAGGATATAGTACATATATTATTTTATACAAAGGTTTACCAAAAATAAAATTGCATTTAAAAAACTGTACAAATTCACTGAAAAAAACATAGGTTTCACACACGTTATAGTTAGGAATTAGCATTTAAAAAACCTTGCAAATTCACTTAAAAAACCATAGGTTTCACACATGTTATAGTTAGCTGGACATTTCACTCGTAAAAAAACAATGAAATTCCCCCGTTATAGTTAGTGCAGGCAACTATAACTCACGCGACCGCAATCCTCTGTTGATGCTAATACTGTATCTTTAGCTATACATATATTACAAATATTTATTTTTCATAAAGACACATATGTCATCAGTGATGTAATATTTGACATCATCAGCAGAGGATTGCGGTCGCGTGAGTTATAGTTGCCTGCCTGCCTTCTCCAGTGCCGTATCTCCGCTGAGAAAGTCATGCACTTGATAAAACTGTTAGGCATATGCTGGTGTAAATTTGTTCACCCCGTTCTTATCCAAGCCGAGGATTGACAATGTTGCTTGGATCCGTTAGACCGGACTGATGAAAGCTGAACGCTCTTACCTTAAGAGACGTTTCTCCGCCTTCAATACGTCCTTTTAGTCGATTCCCTCGGCGAGCGCCGTGCAAAGCTTGAAATATCCTCCCAGGTGGTTCCGTTGTGCTTCGCTCCGGGCGCTGCTCGGCGGGTGCGTTGCCTCGCGGTTGAACCAAACCGCCAATATTGAAACCAATCCTCCCTACGGAAGAAGTAGGTCGCACACCAACAGCTTTCCAATTTCTTTTCTTTATTTCAAAATTCCGTAGTTTAGCAAAACCAATAAGTTGACCAACGCGTTTCGGTAGACTCCGCTACCTTGCTCACGGTCGTCGTTTTTACTAATGTTGAAACAAACTTTTTAAATAAAGATATTTGAAGGAAGTCCGTTTGACACCAATTTCCTGTTCCCACCCATATGATGTCCCACAGGTTTGTGGGTCTTGTAGTTCATATTGGAACAATCAAAAAAAAAAAATGCATGATAACATTTCAATTTGTTAGTTATTGTCCATCTATTTACTTTGCCAGTTAAGAGGTGTTACTCGTTATTGTAACGGATTCATTCTGGCCCAAAAATGGGCATTGCAACAATTCTTTTACAAGTCTTCAGTACGCAACTTTGTTAACGATGGAATGTTGCCTGCAAAACAATGTCTTCACGTTTGGTGATAATCTATACCGCCAACGCAACGGAGCAGCAATGGGCTTTTCCTTTAGCCCCAGTTATGCCTGCCTGGTAATGGGGTGGTGGGAACAAGAAATTGCCTGGAATCAGAAACACCATCGATATACCAAACACATTGTCACATGGGTTCGGTTTATAGATGACCTTCTAATTGTATGGAATGGCAAAGAGGAGAAGTTTCAAGAGTACTATACAATCTTAAATAACAGCACACCTAATTTGAGATTCACACATAATCTCAGCAAAGAACGAGTGGTCTTTTTAGACATGGAAATCTTTGTAAAGGATAATAGTCTGGCAACGACGTTACATCGCAAAAGTACTGCGACAAACACTACTCTTGAAGCAACCAGTTTCCACCAACCATCAACAATCTCCAGCATACCCTATGGAGAATTTCTTCGATTGCGAAGAATCTGCAGTGAAGAGGCAGATTGGCTGAAGCACAGTGGCAACACAATACAAAGATTCATACAGAGAAAATATCCTAAAAAAAGCCTAATCACAAGCTGGAACAGAGCCAATCTAAAAACAAGGGCAGAATGCTTAATTCCAAAACAGCAAAAATTAGATAACATGGATGAACCCATAAGACTGATCACAGATTATAGTCAAGAAGCCAAAGATATTACTCATATCTTGAAGAAGAATTGGAAGATTCTAACAATGGACAGCATGATGGGAGAAAAAATGGGTGGCCACCCAGTGATAACATTCAGAAGGGCAAAAAGTTTGAAGGACCGTTTAACACATAGCCACTTCATCGCCAAACACTCAAAAGAATCATGGTTACAAACAACAGGCTTCACAAAGTGTTACAACTGCAAAGTCTGCGAAATTGCAAAGCCAACTAAGGATGTGAGGATGGCGAATAACAAAAATTGGCAAATCACAACTTTGATAACTTGCAAGAGTCAATATATAGTCAATGTGGTGGAATGTCCTTGCCCTTTAAGATACGTTGGATCTACCATTTGTGAATTAAAAAAACGTATATTGGAACATGTACGAGCGACCAAAAACAAAGACAGGAACAATGCCATAGCCAAACATATGGAAATACACCATAATGCTAACTGGAAACTATTAAGATTTTACGGCATTGAAGCAGTACCAATGAGCTCTCGTGGCGGAAATAGGGAGAAAACACTACGCCAAAAAGAATCGTGTCATATTCTGAATTTGCGGTCCATAACCCCATATGGATTAAATCAATCAGAGGAATTGTACATTCATTTATGAAAGTCATCTTCCCACGACAGGAAAAGAATCACATGATAACCGCCCACTGGAGGGCTATAATGAGAACAATTTCATATTGGGACACAAAAAAGTTAGGAGTCTGGAAAACACGTAAAAGCAACGTTAGGCTCCTTAAAAGTACCACATTAAATTGGTTGCTACAATGTAACATGTGTGCACAGACAACACATTATATAGGAAGGCCCACTGGAGGGCTTCGTTAACAAAGTTGCGTACTGAAGACTTGTAAAAGAATTGTTGCAATGCCCATTTTTGGGCCAGAATGAATCCGTTACAATAACGAGTAACACCTCTTAACTGGCAAAGTAAATAGATGGACAATAACTAACAAATTGAAATGTTATCATGCATTTTTTTTTTTTTTGATTGTTCCAATATGAACTACAAGACCCACAAACCTGTGGGACATCATATGGGTGGGAACAGGAAATTGGTGTCAAACGGACTTCCTTCAAATATCTTTATTTAAAAAGTTTGTTTCAACATTAGTAAAAACGACGACCGTGAGCAAGGTAGCGGAGTCTACCGAAACGCGTTGGTCAACTTATTGGTTTTGCTAAACTACGGAATTTTGAAATAAAGAAAAGAAATTGGAAAGCTGTTGGTGTGCGACCTACTTCTTCCGTAGGGAGGATTGGTTTCAATATTGGCGGTTTGGTTCAACCGCGAGGCAACGCACCCGCCGAGCAGCGCCCGGAGCGAAGCACAACGGAACCACCTGGGAGGATATATATATATATATATATATATATATATATATATATATATATATATATATATATATATATATATATAGCCAGTAGGTAGTTATAGTTAGGATGTAGTTGCCATACCTTTATTCATTTGAGTTATAGTTAGGATGTAGTTGCCATACCTTTATTCATTTGGCAATAACCTTGGCGTCGTTTCACGAATCCTCACGAAATTTGCAAAACTAGTATGAAGCTCCCTCCAGCTGCGGACTTGAAAGTTTTATGGTGATCGGTCAAGCGGGGACTAAGAAAAAGGGCGGGTCCCCAAAGTACGTTTTCCCCATGTTAACTCCCGTAGAGATTTTACACACGACTACAGCCCAAATTCCTGAACGGAATTACACCAAATTTGGCAGAAAGGTTGCTGTTGGTCCAGAAAGTGACCTTTTTGTAAATTGGCATAAATCTGTTTAGTAGTTTTTGAAATATTAAAGAAAATCCAAATTTGTACATATAGAGACGCGAAGGCTGCAACAAACCCTCCTGATATTGTGCTGAGATGTGATTGGCTGCCAACACTTCAAACCAGGAAGTGTTGGCAGCCATCTTGGGACTTAGGTGGCCATACCCAGACATGCTCTGTCAGCCCAAGAACCTCCCAAGTTCTCCAGAACCCCCAAGATAAGGACATGGAGAGTGAATGAGACTTCCCATCCCAGAACAGCATTTAGGTCGCTCACTACATCCACCCAATATTTATTTAGAGTGCTGCAGGACCAACTCATGTGGTAAAAGTCAGTAGGAGTTCCTGCACACTGTGGGAAGCTTGGAGTCTGGAGGAAACCAGTACAATGCAGTCTGATCTGGGTGAGATAAGCGCAGTGAAGATAGTAGGTTTGTATAAGTCTCAACCAGGGTGAGATGGTGGTCACTTGGGGGCCATAAGAGCATCCCGCCAGTCCTCGTCTTAAAGGGGACCCTACCACCACTTCCAACATGCTCGTAGATGATCCAGGGTAGTTGAAGAATTGTTAATAATAGAGGGGTAGATCTGGAACACCCCTCCTTTCCCCAGATTCCCAATAAGGAGTTTGGCTTGTAATGGACTAAACTTAGGAAGTGTGGTGTAGGTGGGAACGTGCAGGGTGATGGCTTGTCTGAGCTGTAGCTATTCATAGAATTGAGTGGAATTAAGGGACTATAGGTCTTGTAAGTCTTGGAAGGTGCATAGGTGGCTCCCCGACCAGACATCCACAAGTTGCGTAATGCCAATAGGATCCCACTTTCAGAACCCCTCCAATGCAGCCACCTCCCTTATCCATGTGCCATGCCATAGAGGTGTCTGAAGTGTAAGTATTGTGTCCCAGTGGGTGGAACGGAGCACCGCGCAAAGGAAGACCGCTCAAGTCACCACTGGAATAGTACGGGGAATCGGAGAGCCATAGAGCATTGCCTGGATCTGAGTAAACCCCAGGGTTGTAAGCTCTAGTTTGTATGCTGCATCTGACCATCCCCATGGGAACCAGTCATTAATCACTAGGAGGTGAGCTGCTAGGTAGCAAAGGAAGAGGTTGGTCATCCCCAGTCCACCATCATAGGGGGCCCGTTGGCAATGGACCAGGGCCAAAAGCGGTCTTGAATTACCACAAAGAAATGTCTAAGGTGTGAAACCAGAGGCATGGAAGGTGAACAGGTCTGTTCTGCAATATGTATAGTAATCGGGGGACTACCATCATCTTGAATAAGATGATCTTGCCCTTTGGATTCAATGGGAGGGGTTGCCATTTGTGAAGGTCTTCCTTGCTTTTCTTTATCAATGGGGTAAGATTAATGGACCAGGTAAGTTCCAGGTGGAGCATCACCCAGATCCCCAGGTAGCAAAAACTAAGGCATCTGATGGTTTGTCAGATTGCCATGCCACACAATCATGAGAGATGTGCAGGGGTACTAGGATTGAGTTGGGAGGATTAAGTCAGAGACCGGATGCTTCACCAAAAAGCTGCATGATACGTAGGCAGTGGGGGCCCGTCTAAGTGGGATCACCATAAAAAGTAGGACATCATTCACGTAAAGGGCAATGTGATCCTCATGGGAATCGTTCCACTGCCATCCCTGTATTTGGGCATCGCATCTGATAAGTCGGGCAACAGGCTCTATCGCTAGAGAAAAGAGGAGGAGGGATAGGCGGCAACCTTGCCTTGTTCCATGACGGATGGGAAAAATGTCAGAGAGGACACCATTTATCAAGACTTGAGCCGAAGTGTTGAAGTAGAGCACATGTATGAGTAACCGGAAGTGTGGGCCAAAGCCCGCTCTCACGAGCACCCCTTCCAAGTATCGCCAATCCACCATGTCAAAGGCCTTCTCAAAGTCTATCTATAGCAAGGCCAAGTAGGGTGAAAGTAGGTGACAATGGATCAATGCAACGTGAATGCATCTAAGGCAGTGCTACAGTGAGGATCAAAGCCACATTGGTCGGGGTGTATCAGAGTGTTGAGTAATGGCCTAAAAGGGGTAGCTAGGATCGGATCGTGGCGTTAATTTTGACCTCTGTGATAATGAAGGATATCGGACAGTAGTTCGAGCAGGAGGATGTTGGAGGGTGTGCTTTGGGAATTACCGCGATCGTGATCACATTGATGTCTGCTAAAAGGCACCTTTTCCTGCTGCTTCTGTGTAGAGAGCGTGAAGTTGTGGTGTCAAGATGTCTTTCAATGCCAGATAATACTCTGCAGGATACCCGTCTGGACCTGGAGTCTTTCCAGCATCTATTGTGGATCTGGCAACGCCTGTCTCCTATAGTGAAATGGGTTCATCAAGTAGTTGGGTGTTGGCTCCTGAGAGTTGTGGGAGAAGTACTTCCCGTAAAAAAATGAGGGTTTGGGACCAAGCCCAAGTACAAGCCATTGTGTAGAGTCACCTATAATAGCCAGCAAAGGTCCACACAATGGTAGCGGTGTGCTGAGTTTGACCCTCAGCTTCTATAACCTCTGAAACTATCCGGTTTGCTAGGGAGCAAAACGCAGGCCGGCAAAGGAGCTTGCCATTTTTGTCTCCCCAGCCATAGACTCAGGCTGTGGAAGACTTCCACATTTGCTTTGCAGTTTCTAGAGAAATATGGCAGATTTAATCTTGCAAAAGCTCGAGCTGTCAAGACATGTCTCCTCGATCCATTGTGGTCGGGGACTGTTCCAGACGGAGGGCTTGCGCTTCTAGCTGGCAGAGGTGCTCATCTCAAGCCAGGTGTTTCTTTTTAAGATATCCTTTAGTGAAACCTCTGATGGTGGCCTTGCCAGCCGCCTAGAGCATACCCGGAGATTGGAATGTGCCTTCATTTCATTGGAAGTAAACCTTTAGCTCCTCTCCTAACGCCTGTTTTTAAACCTTGTCTTGGAGAAACCAAGCGTTGACCTGCCATATGGGATGGAGAGCACCTGTGGGGCCTCCCAGTGGAAGGAGGAGGGCTGAGTGGTCAGAGATCCCTCGGGCGAGGATTTGAATACCAGTGACTGTGCGACATTCAGGAGCGGGCATAAATATCCGGTTGTTAGACCTGGCATCATTGGCGTGGGTCTCCCTTCCTCTCTACTCTCCCTATCTTTTATATTGGCTGGATTTAGATGTTCTGGGCACCGTGCCACTGCTACTCAGTGCCACAGCGCAAATGCTCCTTGTATATAAATGACTGTATGAATAAGGATAACTATAATACCTACATCGGTGTAGCCTGTTTCAATAATGAGTTACCTTCCATTTCACTGTCGCTACTGCGAAACGATCCATTCTCATAGGCCAGGATGGGCCGGTTAAAGATTGCTTTCTATCATCCTATTGGGCACTAGGAACCTGATAGGACCCTCGGGTTTGATATGTATATGCTCAGGACATTGAGGGGCACCTTTTAGTAAGGACCATTTATATATTGCATGTGTTGAAATACCTTTCCTGAAAACGTGGTAGTTTCTTGCCTAAGCTTTACTGTAGGCTGTTGCGCGTATGTGTATTGGCCGTCCGGTTTTGGAGCAGCAGGGCCAGCTGGGTCAGACCTGGCTGGAGAGAGAGATCGGTATTCAGAGCATGGGGAGGGGTGACTCTTTGATCCGAGCAGGGCCGTGCCTGGCAAGGTGAATGATGTCTCCACCTCCCACTGGGTGTCTGATAGCAGACCCCCTCATTCTGAAAGAGCAGGATGTTGCCTCGTAAACCAAGTGCTCCCCGACCCCACCGAACTGGTTCTGACTGCAGTCAGTGATTTTCAACCTTAGAGAACAAAGACTTTTTTAGATATAAAATGCTGCGTGTTCCTTCTGGATGTCAAGATGAAACTCAGTCCGAGTGAACAGAGGAAAGAACTTTGCAACTTTCATCAAGCTTGTCGAAGAAACTACCCGAGGGCCTAAAGCGAGAGCACCTCCTGCAGAAGTCTCAGGGACATTAGACTTCACCCCGTCCGCCATCAGAATTCCTGTGCAAGGAGTTCTGCTTGCAGGTGAGACCTCCGTCGAGTAATCCGAAGCCTCTAGTTCTACTGTGAGGACTGCGAAAGGGGCACTTCTGAACTTTTGCTAAACCTGTGCGGGCCGCTGCAGCTAAGGGAGAGCTGCCGCCGCTGAGTGCCCACCTGACTCTGAGCCTTTGAACCTTCTAGCTAAACATGTGTGGGCCGCTGCAGCTAAGAGAGAGCTGCCGCTGCTGAGAGCCCGCCTAAATCTGCATCTTCCAACCTTTCGCTGGATCCGTGTGGGCCGCTGCAGCTAAGAGAGAGCTGCCGCCGCTGAGAGCCCACCTGAATCAGCACCTTCGGACCTTTTGCTGAATCTGCGTGGACCACTGCAGTCGAGAGAGCGCTGTGGCCGCTGAGCGTCCACTGTGGTGCCCACCTGGTCGAGACCCTAAATTGTCCCGTGGGCCACCGCAGCTAAGAGAAAGCTGCTGCCACTGAGTGCCCACACCCTTTGCTATGGTGCACCATCGTGATCTGTCCCGTGGGCCATCGCAGCCAAGAGAGAGCTTCTGCCGCTGAGTGCCCGCACCCTTCGCTACTGTGCACCATCGTGATTTGTCCCGTGGGCCACCGCAGCCAAGAGAGGGCTGCTGCCACTGAGTGCCCCCACCCTTTGCTACTGTGCACCAGCGCGATTCGTCCCGTGGGCCGCCGCAGCCAGCAGAGAGTTGCTGCTGCTGAGTGCCCGCACCCTTCGCTACTGTGCCCCATCGTGATTTGTCCCATGGGCCGCCGCAGTCAAGAGAGAGCCATAGCCGCTGAGTGCCCACACCCTTTGCTGCTGTGCATTATCGTGAATTGTCCAGTGGGCCGCCGCAGCCAAGAGAGAGCTGTAGCCGCTGAGTGACCACCCCTTGTGCTATTTTTCATCCTCGTAATTTGCCCTGCGTGCCACCGCAGCTAAGAGAGAGCTGTGGCTGCTGAGCGCCCGCACCACTGACAACTTTGCATCCTTGGGATTTGTTCTGTGGGCAGCCACAGCTAAGAGAGAGCTGCTGTGAGACCACCACGGAGCTGCACAACAAGAGTCATCGCCACCACCAGCCCAGGCCGCTGCAGCCGCGCACTGCTGCCACTGAGCACCCGCCTGCCCCTGAGTGCCCGAACC
This sequence comes from Triturus cristatus, assembly GCF_964204655.1. Taxonomy (NCBI): domain Eukaryota; kingdom Metazoa; phylum Chordata; class Amphibia; order Caudata; family Salamandridae; genus Triturus; species Triturus cristatus. Next base: position 1,163,563,728 of record NC_140581.1, read on the forward strand.
ACTGTGCGTGCACGCTGCGGACCTCAGCCTCCAAAACCTGTGGTCGCTGGGAGTCCGCCTGTCACCGTCTCCGCTTCTTCCAGAAGCTGCGTGCTGTAGTCTCTTCCAACGACAGGTACCTGGTGCCCAACGGGTCGTGTAGACCCCGGTCCTGAACTCAGTCCGTGTCCGGCTTTGGGTGATAAATACGTTGTTGTCTCTTTTAGTCCCTACGGGTTGACGTGAATATTAGTTGTTGAAAAGCTTTGAGAGTCTTTGAGTTAGACTGTTAGATAAAGATAATATTTTTCTATATCTACCTGAGTTGTGTCCTTTTGTGGTGTCATTGCTGCCTTAATGTACGTGGCCATAAGCGCTTCATACACTTCCTCTGAGATAGGCCTAACTGCTCGTGCTACATTACCACAGGGTTGAGCAGGGGTTATCAAAGGGGGTAGCCCACTTGCTCTGACTTAGGAAGAAGGGTCCCTATTTGGACATTGGGGCCAGCCATGGCCAACTAGAGACCCCCATTTCTAACACCGGCCAATACGGGAATGAGTATGATGTGCAGCAGAGGTGTGAGTTTATTGAGGCAATCAGGGATTCCACATTCTCCACACATCACAAAGGTCAAACCGGGAAGCCCACTCTGAGAGACGTTTAGCGCCTGTGTGCCAGTGAGGGGAGGGGGTCCCAGTGGGATTGTGGGCCTGGGTCAAGACTGCATTAAAATCCCCTCCAATCACTGTCAATCCCTGAGGGAGGGTCGACGGTAGTTCTGAGTATGTGCCCACCCATTCTTCCTGTGAGGGCCACAAAGCATCCCTGGGAGTCCTTGGTGCCTCTGGTTACCGTGAATGGGAAGAAGCGGTGCAGGAGAATCACCGCACAGTGAGAGCCACGCGTTAACCCAGCATGGAAGACCCTATCGTAACCCTAACGTATCAGGAATGGGCAGTGATTTCCTAGGAGATGTGTTTTCTGCAGTAATAGGGTACTAGGGAGGAACCTCTGTGAGTATTTTAGGACTGCAGTGTGTTTTACGCAGTCCAAGAGCCTGTAGACATTCCATGAAAGGGTCTGAAGGGGTTCCAGGTCAAGGTAGAGCGAGATCATCGTTGTCATTGGCAAAGAGATTGAATCTCTCTATCTGGGGCATACATGGGCACCCGGAGGTAAGACCCAAAAGACAGGAGTGGAGGCAGCTTTGATATAGGTGATACATAGGCGTGCATTTCAGAAATGTTGTATCAAGTGTTGATAACAAAGAGAAGAGATGCAACAATCTGTAACGCCCTGAACGTCTCAGGATCGTTTAACAGACACGACAATGAGGACGCAACCACTTGTGAAGGGTTAGTTCTTTTAATGAAGGCAAATAAAATACAAAGAACAAACAAAAGTTATAGTCACTGGAATCCTCCAGGCTAAGTACGTTACCAGCCCACAGCACGGATGGTCCTAACCGTCCTCTGCATATACGCCGATCCCGGCGTATGCCAACAGAGGGCAGAAATGAAATGGCCGACAATGCCAATCGGTAGGCTGTGAGGGGCACGAAGAGTGTTGGGGAGAATCGAGGAGTCAGGGAAACACCCAGCCGGGGTCTCTACCTGAAGGGAGCAGCCGCTCAAACTCTTCCTCAGACTGCACCGGGACGCGGAGTCACCTCCTGGTGATGCGTCACCGATACCCCAATCACAAGCAAGAAGACTGAACCGAGAGCAGCCGCTCGATCGATCCTGTGGACTTCCGAGTCTGTAACGCGGCAAACACCTCCTGGTGTGCGTTACAGCTGGAAGTCCCTGTGTCTCTGGTCGGGCTGGGAGTTACGACTCCAACCAGCAAAAGCGCCACTGCGCTTGGACTCAGCTGAGTCAAAAAGCGAAGCTCAATGGTTGACCGGTAGAGCTTCCGGGTCCTTCACAGGTGACGATGGGGCAAGACACGGCCCAGGGAGTAACGACTCGACCTACCTCCGTTCTTGCCTTACTGGAGCACCACTCCGGAACACTGCTCTTCACGAAGCAGGTACGTCGGTGTAAACACAATATCCGACAGCCTTGTACCTCCCGGTTCCTCCCTTTATAGGGCGTGTTTTCCTTGAGTTATGTAACAGCTCTCCTGTTTACATAAGGGCGTGTTTCCCTTGAGTTATGTAACAGCTCTCCTGTTTACATAAGGGCGTGTTTCCCTTGAGTTATGTAACAGCTCTCCTGTTTACATAAGGGCGTGTTTCCCTTGAGTTATGTAACAGCTCTCCTGTTTACATAACCTCTCAACCGCTAAGCATCCTGGGAGATGTAGTCCGTTTTCGCTGGTTACCGTTTTCCTCCCCTCGTATGACAGGAATTCTTGACAGTACATCCTCCCTCTCAGCGGCTCCCCACGGGTCCAGCGCTGGCAGGAAAACGCCGATGGAACAAGGAGACCAAGCGCGGAGCATGAACCCCTTCAGCCGGTTCCCATGAATGCTCCTCCGGGCCATAGCCTTTCCACGCAACCAGGTACCACAGCTTCCCCCTGCGCCATTTGGACGCCCGTATGCCCGACACTTCATACTCCACCTCCGACTCCACGCATACCGGCCTAGGTGTCCCAGACGGCTTGGAGGGTGCTGGTTTGAGCAATGATACATGAAAGACAGGGTGTATCCGCAATGACTGGGGCAAGCACACCTTCACGTTCACGGGACCCATACACTTGGTAATTCGATAGGGGCCCATGTACTTGGGATGGAACACACTGTTCTTTCGAAACCTCATGTTTCTTGTGGATATCCAGACGTAGTCTCCAGTGCGGTACAGTGGCCCGGGCCTTCTCTTCCTATCTGCCGCAGCCTTGTATCTTCTCTTGGCCTCTATTAGGACAGCCCTTGAGCGCATCAACGTGTCTTTTATGTGTGCCACCCTGTCCGCTGTGGCGGGAATCCTGTCCTCTCTGAACGGATGTAGAAATGGCAAGAACCTGGGATGTTGGCCATAGTTGCTATAGAACGGAGATGACTGTGTGGAGCTGTGAGTGGCGTTGTTATAGGCTATCTCTGCAACCCATAGCAAGTCGACCCATTCTTCCCTGCCCTGGTCCACAAAACATCGCAGATACTGTTTGAGCGTTTGGTTCAGGCGCTCGGTTTGGCCGTCCGTTTGAGGGTGGTAGCTGGTGGACAGGGCGGTCTTAACATGCAGCGCAGTGCACCAAGTCTTCCAGAATTGCGCAGTAAACTGCGACCCCCGGTCCGACACGATCACCCCAGGTAATCCATGCAGTCGTACCACATTCTTTAGGAGTAGTGACGCCAATTCCCCGGCCGTAGGGACTCTCTTGCAGGGGATGAAGTGCCCCATTTTCGTCAAGTAATCCACCACCATCAGTATTGCCGTCATCCCCTGGTCTACCGGTAGGCCCACCAAGAAGTCCAGTGATATGCTATCCCATGGTCTATCCGGGGTCGGAAGTGGATGTAAGAGCGCTTGGGTTCGGCCATGGTCGGCCTTCATGGTAGCACACGTAGGACACTCCTGTCCCCACCTCCTGACATCCACTCTCATGGTTGGCCACCAGAAATGCCGTCCCATGCTAGCCACCGTTTTTTCAAAGCCCAAATGACCTGCGCATGGAGAGTCATGGCACCAGATGAATGCTTGTTTCCTTAGCCTAGGCGTGGGTATCAATAGGCACCTGCCCTTCAGGGGTATGCCGTCCTTCAGCTGCCATTCTCTGTGACTGAGGAGCCACCTCCGCCATGCGAATGACCTGATCCCTCTCTTTATTCCCCTCAGGAAAGTATCCGGTTGGATAACCCCCAATACCATCCTCGGGGAAATGATGGAACGCTCGGTTGCAGGCAATGGTTCCTTAACTGCAGATTGACGGGACAGGGCGTCCGCCTTCCGGTTTTCCGTCCCCGGCCGATATGTGATGCGGAAGTTGAACCCCGCAAAGAAGATCATCCACCGCAGCTGCCTGGGAGAAAGGTGTCTAGTGGCCGTCATGAACTGTAGGTTCCGATGGTCCGTGTACACCGATACCACATGTCTTGCCCCCATCAACCAATGCCTCCATTCGGTGAAGGCGTCCTTGATTGCGAGAAGCTCCTTCTCCGCAATATGGTAGTTGCGTTCGGCGTCGTTGAGTTTGCGGGACATGTACACAACGGGATGAAGCACCCCTGTGTCGTGGTTGCGTTGGGACAAGATAGCCCCCAGCGCCACATCCGACGCGTCCGCTTCCACCACGTAGGGGAGATCCGGATCGGGGTGAGCCAACACCGGCGCCTTACCAAAGGCGCTTTTCAGGGCCTCAAAGGCTTTGTTCGCTTCAGGGGACCAGACAAACTCCTTGGACTTCCTCAGTAGCTGTGTGATTGGGGCCACCACTCCTGAAAATCCATCTATAAACCGCCTGTAAAAGTTGGCGAAGCCAATGAAACTTTGGACGTCCTTCACGCTTTGGGGCACCGGCCATTCTTTCACCGCCTTGATCTTTCGTTCTGCCATCTCCTGTCCCTCTGGACTCAGCATCACTCCGAGGAATTCCACGGATGTGACGTGGAAGTCACACTTGCTGAGTTTACAAAACAGCATGTTTTCCCTCAGCTTTTGGAGCACAGCTTTGACGTGGTGTACGTGCTCCTCCACACTGGACGAATAGATGAGGATGTCGTCGATATATACGACCACGTAGATATCCAACTCCTCTCTGAATACCTCATTCAAAAAGTACTGAAAGGCTGCCGGGGCGTTGCACAGACCGAACGGCATGACGAGGTACTCAAAAAGGCCGAACCTGGTCTTAAAGGCGGTCTTCCACTCGTCTCCGTCCCTCATGCGCACCAGATGGTATGCCCCTTTCAAATCCAACTTGGTGTAGATACGAGCTTTCTTGACCTGTTCCAGAAGTACACTGATTGAGAGGCAAGGGGTACCGATATTTTATGGTTATCGCATTCAATGCCCTAAAGTCCACACAGGCTCTCAGCTCCCCATTAGCCTTCGGGATGAAGAAGAGTGGCGAGGCGGCCGGAGACTTGGACGGGCGGATGAATCCTAGCTTGAGGAGTTTATCCAGGTACCCCCGGAGATGCACGTTTTCAGGCTCCGTCAGGGCATACAGCCTGCCGCTGGGAACGCTGGCCCCTGGCACCAGGTCGATCTGGCTGTCAAACTGTCTATGTGGTGGTAGCACTTCTGCCTTCACCTCATCAAATACATCCTCAAAACTGTGATAAGCCTGGGGGAGAGCCACATCTTTTTCTGCCGCTGTAGCCACCGTCTGACTCCCGCTCTCATCTGCGTCAAGGGATTCCGTTCTTATTCCACAATGCAGGATGCAATACGGTGACGTCATTTCGATGCGATGTGTTGGCCAATCCACAAAGGGGTTGTGTTTCTGTAGCCACGGCAATCCCAATATGACGCCATATTGGGGCGCTCGGATGATGTTAAAATCGATTTGTTCCAAATGGTTCCTCCCATATCTCATCGGAAGGACCCCCGTGTGCTGTCCGATGGGCCCCGTCACCAATCGCCTTCCGTCTACCGCATAGACGTCTTCGGGTACTGCTTTGGGAAGAAGCACTAGCCCTAGCCTGCATGCCTCGTTGTGGTCCATAAACATGCCAGTGGCCCCTGAATCCACCATGGCCACAACGGGTATCCACTGGTCATGCACTCCCACGTGCACCGTGATAAACAGGTGTCGTTGTCCCTTAGTGACCGAGTTGGAAAGTGAAGGGATGGATGAGTGACTCCGAGATGCCCCTTCTCTGGTCTTGGAGTCCTCTAGTTTTTCGCCGGTATGTCCACCACGGCTGTTACCGACCGGTTGGCCCGATAACGTGACGTCTTCGGTTTGGCAGGGCATTCACGTACGTAGTGGCCTTTTTTGCCACAATATAGGCACAATCCTTGTTTACGGCGTGACTCTTTCTCCGTGGCTGTGAGGCTCGCTCGTATTGCGCTGATGTCCATGGGTTCTCCCTTGGATGCGGTGGAAGTTTCAGGACTTCCCACCGTCACATAGGATGGAAGGGATTTTCCTTTTCTCCCATGATCCCCCTTTCTTTCACTTAGCCTATGTTCCAGCCGTAATACCAGGTTGATAAGGCCCTCACATGTCTTGGGTTGAGGGTCAATATGAGCCACGGCGTCCTTGAGCTCATCGCACAGCCCTTGATGGAAGAGCGCCGTCTGTTTAGCAACAGGCCACTTGGTTTCCGCAACCAGCCTTCGGAACGCGTTGAGATACTGCACCAGGTCGTTGGATCCCTGTCTCAACTCAAGCATTTCACGGTCCGCCGTGTACGAGTCAGCCCTTCTGTCGAATACCTTCAGGAATTCCTCGCGAAAAGCACCCCAATCACATAAGAGGGGGTCGTCCCTGCTCACCAGAGGTACGGCCCATTGTGCCGCGTTTCCAGCCAAATAGGATATAAGGAAAGCCACACGAGCCTGACTCGTGGGGAACGCCTTTGGTTTGCACGATAAATGTAGCGCCACTTGTGTGAGGAATACCTGCACTGTGTTAGGATCCCCACTGTACCTCCCTGGTGTTGCCAAGGGGATGGCTACCGGCATTTCCACTACTACCGCAGGGGTCTGGTTCGTGAGGGAGGTGCTGGGCGTGAGCGGGTCCAATTGGATAGCATCCAGTCTGACTTTTACATCGGCTGTTTCTTGCCTAGAGGCAGCCACTTCAACTTGCATGGCCGCTAAAGCAGCCAGCACATCATCAAGTGTTGCCATGTCTGTTATCGACCGGGAGACAGTTAGTGTTATTAAGGTCGGATATTATGTAACGCCCTGAACGTCTCAGGATCGCTTAACAGACACGACAATGAGGACGCAACCACTTGTGAAGGGTTAGTTCTTTTAATGAAGGCAAATAAAATACAAAGAACAAACAAAAGTTATAGTCACTGGAATCCTCCAGGCTAAGTACGTTACCAGCCCACAGCACGGATGGTCCTAACCGTCCTCTGCATATACGCCGATCCCGGCGTATGCCAACAGAGGGCAGAAATGAAATGGCCGACAATGCCAATCGGTAGGCTGTGAGGGGCACGAAGAGTGTTGGGGAGAATCGAGGAGTCAGGGAAACACCCAGCCGGGGTCTCTACCTGAAGGGAGCAGCCGCTCAACCTCTTCCTCAGACTGCACCGGGACGCGGAGTCACCTCCTGGTGATGCGTCACCGATACCCCAATCACAAGCAAGAAGACTGAACCGAGAGCAGCCGCTCGATCGATCCTGTGGACTTCCGAGTCTGTAACGCGGCAAACACCTCCTGGTGTGCGTTACAGCTGGCAGTCCCTGTGTCTCTGGTCGGGCTGGGAGTTACGACTCCAACCAGCAAAAGCGCCACTGCGCTTGGACTCAGCCGAGTCAAAAAGCGAAGCTCAATGGTTGACCGGTAGAGCTTCCGGGTCCTTCACAGGTGACGATGGGGCAAGACACGGCCCAGGGAGTAACGACTCGACCTACCTCCGTTCTTGCCTTACTGGAGCACCACTCCGGAACACTGCTCTTCACGAAGCAGGTACGTCGGTGTAAACACAATATCCGACAGCCTTGTACCTCCCGGTTCCTCCCTTTATAGGGCGTGTTTTCCTTGAGTTATGTAACAGCTCTCCTGTTTACATAAGGGCGTGTTTCCCTTGAGTTATGTAACAGCTCTCCTGTTTACATAAGGGCGTGTTTCCCTTGAGTTATGTAACAGCTCTCCTGTTTACATAAGGGCGTGTTTCCCTTGAGTTATGTAACAGCTCTCCTGTTTACATAAGGGCGTGTTTCCCTTGAGTTATGTAACAGCTCTCCTGTTTACATAACCTCTCAACCGCTAAGCATCCTGGGAGATGCAGTCCGTTTTCGCTGGTTACCGTTTTCCTCCCCTCGTATGACAGGAATTCTTGACACAATCCCCTCAACCAATCCATCATCCCATACCTCTGTACCAGAAGCATCTGTCACCTTAAAAGAGAAATCAAAAGCAAACACATTGAATTTGGGAGCGGAGTGGTGGACCCCTTCCTGTTGCAGGATCATGAGAGCTTAGGAGTCCAGGACTGTCTGTGAGTGTTGATGCATTTATGAGGCCTCATCAGTTACCACAGTGGTCCCAACTTCAGATCACCAGGCTCCGTGAAAAGTCAGTGTCCTCTGAGCTAGCTGTGGAAGGGATGCTAGACCACTTGTGGGGTTCACCAGGGCTTGGTTCCAGATCCCATGATGATCGAGGTGGATGGGCGGACAAAGTGGATCCGGCCATCCGGGTGCGTTCTGCGTAGCTGCCATGGGTGATGAGGAAGCCATTCTGTTGCACCCCTTTCAGGAGAGAGTACGCCTCCTCTGAGGCTTGGAGATTCCATCTGTTGTGGAGCAAGAATGCACCCCTCAGGGTGGAGGAGGGAGTGGCACTTCATAGGTCAAGAGGTCACTCCTCCATAGCCCAAGTCCTTGCCACTTTTGGGGTATCAAAGAAGTGAGTTTTGTAGTTAAAGACCACCCTGAGGCGGGCCAGGAACAGCAGCCGGTATGAAAGGCTGAGGGCCTGAAGCTTTTGTTTGACTGCAGTGTAAGATTGACGTTGTGATTGCACCTCCCTGGTGTAGATGGGGAAGATCATTCACTTATTTCGTTGATAGGAGAGGTTAGGATGAGAGCGGGTGTATAGTAAGATGGTGTCTCCATCCTTTAGATTGAGGATGCGGGCGATGAATGGTCTGTGAGAAACTCCCGACAGTGGCTTAGGCATGAGGGCACAATGGGCAAGCTCCACAACAAACTGTGTTGAGAGGCGATCCAAGGGCATCAATGACTTAATCCAGGTCTCCATGAAGGTTGAGGCATGCATGTGCTCCACTCCCTCAGGGATGCCCACAAAGCGAAGAGTGTTCTGGTTGGAGCGATTTTCAGCATCTTCTGCTCGTCGATGGAGGTCAGTTGTATGGGATATCAGCCATGAGACTTGCGCCTTCAATGTAACAACATCTTCTTTCACCATAGATATGCAGGATTCGGCCTCAGAAAGTCTGGCTGGGGCATTGCGGAGATCTTGTCTTATGAGAGCCATGTCGACGTGCACCTCTCCTATCTCGGTCTCTACAGAGTCCTGGGAGATGTGTATGGCCTGAAGGATGGTGGCAAGGTCTCCCCCCGGCAAAGGGTTCTTAGCCAGAGCAGCATCACCAGCATTGGAACAGCCCATGGTGCACTGGTCTATGCAAGTTTGAGATGGAGGCGGTTTCGCAGGTTTGTCTTTTACCATGGTTAGTTTGAGGGGAGAGAGGCACCCCAAGTGGCACAGGTTGTACCAGGGAGGGGTCAGTACAGCCAGGACCGGTGAATATCGTGGAGCTCAGTGACGTCGGAGTCTTTTCCCCCACTCCACTGGCTGGCGCCATAGCAGGGTGACTATCATTGAGGGACCTACCCACTTCGTGACACAGCAGGGGGGGGTAGGCAGATTAGGTGTGGAGTCCTGTGCATAAAATTATTGGGGCTACCTCGCCGTCCTGGCAGTCCCATGGTCACCAGAGGTGAACCGAAGTACCAAGAAGGGCACGATGGAAGGGTCCGCACTCCTATGCCCCCAGAACCGGATCCCCAGGGCAGGAAGAGGCTAATAGTACAGTTGAAGTCTGGAGGATGGCCTCACTGTGCATGAGAGTGTCTTTGGGGCAACTCTATATTCAGTGAATCAGTGCCTTATACCTTATGTGCCCCCTTCAATTCATGAGTAACCAGCACGTGGTCCGCTTCTCAGTCCTCGCCCAGGGACACGATCTTTACATGTCACAGGTGACCAGAAGAGGCCACTGTTTTGGTAGACCCAGTCAAGCCCAAAAAGGGGTCCGCAGGAGGATTCAACAAGGCTCCACATGTCACACTTGGGCCGGGTACCTTCAGTCTGTCCGAGTCTCTCTGCGCCAGCCTCCAGCAATCAGGTGGTCCGTCGTTGGCTTCAACCGATTACTTCGCATCCAACCGGTGCTTCAGATGCTTGGGTCTAATTGGCTGGGGGGGCCCGGAGGACAGGAGGGCTCCACCTGGACATACCCGCCCCCTCAGGCGGCCGCCGCCATGGAGATGAGTGATTCCCAGGTGCCTCTAGTAGGAGCGACAGGTGGGGAGTGATGACCGCTCAGCAAGCCCCCACCTCACCCTTGGGAGCCGGTCCAGCCTCCCGTCTCTTAATGGTGGCCTCCTCACCTTCCGGGGTGCAGTCCCAGGGAATGCCTCTCTGAAGCGTGGCTGCCGTCAGCTCCAGGCGGCTGCTGCAAGAACGTCAGTGCAGGCCATCTCGCCCAGGAAGGGGCAGATTGGCAGGAGGCCTCCTCAGTTGCACAGTTCACCCATAGGACCTCTGAAGTTCGAGATGGCAAGCAGACGACAGTGTACACTCAAGGGGCCCGATTCACAGAACTAACTTAAGACAAAATCCTAAACTTACTACTTTTGGTATTCACAGAAGTTAGGATTTTGTCCTAAGTTTGACTTAAGACAAACTTAAGACAGACTTAAGACAAACTTAAGACAAACTTAAGACAAACTTAAGACAGACTTAAGACAAACTTAAGACAGACTTAAGACAGACTTAAGACAGACTTAAGACAAACTTAAGACAAACTTAAGACAAAATCCTAACTTAAGTCTGTCTTAAGTCTGTCTTAAGTCTGTCTTAAGTTTGTCTTAAGTCTGTCTTAAGTCTGTCTTAAGTCTGTCTTAAGTTTGTCTTAAGACAAACTTAAGACAAAATCCTAACTTCTGTGAAAACCAAAAGTAGTAAGTTTAGGATTTTGTCTTAAGTTAGTTCTGTGAATCGGGCCCAAGGTGCCCCCATCTTGTGCGTGGGTCACAGTCAAGTGTCTCGGCCTCTGGAGTCTATCTCAGTGGTCGCCATCAGCACGACCTCGACCAGTTGATCACTGGGTCTCTGTGGAGTGGTCAGAGGCGTCTGCTGTTCCTAAGCTCGGCGAGTATGTGAGCGGACGACGGAGGGGTCCGGAGCACTCTTCGAGTGCGAAAGCCATCTTGAAGTTTATAGCCATGCCCCCTGAGATTTTTTTTTTTATCACAAAGCACATATTGTACTGTTACCATCAGTTTTTGGTGATGATAATAACATGCACAAGTCATGTAAGATGGGGTAATGACAAGAACAAAAGAGGCGAAAATACCACTTATGAGCATTGAACTGTAACTCGAGCACAAACACAGTGTGGACACCCAGAGCATAATGTAATTGGAGATGATGTGTTTTTGCCCCCCATAACACCAAGTGGGATTTTTTCGGGGGCATAATTAATGAACAGTGTACCTTCCTTGCTAGTAACTAAGACCGTAGGGGCTCACTTAACCATAGACGAATGATCCACTAGTTTAACAGGTCAGCAGACACTTAGCCTCTGCCCACCTGGCGAAGGACTGGCCACCATATTTAGAGCTTCCCACCTTCATGGAGGAGTTTTCTGTTATGTGCACCTGCCAGTAGAGTGTATGCACTTTCATTACTGTGTAATGCTGAGCAGGCTGCTATGTTTATTTGGCCTGCCCAGCATTCTCTTTTACTTCAAGAAACAAACAACCCAGAGCAGAAGGCTGTTGCTAAAAACCAAAAGATATATGTTCCTGAGCTTCCTGCTATTTTGGAACATTGTATATTTTACCACCTGGGTTTGCCATATGTTTTATGGCATTCCTGGGTAGGCTGACACCATCCTTCCTGTTGATCACAGACTGGACTCTGGACTTTCATGTGATAAACACATTAATTCTGGGTGTTGGAGTCTTGCTTCGCTTCTTTTTAATTAGATTAACAAACATAAAAACAATAATTTGTAGATGAAAATGTTAGGATCGGAGGCAGTGTCCGAAATGAAGTAGTCACCCTAGTCCTCGGAAGTTAAAAATCATTGTGGGGCAGGTCTACCAACCGTATAGCCTAGCAGCTGGTAGATGGGTGGGCTGCAGGTCTAGGGTTCCTGGCGTCAAAGCTGGCTAATTCTTGGCCTAGATAAACCTTGCTGTTCCTCCAGCTCTAACTGGAGCAGGGGAACCATGAGTGTGGCCAATTTAAGGAGTCACGCAGGTTCTGCCAAGTTCGAAATGAGCCGTTAAGTGTTTACTGTCCATGCAAGTATGTCTTTTACTGTAGTCATACATGCCTATGAATTCACTAAAACAAAACAAAAATTGGATTCTGGGATGCACAAGGCTACACTCTGATACCTTCAGCAACAAGAAATTAATGCTGGATTCAGATGACTATAATTGGTCTGTCTTTCATATCCATCTGTCACCGCTGGACAACCTTTGTAAAATGAGCCGCAGCTACGCAGGAAGGTATTTTCCATTAGAGAAAATACCCATAATTTAAAAAGGATTATTTCCTGGAAAGTTAGAGTTACAAAAGATGAACCTTACTGCAATAACGTGTACCACGCCTGCAGGCATGTCCCAGTGAAACAGCTGTTGTAAGTTAAATGTTTGCAAGAAATACACTCTGGTTTTGTGTTTTCTACAAACTATGCAACCCAAAAATGGCATCTAGGAACGCCGGAAGTAAATAAAATATATGCAGACAACTAGCCCATAAGTGCAGTAGAAGAGAGCACTGAGTTTAAGAGCAGAGGGATGTAAGTCTCACTCTAAAACAAGGAACAGAAGGCTAAAAAGATTCCAGACAACAAAGTTTAGCTGCTTGCACTGAAAAAAGTAATATATTTTCATCAAAACTTTTTTGTCAAAATTCGCAGTTTTATGTAGGGGTGGACCTAGTTCATGTAATTCAGTGTGACATAATCACTTGCAATTACCTAAAATTCAACGAAATTCTGCATAATCATACAGTAAGAGTAATTCTGTGTTTAACGCTATTTCTTAAAGCAAAAATGCCCCCTCGAGCCCAAAATATGCACAAGAAGGAATCTTGGGCTAACAAATAGTGCTAAATGAAACAGCGCATGAATAGCAAGCGCAAGCAGCCACTGGGTAAATGTGCTCTTGGGGTAGGATTTGCCCCAATTTACCTACGGCATTTAGCACGATTTCATTAACTGAAAATGCCCCCCGCATCCAATATGGGCACAAGAAGGCATTTTGCACATAGAAATAGTGCTAAATGTACTGTTGGGGTTGAATTTTCCCTCACCTTACTCCCGGCATCTAGCACTATTTTCTTAGAACAAAATGCACCCTCACATCCAAAATAGACGTGAGGATGTATTTTGCATTAAGAAATAACACTAAATGCAGCAGAACATAAATAGCGAGCGTGTGTGGGTGCTTGTAGTCACTAAACGTGCTCTCATGGTAGAATTGTTTTCCCCAAAATTACTTTCCAGGAGTGATTGTGTTATTTTCGGTAATTCTGCGTCAAAGAGTAACAACGATCAGTTACTAAAAATTACTTTGATTACTCCAGTGTAATTAAAATTATGCCCGGGGCCTTGTTTTATTTAATTGCCATGAAAACCACCACAGTTTCATATTTTACCTTTTTGTGGTGGTAGGTCTCTGTCTCATTATGAAGGTCCACTTGTCAGTATGTCAACTGAAACTTAGTAGACAGCAGCCCCTGCCCAACCATGCCTCTACAGATAGTCCTCTTCCCTCAGTAGATGGATAGCTAAACTGTGCATGTGTGAGGAGCACACTTGTGTCACTGATCTCACACGGGCAACGTTTTTCGAGGACGTGTTTTATAAGCCACGGGCAAGAGTGTTCATTGGCTGAATTCCCTGTCGTAGCAGGCACTGGGGCTGCATTAGACTTCCTGCCCAATCTCCACACTGCTCTCATGCTATGAAATCAGCACCAGGATTGGTCTGAGCGGGCTGAAAAGACGCTCGCTCAGGCACAGGGAGTCTGTGCTCTTTCTCTATTCAATAAAGCCGGGTTAAAGAAACCTAAGTACGCATGTGTGTTTTGCCAGCCTGAGACGGCTGACCAAACACATATGCGCAATTAGAGAGTGAACATAGCACTCCTCCTCCCCCCTCCCAATCCCTAGCCCACCCCTTCCTGCACTCGCTGGATGAGCCAGCTGCTTAAAAACAAAACGCTAATGAAATATTGTTTTATTTTTTAGCTACTGGCTCTGAGCTAGTGGGGCGAGGTTCCTCCGCCATTGCGGAGGAACCGCCCCTGCACAATCTGCTATTAGGATGGCACAGTGAAGCCTTTCAGTAGACTTTCTGAACATTTCCATGGCATATTGCCTTCTATATTTAGTTTTAAGGAAGTGTATGGTCGGTTTTGAGTTGGCAGATTTTAGTGAATGAGACTAGATGTTTCTGGCAAATTTTGTAACTATTTCCTTGGGTGGTATTGACATCTATTGTCCCGTTAATTTAAATGTATGGTAAGTAGCTGACAGTAGCAATTAATGTTGGATGCCTTAATAATCATTTAATTGCATATTCCTGCTTTGTGGAATGTATGTCCAGAAGTCTCTCTTCATGTGGGCTGTTGTGGGAGGTAGAAAGGCATGTTATGATAGGTAGTGTGGTGTGAGCATTTTTACACTCAACTGTATAGTTTATCTGTTCAGTGTTGGATGAGTGTATAATGCTTGATCTAATATGTACAGTTGCGGTAATGCACATGGTATGTGATTTACAATGCGTGCTTCTATGAGCTATGTAGGATGAGTGTTCATGGCCACTATTCCAGTTCAGGAATAAGATGCCTCGCTTTCTTCTGCCACCCCAAATGCACACTAACAGACTGTGTTAATGTAGTAGGCAACATCTCACAAACCCAGACTACTGAAAGAGAGGAGGAGAATGTCCTAAAAGAAATTGAATTTGGTGTTGGTTTATTGTTAAGCTGAGAAAAACTGAGGGCAGTCCCCTTATGGGGAAATATGTAAATGTACGATTGATATACTGTAGAAATATATTTCACAATGAATGGGCAAAACCTGTTTGGCTTTTCTGATCGCAAACACAACTACTTTAAAGTAAACATGTAGCAAATGTGTTATTGACATTGTTACTTAACACTTGTATGTATGCATTTATGAACAAGTTACTTACCTTCGGTAACACTCTTTCTAGTAGAGACTCAATCTAACTGCAGATTCCTTACCTTTTGAATCCTTCCCAGGCATCAGACTCGATCTGGAAAATTTTAAGCACTACCCATGCGTGCAGACAGGTAGTGCCACATGGTTGTGCGTTGATGTCTCTCTTCTCCGGATGTGACATGCAGGACCCTATATAAGCACCACCCTGCGCCCTGTCCTCAGTTGTTTTCTGAACCGTCCGCGCACTCAGACGCTGGATCAAACTCCAGATTGGTAGTGACCAGTATACAAATCTATAATTGGGAACTTTTAAATAGGAAGAGTTCAGTTCAAAGAACTGAGAGGACGGCAGGGTCACTGAAGAATCTGCGGTTAGATAGAGTCTGTACCAGTGGCGGCTGGTGGAATTTTAAACTGGTGAGCGTATTTCAAAAGGCATGAGCGTACGGGAGCGAGCGAGCGTAGCGAGCGAGCCCGACGGCAATAAGAGGGGTTCGGGGGGGTTCTCCCCCCGCGAAGAAATTTTTTAAAAATTGCCATTTTTTGGTGCAATTTTCAGCACTATTTATGTGATAAATGGACTGAAAAATCAGTTCTTCTAGGCATTCATAAAAGAAAACTCATACATAATTTCAGAGAATTTCTGTGTTGCCAAGCAAGTCTGACTTCTGAAGATGGCTAGGGGTACTAAGCAAAACCGCTTTGTCTCTACCCATTCCAATAGAAAACACCTAACATAGGTGCATAAACATCCGCAAAGAAACACACTTGTAATTTTGTTCCTACCCGAAATGAAGGCTGGCCACTTCCTTTTCTGCATCAGCTATTCAATGTTGATTGCCCAGTAATCTTCATGACATTAAATAGCTACAAGTATAAGAAATATCCATTCGAAACAAACATTTAATTCTTAGCAAGTCAGCAAAAGCTTTGCATTTTTGAGCGAGGCAATTTTGCAAAATGAAGTAAATATTGTACTTAAAATAGTTCATATAGCGCTCTGAGGCCCTTGGGTCCATCAGTATTTTAGAAAACCACTAAATAAAAATGAGTTATGAAATGAGTGTAATATGCATTGCTTAAAATATAAGAAATATCCATCAACAATCTTTAATTTATTTTAGAAAGAAACAACACAAACTTTATATGTATAAGCAGGCTTGGTAAAAACGTTTTACTTTATTTTTAAATACTTTGCATGCCACTCTCAGTCCCTTGTGCCTGTCAGTACAGTAGAAAATGGCTACATAAAAATAAAATATGAAAATAAATAAATGTATATTTTAAGAAATATCCCTTCAAAACCAATATGATATTTGTAAACACAAACACAATTATTTTAAATAATACTATATAAATTCTTTGCATGCCACACTCAGGTCCTTGTGCTCTTCAGCCAGCACAGCAGAAAAAATTGAATTAAAAGAAATTATGAAAATAAATAAATGTACATTTTAAGAACTTTCAAAACCAATATGATATTTTTAAACAATTAAAAAAATAATAATAATATTGAAATACTTTGCATGTCAATCACAGGTAGAAGGGTTCTTGTCCCTGTTAGTACAGTAGAAAACAGTTAAATAAAAATAAATTACGAAAATAACTAAATTTTGTACATATAAAGACATATACCCTCAAAACCAACATATTTTTAGACACTAACAACAAAAATATTTTAAAAAATAATAAAATATGAAAACAAATATCTATAAATTCACAGATACATAAACACACATATATAAACACATATCAACTGTACAGGAGTTTTATGAATATTAAATGGAATGAGTACATGTCCAACAGTACTTCCTAATGTTATCAAACAAAACAAACCGAGCTATAAACACCTGAAACTATGATTACACATCAGATTAATATTTTCTATTTATATAGAAAGTTTGCTCGTCGATCTTTAATATGAACAAACTTTTCAATTGTTCTTTTGTTGAATTCTGGTATTTCCTTTATTAGCTCCTTTTCCATTGACAGCATAGCCAATGCATTAAGTCTAGCTTGAGTCATAGTGTTTCGCAAAAACGTTTTTACCCTCTTTAGTGCGGAAAAACATCTCTCAGACTCTGCTGTTGTCATGGGTGTAGTAATGACAACTCTTAAAAGCTTTATGGTCTCAGAAAAAGATTTCTCTAAGTTGTTTTCACACAAAAAGCTAAATAAAGCCATGGCACCACCAGTAGTTTGACGGAAGTCACGTCTTCCATACAGGACCGAAAGTTCTGTACGCAATCTAGCCTTGTCTAACATAGGATAGGCTTCTATCGTTTCTGCGAGTGCCTCAGCTGGGAAAGATTTGTCATGTCTTTCAAAAAGGTCACTTCGCAATAGTGTTGCACTTACAAGATGCTTTGTGAATGCAAAGCGCTCTCTGGCATGGACCACAATAATGTCACCGACTTCTTTTGCTTCTTGGGTCAAAGTATTTATTTGCAGTCTTCGGTTTACAAATGTACATTCTTGTGGCAGTGTAGAATCCAAACTGTCAATGGATTCCCGTACTTTGGTGATGCTTGTCACAAAGTCTGTAGTAGCTTTCTGGACATATACAGTGTCAATGTCTCGCTTTTGCAATTAATTATATAAAATGTCTACCTGGGGCATTATACGGTGAAAAAGAAACAGAAAGAATATAAACTCTCTATCATCTAATGTTCTACTAAATCCCTTAGCTTCACATATAGTATTTGACTCAAAATCACCACTGTTTGCAATGGTTGACATGCATTCAAGAAGATCGTCTCTGTATTCATAAATTATCAATATTGCTCGAATATTGAAGTTCCAGCGAGTTGCAGACCCTCTTGGAAGTCTTCTTGAAACTATTTGTTCAAGAATATCAGTCCTTTTCGGGGAACGTGCAAAAAATGCTGTTATACCTCCAATCTCTGAAAAGAAAATTTTAACTCTAGATATTTTGGAGGAAGCCTGTTCCATAATTAGGTTAAGTTGGTGGGCATGGCAATGAATATAATGTGCATTTGGGTAAACATCCCTGATTTTCTTTTGCACCCCACCTGTTGCACCACGCATGACGCTGGCCCCATCGTAGCTTTGAGCAATTAGTTTTCCTTTAGCACATTGGTCAGGGAAAACAATGTTTAATTCATTAAGAATGGCTGAGGCAATTGTTTCTGCAGATGAGTCTTTTAGATGTGTGAAACAATAAAATCGTTCAGCTACCTTGCAATTTCCATCAATGTAGCGGAAGACTAGAACTGACTGTGTCTTAGTAGAGACATCAGTTGTATCGTCAGCTTGGATAGCTACATAATCAGTGCTTCTCAACTGCTGTGTAATATATTCTCTTATCACTTCCAGCATACAGTCCAGCAATTCATTCTGAATAGTTTTAGACGTGCCTTTAAACACTGTGGCTGTTCTTAAATGTGTTTCCATAGCACTGTCAATGCTGGAGACAAAATCAACAAGGCCCCCGAACACGCCAGGATTTAGAGACTCTTCAGTTTCATCATGGCCCCGTAATGCCAATTCAAAGGCACCACAAAAACGAATACAGTCAATCAATTTTGATAAAATGTATCGGTTTTTATCCACTTCTGCATTATGTTTTCTTACTCCCACACGGTATGCTTCGTTCAATTGCTGTACAATGTCCGATTTTCCGAAAAGAGATAATTTCAACATATTTGTCAAATGAGATTTACAGGAATCATGTTTTTTTATTTTTTCAGCCAGATGCTTTAGGTCAGTAACTCCTGTTTTTGTCCAGGCAACTTCACCTCCAAAAAGTAAGCAAGGGAAACAGAATAAAGCATTTTTAGAAGCGCTACCAGTAAGCCACTCTATCCTATCATACCATGTTCTGGTAAACCGACGTGTATAACCCTGTCCCCTATCTTTTGCAGACTGCTCAATTTTAATTTCAGGTTTATCAGCTCCTAATGTTTTCACTTGCAGTTTATCAGCATGTGTCAAGCCCAAAAAGGGGTGTACGAGTAAACTGTCAACTGTGTTCATTGTATCTAGCAATAGATCAGACTGGAAATAGAAAACCTAACCTGTTTTTAAATATTCCCTAGGTTGAAGACACAAAAACTATATCACGCAAAATAATGAATACACTAATATGAATTTTCATGCACACAATAGTAACAGCAATTAGTCATCCATCCTCATTCTGACAGGAATGCAACTGCAGCAGCACGTACAGCTGTCCCCCAAGCGGTATAGCCTTGTAACTAGTTCAGAATTCCTCCTGGGATCCTGTTAATAATTAAAATATGATGTAAGCTTTGAGGCTAGGTGCCATTGCATGCACAACACCAGTGGCGATTGAAAAGCTTAAGCATGTCAATTCAGTGATCTGCCTAGAATTTAAAGGGTATATTCCAATTATGGGGTCCTTGAATTACTATTAGAAGGATAAAATCAGTATATGTTAGGAGTAAACCTAAAACAAAGTACTTATACATTTGGACTTGACTTTAGATGGCAAATAATACAAAACATGTTGAAATTTTCTGTAAAAAGCATACGACTTGCATTGAGCAATACCCTTTAAAAGAGTTCTAGGCAGATCTCTGATATATCCAGCAGCCGTCTGTACCAAGCACAGCAAAATAAATGTATATTTTTCCAATTAAGAGTTTACCATTGCAGTTAGACTATTTCCAAATTCAAAAAATATATGGATGGAGGTATTCTACACACAAGACAGACTATAATTACATCCTTTAGACAGTGCTAGTCATATCAGTGATCCTATTACTAAATGGACAGGAGTCACACTGTCACAACACATTAGATAAATTTTATATATCCTACTCACTGTACAAACTCTGGGGCAGATTTACAAGCCCTGTGCGCCACTTTTGCGCTGCCGTTGCATCACATTTGTGACGCAGCGGCGGCGCAAAGCTAGCGCCATGCTGCGACAGATTTGCAACGTGACGCATCTAGGGAGATGCGTCACGTTGTAAAGCCCTGCGCCACATTAAACCTGAGTCAGGTTTAATGTATGCAGGGTGGGCGTTACGTCGACAAAACCCTCGGAAAAGTGACGCAGTGAAATCTACGAGATTTCACGCAGTCACTTTTCCGACGCTGGTGTGTCAAATCCTTATGCCTGCTTCAAGCAGGCGTAAGACGTGACGCACCATGTTAGGGATAGGGCAGGTTGGAACAGTGCTGGAGTTGCGTCACGCTTGCGACACAACTTCAGCACTGCGCCAACCTTACGCCAGCAGATGCGTCACGCATCTGCTTGTCTTTGCGCCATGATGCACCACATTTCAAATGCGGCGCATCTGCAATAGCGCATGGGCAAACTTGCGTGACGCATCTTCCCTGGCGCATCCCTGCTGATTTGCAGGGATGCGCCAGGAAACGTAAATCTGCCCAATGGTACGGAAAAAGTAGACTGAAAAACATTGGTGTGAAAAACATTGTTGACTGAAAAAATAGAATGAAAATAAGTAGTGGCTTTCATGCATTATACAAGAAACATAAGTGTACTGGTAGCAGGGCTAAGGGCCATCCTCCCAAAGTAGACAGGAGCATCTAAAATAAGGGTCAGGAGACTAGCAATGAATTGTAAT
Source organism: Triturus cristatus (assembly GCF_964204655.1). Classification (NCBI taxonomy): domain Eukaryota; kingdom Metazoa; phylum Chordata; class Amphibia; order Caudata; family Salamandridae; genus Triturus; species Triturus cristatus. Next base: position 1,163,584,315 of record NC_140581.1, read on the forward strand.
GATTCAGGTCAAGTTAGCGTTAAAGGATAATTACGGGATTTTAGGGTAGCACTAAGGAGTAGTTCAGGGCTATTATGAATCAGGGTAGCATTAAAGAGTAGTCCATTTATTATGCATCAAGAAACGACAGAATGTATGGGCAGTTTGGGGTTTAATATCTTTAGGGACGGTAAGCATTAAGGGATAGTAAGGGATTATTAGGCTAGTTAGATAAATGAAAGAGAGCATACAATAATAAAAGATTTAAAAATCAACATTTTTGAACTTCTCATAGTTAATCATGAAAAAACACAAAATTATCCCCTTAAAATTCAACCTCATACTCTCTGCACTGTTTTGCTAGGATAAACCAACAGGCCTCCACACCTAAAGACCACACACTTGGCACCCATACATAGCTGAATGTGGACCTTTGCGGGAAATACAAAAGCATGTCCTACCTTCTGGCCTGAGGTCTAGGACCAGGAAGCTGAGTTTCGATAAAGGTTCTGTCGCCGCAGGGCCGGAGCCACCACGTGTCTTCTTTCGATATCTCGCAGTACCGATCTTGAATGTGATTATATTACGATCAGTCTAACTCCAATTTCTCATGTGCTAAAAGAATTAAAACAAGAATTATTACCAACAATTACTGCACTGTATTCATGTAATGTTTCTAGCAAATGTGCTACCTGTACAATACTCTTTTACACAAAACAAATAAACACAAACATTTAAGATAATAAATTCAGGTGGTTTTAATAGAATGTGCATGAGTGCAAGTGAGATCCTGGGTCTCTGCAAGCATTGTGATTTGTGTAATTTTGTGTAAAGTTGCTGGTTTCTGCAAAGAAGTGCATACACGTTTAAACGAATATATGTGAAACAATGTGTGTGTATGTTTTAGTATGTGTGCATTGCAGTGAGTGCCTGTGGTGCTGTGCATGAACTCTAGAATCCTGTTGGTTTAGTGAGCAGAGTCATGGGAACACCTCATGTGACTCTACTGTGGCTGAACCCTAGCCCTGCCTGCCTCTGTGCCTCTTACCAACATTGGCTCCATGTGTGAGGCCTTCCAACACAGCAGGATGGGGCCATAGACCTGACTGTGCTCCTTCGGCCATGCTGGTACCCAACTCAACTTCCCGCCCCGTGGACTCCATGTGCGAGACCGCAGACAGCCAGAGCAGCGACTCCAAGCCCCAGGTACTCTCTCGAGGGCCCACGGCCTGACTTCAACCCCCATTGCATTGAAGACCTTTCCGAGGCGGAGGTGACCAGTGGACTCATTTGAGGATACTATGTTACTATGACTCCCTCAAAGGGAGCACCTGCATCTTTGCTTTGTGATGGCCCTGGAGAATGAGCAATTAACTTTACTACTGGCATAATTCTTAATACACTTATTAGACTGTTGTCCTTTAGGCTTAGCTTTAATTAGATAAAGATGGCCTCTTTTTCTACAACTGGTGTGAAGTTTTTTTGTGGTGTCTTTTACTGTGTTACTTTACTATGTGTTGCACTAATACTTTACACATTGCCTCTTTGATAAGCCTGCCTGCTCTTCGCCAAGCTACCAGATGATGACCAGAGGTAATCTTACACGTGTATCTGAATTAATCTGACTATAATGGTGGGTTATTGCTGGATTAGGTGTATACCCTAGCCAACCAAAATCCCCATTTGTAAGAGGTACACATTCAGCAGCGTCTCCAGGTTGTCTGCTTTCATTCCAAGCAGCAACGTGCAAAGGGGGTGGGGGGGCTTATCAGATTCTATCAGGCCAAATTTAAAGGGCCATTGGCATTCTTTTGTTCCAGGGAGCTATCTAGAGCTTCACACCTAGATGCAAATGCCTCGACCGAGGCGAAGCAGCTGCCCTTATCCTCCTGGACCTCTCAGCCTCCTTCAACACCGTTTCCCACCAAACCCTCTGAGCAAGACTCGACGTCGCTGGCATCCGCGATAAAGCCCTGGATGGATCAACTCCTTCACCGGCCGAACATAGAGAGTCAGACTTCCACCATTAAACTCAAAACCCACTGAGATCAGCTGCAAAGGGCCTCAGGGATCCTCCCTGAGCCTCACCCTCTTCAGCATCTACAGGGCTCCACTTGCAGCCATCATCAGAAACCGCAGTCTCAACATTGTCTCCTATATCGACAATACTTAGCTGATTCTCTCCCTCACAGAAGAACCCACAGCCACCAAGAGCAACTTCCACAAGGAGATAAAGCAGTCTCCACCTGGATGAAGGACAGCTGCCTCAAGCTTAGCTCAAACAAGACCTAAGGGGCTCATTATGATGGTTTTGACCACCCGCCAGATGTGCGGCAGTCCCACCAGTGCAATTAGGATGTGTCAGCCATACTGCGGGTGCATCCTGGCCTTTTAACATTGCGGACGGTGCTGCTGGCTGCAGCACCGTCTGCAATGTCAAAAGAGCATGCCCAGCATATCCCTGCACCACGTGGCAGGCACCGTGCAGTGCCTGCCATTTGGTGCATGGAACTCATGGTACCCCCCAGTGCACCTCCCTATACACACAGAGGGGGCCCACAATGACCACTACCCACTGACCACGCGCAAAACCCTGGCATCTTCCTGGACTCCTCGCTCTCAATAAACCCCCAAATCAACGCCGTTTCAACCTCCTATTTCCGCACGCTCCATCAACTTCATAAGATCTTGCAGTGCATCCCCACCATGACTTAGAGATCCGGGACAAGGCCCTCGACTGGATCCACTCTTTCCTCTCCGGCAGAACACAGCGGGTCAGACTCCTACCTTTCGTCTCGGACCCTACACCAACCACCTGCGGAGTCCCCCAGGAGTCCTCCCTCAGCCCAAGGCTCTTCAACGTTTAGATAGCTCCGCTCGCCCCATCGTCAGAACCCATGGACTTAACATTGTTTCATACACAGACGACACCCAACTCATTCTATCCCTATCCAGCGAACCCAATGCAGCCAAACACAACTTTCAAGAAGGCATGAAAGCTGTTGCAAAATGGATGAAAAGCAGCTGCCTACAACTCAACACTGACAAATCAGAAGTACTCATCATGGGCCCACACCCCGACGCCTGGAACGACACCTAGTGGCTCCCGCCCTCAGAAGCCCACCCACCCATGGACCACGCACGCAACCTTGGGATCATCCTGGACTCCGAGCTCAAAATGGACCGCCAGGTCAACTCCGTTGCATTCTCCTTTCACACCCTCTGCCTCCTATCTAAGACCTTCAAATAGATCCCCCTCAAGCACAGAAATACCGTCACTCACGCCCTCATCACCAGCAGATACTACTACGGCAACGCACTCTACGCCGGAATAAACAAAAACCTTTCCCGCAAACTATAAAACATCTAGAATGCCGCCGCAAGATTGGTCCTCAACCTGCCAAGACACTGCCATATCTCCCAGCACCTGCTCACACTCCACTGTCTCCCCATCGAGGCTAGAATCACCTTCAAGATTCTCACCTACGTACATAAAGCCCGCCACAACACCGGACCAGCATACCTAAACAGCCGACTCAAATTCCACTCACCCAAAAGTGCCCTACGATCAGCCCAGCTCTCCTACGCCATTGTCCCCCGTGCTAGAAAAACCAGATCGGGAAGCCGCTCCTTCTTCTTCCTCGCGGCCAGAGCCTGGAATGCCTTACCGCTCCACCTTAGACACTATCACTCCCATCTTCACGCGAAACCTAAAAATCTTGGCTTTTCGACAGACCCCCTCCTTGATGGACTGGAACCTGCACATCCCCTCCTCCTTGAGACCCTTACTGGTGAGTAGTCGCGTTTAACAAACACATGATGGATTGATACCTCAACAACCACTTCTCCTTCTACACATACACCAGACATCTCCACTCCATCCAACTGGGCCAGGCCACCATACCACGTATCAGCAAGACCACTGCTGGAGAAAGATCCTTCTCCTAACTCCTGGAACTCCCTGCCTGTCCACTTCCGGCAATCACCATTACGTCCGCAATTCAGGAAGGACCAATTCAGGAAGGACCTCAAGACCTGGCTCTTCGACTGAACCGCAGCTCCTCTCACCCGCTCCCCTCACCCCCAAACTGCTTGAAACACTTATGGGTAAGGAGTTGCGCTTTATGAAAATGAGTGTGTAAATGAATGTACAGGTTGTGTTACATAAGTGAGTGAGGGACACAAGGTGTAAGAGTTGCATGTTGTTTATAGCTCACTGTGCTATATTAGAAGGATTACGATTTATGAACTGTCGATAACAACTATCTCTGTGTTAAAAGCAGTGACCCACTTATCTGGCAACATAAAGTAAAAATATTGTCACCTGCATATTACATGATCCGCTTTGCATCAGACATAGGGGCAGATTTATGTTCCCTGGCGCATCCCTGCAAATCAGCATGGATGCGCCAGGGAAGATGCGTCACGCAAGTTTGCCCATGCGCCACCGCAGATGCGCCGCATTTACAATGCGGTGCATCGTGGCGCAAGGGCAAGCAGATACGTGACGCATCTGCCAGCGTAAGGTTGGCGCAGTGATGAAGTTGCGTCGCAAGCGTTCCTGCGACGGAACGCCCCCCCCTGAGTCGAAACGCCCACGTGAAACCTGACGCAGGTTTCACGTGGCGCAGGGCTTTACACCGTGATGCATCTCCATAGATGCGTCACGATGTAAATGTGGCGCAACGTGGCGCAGGGTTTACGCCGCCGCTGCAGCGGCGTAAAAGGGGCGCAAGTCCCTCATAAATCTGCCCCATAGAGTGCATTTAAAAAACTTGCAAGGGTTAATATCAAATTTAACCCTTGCTATATTTTTTTAATGCACTCATGAGCATTATACTAGACCTGGTCAACCAACTGGGCAATATGCTAAAGTAATTATATAAAGCAGCATATTTAAACAATGCAAACATTGCACAAAAAATTAAAAGTACAAAATTATTATTTCACACTTACCTTATCAGGCAGCTGCTTCTGTCTTAGTCAGCTAGTTGATGGCCTCGATGCTGGTTGCTGTGTGCTTTGTGCGTCTCTGGACCTGCTCCTGCCACCTTCAAATCAGAGCTGCTGCTGGTTCAGTGGAACTGAAAGTGAAAGCAGCATGTATCATGTGACTTCACCTCACAGGGTCATGAGTTAAGTCTCATGACTCTGTGACACAAGGAAATGTGTGTGAGTTTATTATTTTTTTAATCACTTTATATTAAGTTATTACAATAATGCTGGAAATCATTATTGTAATAACGAAAAATAAAAAAACCCCTACCTTTCCCAACTCGTCATAGAGATGGGTGGGATCAGTTATGCTTGACCCCACCCCATCCAGTGACGACTGGTGAAAGGGAGGGGTGAGGCAGGGCAACGTGGTGACTAATGCAGCCTCGGGCTTATACAGTACCCGCCCGAGGCTGCTCTGGAATTGACACCTTACTGGCGTCATAAGTGGGAGGGGCCGCGGGCCCTAACTGGGCTGTCAATATAACTACCGGGCTGACATTATGTCCGCCCGGTAGATCGAAAGTTTCTTTTTGTGACACATGCGCAGAGCGCATGTGTCACAAACTTGCCCCACACACTGCATGAATTCTGTGCCTGCCCTGCTGCCTGGCCTGCGTGATGCAATGACGCTGGAGTCTGCCTCCGAGCGTCGCAAGCAGGCAGCAGCAGGACTTCGATGTAATTGACTGTGCTGGCACTGGCAGGTAGGCTGGGCGCGTGCGCACCGTTCCGCTTGTGATTCATTTTAAATTGAAATGCAGCGCAGCTGCCGAGCGAGGCGACGGGCAGGCAGCGATCACGAAAGGGAGGGCGCCGCCCACCCGCCCGTTACAGAAAACCGCCGCTGGTCTGTACCAGGAAGAGCGTTACCAAAAGATCAGTGATTTCTAACTGCAGATTCCTCACCTTATGAATAGATAACCAAGCAGTACCTTCCCGGTGGTGTGTCTGTGAATTGACTCAAACCAAAAAGTTCTGCAGGCCCGAGAAGACAAAATGCCCTTCTCCATGGACCTGATTGTTAGAGAGTAGTGCTTCATGAATACATGAAGAGATGCCATGTAGCTGCCTGGAAAATGTCCAGGACAGGCATTGAATGCAGTGGTAGCAGCCTTATCTCTGGTGAAGTGATCTCGTAAGACTACCGGGGGCTTCTATTTGACAAAGGCATATTACATCTTAATACAGAGCATGATCCAGCCAGAGATGGTCCTTTCTTGCACTTCTTTTCCTTTCTTTGCTCTGGTGAATGCAATAAAGAGCTGATCATCCACCCAGTGTTCTCTGATACGAACAATACAGAAACTAAGAGCCTTCTTTCGATCCAATCAACGGAGACTCCCCTTCTCCTTAGAGGGGTGAGATGGAGTAAAGAATGCCTGAAGGGTGATGTTTGGCTTGATATGCAGTGGGAGTTACTATCTTCAGGAAGGAGGAGGTTCTAGTCCATAGAACCAGTTTATTAAGGTAAAAAGTGGTGTGAAGTGGGTTGATGGATTGGATTTGTAGCTTGCTCACCCACCCTCTTGGTGTTATGGCGACAAGAAAGTCTGTTTAAGGGAGATGAACCGAAGAATACAGCTGTGGAGAGGTTATAAAGGAGCACACATGAGGACAAGAACCAAGTTCAAATACTATTGGGGTATAATAAAGAGAGAAGGCAGAAACATATATTGTAAACCCTCAAGAAAATGCATCTTTATGGATAATTGAAATATAGAAGGGTGTTCCAGCAACTGTTAAAAGGGTAACAGGGCAGACAGATAACCTTTAACTGTGTGCAATGCAAGCCGTTGATGGGTGAGGGATAACACAAACAACACTGTGGCCAGTTTAGCATGAAGTGTGTCAGGTGTATACAGATTTAGTTGAGGGACTCCTGGCTGCCAAGATGATGTTAACAACTTCTGGAGGAAGATCAAAAGTGCTCAACTTTCATCACGCAATCTCCAAGCATGGGGGTCTAGCAAGTGCAGGTTTGGATGTAGAACCCTGCCCTGCTGTTGTGACAGGAGATAACCCTGCTGGGCAGCCTACTCGAAGGACAAATTCTCATGCCCAGTAGTTCAGAATACCATATCCTCCATGCCCAATCCGGTGCCACTAGGATGACTTGGGCTCGGTCGGTCTCCAGCTTTTTTGGAACTTGGGCACAAGAGGTATTGGCAGAAAGGCCTACAGGAGTCAGGAGTTCCACTATACACTGAATACATCTCTGAGCGAGAGATGCCTTCTACACATCATCATGCAAAAGTGCTGACATTGCTCATTCTCAGGGGTGCCAAAAAGATTGAGCCAAGATTTCCCCCATTTCCAGAAGAGTTCCTGTACCAGCTCTGGGTGTAAGCACCATTTGTGAGCCGCAAGACGTCGATGGCTGATTTTGACCGCCCTGGTGTTGAGAGATCCCTTCAGGTAAAAACCACCAGGAAAATCTCCTGGCGTTCCAGCCATGTCCAGAGTTGGTGTGCCCCCTGCCACATGGCCCACAACTCCACTCGGACCTGCTTGTTGCAGAAACATATAGCGGTGGCGTTGTACATGGGCGTCCGCGCTAGCTTTCCCTTGATGAAAGGAAGCAAAGCCTCCACCAGTGATCAGAGGCCTCAGATGTACACTTCTCCCAAGTGTCCACCCCAACCCGGGAATGAAGCATCAGTCAAAACCATCAGCTCGGAGAGGGAGAGTGGTCTAACATTTATCCTATTGTGATCCAGAAGCCACCACAGCAGGTCTTGCACAGTCACCTCTAAAATCTGGACTCAGTCAGAGAGATCCCCATGGTGCTGTGCTCCATGGGGCTTCAGAGCCCACTGTAGAGCCTGTATAGGCCATTAGGCGTGCTTCACCAGATTGCAGGAGGCTATCAGTCTCAGCAGCCTGAGGGTCATCCTCACTGAGATCCAGGACAGAAGTTGAAACATTGGGATCATAGGCTGAATGTCCTGCTCTCTCTTTTCTGAGAGAAAAACACAAACTTGCACCATGTTAAAAATGGCTCTGATGAAGGGAAGTGTCTGCGAAGGAGTCAGATGTGACTTTGACAGGACGTTTATGGTAGTCTGGAGGTAGGCGATGGACAGTCAAGTACGAGACCTCCTTCAAGACCCAGTTTGCCAGGTAGGGGAAGACTGGTACCCCCGGAAATGTGCTGCCACCACTGCTAGCACTTTTGTGAACACCCATGGGGAGCTTGCAAGACCAAAAGGGAGCACAGTAAATTGAAGATGTTTGTGCCCTACCATGAACGGCAGTTAATGCCTGTGGGTCTTCAGGATGGGGATGTGTACCTAAGCGTCCTGCCTGACTGTCCCGGATTCTTATCTCCTCTTATCTGATCTCACCACTCTTAAGAATCCTCAGGCGACTGGATCTTTTTATCTGCTAAGAAGTGTAAAGTAAAGAAAAACAATACAATTGCTATCAACAATTTAAACCAACCCAACTTAGACTCGGAAAAATAACTGAACATACAAGCACCTCATGACGAGGTTGGAGAAATACATGGGCACTAATACAAAATTTATCCTACGTACGAGTCTGATCCGATGCAGCATAAAAAGAATAAGCAACCCTAAAAAGATTAAACAAGCAACAACTGGAAGCTTCGAGGCACACAGTTTATGACGTGGGCGATAAAACTGGAAAGTTGCTGGCGTGGCTTGATAAGCGAGACAGTGGCGATAGGTGGATTGCGCAACTTACCACGGATGAGGGGCAAAGGACGTCCGACCCGCGCGAGATAGTGCCTGCTCTGGCAGGACACTTTCGGGGGGCCTACTCTTCCGCTTCCTCAAATACAGTGGAGGAGGCGTTGACATACATTAGAGACCTCAAGATGCCCGCACTTTCGCCGGTAGCGCGGGAGACCCTGGAAGCTGAACTCACGGTGGAGGAGATACAGGCGGCTATTGGCGCGTTGCAGCCCGGTAAGGCTTTGGGGCCTAACGGCATACCGATTGAACTCTATAAGAGGCTGTCCGAGACGCTTGCCCCACATTTACTAAATATGTTTGCCCATAGCTTGCGATCGGGCGAGCTCCCATTAGACCAACGCACGGCCACCATTGTGGTGATTCCAAAAGTAGGTAAACCTGCCGATCAGTGTACCTCCTATCGTCCCATATCGCTGCTTAACGCAGAGGCTAAGATCCTCGCGAAGCTGCTGGCCAGCAGACTGACGCCGCACTTGTCCGAGATTGTGCACCCAGACCAGTCAGGCTTTATGCCCGGCAGAAGTACATCCCATAACTTGAGGCGACTACACGGGGTGTTGGCCTGGGCGGGACGGTTGCGTGAGCCGGCGGTGCTTCTCTCTCTGGACGCGCGAATGGCGTTCGATATGGTTGAATGGCCCTTTCTATTTGCAGTGTTGTTGCATCTGGGTTTTGGGCCCAAATTCTGCGCCTGGGTTCGACTCCTATACACTAACCCAGTGGCCCATGTCACGGCCAATGGACATATGTCGGAGGACTTCCCCCTGACACGTGGCACGTGCCAGGGCTGTCCTTTGTCACCACTGCTCTTTGCCATGGTACTTGAGCCACTTGCGGCTTGGATACACTGGGAGCCCATGATACGGGGCCTCAAGTGGTCTGACGGCCGGGATGACCGCGTCTCCCTGTACGCGGATGACGTGTTGCTGTATCTGTCCTCACCTAGACGTTCTATATTAGCACTACTTAATATCTGTGAAGTCTTTGGCAGAGCGTCCGGCTACACGATTAATTGGTCAAAGTCCGTCCTGTTCGTACTGCATGGCCCTCCCCCGCAGCTGCCGGCGGGGTATCTGCTCCACGTGGCGGACGGATCGTTTAAATACTTAGGTGTCCACATCACGCTGGATCAGACGGAGTTTTTCCGGCGCAATCTGTGTCCCCCGATGGACCGCCTCAAGCGGGACGTGCATCACTGGGGAGCACTGCCACTGACCCTGTTGGGGAGAGCAGCGCTCTCCAAAATGATGGCTTTGCCACGGTTCTTATACGTGCTGGAGAACACACCGTATCCGGTTCCCCCGGCCTACTTCCGTGCGATTGCGGCGCAGGTCTCGAGCCTTCTATGGGGCAACAGGCCAGCGCGAATTGCGCAGTCTAAATTAGTTTGTGGGTGGTATGATGGGGGAATTGCACTCCCTGATATTCAACTCTACTACTGGGCGGCACAGTTGAAGGTCATTAATCAATGGCTCCACGCGCCACAGTCGGACCCGGCATTTAAGGCGGATAGAAATATATTGGGCGAGAGGGGCATACTGTCGCCACTATATGATGGGAGACTGGCCCCGACGTTGATTGGCCCCCTGAGACAGACTGTGTCTATCTGGCATGTGGCCCAGGCCAAATTGGGGTGGCGGGGGGTTTTGATGCAACTCACACCGCTCTGGGATGCAAAGCAGTTGGTACGGTTGAGGGATAGTAAGGGCTTCGATGGTTGGGACAACATTGGAATTTCGGTGATAGGCGATATGTGGCAAAAGGGGACAGTCGTCCCGTTCGCACGCTTACAGCAGCAATATGACCTGGCTCCCTCGGAATGGTTCCGGTACATTCAGATCAAACATGCCCTGATCGCAAAGCTGGCTCCCGGCGGGGAGGTTCCGGAGGCATCTGTACTGACGGAAGATATGCCTAAGAAGGCTACGTCCTTCACGTACCGCAAGCTTATCAATAACATGCCGGACCTCATGGGGCCCTTGCGGGAGAAGTGGGCTGATGAGATCGGCGAATTTGACAATCCGGAATGGCGCGAGGTGTTAGCCTCGCCACGCAAGGCGGCTATACCATCAAGGCTGCGGCTGGTGCAGCTCCGAATTTTGCACCGTTCATACTATACCAGACATTTGTTACATAAAATGGGCAGAGCATCACACCCCTTCTGCCTGCGTGGTTGTGGGGAGGAAGGCACTTTTTATCATACCATTTGGGACTGTCCTGTAATCCAGGATTTCTGGAAGCGGATGATGCGGACAATGTCGCAGGCGTGCGGCGTATCGTTGGTGCCGGAGCCCCGGCACTGCTTGCTGTATGTGTGGGAGCCCAACGACCTCAGTCGCCAGGCCCAGAGCTGGGCCACACTGGGGATAATGACGGCGAAGAGGAACATAGCCCAAAAGTGGGGGGTGGGGGAGGTGCCTTCACTGACCGCATGGGGGAGAGATATGGACGCGGCCATGTTTGCTGAGCGCTCAGCGTTTATCAGGCGGGGTTGCCCCCGCAAGTGGGACAAGGTATGGGGGGCATGGAACAAATTCAGGGGAGGCATATGTGACCCACCACCGACGCCACATGATGACACCTCTGATTCAGATTGATGTAGTTGATTTTGGGGTGGCAATGGGAGAGGTTGATGCCGGCTATGGACCACATTACCGATATGCTGTTTCTGTCCGTGATGTAAATTGGGATGTTGTATTGTCCAAAGATACGAGCAAAATGTCTACTCAAGTGTCTTTCTGTTTTGTTCATAACAAAAACAATAAAAAGTTTAAAAAAAAAAAAACAAGCAACAACTGCTTCAATATCTAAAAAAATCTTCATCAGCTGTGACGTAAAGGAAAAAATTCAGTTAACTCTGTCCCTACACTAGCACTAAGGTGACATACCTACTTAGCATTTTCCAGGCAAGATCAAGAAAAGGTGTCAGCTCGTGAAGACTTCCTAAGAAGTACACTCACGTTGGATGGGTCAGTAGCCGAAGCGAAGTCTCCCTTCTAAGAATCGATCCCTTTTCCTACCCTTCTAATGGCTCTCTGCTCGCATCTGCCCCTGCTCCCTCGGGGCACTGTCTCTAATACGAAATGATCACTCAATAGAGCACGCCCCTAAAACCCCTCCTCTGGCCGGGCACCTCTCGTAGGTAACTTTCCATTGAAACTTGTACTCAATCCAACAACGGTTGATATGTCCTTGGGTCTCAGTCTTCTTCAGCGAGCTCCTAATGATCAGCATTTCACGATACACTGTTTCAGGTCTCCTCTATACCTGACTCCTAAAACAAAGACCATCAGTCTAACTAACGAAGACAATGTCCTTGCACCTGCAACGGGAAGCATGTGAATGAGACAACCTTGAACGCACATGAATTTTGCTGACTGCCTTCAACTGAGAGCTCTTCCATGGAAATACACTTCGGCCTACACAATTCAGCTAACATAAGAAATTACCAATAGGCCTTTCATAGCAAACCGTGAACATTCATTTAGGCCTTTACACATCGAGAATTACACGCATTAATAAATTGCATTTATAAGCATTACATTTCTTCACTTTAAAGTACAATTGGTCATCTCTACACGTGCAGACTTTATGATGCACGTTTAAATCTAATGCATTACATTACACATGAATTAATTTGTTAGGCATTTTGCAATAGGCAGTTACATTTAAATGTCGTTTTACTCTTTAGACTAACACAAACATTGGGGCTCATTTATGAGTCCTTGCGTCACTTTTGCGCCGCTGGGTCGTCACTTTTTGTGACGCACCAGTGGCGTAAAACATGCGCCATGATGCACCATATTTACAAAGTGACACATCTAGGTAGATGCGTCACTTTGTAAACCCCTGCGCTACATTATACCTGCGTCAGGTATAATGTATGCAGGGTGGGCGTTCCCACGTAAGTAAGTATCGTAGAAGTGACACAGTGAAATCTACAAGATTTCCCTGCGCCACTTCTAGGGTGCAAATACGTCAATATCTTACGCCTGCCTCAAAGCAGGCATAAGACTGACGCAGGCCCTTTCACATGAGGCTTGCCCCATGTGAAAGGACACATTGCTGGAGTTGCGTCTCTTGTGTGACACACTCCAGCAATGCGTCACTTTTGCGCCTACAGATACGTCAGAAATACTGACGTATCTGTAGCTCCTTGCGACTTGATGCGTCATACTGTAAATATGACGCATCCATCATGTCGCAAGAAGGGTGCACTGAGAAGTGACGCATCGCAGCTTTCACGCAGAGATGCGTCACTTCTCATAAATGAGGCCCTAAATTTCTAACCTTACACTCACATGGTTCATTATTACGTTTGCGTTTCTAAAGTTCATCTGTTAATACAACACAAGACTATATACGGGTGCGGACTATGCATGATTATGATGCACCCCTACAATTTTCAGAATCTCATGCCACTCTGTAATGCCCATCCAGTTTTCAGGGTCAAGACAAGACAAGACCTGGCTCAGGGTGAGCATTTTGAACTTGCCTTTTCACAGAAAGGCATTGAGAGTATGAAGGTCTGAAATGGGACAGAGGCCACTTTACTTTTACGGTACCAGGAAGTAACAAGAATAACAATCAAGGCCATCTTCTGGTGTTGGTAACCTTCTTATGACTCTTTTGGCAAAAGAGCCTGTACTTCCTGCTATAAGAGACACCGATGGACCTACATGAACCGGTCTGATGATGGTGGAAGGTGCAACAGGGTTTAGAAAAATGCTGAGGCGTAACCATGCTGAACAATTTGGGTGACCCATTTGTCCAATGTTATTGCCTGCCACCCTGGCAGGAATCCTGATTAGTGGTGTGAGGCCATTCCAGTTCCAGAATACACACCATATATATATGTCTATAACATTTTCATTTCGACAGACTTTATTTGGACGGTGCATGTCACAATACACAATATAAATAGTAAAAGGAATTAAAAGGCTGAGTAGTTGACATCATTACATAGGGACAGATATTCCAGTTATTCGCGGATTGAGTAATAATCAAGTGCAAAATTAATCTCTATGGGACATAAAATTACAATCAGGAATAGTGCAATAAAAGGATATAAAAATGTGTTAAAAACATATACAAAGAGCAAACATATAAAGTGCAATAGCCAAAGTACAACAAAGAGAGAAGTGCTGGTTGACGACTTTGTGCTCTAACAAAGGGATAGCTACAATTCACTGTGTTCCCTTTGGGGGTGATAATACGTTCTTGCATCTTATGGCCCACATCCAGCCTAAGAACTTAGCAATTGCATATGCTAAAAGCGGCCGTGAGTCAATTGTTAGAATTCTTAATACAGTGACACTGCTGCTTGTCCCCAAAACCTGACATAGGGGCTTCTACCACATCTTGTGAGGGTTAGCATATGTGGGACAGACAATCAGAACATGAGGAATGGTTTCACTAACATAACAAAAGGGACAACAACCATTAGATTTCACATTCCATTCTTTGGTGAATGAGTTTAAAGGAAGTCATCCAGTCCTAAATTGGAAATAAAGTTTCTTATCTGATGTTATTGATATAATGTCCCAATACTATTCCAAGAGTGGTTGGATTTAAATTCTAAAAACCTTCCAATCAGAGATGAACCCTCTACCACTCAATACTCTTCCAGTGAATTGGATGACCAATAAAGCTCTTTTAGCTTTCAAGCTGAGGGGATGGAAGCTCCCGTAGGATTGTCCCAAAGTGACTTCAGGCCCATGTTCGTCAGTTTGTTTACGACGTAACAAAGCCATGCAATCTTATTGTAGTGGTCAGCATCTATGACATGCTTTAAAGCTGTAGCATATTGGACCAACTTAGAAGTAGACCAGAGTCTTCACCAGAATAAAATGGGGCAAAGTTGAGCTTTATTTGTTACTGGTCTCCTTCCAAAATCTAGCAACAGTGGTTCAAAAGAGTTAATTTGCGGAAGGTGCGTCACACTCCTCAAGAACTTGTTCTCAGAGTCTACTAGAGTGGTTATGTTGGAAAAACCCTATCGTTCAGAGCCATAGAGGACCAAGCCCAAAACGTTAGCATCGTAAATTTGAAGAACTGGGCTAATGGGCTTGGAAAAAGAGCAGTCGAATTCTTTGAGCAGTACTCCAGTGATTTGGCAAAATTTCAAAGCCATAATTTCTACTTGATGTTTCCAGCACATATTTGAGGCTAGTGTTAATCCCCAAATAGCTGAAGACTTTTTGATTTTTTCCTAAAGTCTTGTCCCCCAGACTTACAGTTCCCCTATAAGATTTGTGCTGGTTGAATGTCGTAGATTGAGTCTTATCAGAGTTAATCACCAAGCCTTGCATTTTACAACATTACTCAAAGCGGAACAGAGCACCCTGTAAACCACATGGGGTTTTGAGATTAAAAGCCTGTCATCTGCAAACATTAATATAGGGTTTCTGAGACCTGCCAGAGCTGGAGCTTTCATTGGGAAAGCAATTGAGAAAGTGGACAATGCCGTTAAGAAAGAAAAGAGAGTGGGGCCAATACGCATTCTTGGCACACCCTTAGGCAGTGGTTAATTTGTAAAAAAAGAAGTTCTGGGGAACTCTTCAGGAGGCAGTTTGCACCAGCCCATTTCTTCTGTTAGCGCTGTCTAAAACAGAACCAACTACTTACCATGAAATTGGGGAGAGGATGTGGCGTTATGGCTAGAGCTGCCGGCTTCATAGCTGGGGAACCAGGTTCTAGTCTCGGTGTCAGCTCAACATCCTGTGATTCTGGGTGAATTACTTAATCTCCCCGTAAATAAATGTGTCCTTAACTGGTGCTCATGAAAAGTGCTTGTGTTGATAATTAAATGACATCCCTGAGCATCGGAATCCACCGGCTCAAATTAAGCACTACCTTTAGGAATGGGAAATCGATCAGTGAGTTCACCCTGGACACCTCAACGAACCTGAGCAAAATTGTTGTCCTGTAGCCGAATCAGTACAGATAACAGCGCCCAAGGCAAGCCTAATTCATGTAAAACTGTCCAAAGCCTATTGCGTGTGACCAGGTCAAAAGCGGACTTGAGGTCGTTAAAGGCAGTACACATGCTGCCCTTGCCAATAACTACAATTCGCCAATGGGGAATAACAAAAAGTAAGACCTCGTCGATCGTACTCACCCGCTCACGAAATCTATAACATACTATACCGCAACAAAAAATTGTAATACCTTTCATATTTACCGGAAATGTTTAACCAATTTGTTTTTCATAATACAAGGAACTATGTATGTTGAAGTATAGAGACAGCAGATGTGATATTTTTTAACATCCTGTGCTTCCTGTCAGAAAACAATGTTCTGTACTTTGTATGTCTCTCATATGTACACATCCTCTTATGATGGTTAGTCATCAGGTTATAGCAACTCTGATCAGACTTTGTTCACAGGATTGTAAAATGTCTGAAAGGAGGAGTAACAAGCACTGAAAATGCAATCAGTCTCACATTTGTTTTAGAAATTGGAAAGCCGTTTCTGATCCTGAAAATTGGAATAGTACATTAGAAAAAGCATTTTTATGACCATAAAAGCTAAATCAGTGTGTTTGCAACTGTAAAAATGCTTAGCATATCTGGCCCTTAATTCCATCTCCATAGAAACAAGGGAAGCAATGAGGCGTTTGTTGACATATAAGGTGTTTAGTACAAACTCTGCATGAAACTACTGCTAAAACACAATCAATAATGTACGCAACCAAAACATACAGCAGACTGAATTGCTTTCCAATTTCAATACAGTGCTACAGTGTGAACTATGTCTAATAAACGTCTTGTGAGTGATGAGAAGTCAGTGTTGTGCGCTTCCTCCAGCACTGCATTGTACATTTGTTTAGAAAGCAGCAGAAGAGCGGCTTTACGATCTAAAATCAAAACACCCTCACTCACAGATTCTCAGGCTCCTTCAACAGTTGTCATTAGCCTGGAAAGGCTCTGAAAAACCTGAGCTGAATTGCCAGAACTGAATCAGGCTGGGAGACACAAATCTAGTATCCCACCAGCAAACTTTCACCAATTTGAGTTTGCAGTGCTCATCTACTAATCTATGACGTGTTCAACACCACACATTCTTATGTTGATACATTTTACAAGGGCGCCCAGACTCGTTTGCGGAAAATAGACATCCCGAGCTCAAACACTCAAGACAATGGCAGCAGATTTTAAGAGATAAACACATAAAGGCCCTGGTGTTTTTACAGAACTCTGACAGCTGAAGCATTTGGACCAAACAGAAGCTCTCACATGCAAAATACCAACAGAAACACAATACAAAAAGTGCTTGTGCATGAAGCAGGGAGACTGTAAAGCTTGCAAACTTAGCTTGTGCAAATCCTGCATTGCCGATCCCTGGTGAGTTGCACTACCACTGCTGAAACAAGCCCTATGGAGTTACCAATGGCTGAGGCGGACTGGGCTCAATATGTGACGGAGTCACTATTGCTCTAGGGTGTGCTGCAGAAAAAACACCACTGTGGGATGCTGTCATTAATAAAACCAAAAAGGGTATGCAGTCCCTATGAAGGTAGGAGAGAGAAGTAAGAAGAAGGGACAGATTGTCCCTTAAGAAAGGAGGGACAGGGAATCACTCCTTTCGGAATTAGGGCCATCACACACCAAGCACGCTGAGTGTCATGCTTCATCATAAGGCTTGCTCCTCGTCAGGTCAGCGCTGCAATACCTGACGGGCACCCCATGAGGGGCTCTTTAGCGGAGATCTTTTATTCCTTGCTGTATGGTGCCGTGGGTGTGAGGGACCTAAAAGTGTGGATGTGCTAAAGTGGGGGTAGCTAGACAGTGCGAGGATAAAACAGGAAATGGGAGTCCAGACAGAATAATTTTAATGAATCTGGCTTCCAACCTGATTACAAAATATAGAGTGGGGACTTCCTGATTTAAAGTGTCAGGATGTTGAGCTCAACTTCATGTGGCCAACATGTTTCTTGCCTGTGTGTCAGAGCGATCTAGCTGCAATTCTTCAGGACGTAAGAGAGATTGTATATCTACATTAAAAGTGGTGTTCTGGTTCTGCTAACCTTGAAGACCTACCCCAGCGCTGCCTCCCGGCTTCCTCAGCGTTGGGGTAGGTCTTCAGCCATCCTCGCGGTCCTTACATGACACTGAAAATTTCAGGTGTCTTGACCTGCCGGAAGTTGATGGGGACAGTCTATAATAGTTTTTAGGATGGCCATCGCATCTACAGGTACTTCATCTTTAGGTGCACTGTGTGCTGTCAATAATGACACAAGTAGTTACTGTAAGGCGCTTTCCATCGTGCCTTAAAATAACTACTTGTATCATTTGTGTGAGTGAGCCTGCTGCCTCAAGGGAGAGGGTGGCCTGAGCTTGCTTGAGAAAAAAAAAACACAGCCTGTCACATGGCCAGAAAGGAATGCAAACAACACTGCGGCTGTTCTAGCTCTGTACTGTAGTGTGGAGCTGAATGGAGAAAATGGAGTCTGATCAGAGGGGAGGAGTGGCCATCCAGTGCTGTGAAGGAGTGCTGGCCGAGCAAAAGAAACCATTAGTAAAATAGCCATGGGGTGGGAACACACACACAAAGGAGGGACCAACACGGACATAGACCAATAACAGGCCAGCATTTCTGAATGCCACAGATAACAAGCAGCGGCAATTGGTGGGTATTCCAAAAGTCCATAGAAGAGATTACAACAGGTCTTGCCGAGGCTCGACCTAAAAAGGATGATTCCTGGAATTGGCCAATTACCTCTGCCCTTCAGCCCTTCATCAGCGACACAGTTTAATTATTAACGAATGGTAAAACTCCAGAGAAATACATTTACACCTAGTCTACCATCGTAAAGTTCAATGTAAAACACATCCCTCCTACCATGTATGATATAAAGTTTTCACACAGTGATTTTAGCATATCAATCACTGCCCAGTCACCTGTCACCAGCAGGCTGCTAACTCGTGTACAATGCAGCCTCCCGAAAAAAATACCGTCTGATTAATGCCATACACGAAAACATTCATGATAAATGAGAATTCAGATATTCCAAAGGCAGCTACACCTTTCCCTGGAAGAGCTCCTCTCCAATCCCCGAGGTCACGCTTTATCACGAGGGCAGAGCTGTAAATACCAGGCGGCTCTGAGGGAGGGCTCCACACAGTGGAAGAGATTAGGTAGCTAAGAAACACAATCAAAAGGGCAATAAATGGAATTCAGTTACGACTTCTGCTTTCACGGGGCATTTTCTCACACTCTCTTCTGTCCTAGTCGTGGTAAGGAAGACGTTTTTATCTGTTAAGTAACACTTGATAAAGGCTTTCAATTATTCTGTAATTCGATAGGCGCAGTCAAGTCAGTTTTATAATTTCAGAAAAAGTTGCTGATGCATGCTTACAGTACATAAGCCAATTAAAGTGAAAGACACCTAGCCGAAAATCAAAACGGCTACATATACAGTTACTTTTTAAAAGTTTTGATAATATGTAATATAGATATATACCTGAGGAGCTAGTGTATTTTAGACAACATTGGCACGCCTACTGACTTCTTTATCGAATAAACAAGCCCTCTGCCACCGTTTTTGCAAATAATTATTTTGACTTTGAGTTCATGTGGCGCAACCATCACAACCTCTACAAGGCAGTAGCTCCAAGTTACCCTCTCATTTAACGTACCTATATCTCCTGGCATATATGGCGAGGATGTGGCCTTACGGCCAGAGCTGCCGACTTGGAGTTGGGCTTCGAGCCTCGGGTGGTCTCAACATCTGTGATTCTGGGCAAATCACTTCACCTCCCCGTGCCTACCAAGAAACGAATGTGCCCTTGTGCAACGGAACCGGTGCTCATGTAAAGCGCTCCAATACCTTCGGGTCGAGTTCGCGCTATAGAAATCTGCAACAAAAAAAAGAAGAATCAGCCGTACTTATCAGTACATTTTAGTCATCCATATTTATTGAGGATTCCCTGACAACATGGCTGGGTTTTCATATTTGGTTGACATACTTAGGCACGCTTATTTTCTAATCATGCATGATCACATGTGTGCACCCTGCTAAAAATACTAAGATTGTGTGGAATGCAGTGCCTTCTATCACCACTTTCTCGACCATCCCTGAATTTACACGCTGTACGCATGCGCTTTCTTTCTTCCCTATTACAAACAACAACATTGAACCAGCGACAAGGGGGCAGGCTACTTTTACATTATTTGAAAATAACATAGGTTAGTCGAGGGACTAGATAACAAACAATGGGATGCGAACTGCTATATACGCCGGCTGTACCCTTGACAGTCTGTTGCTTGCAAAGAGATGAACGTCATCTCCCTAACTTCCGCTCTTTAGATATATTATTTGAACACCCGTAAAGAATTTGGTGATATAGGTCAGTTTAGATTTGAGATCAAATGGAAAACCATAAGTGGGTAATGGATGGCAATGGCCTGACAAATTGAGTTAGAAATCAACATCATATAGTTCCAAGCTAGATTCAGTAAAAAAAATAATCAAAATGTGATGAATGAAAAGAAACATATATTAAGGAAATCACATGAAAGGATAAAACAATTGGAAAGTCAAACCCTATCTGTCTATAGGACGTGGTTGAGCAGGACCAGAGGACATTCCATTAATCTGACACATGCACATATGCTGTTGGCTTGGTGGGTTGACATGGTCAAAGCTTTTGGCTTTGGATATTAAAAGTTTTCTGAAGGAAAAATATTTCCAGCAGGGAAAACCTGAAGAATGTGTCCAGCGAAAGCGCCAGGAAGTTGGACACATTGTTAGCGTGGTCTCACAGTAGCCCCAAACATCAAGAAGGATAAGCTTACTCCCAGAAGCCAGGTCTGGAAGGAAGATTGTGCCTTACATTTGTGGTCTTTATCCCAGTTGCTTCCCTGGAGATTAAGTCTTCTGAATTTTTCCAAGTTTAGCAATGCAAGCCATGCAGAGTTAACAGGCAAAGGCTTGACTCTGAGTTAGATATCAAGTATAATGGGGTGACCCAGTGCTCCTCAGAACCTGGGTGTACGAGAATGTGGTAAATGTTGGTTCTGTCGGGTACAGAATTCATTCTAAGTTAACCGAATAACAATACTCAAACCGTTCAATAATAATCAATGTAAAGCGATGGGAAGAAAAGGCAAATACCATGAATCAAAGAAACAAGAACAAAAACAAAAACACACCAAAATTAAATCAATCAAGGTCTGTATTTAAGGATAAATCTAAATGTTCTTTACATTTTATGGTGTCGAAATGACATTAACAGGCTGTCAAGGTTCATGCACATGTAATTTGTTCTAACGGCGCAAGTGATATGGTGAAAAAAGTGCGAAACAAAGTGCTGAATGTGAACAAAATATATACAGTGCTGTACACAATGATGAAACTAGTCATTCATAAGATATCCATCCCTTGGTACACAAAGCTCTGCAACGCATGGAGTTTATGGAGGGGCGGAGAAAGTAGGGTCAGGATTATCAAGGGCACGTTGATGTTTCAACCCGATGGCGTGCATGATTTACTGATAGGCATGGCAGAGAGTTACAGAACGACGCTGCCCTAGTGATGCGATTCATCGCCATCTAGGACGCCTTCCACAGTCATTGTGAGTCAACCCATGGTGGACCATTCCCGGAAGACCATTCTTGCATAAATGCTGGCTGTCCCTTTTATCACCTTGTCCTGAGGAAGACCCGTCATGCCTATCAGTAAATCACGCACCTCATCGGGTCGAAACGTCGACGTGCCCTTGATAATCCTGACCCTACTTTCTCCGCCCCTCGTGAAATGGAAACTTAAAACTCCAAGCGGCACAGAGCTTTGTGTACCAAGGGATGGATATCTTATAAATGACTATTTTCATCATTGCGTGCAGCTCTGTATATATTTTGTTCACATTCAGCACTTTGTTTCGCACTTTTTTCACCATATCACTTGCGCCGTTGGAACAAATTACATGTTCATGAACCTTGACAGCCTGTTAATGTCATTTCGACACCATAAAGTGTAAAGAACATATGGATTTATAATTAAATACAGACCTTGATTGATTTAATTTAGGTGTGTTTTTGTTTTTGTTCTTGTTTCTTTGATTCATGGTATTTGCCTTTTCTTCCCTTCGCTTTTCATTGATTATTATTGAAAGGTTTGGGTATTGTTATTCAGTTAACCTATAATCAATTCTGTACCCGACAGAACCAACATTTTCCACATTCTGACTCGGCGTTTCCCTTTGTTTTCTGAGACGCCTGTGAGGCTCACCTGCCAGCTTCTTGCTTCCCTACTGTTCCCGCGGCCGGGCTTGGCTCCGCCCCCCCTGCTTGCACTGGAGGAGGACTGGCCGGGCTTGGCTCCGCCGGAGGAGGACCACAATACCCAGGATCCCCTGGGCTGGGTCGACAGCAAACCACGTGCCAGGAGGCGCTTAAAGCTCGGCTCAGTCCCTCGCTCGCGAGGACACGCGCGGGACGCACCAGGAGATGCCCGGGACAAGGGCGGGACCGTTCGTGTCCCTTAGTGGCCGGCAGACCCCGGGCCGTGCCACCCCCCTTGGTCTCGGACCATTTGGACACATTGTTTTTTGCTTCGCATTGCTTGATGGTTCCCTGTGTTTTTGCAGTGACTACAGCCTAAATTTTCTTTATAGTTTCAAATTAGTTTTACACAGCAGTGTCATCAGTGGGGGAGGGGGTCTATAAATAACACTCCATTTGCACTGATATTGGCAAAACATGGGGAAGAATAATTGTGTTCTACCGGCTACTGCTCCAAAACATAAACCACCCCCAAATCTTCCATTACCTAGTTTAACAGCAATAGATCGAATGCTGCAGAAAACAATAGGGGTGGTGGCTAATGCCATAGAGCATACCGAACGACGCCTTTCGCTTCCAGCTGGTTCTCTTCCCCCTTTGCCTTCTACTAATACTTCAATGTTTACCATAAATTCTCAAGAGTCAATAATGACACCTTCTTTTGCCGCCCTTCCTGGGATATACAATCTTCCAACAACTCAAGATATCCCTTCAGAAATGAGCAATGTACCCGACGGGTCCTCGTCCCCATTAACTAGATCATCTACTACCCCCAATTTTTCCCCTAACTAGCCTATTTTTGATCCCCAGTTTAAGGACGCAACAACAAGCGGGGTACATGAAGCACCATCAAGTCCAATTTTGATTTCCTCTACTTCCTATAGTGCAAATCACGATGCCCAGCGAGTAACTACTAGAGGGCAGAAGGCCAGGAATAAGACGAAAAACGCTAATTTACACGGTTCAGAGGCTAAAAAAAACCAAGGGGCCCTTAGGGGGGTCTAGACAAAAGAAACCTGCCGTGAAAGCCAGTGTGTTGAAAGGGAAAAATTCTAACAACAGCATCCCTATAACTTTAGCCACAACAATCAATGATGTTGGGTCGCACTTCGTAAACAACGAAAAGCCCACTAGTTTCCCGGTATGTTCACCTTTTCCCCCGCCTAGTGAGGGACTCCTTGATAAAATAGAAACCCTCATGAAATCTTTAATGGCTCCCCTTGTGGAAAGGGTAAAGCGCCTAGGGGAAAAACTAGATAACTTGGAGCAATTACTGAAGAATAGCCCGACCACGAACTCTATTGACCATCAGTTGCCCGTTATATTACAACAACCCGACCCCAGTAGTACTACCCAGTCAATATTCAATCTCAGGTCTCAAGATTCCCAAACAACGAACCCCAAAGAAACTATGGGTAGACCTGTGCGGAGGGTCCTGAAGAAGCCAGAAGAATCTAGTAAGATCACTAGAGGAGGGGGTATCTCAAGAACGCCTGTAGAATTTGTTGAACACACGGGACGGGGCAATAACAACTCTAGCGCACCCAAGGCTTTTTCTTCCCCGCCTCTTATATCAAAGAGGCACTTAACACACATCAACCTACCCCCACAATCTTTGCCATATACGGTAGTCTTAGCTGGCGTCCCAGAACTGCCCCAAGGAAAAGTAGAGTCCTTTCCTGAATTAAGAAATAAAGTTGCTTATTGGCTGAACAACAACAGGCCACTCCCGCCAGATTTATCTGGGCAAATATTATTTGCCAGAAGGATAAACTGGCTGGGACATAGGAGAAAGGATATCCCAGGGGACTGCATCATTGTCAACTTTGGGGACAGGCGGGTGGTCCATTATATATGCAATAGGCCCTTTGGGTCAGGTGAGAGTAAAATCCTTACTAAGGATTTGAGTTTCTTTTATCCTCAATCTTTCCCTTGCCAATCTTTAATGACCCAAAGGGAACTTGTACACTTGGATATGAAAGAGAGAAGGGGTATCAGATATAATATTCCAACGTTTAACTTCTTTGACACACTCTCTGACCTGGAAAGGGTGGACTGACTTGAGTACGGGGACTATTGTATAAATACTAGCACTGCTCCATCAACTTCCCCAAGAAAAAAATCAACTATGTCCCATGATGACACAATTAACACAGAGTCCCCTGCAACTCTTGGGAAGGTGCGACAGCAGGAGGAAATCATGAGACCGTTTATCGACCCTGTGTCAACTACGGATGACCCACCACAGAAGATTTTATTCTGGAATGTGGCAGGGCTGCAGGCTAAGGTTGCAAACGTCGCCTGGCTAGACTTTGTTCGCGACTTTGGCATACTATGTCTACAAGAAACTTGGGCGCTATTAGAACTACATATTGAGGGCTTTAAAAAATTTTTTTCCCCAGCCTTATCAACCTCTTCTGGTAGAGCTAAGGGTGGGCTAACCATCTTTGTGTCAAATATCCTTCAATTTATAAGTCTAGTTCCCATAATGTTGGAAGCTAATTTTCAAATCCTTATCCTACACCAGACGAAGACAAATGCCATCGTACTTGTCAACTTTTATAATAATCTTCCTATGGATGATTTGATAAAAACTATAAAATTAATACAATCCTCCCTTGAAGAACTAATAGTCAAGCTCCGGAAGGACTTGACCATAATATGGGGAGGGGATTTTAATCAGACCCTTTCTAACCATAGTACTAATACAGTCTGCGGCATAGTGGATGAACACGGCGATCCAATAACCCATTTTCCCCATACCCCACTCGGGCACTGTTTAAACGAAACCTTATGTGGCTTAGAACTTGCTCTTGTTAATGACCTGGTGAATCCACCTACTCCGGTCAAACCTACCTTTAATGGTAGAGGGAATTCAAATGCAATTGATTTTATCTTTATTTCAGCAACAGCAGGGAAGGCCGTATTAAACTGTAAAACTCATGACATTATCATTGGCGACCACTACCCAATTAGTGTTACTCTAGCCCCGATTAAGGGCCGAGAGAGTCGTAAAATTACGACGATATTAACTCAAAATAACCTCACACTAGATAGACTCAATAGATATTCATTAAGGTGGGAAAAGGTGGACCCCCTGGCCATTACTACTAGATTACTTATGAACCTTAGACCAGCTCTTGATAAATGTCTTGACTTAGACGCTACTAGCGAGGAAATATTGGCCAACTTTTTGCTACTGAACATATCAATTAGCGAAACTCTCTTTGTCCATACAAAATCAGGTAAATCTAGAAGGAAGGGATGGTTCGATAGTGCCTGTACGAAAGCTTATCAGAACTTAAAAGTAGCACTAAATAAAAAAGATAGAATCCCTATGGAAATTGCTGTTCTTAGGAAGACGTACAAACAGGTACAAAAACGAGGAAAAATTCGCTGAAAAAAGATCTCTGGATCCAATTACACACTTCATGCTCCATGGGGGATAGTGCTGCTTTTTGGAAGGTTGTGAAATCACCCTTTCTAGCAGATTGCACGGTGAATCCTAGTATTGATGTTGCGATTGATGAACAGGTGTGGGTTGACTATTTTCAGCGGATACTCAGCCTCCCTTCATCCGCAACTCAATTACCTCAATTATCTTTATCTGGCTCAAACCTCACTCCTTTCCCATTGCCTATCCATATAACACACAAGGAGGTGGAACTGGCTTTGAAAGCTAGTAAAACCGGTAAGGCGCCAGGCCTTGACGGAGTTCCAATTGATTTCTTTAAATCTAATATGGAACTCTGGTCGCCAATTTTAACTAGGGTCCTGCAGGCATCATGTGAGGTGGGCCTTATCGACTCTTGGTCCCAATCTATTTTAGTCCCCATATTTAAAAAAGGGGACCGAGAGTCACCATCCTGCTATCGACCTATCTCCGTACTGGACTCGTTGGGGAAAGTGGCTGGTCGTGTTATCTTAGATCGACTCCGGCAGTGGGCATCAGAAAATAAAGTCCTGTCTGACCTACAGGCTGGGTTTCGTGAGGGTCTGGGCACTATAGAGCAAGCCCTCAATCTATCGTTATTAATTGGCAAATATGTTAACGCAAAGGGGGGTCACTTTACATGGCATACGTAGACCTCTCAGCGGCGTTTGACTGTGTCAATCATACCAAGCTGTGGGCCATTTTAGAAGAAATGGGTATTGAGAGCTCCCTCCTACTATTTTTGCACGAATTATACTCAGACGCCACGGCTAGAGTTAGATTCGGTGTGGGGGCGAGCTAACAAAGTCGTTCAGAGTGGAACGTGGGGTAAGGCAGGGTTGTGTCCTGGCACCTTTTTTATTCAACTTGTATACCAATGGTTTGGAAAAAGCGATGGTGTCGGGGTCCCAGGACCTCCCTGCTATAAACAAGCGCCCAATACCGATTCTACTCTACGCGGACGACGCTGTAATCTTAGCTCGTACCCCCATGGAGTTGTAGCGTGCCCTCATAAAGTATCATACTTTTACGGCCAACCTTGGTCTAAAGATAAATATCAAAAAGACGTTTGTCATGTCCGTAGGGTCTAGGGCGAAGAACATGAAGCCTATGTATATTGAAACTCAGAAACTAGAGTGTATATCCACTTATCCCTACTTGGGCGTAGTTTTTGACCACAAATCTTCCTGGAAGTCTGCCATTGAATCTAGGCAACTTATTTTCAAGAGGACAACAGCTGCTGTGGTCAACTTCGCAATCAAGTTAGGTAGACGTCCAACCGTTGAACTTATCAAGATATACAGAGCAAAATGTGTCTCTAGTGCAATATACGGGGCTGGGGTATGGGGTTTTTCCAAGGTGGAGCAACTACAAAGGGTGGAGAACAGTTTTCTAAGATTCCTTCTCACAGTCCCGCAGGGGACTTCGATCTACACATGCCACTTGGAAGCGGGTCTGACCTATATAACAGATCTGATAAAGATCCAACCGCTTCTCCTGTGGCATCGCATATGGTCGACTAACGAAACAACACTCTGTCGGGAATTTATCAAGGACTGTATATCTCTCGACAAAGCTGGAAAGATCACCTGGATAGCGTATGTAGGCAAATTCTTTAGTGATCTCGGCATGTCACAATACTACTCTTCCCCTCCTTTAATTGCAACAATACCGAGGAAGCGTTTTAAAAAGGCATGCCTGGCTCACTTAGAATCTTTAAGACTAACTAGTGAAGCCTCCAAACCCTCTGTCCAGCACTCACTACAAATTCAAACATTGATGATGGTTCAGCCCTACTTAACCTTTAACCTCTCGGGCTATGAAACTTTTTTGCTAACCAGGCTTAGATTAAATATTTTTCACTACCTGGTTATTTTCCCTATGACGAATACTTGGGAAAAATTTCCCCAGCCTTGTCCTTGTGACGATAGTTCCCCCCAAACAACGATTCACACAACCCTGTTTTGTAAATTTTACCAAGATTTAAGGAAACAGTGGCTCGTTCCAATCTTGAAAGTCTTGGGTTTACGTAGGTGCCGTCCAGCATTTCTTGCTCTTCTCTGTTTAGACGCTGAACCTTATGCTAAATCGATCGCAATTTTTTTGAAATTGGTTGTTAACCACAGGCAGAACCTAGAGTAAGATTGGAATCCAACTTCCCCGATATGAACAATGGTCTCTCGATTGTTGATGTATAATAATCATGACATTCTTTTTTAATAGATGCTTTTTTTTTTTATATAGTAAACTATACTCCTCTTGTCGTAACTTGCAAATTTGGAGTTTAGATTGCTTCCCTATTGGAGGCACGGTTTATTGAGGAAACCTTTTAAATGGTTGTTTATTTTTAATAACTTCTTTTTGCTATCCCTGTGAAACCTTTTGTACTACCATGGTCATAATTCTTTTTAACTGTATTATATTGTGCTTTTATGGATGTTTTCTCAACAACCGAATAAAGCTTGATTTGATTTGACTCGGAGTTAGAGCAAAAAAATTTAAGGATGGGGTTGGAGCCACAATTTTACTCAGAAGAAAACTGTATTTTACTATAAACATACAACACAAATACTGTACATAAAAGTAAAAGAGTAAAATGACTGTACATAGTTATCAAGGGAGTAACTGCTGTGTGGAGGAACCAGCTAGCATTAACCTAGTCTATTCAGTGGGTATGGTATCACAGAGATTTAGCCAGGGCAGGATAGGGCAAATTGCCACTGGGGATAAAAAAGGGCGGGGACCTCCTGAAATCATCCTGGGTTTACTATGTACAATAGCATAGTGTGCCCTTCCAGACCACAGAGTCCAGTTCTGGGTCACATTCTGTGTCATAGTGAAACCTCAGTCTACACAAACGATGGTCACTTGAGCTGTGGACAAAAATTAACAAGCATTGGCATAGCCAATAGGTCTCGCCTTTGGGACCTTATAAGTGTTTAGCCATGCAACATTTGCATAACTAAATACTTATAAGGTCACAAAAGCGAGACCTATTGGGTATGCCAAGCGGCCGTGCGGCCGCGAAAGTGAAAGTGATCATGATCGCGATCACGATCAAACATCAAAGCGGCCGTGAAAGTGAAAGTAATTGCGGAAAAGCGTGGCGCGCGCGCCCGCGCACCTGCACTGTAGCTCTAGGCTGGCCTGGTAGCACTTTTTGGAGCCCTCTCAATAAGTCTCGCCAGACCAGCGCATGCGCAGGGTCAGGCGAGACCTAAAAACCATCAGAACGATAGGGAACTTGAGGCAAGTCTGCACTCTCCCCTGAACCATGCAGAATACCTTTTCTGTTTTAACAATATGAAATGCTAAAGAGTTGGATTTGGCTTTTTCCAGGTGGTTTTAATTCAGTAAGTCAATCACTCTATAGTCTAAGAGGTCTGCTGATCAACTTTCCAAGTTTGCATGTTAGGCTCTCTTGAGTGGGGTTCCTCAAAGAAATTATAACAGACTAGGGTAACACCACTATGTCCCAAATAATGACACAAAGACACGCCTAGTTAGGAATTAAGCTTCCACCTATTATCCAGAAATGGATGGATTGATGGAGTGATGTATTTCAACACGTAAACTTACCCTAAAGAAGTTTATAGGTTTAGAGAAAAGAAATTGGGACAAGATGCTACCCATAGCTTTATGCGCAAAACAGTGTCAAGAACAAAAAAACTACAGGATTCTTCCCCTTTTGAACTTTTTTGATCTGAAAACCCAGGACCTTATTACATAAGGACAGTGAAATATTGAAGAATCCACCAAACACTGGGAAACCCTTGTTAGAGCATGTTAGTCAGTTAAGAACACAACTAGTGAAACTATAGGAGATTGTAAAAAACAATTGAGAAAAAAGTCAACTGGAGCAGAAGTCAGTATATGACAAAATGGTTAAACTAATTGATTTTTAACCAGGGATTTTGGGTACTATTGCACATCCCAACCTCTGAAAATAAAATGCTATGCCAGTGGCAGGGACCCTAAAGGTTCGGAAAAGGTTAACTGATGTTAACTAATATATTAACCCTAATATCAGGCCATACCCATGTGATATATTTTAAGAGTGAGGGGGCGAGGCTGGACCACCTAAGATGACGATCGCAAGCTAATTCGGCTCTGTGCTCTCTGCCGACCTTCCTCCAAAATCCTGCCCCCAAATGCTGCAGATAGTCCCCTGTGAACCCTGGGGGAATGCGGGTCTGATCATTGCCCAGTGAAACAGTTGAGGAACCCCATTGGGCCCATTCCGTGCTGGTAGAGAGGTGTGATCTGTCATCTGCCTGAGAAGGAGGAGGAGCATCAGGCCCAGGCCGAGCATGCTCGTCCCCTGCAACGAGCGCACTCTGATTAACGCAACGTGTCCAGTCTCTGAGGACAGCTCGGAGCAGCAGGGTGAGGTGGCTCTGGGTGGCTCTGTGTAGTAATCGATGGAATCAGGCAACAGCAAAACCTGTAAGTATATTTAGAAGTTCCAACGCAATGAGCTGCTGGTGGCACACAGACAGCATCTGGCCAACTCCTTTGAACACAAGCATTCTTATCAAGAACCTGGAACATGACAACCTCTACCAACATTCCAACCTCCTGCATTGAAAAATTCTACAATTCCTTAAAGTATTCACTCAATTAGTCGATAATATTCTACATACAGCTACGGCATGGGTTTTCCCTTTACAGAAAAACAAAATGAACTATGTACTATAATTTTACAACTTAAATAGGATTGCATAAAATATAAGAGAACCACACAATATAATTATAATAAATCAACTTACAAACTATATATATATATATATATATATATATGTGTGTATATATATTACCTACTGGCGGTCGCCAGTAGGTAGTTATAGTTACGACCTATTTTCCATAGGAAATCAGTAACATTCTATTTCCAATAAGTTTGGCACCGGTTGATGAATCCTCGCGAAATTTTCCAAACTTTTGGCCAGCTCTGGTCCGCTCCTATCCTGAAAGTTTCGTGGTGATTCGTCAAGTGGGGGCCGAGAAATAAGGGGGGTCCCAAAACGCATTTTCCCCATGCAATTTCCCATAGGACCTGTTGACGCAGCTACAGCCCGAACTGCTGAACGGAATTACACCAAATTTGGCAAAGAGGTAGTCCTCAGTTCTGACTCGTGTCTTTTGCATAAATGGTGTAAATCCGTTCAGTAGTTCCTGAGAAAATGAGACTAAAAAAGATAGATATATCTATGGCCTCGGAGGATCCGCGACCCTCCCCGCACCCTAAGCGCACCCTCTGCGAACCGAGTGCGCACCCTCCCGATCACGCACTGAATGCTAATTGGCTGTCAAGTGTCTGTCTGCATTCGAAACCAGGAACTGTTGGCAGCCATTTTGTGCCTCGGTAGAAGCGAGGTTGATTAAGTAAGGGAAATAAGTGTGTGAAAGATGTAAAGGGAGCAGGGTAGAAATACTCTGACCCTCTAGTGTTGCTTAGGGGGTCCCAGAAGGATCCCCTGGGGCCCCTTTTTTTCAATTTTTTTAAACGGAGATATGCGCGCAGGGTGCGCTGATCCGGCCAGAAAAAAAAAACGAAGCGCGGAAGCATTTAGCCCCCGGGTGGGCCAAATCCCGGGGGCAAAATCTTTATAAATTAATGGGGGAGGGGGCTGCGTGGCCCCCCTCCTGGAGCCCTCGAGGGCCCTGGGGACCGCTACCCCCCAGGGCCGGCTCCTACAGTGTCCTGGGGTGCCCACCCCCAGGACACTGTTGTTTGCTATGAGAGGGCGGGAGTCTCCCGCCTTCCCATAGCAAACTTCGTTAGGATTTTGAAAGAGAGAACAGGGAGACCTGCTCTCTCTTTCAAAATCAAAACGATATTGCTTTTCCACACGGGGAGCTGCATGTCAGCAGCTCCCCATGTGGAAAAGCAATGCCGGCTCCCGAAGGATGCGGGGAGCCGACTGGGACCGTTTGGGCGTTGGGGCTCCCCCCACGGTCCCCAACGTTTTTTTATAAGCCCTGGGTGATGGGGTCCCCGGGGATACTAAAAATTAGTGATAGGGGCTATTTTTTTTTTTTACAATAAAATTAGGAGTCGCGCATCCTAATGCGTTGGGTGCACGGTTTCTCTCACGTTTGGTGAGCGGTTCCTAACGCGTTGGGTGCGCGGATCCAAGGAAAAAAAACTGAAATGTTTGGGAGATAAAAATCAAGCTTAAGTGTTTTGTTCTTGAGTGGCTCTAAAAAGAGCCGTTGTGTTCATTGAGAGTTTTTGGTACTTATAAGTAAGTACCTATACAGAGTCTAAAGTTGTTGAGGAAGACTCTGTTTCCTTCATAAGTAAAGTGTACTCCATCTCTCCTATACATCTCTTGCATATGAAAGCGCAGATTGTTATTGTAAATGGACCCCATTCTATAGTCTCGGAGAAAAGCAGAAACAGACTTATTCACATGTTTCCTAGCTTTCTCAATTTGTGGACAAAAATGATTGGACCAGTTCCATTTCTGCCTTTGGCATATGTTAGAATACACAAAGGCAGTTTTGGGAAAAAGTTAAATCAATTCTGCAAAGGTGTCCTTCATAAGCATTTCCAGACCTACCCCAGTCAAAGTGCCTAGGTTATTGCCACCACAGTGCACTATTATGAGGTCAGGGTATTGGATATGCATAAAGGATTTTACCAATGGCATCAATTGGTGCCACTTTAACCCTCTCTGTCCAATCCATTTAATGTCTACATTTGGCAAACCTAGGTCTTTGTGAATGCCTTTGTTTTCTGCATACCTTTGGCTCCAGAAAATATAGCTGTGTCCCACAATCCACACTCTAAGCATCTTGAAGGGAGGTCTGGATGCACTCAGATGTAAATGTATTTGTACTTATATAGCGCACTTCTACCCAGGGATCTCGTAGCGCTGTATTCATACCGCTGTGGAACCCTTCCTGGTTTTCCTGTGAGATGTCCACTCCTGGGCACCCCCAAGGTGAAGCCAGGCATCCTAGCGCTGTGGGGGCCGTTGTGGAGATTAAGCAAGCTATTGCCCAGATTTGCACAGTGGGACCCATGATTAGAATAGTCACCGAGGCAAGAATTATCAGGTCCGGGGAAATTGAATCCAAGAGCCGCCGAGGCGGGAATTGAACCCTGGTTCCGGGTCAGACCTCTGCATCAGGGTCTGCCGCCTTAACCATTGAGCCACACTTCTCCACAGATGGTCTCTGTAATGAAATGGCAATTTGAAAAGTAAGATTTTTCTAAAATGGTGGCTAAAATGCAGTTTTGAAAAAAGACAAGAAATCATTGGTTGTTTGACAACCTTCTACACTGAAAGGTAGGGTGCATGTTGCTGTTTTTTAAACGCATGATTCTTATTGGTTAACAAAAACTGATTGAAAGGAACATTATATATGATAAGCTGATATGTTGAAAAGTCAAGCACACTTGCTGTTTTGATTAGCAACATTGTGTGCTGAACTTGTGACCTGTGTGCTCAGTTCAGTGTTCCATGACCTGTTTCTATGGTAACAGGCAGAAGGCAGATTGGGGGTAGGGTTCAAATTTATGTCATTTGGAAAGGGTTGAAATGTTTAACCAATAGAAATGTGTGTTAGCTTTTGAATTTATGTGTGTAGGAATGTGATTTGATGTTTACATGTATATGTGTTGAAAATGAGAGGGAAACTTTGCCATTCTTTGGTTTTGCTGACAGGTGCACAGTGCAGAGATTCTGTATAAGAATTTCTGGTGTGTGACTGATATACTTCTTAATCTATAAAACAACTTGAAAGGTGAGTTATTTAATTGTGAGGCGATGTATGTGGTCTATTTTGATTTTAATCAAACTAATGTGTTTCTCCTGCTAAAGTGCAGGGAGTACTTTTTTTGTCTACAATCTTATTGTCAGTGTGTGTGCATGTAGAAACCATTCTGTGATAAGCATTTGTGTTTTTCATGTGTTTGCAGACAGATAACTGTGCTGTTTTTATATTTTGGTACAATTAGAAAGCAGTCATTGTTTATGAATTTGAAAAATTAGTCATGTTTCTACACTAAAATGTAGTATTCGTAGATTAAGAAATGTGTTTTGGTATAGTGCAAGGGCTAGTGTTGTTTGTCTAGAATCACACAGTGAGTCTGTGTGCATTTAGGAATCCTTTTAAGAGAAGCATTTTGCTACTAATGTGTAGTAGAAAATTTTCTGTAATGTGTGCAGTCACCTTAGATCTTGTAGACTAGTAAATGTATTTTGTACAAGGGATAGTTGGCTGTCTACAATCACACTGTGAGTCTGTGTGTATTTGGGTCACCCTTGTGAGAGAAGCATTTGGTAACATCATGTATTTGCTTGCAGATAACTGTTTTAAACCCCGTCATGTTGTCAAGTTTTAGTAGCATTAGAAGCCAGTCTTTGCTTATGCATTGATGAAATGAGTCAGGCATTGACAGTAAAGTACAGTACTGAAATATATAGATTGTGTGCAGTCCCCTTACCCCTTCCAGAGTAGTGAATGAGTTTTGGTAAACTCCAAGGGATAGTGTTGCTTGTCTACAATCACACTGTGAGTCTGTGTGCATTTGGGCAACCATTGTGAGAGAAGCATTTGGTTACACCATGTATTTGATGATAGATAATGGCTTAAAAACGTGTCATGTTGTCAAGTTTTAGTAGCATTAGAAGCCAGTCTTTGCTTGTGCATTGACAAAATGAGTCAGGCTTTGACACTAAAGTGCAGTACTGAAATATGTAGATTGTGTGCAGTATCCTTATCCCTTCCAGAGTAGTGAATGAGTTTTGGTAAACTCCTAGGATAGTGTTGCTTGTCTAAAATCACACTGTGAGTCTGTCTGCATTTGGGTAAGGATTGTGAGAGAAGTATTTGGTAACATCGTGTATTTGCTGACAGATAACTGTTTTAAAACCGGTCATGTTGTCAAGTTTTAGTAGCATTAGAAGCCAGTCTTTGCTTATGCATTGATAAAAGGAGTCAGGCTTTGACACTAAAGTGCAGTACTGAAATATTTAGATTGTCTGCAGTATCCTTACCCTTTTCAGAGTAGTGAATGAGTTTTGGTAAACTCCTAGGATAGTGTTGCTTGTCTAAAATCACACTGTGAGTCTGTGTGCATTTGGGTAAGGATTGTGAGAGAAGCATTTGGTAACATCGTGTATTTGCTGACAGATGACTGTTTTAAAACCTGTCATGTTGTCAAGTTTTAGTAGCATTAAAAGCCAGTCTTTGCTTATGCATTGATAAAATGAGTTAGGATTTGACACTAAAGTGCAGTACTTAAATATGTAGATTGTGTGCAGTTCCCTTACCCCTTCCACAGTAGTGAATCAGTTTTGGTAAACTCCTAGTGATAGTGTTGCTTGTCTAGAATCACACTGTGAGTCTGTGTGCATTTGGGAACCACTGTGAGAGACGCATTTGGTAACCATGTATTTGCTGACAGATAACGGTTTTAAAACCTGTCATGTTGTCACGTTTTAATAGCATTAAAAGCCAGTCTTTGCTTATGCATTGATAAAATGAGTTAGGATTTGACACTAAAGTGCAGTACTTAAATATGTAGATTGTGTGCAGTACGCTTACATCTTCCAGACTAGTGAATGAGTTTTGGTAAACTCCTAGGATAGTGTTGCTTGTCTAAAATCACACTGTGAGTCTGTGTGCATTTGGGTAAGGATTGTGAGAGAAGCATTTGGTAACACAGTGTATTTGCTGACAGATAACTGTTTTAAAACCGGTCATGTTTTCAAGTTTTAGTAGCATTAGAAGCCAGTCTTTGCTTATGCATTGATAAAATGAGTCAGGGTTTGACACTAAAGGGCAGTACTGAAATATATAGATTGGGTGCAGTCCTCTTACCTCTTCCACAGTAGTGAATGAGTTTTGATGAACTCCTCAGAATAATGTTGCTTGTCTAGAATCACACTGTGAGTATGTGTGCATTTGGGTAACCATTGTGAGAGAAGCATTAGGTAACATTGTGTATTTGCTGACAGATAACTGTTTTAAAACCTGTCATGTTGTCCAGTTTTACTAGCATTACAAGCCAGTCTTTGCTTATGCATTGATAAAATGAGTCAGGCTTTGACACTAAAGTGCAGTACTGAGATATGTAGATTGTGTGCAGTACCCTTACACCCCTTCCAGACTTGTGAATGAGTTTTGGTAAACTCCTAGGATAGTGTTGCTTGTCTAGAATCACACTGTGAGTCTGAGTGCATTTGGGAACCACTGTGAGAGAAGCATTTGAGTACTTGACCTCTTTGCATACGAATAACTGCTTAAAAACCTTTCCTGTTCTCAAGTTTTGGTAGAATTAGAAGGCAGTCATTGCTTATGTATTCACCCAGGAACTGTCCTTGCAATACTGTAAACATTCAGTTAATATCCAAGTAGTAACGGAGGCAGGCCTTAGCACATGCACTGATTCAAATGCTTATCCACTATGCATGCAGTCCTCTAACCATCTACACAGTTCTCTTTCACACCTTTAATTCCATAGTCAGTATCCATACACTTCCAGCAAGCACCCTGCAACTCCCCTTGTACTCCTCTAGTGACCCATTCCGCACCATGTACTAATCCATTCACTGTGCCAAAACCCAAACACTTATAAATTCACTGAGGCACTCTCCTTGTAGTACTCTAATGATTCAGTTAGTACCCAGGTACTTATGTAGTGAACCCGGACTTAGCACATGGAGTACTTCAAACGTCTATCCACTATGCATGTTTGCATCAAATCACCTATACAATTGTCTTTCACATCTTCAATTGCCCAGTTAGTATTTATATACTCTAATAAACATCCTGTCACTCCCCTTGCACACCTCCAGTGACTCATTCAGCAGCATGTACTAATCTATTCACTGCGCCAAAACCCAAAAACTTAAAAGATTTATCCAGGCACTCTCCTTGCAGTACTCTAATGATTCAGTCAGTACCCAGGTACTCATGCAGTGACCCATGCCTTAGCCCATGGACTGCTTCAAATGTCTGTCCAGTATGCATGCAGGCCTCTAGTCACCTACACATTTGTCTTTCGCTTTTTCAATTAACTAGTCAGTATCTAGAAACTCCAGTAAACACTCTTTCAGTCCACTTCCACACCTCTACTGACTCATCTGGCACTCTGCAATAATCTATTCACTGCACCAAAACACAAAAACTTAAAAAGATTAACCTAGGCACTCTCCTTGCAGTAGTGTAATGATTCAGTCAGTACCCAGGTAATCATGCAGTGTCTGAGGTCTTAGCTCATGGACTGTTTAAACGTCTATCCACAATGCATGCAGGCCTCTAGTCATCTACACACTTGTCTTTGACTTCTTTAATTAACTAGTCTGCATCTATATACTTCAATAAACACCCTGTCACTCATCTTGCACACCTCCAGTGACTAATCCAGTACCATGTACTAATCTATTCACTGCGCCAAAACCGAAAAACGTAAAGGTTTCATCCTGGCAGTAGTTTAATGATTCAGTCAGTACGTAGGTACTCATGCAGTGAACTGTGCATTACCACATGGACTGCTTCAAAGGTAAATGTAAATTGATACTTGCATAGCACACTACTCACCCGGGTCTCAAGGCGCTTGTATGAATACCGCTGTGGAACCCATCCTGGCTTTCCCTGTGAGGCATCCACTCCTGGGCACCCCCAAGGTGGAGGCCAGGCATCCTTAGCGTTGTGGGGGCCGTTGTGGAGATTAAGCAAGCTATTGCCCAGAGTTGCAGAGTGGGACTCCATGATTGGAATAGGCACCGAGGCGAGAATTATCAGGTCCGTGGAATTTTTGAGCCCAAGACCCGCCGAGGCAGGGAATTGAACCCTGGTCCCAGGCTAGACCTCTGCATCAGGGTCTGCCGCTCTAATCATTGAGCCACACTTCTCCACACTTCTATCCAGTATGCATGCAGGCTTCTAACCTACTATACACTTGTCTTAAGAGCTTGAATTCTCCAGTCAGTATGCATGTACTTCCAGCAAACACCCTGTCACTCTTCTAGCACTCTTCCAGTGACTTATTCAGCACCATGTACTAATGCATTCACTGCACCAAAACTGAAACACTTATAAATTCTCCCACACTCGTCTTGCAATAGTCTAATCATTCAGTCATTACCTAAGTGCTAATGGAGTGAGGTAGGCCTTAGCACATGGATTGATTCAAACGTCTGTCCAGTATGCATGCAGGCCTGTAGTCACCTACACACTTGTCTTTCACTTGTTCAATTAACTACTCAGTATCTATAAAGTCCAGTAAACACTCTTTCAGTCCACTTGCACACCTCTACTGACTCACCTGGCACTATGTAGTAATTTATTCACTGCACCAAAACACAAAAACGTAAAAGTTTTACCCAGGCACTCTCCTAGCAGTAGTCTAATGATTCAGTCAGTTTCTAGGTCCTCATGTAGTGAACCATGCATTACCACATGGACTGCTTCAAATGTCTATGCAGTATGCATGCAGTCTTCTAACATACTATACACTTGTCTTTAACAGCTTAAATTCCACAGTCAGTATCCATGTACTTCCAGCAAACATCCTGTCGCTCTCCTTGCACTGTTCCAGTGACTTATTCAGCACCATGTAATAATGCATTCACTGCGCCAAAACTGAAACACTTATAAATTCACCCAGGCACTCTTCTTGCAATAGTCTAATCATTCAGTCAGTACCTAAGTACTAATGGAGTGAGGCAGGCCTTAGCACATGGATTGATTCAAACGTGCTTCCACTATGCATGGAGGCCTCTAACTACCAACACAATTGTCTTTCAGACCTTCAATTTCTCTGTCAGTATCTATAAACTCCAATAAACACTCTGTCACTTTAATTGCACACCTCCACTGACTCATTTGGCACTAAGTACTAATCTATTCACTGCACTAGAATCCAAAAACTTAAAAAGATTCACCCAGTCACTCTGTTTGTACTACTCCAATGATTCAGTCAGTACTCAGGTAGTTTTGCAGTGATCCAAGTGTTACTCTATGGACTGTTTCAAACGTCTATCCGCTATGCATGTAGGTCTCTAGCCACCTACACACTTGTCTTTCACACCTTCAATATCCCAGACAGTATTCATACAGTTCCCGCAAACACTCTGTCACTCCCCTTATACTTCTCCAGTGACTTATTCAGCGCCATGTACTAATGTATTTACTGCACCAAAATAGAAATACTTATAAATTCATCCTGGCACTCTCCTTGCAATACTCAAAACATTCAGTCAGTATCCAGGTACTATTGGACTGACACAGGCCTTAACATATGGATGGATTCAAACACGTATCCACTATGCATGTAGGTCTCTAATCACCTACACACTTGTCTTTCACACCATCAATATCCATGTCAGTATTCATACACTTCTAGCAAACACCCTGTCACTCACCCAGTGTGTCTCCTTATAGTACTGTAATCATTCAGTCAGTTAGCATGTAGTCTTTTTGTGAGGTAGGCTTTAGTGCATGAACTGCTTCAAAGTAGTATCCACTATGCATGTAGTGTTTTACCCATCGTCACACTTGTGCTTCAGGGCTATAGTTTCTTAGTCAGTTTTTATATAAAATGTGTTTTTACAGTAATAGAATAGTATACATTTGAAAGTTATTAATATACATTTATTTGTGATTCTTTTTAACAGATACTGTTTTTTAATGTTAAAATAGAGAAATCATGCCAGGAAAAAAAAGAAAAAGAAAAAAACAGAGACAGGAGAATTACTTGAAGAAACATCAACCACAAGTATTGAATGAACAAGATAATGTGGCTAAAAAGAAAAAATCTTCTGGTAAGATCACAAAGCAATTTATTAAAAATGTTTGTAGGACCAAACAGAATGTACAGAATGTGTTGCAGGGATTCTGCTTATACACAGAACTATGCGTAGAACCCCAGGACCTCAGTGAGTTGTGGTGTACCAGAAACTCACCTCAGAACCCAGAACCCAGTATCCGGCTAGCATAAGTGTCCCATTCGTTATCCGAGATTTAGCTCGGCGGTCCCAATGAAAAGACAACCCAGAACACGCGACTCAGTACATACTCAGGAATGGTGGGAATCGGAAATACCTGTTCGTATATTATTCTCACATCAGTCCACAACAAGAATCAACAGAGACACGGTGAAAATAAAAAGAGTTTATTTTTATAGACCACGTGTCCTAATATGCAGTACTTTGGCTAATACAAGCAGACAAATGATTAAAATCAAAACCATCAACATAGTTACAATTCCATAGAGTATAAAAGGGGTGATCATGTTATAATGACAGTGGATACTACCACTTTCCCTTTACTAAGAGGCTAATATTATTATTAAACTAACAGAAGGTCTCTTAGGCTTGAATAGGGGACCCCATACCTCAAAGATCAGCTTAGTGAAATCACATCACAGGAGCATCAGGAGTCTTCTCGCAGGAAGGCTCGTCTTCGGTCTGAATAATAAACATGATGTCCGTGATATTAAAAGCACCAACTTTCAGGTATGTGCAGCTGCTCGTGTGTTATGACTAAATAGTGGGTCGATCAACCTAGAGTGGAAAACATGCATTGTCTAACAACTCAGACTGTTTGTCACATCGTGTGCAGACCAAGGTCGCTTCGCAGAGCTCGGGATGGTAACAACAGATTGCTCTCGTGTGAGGCAAAACTCGAGTCAGCAGTTCGTTTAAGCAATAACATGTGAACGCAGTGTCGTGTGCAAAAGCAGCAAGATGGCTTTCTAACTTCTAACGTGGTTATGCTAACTTAACAATGTATGTACGTATTAAGGGAGTCCTTACTACATGCCCCCTTGATCGAAGCACTACTTAGTATGCAAGAAAAGAGAGAACGCAGAGTTCA
The DNA here is from genome assembly GCF_964204655.1 of Triturus cristatus. Classification (NCBI taxonomy): domain Eukaryota; kingdom Metazoa; phylum Chordata; class Amphibia; order Caudata; family Salamandridae; genus Triturus; species Triturus cristatus. Next base: position 1,163,624,563 of record NC_140581.1, read on the forward strand.
AGCGCGACAGAGCAGAACAAGGCGTGTACAATTTAAAAAGGAACAGGTCAGTTCAGGCAAAGTTCGAACAGGAAAAAACCAAAAAGAGATAGAAAAAACAAAAAACCCCAAACGTGCCGTGGGAGGTGAAAAAATGAAAAAACGCCTCACCGGGCAGAAGTGCAGACGTACAGGGACAGTTCAAGACACGTGAGGAAAACACTGTGGACGAAAGTTCACTCAATCCATAAAAGTATATGCAGCATATGCGGCCACAGCCTCCAGCAGAAAATCATTGGCACGGCCACTGAAGGTTTCAGCCATCCAGGTAAGTAAAGAAAAGGAACATACGTGTTCTTCTATCAGCGGAGCCTCTAGCACCATCAGAGGGCAACCAGCGTTTACTTCCAAGTAACTCATATTCAAGAAGTCATATGCCGCTCTCACGATGTCCCAATTACCCAGGATACCATGCGCCGCACCGCAGGCCATAATCCGAACACCAGAACAGGCAGACTCGTGAGACACTAAGGGCCTCATCAGTCGATCAAAATCCGGGTCCGGAGACACCATGTTGGTTAAGCACAAATCCATAGGCCATTCAAAGGGACAATCTAGGCAGTGGAAGACAGGTTGCACGCAGGTGAAGTAGGAATACCGGAAGGATAATCCATATGCCAGGCTCAAAGTCGCCAACGGCAGGACACCATAGTAATCAAGCATCCTGTCACGAAGAAGCTGCAGACGGGACAGGCTGACGTGTGGCACAGAAAGAGCAGCCATTCCGCAAGATGAAAAGTAAAAGTAGCACACCTGCCACTAGAGCCAGAATTAACGGGACACCTCCAAAGACGCTGGAGAAAATAGAATGAAAAAATGCCGGAATCACACCAAAAATAGTTTGAAAAGAGGTCACGAGGCCCGAGCCCACAAGTTTAAAAAAATGAGCCAGGCCAGTCGTGGACGAGGCATTGAAAATTGTTTGGATCAAAGCACCAAAATGCAGGGGGAGGTCAGTATTCAAAAGCGCCTGTACCTCGGTGCGCGTATTTGCTACGTGAAGGACAAATGTTTCCCGGGAGGAAGTCAATGGCACCTCCTTTTGGGACAATAGCGCTCTTATTCTGCTCATTTTGTCGAACTCTGCTTTCAAGGTTGAAATTGAAGGCCAGATAGAAGCATCCAGCCTCCCATGCGGGGGTGGAAACAGGACGTTATTGCAGCAGACAACCCTCTGTGTTACAGTTACTATATACGGGATCCCTACTAACATCCCGCAGCAAGCTTCATTGTTTAAAATTAAATAACTACCGTTTGCAAGCAGCGTGAAAGATGGTGTAATCACTGGTACCGGGATACCTTTGAGGACGCAGGCCAAATTCGGAGCGTGTACATTACAAGCACCGTGCAATTGAATGTGCCTACATACAACAGAATGATCAGGTGACGTTGTACATTCTTCACCCTTCAGATAAACCTCAGTACCGTCCCTTGTACATCTATACGTAAAGGGGAGGGACCAGACTTCATGTATGAAAGCGGTACCCAGCTGTTCATATCTACCCAGAGCATAGTGTTTCATACAAGAGGTAATCTTAAAAAGCGCAAACGGTAGACTTATCAATCCGTGTAAGAGCCACACAGCGGAATCGACTTCCGCAACAGAAAAAGGTAACGGCTCCAATTTCTCAATATGGAGCAAGGAATATGTAGCATCCTTCATGGACATGAACTGCTGTTTGTCAGTAAGGTTAAAGGGAAGAAATAACGATGTTGTATTCAGATAGTCCCAAGGGACCTTCCCTGCCTTCAATGTTTGTAATGTCCATGCAAACTGCATAACAGAACGCAACTGGTTTTGACCATGATACAACACAGACATATCATCCTGCACAATATCAACAATTGAAGATACAATATTATCTAATGTATAAATGCGAGAAGAAAGAGTGTTAATGCTGTTATCAATAACTGCTAATACTTTTTCCATATTAGCCTGATCAATAGCTCTCAATCTTGAAGCTGCCTCAATTTGCAACAGTTTCCATACCTCGTTGTAAATAGCATATGCCCATCTCTTAGATCTGCCACCCACAGGACCTTTAACAAAATCATTCAAATCTATTTTGTCATGTAACTTTGATAAATGAACTTTGACAGATGCCAAGGTGGAATGTCGCAGCCAGGACTGACATAATTTCCCCACAGAGTATGTAGTTACTGTATGTGACGACTCAAACCGGGGGTCCACGCGATCTTGAGTATACCCCGGTTTCAGTCCTAGAAAACGACGTTGACAGGTATCAGAACTGCTTTGCCAAATTAACCATCCCTCACTATTAAATTTCGAAATATTGAAAGATGAATTGAAACTAATAACTGCAAAGCAGGAAGGGACAGATCTGTGTGATTATTCCAATTTGGGTAAGCACCCAGATCCGGCACAGAAGGCGAATTTAGTTTTTTAGAAGTGGCCAATCCGAAACAGGTGGTTTGGAAGATGGTTGCATTTAAAAACAACATATGATTTGGTACTAGACAGGCACGGTGTAAAGCTTCAGTTCCCTGAACCTGCCACGGTTTGGAACCCCAAACCGACTTAAGATCAATAGTAGCCTTCCATAGATCATAACCTTTGATTGACAACTCATCCATAAAGGACTTAGAATATAGCAATTTGGTGTGTGTCAGTCTAACCTTGGAGGCAGACTCAGGCTTAACTTTAAAATAAAAGGATGCCGGGGCTGAAACACTGAAATCAGTAAAATAAGTAAACTTATCAACTAATGTGTGTGAACTGCCAAACGAGGGGGTGGGACAATGTTCCCACTGGGTAAAATTTACAAAATTTCTAAACGAATTTGATTTATGCAAGAAGTGATTGCCATACTGTTGAAAACAATACTGTTCCGCATAGTTAGCCGCATTGTCATACAAATCCTCAGCATCAAAGGCGGCATAATATTTCAAATCTGAAAACAGTGCTTCAATGGCGTGTACATCCCAATCATCAGAACGTATGTTCTGTTTAACTACATCACCCATAGAAACACGAAATACATTAGGCACATTAATGACCTCCGTAGGCCCATGAATTTGAAATTTAACTGCATCCCAAGCGATTCCATCCATGACGGGCCAGGCAGTAATATTCACAAAAGTCTGGTCCCTTTTCATGATGTGGGATGAGGAGTGGGGGGCCAAAGTTCCATTGATAAGTCTAATTGTCGATCTCTCTTTGAGATAATGGCCATCCACCAAACGGAAGAAAACTACAACAAATCCAATGGACATAAACAAAAAAATACCAAAAAGCATCAACCAGATGTATGTCCAAGGAGCTATCAAAAAATGTTTCTTAAACCAGCTCACAAAAACAGCAATGTTAGATGGGGGAGTTGAGGGCAAAGAGTTAGTGTCAAAGGAAAAACGGGACTGGCCAAGTGCTGTAGATTGTAAAACAGGCGAAGGTCCACGTGTAGGATAAGCATACTCAGTCTCATCGGACAAACCACCAACCGGTGGTATCAGCAAGGGATCAGTAACTGAATGCATCTCAATTGCAACATCAGACAAGGTGGTAGAAGCAGGAACCATCATTGAATTTCTTTGCATTGTCTGGCATGAAACTGCCGGAGTCATACTAAGAAGTATCGGCCACTCGCTGAAGTTTGACATTGTCAATAGAGATGTACCTGTTTTCTTTGCGACCAGGAAGTGGAGGTAAAATGACTGTTCTTGTACCCTGCACTCCAAGCACTGGAACTGGTGCACGATAAGAGGGGCCGAACTCCTTCTTGTTCTCCACCTTCTCACGGACCAGATCACCAACTCGGGGTAGCCAGCCGACTACCGGAATCTGAACCTCAGCTTCAGACGTGGAGGGCAAATGTTCTTTCGAAAGAGAGTCTCTGGCTTCTTGTAGAGTCTGCAAAACAGCACAGTGATCATCTACGTCAAAGGGTGCGGTCGACGCCGCAATGTCTAGACCATCAAGGTCTGGAACAAACATTCTGATTCCGAAGAGCATCATGTACGGGGTCCGCCCACCCAGAGACCTTCTAGGGCGATTATTTAGTGCACGTTGGACGTTATACAAATGGGCTAGCCAGTTCCGGCCTGTGCCTAAAACACGTGCTGTCAATGATTGCTTTAAGTCACGGTTCATTCGCTCCACCACACTATTACCCTCAGGTCGGTAGGGAGACGAAAATTTGACAAGGACCCCCAAATTTTTCATAGCCTCCTTGTAAGCCTTAGAGGCGAACGCAGGGCCCTGATCAGAATGGAAGGTACCACACGCAAAAGTTCCCACAAAGACACGCAAATCCCTGATGACAGTCCGCGAGTCAGCACTCCTTTGTGGCCATACCCATAGAAAACGTGTGCACGAATCAACTGCAACCAAGATGTACTTGTACGCAGTATCAGAAGAAAAAGGACCGCAGTGATCTAAATAAACACAACCAAATGGCTTATTAGAGATGTACAGCTGTGTCTGTGGTGGGCGCGCAACAGTAGAAGGTTTAATCTGTTGGCAAATGTCACAATCAAGAACATAAGCGCGCGCTTATTTATATAAACCAAACCACCAGTAACGTTGTTGTAGCAGAGATATTGTAGCTGACACACCGGCGTGGGCTGACGCCAACCCCTCGTGCGCAGCCAAGATCAGTGCTGGTCTGCAGTCCGCGTTGGGAATTATTCTATCACCAACGTCGTTAATCCTCACTAACGGGACGTTATCAGGACTTAAATGATAAATATACCGAGAGGGAAAACCCTTCGGGTAATCTCCTCCCTTCTCTGTAGCAGCAATAGCTGCCAAGATGTCATCATCAATCTTACTTTTGGATCTTGTAACTGCTGCCACTAAGTATGTAGCCACTGCTGTTTTCGCTGCCTCGTCAGCTAAGCTGTTGCCGACAGCATGGACACCAAGCCGCTGGTGACCAAGAGTGTGTATAACACTTACGAGAGGGAGACGTTCTTTAAAGTCCGCCACTCGAACCCAAAGCGTTTTATGCTTAATTGTGCTACCTTTAGTGTCGCGGTAATCATTCTGAGACCAGAAGTGTAAATTGTCATTGTAAGACTGGACACAGTAGAAGGAGTCACTCACTATAAGAGTAGTGACTCGGGGATCAGCAAACTCCAGTGCAAGCACCAGAGCCCGGAGCTCCGCCAATTGCGCGGTACAATCACCCAATGACTGCGTATGCACTGCATCAGATTGGAATTCACCATTTACGAATGTACCTACGACAATTGCGCAAGCCGCAGAATAAGCGTGCTTCGATCCAATTGAGGGTTGCGCAGACCCGTCAGTGTATATGACACAATGGTATTCTTCGAGCGGGCGCAAAGACAGAGGTGCCGGATGAACGAATTCATACTGCAAGTACTCTTGAGTCTGTAATGAGGCATCAAAGATGTAAGTGACGTCTGGCGACGTCAGTGTTGTAGCCCATTGTATCCACCGTGGATGCAAAGCTTTAGAATTGGGTACACTTGCTTTAGTCACTGCCTCTAAAGCAGGATATGGAGTTACAACCAGAATCTGTTTCCCATGCGACAGTGCGCGTTCCTTGAGGATCGCCATCTGCACAGCAGTCAGAACTTTTTCGACCGTGGAAAAACGTAATTCAGCAGAGGTGTACAAGTGGGATTTGTACGCAATGGGGACTGTGTCGCCCTCATTAAACGTCAAATACGTGAACCCCACCGCGCCTGGTACTATTCTTATTACCAGGTTAGTGCGGTTATCACGTGTCAGCAAGTATTGTGAAGCAAGAAGGTCAGTCTGTAAAGACTGTAAAATAGCAGAGTGTTCTAGCTGCCAGCTAGATTTCGATAACGAAGGCTGTACCAAGGCGTAAAGCGGCTTGATATGCTGGGCATAATCAGGAATGTACGTACGGCCGAAATTCAGAAAACCCAGCAGAGATTGTAATTTCTTCAGTGTCGTAGGAGCACTTAAGCGTGCACACTTTTCCAGAAAGTGGGGGGCTAACCCCTTACCTTCATTGTTGAGCTCGTAGCCCAAAAACAACACCGTATATTCTGCGATGTGTGACTTCGCAAAATTGAATTTGTAGCCATAGTCAGCAAAACTCACGATAATATTGTCAACCCGAGACAGATGCGGCATCAGCTCATCATCCGTAAGATAGATATCGTCAACATATGAGTATGCTTCGGGGTCTATTCTTTCTAAAAGAGAAACCACGCGAGCAGAAAAGACGCCAGGGCTATTTTTGTAACCCATGGCTAATCTTGTAAACTGTTTTTGTTTTCCGCCCGATGTAAACGCTGTCCACTGGCTACTCAGTGTGGACAGGTTGTGGCTAAAAAAGCCATTGGAAATGTCAAGTGTCGTTTTAAATCTTTTACGCACGAGACTGTCGACCAAAGCCGAGCTATGTGTATATTGTACCGCGCAGGTCCGGCAGTGGGAGTTTAGGTGCCGGTAATCCAAAACTAAACGGTACGAGCCGTCAGGCTTCGCGACAGTGAATAAAGGGTTATTCATAGGGGACACACATGTTTCAATAACACCCTGATATTCCAATTGTTCAAGGATTGCCGCGACGTGGGGTCTCGCTTCACGACGCATAGGATATTGGGGTTGAGGCTGGGGCATAGACCGCAATGGAATCTCATGGCAGGGGGACAATTTGTCCCATCCCACCTGAGTACGATACACCGCCGGCGCAAGCGCAAGCGCCCACTCCTCAGCATACACTTCAGCTTGGTCCTTAGGCACTGTGTGCGCAAAGGACGGGAGGATTACTTCCTCCCCTCTAGGAGCCTCTAAAATGAAAGCTGGGGGCCAATCTGCCTCCGCTAGGAGGATATCATAGGTGGTGGTCAGATTATCCCAAAAAATCCCTTTTATTGTACGTTGTATGTCACCCTCAATTAATAAGACTATTTCATAAAGTCTATCAGGGGGAGCCACTCTGGTGTCAGCTGTTTCCACAGTAACCGATATATCAGTTGCTGTCACCGCCAGAAATGGACGCAGAGCTTGACGGACTATGGTAATTTCCGCTGCGCTGTCCAGGAGCGTCAGCGCCCATGTCCAGTTCCGAAGCTGTGTCCGCACTATCTGAGGCATACCTTGCCGTCAGAGCCGCCACTTTCTTCTTCTGAAACGGGGGTCTTTGTCTTGCAAATTCGTCCTGCTTGCCTTTACCCTCAGTCTGTCGGGGCTGGTCACGCTGTTGTGGAGCACCCCGACCTTTGCCACCGCCTCCGCCACCGGACTGTGTAGCCGATGTTTCCTGTGAAGAACGAGGAGAGCGCTGTTCAGAAACCTGGAATCTATCAGGAGACTTTATAGCAGCACGATCGCGCAGATCATAAGTGCGTTCGCTACTTGACTGTACGGGAGAGGCAGGCCGAGAGCCCTGTTTCTGTTGCTGCTGCTTTTCCTGTTGTTTAACCTGCCATTTTTGTTTAGGAAAAAAGGGCCGGTCGTCCTTACCAGACGTTTCTGCCTTACCCTGCTGTTTTAGATCGGGATTCTTTATTACAGGCTTAACTCCTAAAGAGCTACGACCCAAATCCCGATATGCCTCTGCGATTATTTTCGCAAATTCCTGCGGTTTGTCCTCCTCAGGAACTCGTTTCAGTTCATTACGAACCTGGAAATGCAAAGCATCACCCTTCAGGTTACCAATTATCATGGTAGCCACCAGGTCAAATTGCCCGAGGAGCCGCATCCCTAACTCTATCGCAGACTCCGCACCATGGTTCTCTTGAACTCTTTTGATTACGGAGGGCAGCTGCAACATAGACGGAGTGCCATAGCACTGCGCATACGTCGCTGCAAAGACCTTGCCCCAATTTGCACAATCATCAATGTGGGGGACCAAGTCCTTAGGCAAACTAATGGTGAGGATCCTGTGTTTCGCCACAGGAGTAGTATTCGGGTAAACCGCTTCTATTTGGTCAAATTTTTCAGCAAGCCAAAAGGGGAAATCATCCCTAGTTTGGGGGCGCTTGCCCATAACAGAATTGACCATAACAGGACTAATGACCACCGCGTGATGATCAGTAGGCTGTCCCGCAACAGCAGGTGCCCCCGCCTGCATATTGCGCGACACATACTGCACTAACGCCCTATATACCGTAATGAGGGCAGTGTGTAGTACACGCAGCTCAGCCACCGTCACCGTGAGGTAACGGGGATGAGGCGTAAATCCGGCTAGTACCGGCCAAGTGGCCCCTGCAATTGATAAAGGGCCCATTCTCGGCGGTATAACCACATGGGGAAGGGCGCCATTAAACCAAATATGGTGCTGCCAAGCAGATATTGGTATTTCCTGTGTCCTATACGGCGTATAGTTCGCCGGCACTGCAGCGGCAGTGTAAGAATGAAAGGTGTCATCATCCCCCACCGCTGGAATCATCACCCAAGAGTAGAACAACTCATAGGGATGAGCCGCATCGGCTCCCACTACAAAGATGACGTTCATACCAGTGTCCGGTACCCCATACTGCGTCAAATGACGTTTCAGAGCTGCACAGCTATGCGCCGCAATATCCACCGACATTAGGACAACACACACGTGAAACTATCAGTAGCACAAGGGTTCACTAACCTTTTTAATTATCAAGCTTGAAAGAACCTATATCAATAGACCTAGGTAGGTTTAAATCCGTCAGACTTGTTATCCGGAAACAAGAATGAGGGTGTTGTGGACAAACGCGAGCACTACTAAGGCGTTTCAACTCATAGACCAAACGTTAGGTGCGCCATGTTGCAGGGATTCTGCTTATACACAGAACTATGCGTAGAACCCCAGGACCTCAGTGAGTTGTGGTGTACCAGAAACTCACCTCAGAACCCAGAACCCAGTATCCGGCTAGCATAAGTGTCCCATTCGTTATCCGAGATTTAGCTCGGCGGTCCCAATGAAAAGACAACCCAGAACACGCGACTCAGTACATACTCAGGAATGGTGGGAATCGGAAATACCTGTTCGTATATTATTCTCACATCAGTCCACAACAAGAATCAACAGAGACACGGTGAAAATAAAAAGAGTTTATTTTTATAGACCACGTGTCCTAATATGCAGTACTTTGGCTAATACAAGCAGACAAATGATTAAAATCAAAACCATCAACATAGTTACAATTCCATAGAATATAAAAGGGGTGATCATGTTATAATGACAGTGGATACTACCACTTTCCCTTTACTAAGAGGCTAATATTATTATTAAACTAACAGAAGGTCTCTTAGGCTTGAATAGGGGACCCCATACCTCAAAGATCAGCTTAGTGAAATCACAGGAGCATCAGGAGTCTTCTCACAGGAAGGCTCGTCTTCGGTCTGAATAATAAACATGATGTTCGTGATATTAAAAGCACCAACTTTCAGGTATGTGCAGCTGCTCGTGTGTTATGACTAAATAGTGGGTCGATCAACCTAGAGTGGAAAACATGCATTGTCTAACAACTCAGACTGTTTGTCACATCGTGTGCAGACCAAGGTCGCTTCGCAGAGCTCGGGATGGTAACAACAGATTGCTCTCGTGTGAGGCAAAACTCGAGTCAGCAGTTCGTTTAAGCAATAACATGTGAACGCAGTGTCGTGTGCAAAAGCAGCAAGATGGCTTTCTAACTTCTAACGTGGTTATGCTAACTTAACAATGTATGTACGTATTAAGGGAGTCCTTACTACAAATGGTTCAACTAGAAAAAAAAATCAAAATAAGAGGAAAAGCAAAAAAGTAAATGGAGAGTCAAAGGAGACAAAGTATGGTAAAAGAAGGCAAAATCAGTATAAGGAATTACGCAAAAAAATATTTTACAAGAGAATAGTACATAATTTGCTGAAAGATGTGAAGAAATATAAAAAGAGAGCTCTATTTTTTAAAAAGAAGACGCATATTGAAAACATTGTTGAAAAAGCTTTTGAAGTAAAAAGGAAACTATTCATTTTAGAATTAAACAGAATTCGATCACTAGATAAACCAATCCATTTAATGAAGGCCAAAAGTAAGAGGTAAAGAGTAATTAATAGAAAATAAATGGGATTTTTTGGGGGAGAATGGAAACACAGTTCCAGTTCAGAGCCTTTCTTTAATGAAGAGAGTTATTTACAGAGCAAAACATTATTGTACCAGTGGTAGAGGTTATGAGGTTAGAGATGGTTGTCCAATTGAGAAAGAGAAAATGGTTGAAAGAAATGCAGAAGAAGTGATAGCTGATGAAGTTCTAGGGAGACGTCCTAAACACCCTGTGTACACTTGGGATTGCAGTAGTATTTGTAGTGTACGACAAGAATCTATTGATAAATTATGTAGTTTTTTACGAGCATATAGTAAAAAAAGTGTTAAACAAAAGATTAAGGTGTTGCAAGGACTAGACCCTTGCAGAGTGAGAAAAAATACTGGTTTGCAAGGTCATTCTCTGGCTTGTCTTTCTAGGAAAGTTTGTCAAAGTGTTTTTCACCATTTCAGGATGCTGGCAGTACATCATACTCAATGCAGAAGTTAGTGAGAAGATTGTATAATGCAAAAAGTCCAGCACTAAAGTTAAATGAGTTGAACAGTGCTCTTTTGCGTGGGTCAGTATCAGATGTGAAGAAGGTTTGTGATGATATTGAGTTTTGTTACTTTGGTCCTCAGCAAGAGAGTGCAGAAACTGACATATTAGTAGAACAAAATATTGAAGACAATGTAGAAACCGTAATTACAAAATATTTTGAGGATGAAATCACAAAGTTTAAGGTAATTTCAGGTGAAAGACCAAATGTTTCGTGTATTTGTTGTCAGCGAAGTCACCATAAAAATCAGACTAGGGGTGTCAATCTGTATTTAAAAAGTGAAATAGAAGATAATGATAAGTGGATGGAATTTGCAACTTATTTGTTGGTAGAGGATTGCTTTGATTTGGGATCTGAGCAGCGTATTTGCAAATATTGTTATAATAAATTAGGTGAGAATAAAATGCCTGCTAGAGCTGTTCATAATAATCTAGAGTTGGTTGCTATTCCTCCAGAGCTGATAGATTTAAATACATATGAGTCTATTCTCATTCAATGTGTGCACCCGTTTCAGGCTATTGTTCGTATGGAGCCTAAAACAGGTAAATTACCTCCATCAGAGTTACAAAGAGGATTGAAAGGAAGAGTTGTGTATTTACCGTTAGATTTAAAGAAAAATATTGAAACTATTGGTGTAGACCATGCAGAAAATGAACCACCAGTCATTCTAGTTAATGGTGTTCCTACTAAGAATAAGAAAATCTGGCAAGAGTTAGTGGATGTTAGAAAAGTGCAAAAGGTATAATTGTATCTGATAAAAAAATAATGAGTACTATAGAAATGTGTTTGTAGGAGAAGAAGAAATAGATTTAGCAGAAGATACTGGAACATTAAGTGGACAAATTGAAAAAGTGGACATGTCCAGATGTGAAGAAATTTATGATCATTACAGTGTACATCCACTTCATTCCAAAGAGGTGATGGGGAATACGATTGAGTTGTTCCAAATGAAAAAAGCAAGAGGAAGTCCCATGAGTGTATGGGAAGAGAGCTTGGAAGCTCGTTGTTTCCCGCACTTGTTTCCAACAGGAAAAGGTGGACGATATGATGAACGTCCTGTGCAGATTCCTGCATCTGAATATCGGACAACAAGATTATATGCAGAAGATCCACATTTCGACAATGTATCCCTTATATGTTTCATCTTCTGTTTGAAAGTGACTTGTCTGGACTTTCCTATGCAGTACATCACATTTTAAAAACTGGAATGCATCTGCAAAATGTAACTGCAAAGGATTTTATGGATAAAGTGCATCAGAGAGATGATCATTTAGAATCTCAGTTGATTAATCTGATGGCATGTCAGCGTGTGACTAATGAATATTGGTACCGTCGTCATGGAGAACTGAAATGTATGCTACGGAACTTGGGAACTCCTACATGGTTTGTTACACTAAGCTGTGCTGAGTATGCTTGGGATGATTAACTTGAATTTCTTCGAGAGGCATATTCCAATATAAAAAATATTGAATACAAGACACCTGGAGAATTGTGCTATTTGGATCCTGTTAATGTATGCAGATATTTCAATCATAGATTTGAAGCTATGATGTCTTTCATCTGCAATAAAAAGAATCCTCCTCTTGGAGAAGTTGTGGATTTCTTTTGGAGAAAGGAGTATCAAGCAAGAGGTGCTCCTCATATACATATGTTGTTATGGATCAAGGACGCCCCCAAATTTGGAACAGATTCAGATGAAACTGTTTTGTCTTTCATTGAAGATTATGCCACATGTGCTGTACCCAATAGCAGAGAAGATAAAAACTTAAAACAACAAGTCTTACGATCCCAAAGCCATAGGTGTGGAAAATACTGTTGACGTAAGTACAAGTAAAAGGATAAGTTCTATACCAAATGTCGTTTTGGATTTCCACATCCTGTATTATCCAAAGGAAGAGTGAACAGTTTTATGTCAGGTATGCGACATACCATCACAAGAAAGTCTCCAAAAAATACCTACAACTTAAGAAGAAGCGAAGAATCAAAATACTTAAATGACTACAATCCAATTATTTTATCCATGTGGAATGTTAACATGGATATTCAGTATGTTGCGGACAATTCCATTGCTGTTGCTCGATATGTAACGTCCTACATTACTAAATCACAAAAGACAGAATTGAAAGAAATGTGGGAAGAGATTTCTCACGAGAAGACTCTAAGTAAGAAATTATACAGTTTCAGTTTGAATATGTTATCGCATCGTGAAATTGGAGCATATGAATGTTCAGATCGGTTATCATCTGCAAGTCTATATTCCAAAAGTAGAAGAATCATTTGGGTGAGTCTAGGTCTTGCAGGAATGCAAAATCGGGTACTTAAATCTGTTCAAGAAATTGAATGTTTAGCAGAAAAAGAACCAGAAAGTACAGATATTTTGAAAACATATATATGTTGGACACATATTACCCAAACAGAAGTCATCATCTTGAGAACATGTGTCTCTATGAAGTGCTGCAAAACTACACTTTTAAACAGAATACTACAGAGAACATCAATGATGGAAAATATGCAGTGATTGGTTCAGAAGGATGTCTGGTGAAACAAAGGAAAGGAAATTTAATTAATCACAGGAAACAGAATTGCGACACTGCTGACACAAGGGAATTTTAATATTTAGCCCTTTTGCAAATGTTCAAACCGTGGCGTTCAGAACTGGAATTACTTGGAGATTTTCAGAGCTATGAAGATTCATTTAATGCTTGTAAAGATAGCATACAATGCAGTGCTTTTGCAAATTATGTGAACATGTTGAATGATGAAATTGATCAAGAAGCTACAATTGCAGCTGAGATTGCTAGAGACAGTTCTCAAGACAGTCAAAGTTCTGCTGCACTGAATCAAGATCCACTTGGACAACCAATTGTTGAAAATGAAGCAGCAACTGAATGAGGTGGAAACAGCAATGTATCAAGCTCAAGAAGATGTAATACAGTTAGGAAACTTGGAAGAACAACTAAATGTTGAACAGAAACAATTATATCAACAAGTGAAAGAGCAGATTGACCATGGATTACTTCATGAAAAGAAAGGGTGCTCATGTACATCATTTCAACCTATCCGAATGTATGTGAGTGGTCAAGCTGGAACAGGAAAAAGTTTCTTAATTAAAGTAATTACAAGCTATCTGCAGAAAACAACTGAGTCGCATTTGTCTTGTGTTGTCACTGCTCCAACTGGGTAGGCAGCGCATAACATTAAAGGAATTACTTTACATCATTTACTAATGCTACCAGTAGAGCATGAGAACAAATTGGAATACCACAAGCTATCTGGAGAAGCTTGTTGTGAAGTTTCAAGAGTCCTGAAGAAAATGAAACTTCTCATTATTGATGAGGTGAGCATGGTCTCAAACTTGATGCTTGCCTTTGTGCATTTAAAAATGCAGCAAATTCTTAAAATAGAGTATGACGTGGTATTTGGAGGAAAACACGTCATAGTTTTTGGAGATCTACTGCAACTGACTCCAGTAAAAGGACAACCGGTATTTAAAACATTTGCACATGAAGATACCAGAAAGTCTCTTGGTAGTGTTGGTAATGTGAACATTTGGACTTATTTTGAATACAAAGAACTGACAACAAATATGCGACAGGCATATGATGCTGAATATGGAAGTATTCTTCAAGATATAAGAATTGGAATTCTTACAGAACATGGCAAACAAGCTTTGGAGAGGCGATTACTTTGCAATGTGTTTCCAAATGAAAATGTAGTTCCTGCAAAAGTGTACATGAAAATTGCAGAAAATAAATCAGTGATCTGCTTAATGCCAACACTGCGCAAGTGTTCCATATTCAACGAAGAACTATTGAAACTGGAAAATGAAGAAATTATAAAAATGGAAGCCATCGATAAAATAGAGCATGAAGGAATCACTATTATTTTGACGGGAAAATTGAAAACAAAACTGGATTCTTTAGAAAAAAAAATATCTAAAACAGCTGGTTTAGAAAAGACACTATATGCATGTGTAAACTGTCGGGTAATTTTAAGACGTAATTTGGATGTAGAAAAAGATTCAGTTAATGGCGCAATGGGTAAAGTGGTGGATTTTGTTAATTATCAGAAAACAGAAGGAATTGAATTTTTAGAAATTAAATTTGATCAGATTGAAGAAGGTAAAGAAATTGGCCGTTGTTCAGTTCGTTTTTTGCTTGTTAAAGATTTATATGTCCGTAGGAAACAATTTCCATTTTCTCTGGCATATGCAGTGACTATTCATAAATCTCAAGGATTAAGTGTAGACAGTGCATTGGTGAACATTGGATCTACCGTATTTAAAGAGGGTATGGCATATGTTGCTTTGTCGCGAGTCAGAACATTATCTGGTTTGTTTTTGATTGATTTTGATGAGACAAAGGTTACTGCAGATGCAAACTGTGTAAAAGAGTATAATAGGTTAAGAAGGGTGTATGCTCCAAATTTAGGTCAGTATCCTGTATTTGAAAAGCGTGTGGTTGGTTGAAAAAGAAGGTTTGAGAATATCTGTTCTGAAGGAGTAGAGAAGTTAAAAGAACAAGATAATGTTGTGATTGCAAGTAAAAAGAAATCGGACACTGTTAAAGAGATTGTTGGTTATCAGTTTGAAAATAGTTCAGGTGTCAACTGCTATGCTAATGTAGTGGTCAATGTTGTTTTTTATCTTGAAGGTTTGCAAGAACAAATTATGCAGAATCGGCAAAAAAATTTTGTTCTCTGTTGCATTCTGTTTATGAAAAATTGATAACAGCTACAAGTAAAATACAATCTGTTTCAGATGTTCGTAATCTTTTGGATGTGTGTTCTGGTTCTACACAATTTACACAAAATATCCAACAAGATGCTCAGGAATTTTTAATGTATATGCTTACCATTTTTGAAAATGAAGGTGTAGAAATAGAAAATATTTTTGGCCTTTCTTACAAATGGGAACATCATTGTGAAAATTGCATGTATACATGTACCACTAATGTAGACACTGAAAGATTTCTGTATTTAACATTACCAGACTGTAAATCAGTGTCTTTCAATAAATTAGTGTGACAAGGAGCACGACCCCGACGCAGACAACATCCACCCCGTGAACACGGACTGCATGTACAACTCCCTGTCCCTTCTCTACCTTCAGCACCCTGACACCCGGGACAGAGAGTCGTCCTTCCGAAGCACAGGAGAAAGGGAAGAGTACTGTTTCTTTAACTGGGATGAACTCGCCTCTGAACACGCCCCCATTGATGACGACGCGGAGAGGAAGCGGGCATATCCCGGAAGCCGGACGAAGAGATGTGTGTGAACACCAGCGAGGAGTGGAGAGTGCGGAGAGAGAGTCGAGCGGAGAAACCAGAGAAGGAGACGGAAGAGGAGATCGCCAGGCACCGACCAGCATCGCCGGTAGCAGAGCCAGGAGGCCAACGACCCTGTGACTCGCCCGCCACGTTTCCGGAGAAGCGTGGCACCAGCAGGTACGGGCTCGTATCGCGGGTTGGGCGGGACGCCAGAGTTTGCCTAAAACCTAGCAGCCGTACCCCTCACCGTACCCTTCCCTCACAACACCCGTCATGTAGGGTAGTGTACAGAGCACGGTGCAATTCCTCCACTCCCTGGCCCCTCACGTGTGACTCCGTTAGAGCACTAAACTGACCCACTTCTTCCTTTTGTCCCTTCTCCCCCATCGTCGAGTGGACCCGGAGAGCCGACCCTATCCCGGAGAATATAGCACCCTGGAGCGGAGTAGGAGAGGGACGACGGCCACGATCCGACGACCGGCCCGAGACACAGACGAGGAGAGCACTCTACCCTTTTACCGCCCTACGATACACAGAAAAAGAGTATATAGAACAATAAAAACCTCAATAGAACGCCCTCCCGCCTCTGAGCCTCATTACATCCCGCGACAAGTGGTGGAGAATGCAGGCATAACCGCCGTCATCTGTACAGAAAAGATGGACGAAGTACTGCAGCACATTATAAAGGGTCAAGAACAGTTAGGCTGGATGGTGGAACAACAGCTAAAATCCGCGGAAGCCGATGGAGAGACATTCAAGTCTACCATCGCTGCCCAGTTGGACGGTTTCCAAAGTATGATTCGGGACCCCATACCCGGACCGAGCCCCAGCCCCCGCCCAGCTCCTCCGGGGCCGTCCGGGATTTCACTGCAAAAATACGTGGCTGGAGAGGATCCTGACGCCTTCCTGCTCAATTTTGAAAGGGCTGCCCTAGCGTGTGGATGGCCTGTGGAGAAGTGGCCATTCTTCCTTGCCCCCTTGCTCACCAGCGAGGCCCAGGCAGCCTATCAGGTCGCCAACGCCACCGGGAACGTCCCATATGTCACCATCAAGGCCATCATTCTGGACCATCTCGGGCTAGACGCTGAGGTGTACAGAGTCCGCTTTCGATAGGAAAGAGGAAGACCAGGCGAGAACCCCAAGACCCTATTCTTCCGCCTAAAAATGGCTGCTGACAAGTGGTTGGCACCGGCCTCCAGCACCAAGGAGGAAATCATGGACAAGGTGTACCTAGAGCAGTACCTGGAAGCACTGCCCTTCAATACGCAAAAGTGGCTTAGACAGCAACCCCACTTGACCACTGCCCAAGCCGTCGAGATGGCGACTTCTTACGCGCGAGCGCAACCCTGCACCGCTCCATGGGAAACCGAGAGAACGCCTCGCACCAACCCGGTGAAAGTAGAAAGGAAGCCACGCCCTCTCGGAGACAACCTCCCGCTAAAACCCTTCAGACCGGAAGCCTTTCCAGGCAAAGGACCCCAGTGTTTCGAATGTGGGACTTGGGGACACATCGCCCGATTATGCCCCCACCGCCGGCCACCGGAAGAACCAATGGACGTGGGATATGTCCCCAAGTCCGTCATGTACACGGCGGAACTGGGGAGTTCCTTCTACGTAAGTGTGAGGGTGAATGGGGAAGTGGTCCGGGCTCTCCTAGACTCGGGTTGCCGTCAGTCAGTGATACAAGGGAGGTTTGTAGAGACTAAACAGGTGGTTCCCCATTCCGTAGTGAACATTAAGTGTGTACATGGGGACACCAAACCATATCCAGTAGCAATCCTACGTCTCGAGATCCCTGGGGGTGATCAACATAGAGTGAAACTGGGTGTTCTAGAAACCTTGCCAGAGGAGTTAATCATTAGGACAGATAATCCCGAGTTTGTGGATCTCTTTTTTCGCTCTACCCACGTGGCTTTCCCACGTGACCCTACCTCTATACATAGCGGTCAAGCCCGCCCGGCTTATATTACGCCAGAACCGTGGGTGGGGGATAAAAACTTTAGATTCGCCCAAGCGAACGATCGTTCCCTCTTTAATGCCTGGCAACAGGCTCACCACTCTTTAGGAGACCCCTCCCCCAAATATCCCGGTTTGACATCAAGGAGGGATTGTTGTATAGACAAGGGAATAAGGACGAGCCCCTACAGCTGCTGGTATCCAACCCCTTTAGGGATCAAATAATGTTCTATTCACATTCCCATCTCCTTGCAGGTCATATAGGGACTGAAAAAACGACCCAGAATGTCCTTCAACACTTCTATTGGCCTGGTATATATAAAGACATCAAACGGCATTGTTTCGCCTGTGAAGTCTGCCAGAAGAAGAACGTACACCGTCCCCCTCCTGTTCCACTGCAACCCCTACCCATTATAGGGACCCCCTTTGAGAGGGTCGGCATGGACTTGATAGGACCCCTACCTAAAACAAAAAGGGGAAACCAATACGCATTGGTCATAGTGGACTACGCCACCCGCTTCCCAGAAGCCTTTCCCTTGCGCAACCCCACCACCCGAGTAATCGCCGACAAAATGATCGAATTGTTCTCCCGCGTTAGTTTGCCAAAGGAAATACTAACGAACCAGGGCTCCCCGTTCATGTCCCGTCTAATGAAGGAAGTATGTCAACTAGTGGATCTCCGTCAAATAAGAACATCTGTCTACCACCCCCAAACGGACGGCCTGGTTGAACAATACAACGGGACCCTCAAGACCGTGTTGAAGAAAATGCTCGCAGTGAGTGGAAGAGACTGGGACGCTGTTCTCCCTTTGGCTCTGTACGTAATACGGGGACAAACAAAAAGCAGCTTGGGATGCTCAGCTTTTGAGATGCTCTACGGGCGACAACCCCGCACGCTACTAGAGATGACCAAGGAGGCCGCCTGGGAGAAAGATACAGGGGAAAGCCATGGAGTATTGGACTATACCCAAGAACTGAAAAACAAGTTGGGAAAGCTGCGAGAGCTGGCATACGTCCACCTAACCCAAAGTCAAACGCGACAGAAAAACCAATATGACAAAGGAAGAAAATGGAGAAAACTGTTGATAAACGACTGGGCTTTGGTGTTGTTACCTTCGGCAACCCGGCGATTTCGAAACAAGTGGATGGGACCGTATAGAGTTACAGCTACCATAGGAAAAACCAGTTATAGGTTACAAGTGTCCCCCAGGAAAACCCAGGTGTGCCATATCAATTTACTAAAAAAATGGATCGGCACCCCTCCCAAAGACGTACTCCTCACGATGCCCTCAACCGGTCCTACGGATTCTATGTTGGGGAACCTAAACATAAACGACGACCTTACCCTACAGCAGAAAACGACCCTACACGAGACCCTGACTCCCTATGACCATTTATTTTCGGATGTGCCCGGGAGAACCTCAACAATAGAACACCGAATCGACACCCCTCCCGGAGCCATAGTGAAGAAACGACCGTACCGAATTCCAGCAGCCAAACGTACAGCTGTACAGAGGGAGGTCCGGGAAATGCTACGACTGGGGATTATAAGACCCTCACGCAGTGAATGGTCTTCACCGATAGTGATGGTACCAAAACCCGATGGAAGTACGAGGTTTTGTATGGACTTCCGGGCCTTAAACCAACTGTCCTCGTTTGATGCATATCCCATACCTTGTGTAGACGAACTCATCGAACAATTAGGGGAAGCCAAATACATCAGTACACTGGACCTGACAAAGGGGAACTGGCAGGTGCCGTTGAGGGAAGAAGACCGCAAGAAAACGGCATTTGCAACACCAGAGGGGTTGTTTGAATTCAACGTCCTACCCTTCGGCCTACATGGAGCCCCCGCGACTTTCCAAAGGTTAATGAACGAAACCCTACGAGAATACCACTCCTTCTCCTCGGCGTACCTCGACGACATCATAATCTTCAGTACCAGCTGGGAGGAACACCTCGTACACCTGACCTTAGTTCTCCAAGCCCTACAGAGAGCCGGGTTACACATAAACGCCAAAAAGTCCAGAGTGGGCTACCAGAAAGTGAAATATTTGGGCTACATCCTGGGTCACGGGGTCATTGAACCACAGATCGAGAAGGTTAGAGCCATTTCAGACACCCCTTTTCCCTCCAACAGAAAGGAAATGAGAGCCTTTCTCTGGCTGATAGGCTACTATAGAAGATTCATTCCCTCCTTTGCCGAAATAGCCACCCCTTTAACAGACACCCTAAAAAAACATCACCCGTCCCAAACTTTCCAGTCTCCATCCCCCACAATGTGGAAAGCGTTTAACACTCTGAAAGGGATCATTACCACGAACCCGGTCTTGGCCTCCCCTGACTACAATAGACCGTTTATCCTCCATACTGACGCTTCTGACTATGCGGTGGGGGCGGTGTTATCACAAAAGACAGAAGGAGGGATCGAGCACCCCATACTGTATATCAGTAGGAAGTTGTTCCCTAGGGAGGAGAAATATCCCACGATAGAGAAGGAGTGTTTAGCCATTAAATGGGCCGTAGACAAGTTAAGATATTATCTGGAGGGTCACCCATTCACTCTATATACGGACCATGCGCCACTACAGTGGATGAGCCAGAACATGTCAAACAACCCAAGAGTCTTACGCTGGTTTCTGGCCTTGCAACCCTTTTCATTTACCGTACAGCACCGAAAGGGGGTTGAGAATTGTAGTGCGGACTTTCTCTCACGACACCCTCACCCCGATCGGGAGATTCCAGGGGGTGAGGTGTGTGACAAGGAGCACGACCCCGACGCAGACAACATCCACCCGTGAACACGGACTGCATGTACAACTCCCTGTCCCTTTTCTACCTTCAGCACCCTGACACCCGGGACAGAGAGTCGTCCTTCCGAAGCACAGGAGAAAGGGAAGAGTACTGTTTCTTTAACTGGGATGAACTCGCCTCTGAACACGCCCCCATTGATGACGACGCGGAGAGGGAGCGGACATATCCCGGAAGCCGGACCGAAGAGATGTGTGTGAACACCAGCGAGGAGTGGAGAGTACGGAGAGAGAGTCGAGCGGAGAAACCAGAGAAGGAGACGGAAGAGGAGATCGCCAGGCACCGACCAGCATCGCCGGTAGCAGAGCCAGGAGGCCAACGACCCTGTGACTCGCCCCGCCACGTTTCCGGAGAAGCGTGGCAACAGCAGGTACGGGCTCGTATCGCGGGTTGGGCGGGACGCCAGAGTTTGCCTAAAACCTAGCAGCCGTACCCCTCACCGTACCCTTCCCTCACAACACCCGTCACGTAGGGTAGTGTACAGAGCACGGTGCAATTCCTCCACTCCCTGGCCCCTCACGTGTGACTCCGTTAGAGCACTAGACTGACCCACTTCTCCCTTTTGTCCCTTCTCCCCCATCGTCGAGTGGACCCGGAGAGCCGACCCTATCCCGGAGAATATAGCATCCTGGAGCAGAGTAGGAGAGGGACGACGGCCACGATCCGACGACCGGCCCGAGACACAGACGAGGAGAGCACTCTACCCTTTTACCGCCCTACGATACACAGAAAAAGAGTATATAGAACAATAAAAACCTCAATAGAACTTCCTCCCGCCTCTGAGCCTCATTACATCCCGCGACAATTAGTTAAAGGTGCAAATCAAAACATGGAGTGTAGCCAATGTAAATCAGAAATGTTATCCACATTATTTTTAACAAAATATGGACAATACATAATTTTAATGATGCAACGTTGTACAGCTAATGGAAGAAAACTGGATACTTTAATAAAGCAATTTGTAGCAACACAACTATCAATATCAGGAAGGACTTTTGTAGCAATTGCAATAATTTTCCATGATGGTCCTTCCACAACATCTGGACATTGCACTGCCTATCTAAAATGTGATAAAGGCTGGACACTTTGTAATGATTCCCAGTTGGTGTTCAAACAACGTTTGCATAGGGAATTACCAAATTCCTACCTAATATTTTTAAATTCAAAGTTTTAGGAAGATAATTCACTCTCTGAGGAATTTATTATTATAATTTAATAGGACTACCATTGGACAATTTACATAAAAAGGAGTGCAAAAATACCATTTGGCCACAAGGAAAGGTATATGTTTGAATTATGGACTTTTTTGTGCTCATTGACTTGGGGAATATTTTAAAGCAACAACATTTACAGTTTTTATAAGTTAAAGTTATAACATTTTGTTAGCCATAAGCATATCATATATGTGCGATATGTATTTTCTGGTATTTTACTGAGAATAGCATGTTGGGTTTTTTTAAACAATCTTTTAGATTGTTTTTTTTTGCCCGCTGTTAAATGATGAGTACAATTGTAATCGCTATTTCTAGTGAAATTCAATATATTCTGAGAACAGCAAAAAAGGCAAACCAATTACTTTGTTGAAATTATGCTGTGTTGTAAAAAATGTATTATTACATGTTATAACTATTTTTTCTTTTCTTTCACAGATCCTAATTCTAAAATAAGCAATTTACATTGCAAAAAAAATCTGAAAAAAATGTATACCATTTTTAATTTCTATTACTGTGAAGGTAGGTTTAACTAAGTATTAATATGCAGAATGGTCAGATCTGCAAGAAGCTACAAAGTTTGAACTCGTTTTTAAAAACACTCTGTTTATACCTATGTAGTTTGACCTCCAAAAAAACAGATTTGACTGGCTCATAATATTTACCATTGTACCTATTGAAGGACCGCAATCATTTCAATCATTCTTATTTGAGCATCTTTGCAGACAAAACTCTGTGCTTACCTTCTATCATTCGCAAGCAATTTTAAAAACAGAAATATGTCACTTTTTGTAACATAGTTATTGCACAAGACACTCTTTCATATTTACAAAGAGCGGAAAAGGCTCTCTGTGTACTTTTTCTACTCCATGTAAATACAACCTCATCATACACACCACTTTGCGTTGAAAGGGTGTTCTATAAGTGTTGTTGTGCAGGATTGCACTGAATACTCATAGAACAAGACACATCTCCAGATTTATCAGAAATCATAAATCTCGATATGTGTGTGAATGCTGCACCATTCTCCAATTGGAGTACGAAAGCACAACCAGGAGAATTGTTTTCATTTCTCCTCAATTTTAACTCTTCAATGCATGCTAAAATGTTCAGCATACATTGAAGGAGAAAAATGTGTTTTCTGATTGTTTTTGTGCAGGAAGGTGTGTCTTCCTGCACAAAAACAAACAGCACATGACACAGATATCCTTGCACTATGGTGCAAGGGTGCCTGTGTCACCACATGGCTGCAATTTAAGCAGCCGTGCAGAGAGAAGCATAGATTTGCAACATATTTATGTACATATGTTGCATCCCTGTGCTTCGGAAGTACCACAGCACACTGCAGTTAAAGAGGTTACTGTGTGATGCTGCAGCACTTCCTCATAGTTCTGCACTTATACATTCACCATACGCTACTAATGCATTCATTCAGTCAATTACATACTACACATACATTCATCTAAACTTTCACACACTAACAAACAAATATAGCTCTATTTTTAAACCAGGAAAGTTAGTTCTTAGAAGAACTTTTTTTTTTCTTCTTTTATATTTTTTGTTGTTTTTTTCAACACTTGTGTAATTTTTTTTTTTTTTAAACAAAAAAGGGAACATGAAGAGCAAAAAAGTGAACTTTAGGAAAAAAAAAATAATAATTAACAGTGATGGATTCTTTGCGCCCTGCAGATAAGCTCAATGGACTGTTCACCGTAACACAGCAGTTTGTTGCATTTAATGCAACTAATTTTAAGTTGTCCAAATTCGGGACGTATGTCCGGGTGAACAACAGTTGGCGGTGCTGTAGATGTACTTGCCGCTGCTGGCGGAGGGTTGTGATGCATTCTTCTACATTCTTCCCTTGCCAGGTTGATGGGGTGGAGAGTCCTGAGGTGTTTCATCATGCTTGCAGTCCCGCAAGAGTATTTTTTAATTGGATCTCCCCTTGATAGGACTCTCTGGCAAATTTTGCACGTCACCTTCATTGCATTTGTCTTTGTTTCTCCATCAGAAAGGTAAAAAATTTCCATACCACTGAATTAGATCGTTGAGGGCGAGGAGCTTCTGGAAGAAACCCATCATCTGAAGAATGTTCTGAATCAGATGGTGCTTGCTGTCCAGAAGCCATTTTCTTTAGAATAAAAAGAATGGTAGCTGTGGAAATCTCCCAAAAAAAGTTCTTCTCTGCAGAGAGATGCTCCTCCAAAGAAGGTCAAAGAAGAATGATTGAAATGGGTGGGGTCTTACAATAGTTAGAATAGGAAGTGTAGTGAACCAATCAAATCTCTTTTTTTCAGGTCACATGGGATCCGCGCACCGTGCGCTTACGCAGCACGCACTCAGCGAGCATCCGCAAAATTGAATTTAAAAGGAATATAGGATTAAAAGTAAAAATATATTACTTTTATGAGTAGTTTAGAGTTTGTCTTCAATTAATATTCACATGAAATACATATATATATGTTTTTTAAATGTAAAATATTTCGCGGGATTCGCGCACCCACCGCGTCATACACGCACATGACGTATC
This sequence comes from Triturus cristatus, assembly GCF_964204655.1. Lineage (NCBI taxonomy): Eukaryota > Metazoa > Chordata > Amphibia > Caudata > Salamandridae > Triturus > Triturus cristatus. Next base: position 1,163,648,881 of record NC_140581.1, read on the forward strand.
GCGGAAGCGCGCAAGTGTCTCGTAACGTGCATCGTACGTGTCGCGTATAGGCTTGGAGTCGTGTACCGGTCGCATTGCAATCGTGCACCAAACATGTACCTAACGCATACCGTACGCAGATGCTTTCGCGCAGGGATCGAGAACGGTGCGCATAGGGTGCGAGAATCCCCCCAAAAATTGTTTTTTTTTAAATTAATGTTTTGAAAATATAGTTTACAAAATAGTTTACAAAATATAAAAATATATTTTTTTTTAAATTACAATTTTACAATAATATTTTTTAATTTTTAAAAGAATTAATTGAAAAAATAAGTTAAAAAAATGGTGATAAAAAAGTATTTAAAAAAAACATGATTAAAGGAATTGACACACTGAAATAGAATTTTTTTGAAATCCAATGAAAATCATTAAACATCATAGCTTTAGAGATCAGTTATAGATAGGAATTAGCATTTAAAAAACCTTTGAAATTCACTGAAAAAACCATAGGTTTCATGCACGTTATAGTTAGGAATAGGCATTTAAAAAACCTTTGAAATTCACTGAAAAAACCATAGATTTCATGCACGTTATAGTTAGGAATTGGCATTTAAAAAACCTTAGAAATTCACCAAAAAAAACATAGGTTTCAGGGGCGTTATAGTTATCTGGACATTTCCCTCGTACAAAACCCTAGAAATTCCCCCGATATAGTTAGTACAGCTAACTATAACTCGCGCCCCCGCAATGCACTGCTGATGACGTCACATATTACATCACTCATGACATGGTCAGTGACATCACTGATGACATCACTGATGACATCTCAAAGGACACGTTATGGGAAGTGATGTTGGCGACCCTTAGAGAGGAGACTACCAGTTATTTGATGGTCAAAAAGCATAGGAAGAAGCGGGTTTAAGAGAGCTGGAGATGCAAATTTGTCAGCTTGAAACACAGTATGCCGCTAGCCCCCATCCCAGCGACCGCAGAGGTATTGATGTGGTGCAAGCACAACTCCTCAGTGTTCTGCTGGACAAGGCCAAGTCAGTGTCGCTTGCAGCACAATCCTGTATCTATCAATGGGGGACGAGGCCAGTAAACGTTTCCATTATCTCTGCTCCAAAATCCCATCTCCATCCCAGATTTGTGCGAGGCATAAAATTATTGGGGATGAGGCAATCGCCTGTCAATTTTCACAGTACTATGCTGGAGTATATAAAAAATAGCGAACCGAGGGCTGAGGCAAAAACATAGCTGCACCTGTCAAAACGAAGTCTGGGAAAGTAATGCTGGTGCAGGAAAACCAGAGAGTACACCCCACTCTACTCCATATTTGAAAACCCAAAACAACATAAATGACAAAGGAATTCCGCACACAATGTGAGGGGTAATTCCTTTGTAATTTACTATGCTGGAGTATACGTGTTCAGTGTTACTCTACCCCTCCGGACACTCTCCGACACTGAGAGACAATCATTGGAAAGCGATTTACCTAGCAGGGAGCTCGCAGCTGCCCTGAACTAACTCCAGTCCAGTAAAACAATGGATCCACAGGCTTCCCCGCGAATTTTTAAAATCTTTCATGTGCAAACTAAATATGGCCTTAGAAGATCTCATTAAAGATGTGACTAAGTCCATGTGAGTTCCCCCTGGCTTCCACAAGGCCAAAGTAGAAGAAATCCTGAAATCGGGGATGCCCCCAGACAGGTACTCTTCCTACAGACCCATCTCCCTTCTCAATGCAGAAGTCAAAATCATGACTAAGGCACTGGCGGAACGCTTGGCCAAAGTCATTCCTTCCTCGGTACATCCTGAGCAGGTGAGATTAATGCCTAAATGAGCTAATCGCCATAATAGTTGACAAGTTCATAACACTATAGCACTGCCAACCCAGCTAAACTGGCCTGCTGCTATACTTCTGACACAAATTAAGAGAGCGTTTGACTTTGTTAGCTGGGCTTACTTATGCGCCCTGCTAAGGCAGTTTAACTTTGGCCCCAAATTCATAGCTTATGTAAAACTCTTTTAAACTGACCTAACGACACATGTTTTAAATAAATTGCAGACCTTGCAGAACGCAGCAGCTCTCGTTCTCTGCAAGGTTCCCAAGTTCCAATTGATTTCCAAGATAGTCAGGAAACTACACTGGCTTCCCGAGGATTACCTTCAAAGCGCTATGGTTGGTGCATAAAGTACTTCACGATCAAGGATTGGTCTTTTTGAGAAGAAACTTCTCCTGGTACACACCAGGTAGGTCGCTGTACTCAGCATCAGCCAAAATGGTGGCAAAGATTTAAAAGTGTGAATTGGGATGGCAGAGGCTTTGTGCTCTTAGCATCAAAAGCCTGGAATGCCCTCCCCTTGCACATCCAAACCATGCCTCACCTTCTGGCCTTCAGAAAGTCCCTGAAGACTTGGCTTTTTTCTTCTTGCTAAATTACCCAATGGGTTCCACAGCTTTGGCTTCTTCAGCTAGTGCCAAGACACACTTTTTGGTATCTGAGCACTTTAAAGGAACACCTTACATAACATGTCCGGGTGGGCACGGAAGTGTCCCAACCCTTCCCTGTAAGAAGGATAGGAAGTTGCACATGACAGGTATGCCCACTAAACCCCTTGTTGTTTGGTATTGCTATAGAACCCCTTGCAGAATGATTTTGCATTTTTGCACAAATGTTGGGGTTCAAATGGGGTTCAGGGCTCTTGAACAGGATTGCCTTTAATGTGGAGAACACAACCATCTTTTTACCAAATACTGAGACGTCGGGCACGCAAGCACTTCAAATCTTGCAGATATTTGGGGAATCATCCGGTCTACTAGTTACCTTGAATAAATTCACTATCTTCCCAATTACGTCTGCCCGCTGTTAAATGATGAGTACAATTGTAATCGCTATTTCTAGTGAAATTCAATATATTCTGAGAACAGCAGAAAAGGCAAACCAATTACTTTGTTGAAATTATGCTGTGTTGTAAAAAATGTATTATTACATGTTATAACTATTTTTTCTTTTCTTTCACAGATCCTAATTCTAAAATAAGCAATTTACATCAATTTACATTGCAAAAAAAATCTGAAAAAAATGTATACCATTTTTAATTTCTATTACTGTGAAGGTAGGTTTAACTAAGTATTAATATTCAGAATGGTCAGATCTGCAAGAAGCTACAAAGTTTGAACTCGTTTTTAAAAACACTCTGTTTATACCTATGTAGTTTGACCTCCAAAAAAACAGATTTGACTGGCTCATAATATTTCCCATTGTACCTCTTGAAGGACAGCAATCATTTCAATCATTCTTATTTGAGCATCTTTGCAGACAAAACTCTGTGCTTACCTTCTATCATTCGCAAGCAATTTTAAAAACAGAAATATGTCACTTTTTGTAACATAGTTATTGCACAAGACACTCTTTCATATTTACAAAGAGAGGAAAAGGCTCTCTGTGTACTTTTTCTACTCCATGTAAATACAACCTCATCATACACACCACTTTGCGTTGAAAGGGTGTTCTATATGTGTTGTTGTGCAGGATTGCACTGAATACTCATAGAACAAGACACATCTCCAGATTTATCAGAAATCATAAATCTCGATATGTGTGTGAATGCTGCACCATTCTCCAATTGGAGTACGAAAGCACAACCAGGAGAATTGTTTTCATTTCTCCTCAATTTTAACTCTTCAATGCATGCTAAAATGTTCAGCATACATTGAAGGAGAAAAATGTGTTTTCTGATTGTTTTTGTGCAGGAAGGTGTGTCTTCCTGCACAAAAACAAACAGCACATGACACAGATATCCTTGCACTATGGTGCAAGGGTGCCTGTGTCACCACATGGCTGCAATTTAAGCAGCCGTGCAGAGAGAAGCATAGATTTGCAACATATTTATGTACATATGTTGCATCCCTGTGCTTCGGAAGTACCACAGCAAACTGCAGTTAAAGAGGTTACTGTGTGATGCTGCAGCACTTCCTCATAGTTCTGCACTTATACATTCACCATACGCTACTAATGCATTCATTCAGTCAATTACATACTACACATACATTCATCTAAACTTTCACACACTAACAAACAAATATAGCTCTATTTTTAAACCAGGAAAGTTAGTTCTTAGAAGAACTTTTTTTTTTCTTCTTTTATATTTTTTGTTGTTTTTTTCAACACTTGTGTAATTTTTTTTTTTTTAAAACAAAAAAGGGAACATGAAGAGCAAAAAAGTGAACTTTAGGAAAAAAAAAATAATAATTAACAGTGATGGATTCTTTGCGCCCTGCAGATAAGCTCAATGGACTGTTCACCGTAACACAGCAGTTTGTTGCATTTAATGCAACTAATTTTAAGTTGTCCAAATTCGGGACGTATGTCCGGGTGAACAACAGTTGGCGGTGCTGTAGATGTACTTGCCGCTGCTGGCGGAGGGTTGTGATGCATTCTTCTACATTCTTCCCTTGCCAGGTTGATGGGGTGGAGAGTCCTGAGGTGTTTCATCATGCTTGCAGTCCCGCAAGAGTATTTTTTTATTGGATCTCCCCTTGATAGGACTCTCTGGCAAATTTTGCACGTCACCTTCATTGCATTTGTCTTTGTTTCTCCATCATAAAGGTAAAAAATTTCCATACCACTGAATTAGATCGTTGAGGGCGAGGAGCTTCTGGAAGAAACCCATCATCTGAAGAATGTTCTGAATCAGATGGTGCTTGCTGTCCAGAAGCCATTTTCTTTAGAATAAAAAGAATGGTAGCTGTGGAAATCTCCAAAAAAAAGTTCTTCTCTGCAGAGAGATGCTCCTCCAAAGAAGGTCAAAGAAGAATGATTGAAATGGGTGGGGTCTTACAATAGTTAGAATAGGAAGTGTAGTGAACCAATCAAATCTCTTTTTTTCAGGTCACATGGGATCCGCGCACCGTGCGCTTACGCAGCACGCACTCAGCGAGCATCCGCAAAATTGAATTTAAAAGGAATATAGGATTAAAAGTAAAAATATATTACTTTTATGAGTAGTTTAGAGTTTGTCTTCAATTAATATTCACATGAAATACATATATATATATGTTTTTTAAATGTAAAATATTTCGCGGGATTCGCGCACCCACCGCGTCATACACGCACATGACGTATCGCGGAAGCGCGCAAGCGTCTCGTAACGTGCATCGTACGTGTCGCGTATAGGCTTGGAGTCGTGTACCGGTCGCATTGCAATCGTGCACCAAACATGTACCCAACGCATACCGTACGCAGATGCTTTCGCGCAGGGATCGAGAACGGTGCGCATAGGGTGCGAGAATCCCCCCAAAAATTGTTTTTTTTTAAATTAATGTTTTGAAAATATAGTTTACAAAATATTTTACAAAATATAAAAATATATATTTTTTTAAATTACAATATTACAATAATATTTTTTAATTTTTAAAAGAATTAATTGAAAAAATAAGTTAAAAAAATGGTGATAAAAAAGTATTTTAAAAAAACATGATTAAAGGAATTGACACACTGAAATAGAATTTTTTTGAAATCCAATGAAAATCATTAAACATCATAGCTTTAGAGATCAGTTATAGATAGGAATTAGCATTTAAAAAACCTTTGAAATTCACTGAAAAAACCATAGGTTTCATGCACGTTATAGTTAGGAATAGGCATTTAAAAAACCTTTGAAATTCACTGAAAAAACCATAGCTTTCATGCACGTTATAGTTAGGAATTGGCATTTAAAAAACCTTAGAAATTCACAAAAAAAACCATAGGTTTCAGGGGCGTTATAGTTATCTGGGCATTTCCCTCGTACAAAACCCTAGAAATTCCCCCGTTATAGTTAGTACAGCTAACTATAACTCGCGCCCCCGCAATGCACTGCTGATGACGTCACATATTACATCACGCATGACATGGTCAGTGACATCACTGATGACATCACTGATGACATCTCAAAGGACACGTTATGGGAAGTGATGTTGGCGACCCTTAGAGAGGAGACTACCAGTTATTTGATGGTCAAAAAGCATAGGAAGAAGCGGGTTTAAGAGAGCTGGAGATGCAAATTTGTCAGCTTGAAACACAGTATGCCGCTAGCCCCCATCCCAGCGACCGCAGAGGTATTGATGTGGTGCAAGCACAACTCCTCAGTGTTCTGCTGGACAAGGCCAAGTCAGTGTCGCTTGCAGCACAATCCTGTATCTATCAATGGGGGACGAGGCCAGTAAACGTTTCCATTATCTCTGCTCCAAAATCCCATCTCCATCCCAGATTTGTGCGAGGCATAAAATTATTGGGGATGAGGCAATCGCCTGTCAATTTTCACAGTACTATGCTGGAGTATATAAAAAATAGCGAACCGAGGGCTGAGGCAAAAACATAGCTGCACCTGTCAAAACGAAGTCTGGGAAAGTAATGCTGGTGCAGGAAAACCAGAGAGTACACCCCACTCTACTCCATATTTGAAAACCCAAAACAACATAAATGACAAAGGAATTCCGCACACAATGTGAGGGGTAATTCCTTTGTAATTTACTATGCTGGAGTATACGTGTTCAGTGTTACTCTACCCCTCCGGACACTCTCCGACACTGAGAGACAATCATTGGAAAGGGATTTACCTAGCAGGGAGCTCGCAGCTGCCCTGAACTAACTCCAGTCCAGTAAAACAATGGATCCACAGGCTTCCCCGTGAATTTTTAAAATCTTTCATGTGCAAACTAAATATGGCCTTAGAAGATCTCATTAAAGATGTGACTAAGTCCATGTGAGTTCCCCCTGGCTTCCACAAGGCCAAAGTAGAAGAAATCCTGAAATCGGGGATGCCCCCAGACAGGTACTCTTCCTACAGACCCATCTCCCTTCTCAATGCAGAAGTCAAAATCATGACTAAGGCACTGGCGGATCGCTTGGCCAAAGTCATTCCTTCCTCGGTACATCCTGAGCAGGTGAGATTAATGCCTAAATGAGCTAATCGCCATAATAGTTGACAAGTTCATAACACTATAGCACTGCCAACCCAGCTAAACTGGCCTGCTGCTATACTTCTGACACAAATTAAGAGAGCGTTTGACTTTGTTAGCTGGGCTTACTTATGCGCCCTGCTAAGGCAGTTTAACTTTGGCCCCAAATTCATAGCTTATGTAAAACTCTTTTAAACTGACCTAACGACACATGTTTTAAATAAATTGCAGACCTTGCAGAACGCAGCAGCTCTCATTCTCTGCAAGGTTCCCAAGTTCCAATTGATTTCAAGATAGTCAGGAAACTACACTGGCTTCCCGAGGATTACCTTCAAAGCGCTATGGTTGGTGCATAAAGTACTTCACGATCAAGGATTGGTCTTTTTGAGAAGAAACTTCTCCTGGTACACACCAGGTAGGTCGCTGTACTCAGCATCAGCCAAAATGGTGGCAAAGATTTAAAAGTGTGAATTGGGATGGCAGAGGCTTTGTGCTCTTAGCATCAAAAGCCTGAAATGCCCTCCCCTTGCACATCCAAACCATGCCTCACCTTCTGGCCTTCAGAAAGTCCCTGAAGACTTGGCTTTTTTCTTCTTGCTAAATTACCCAATGGGTTCCACAGCTTTGGCTTCTTCAGCTAGTGCCAAGACACACTTTTTGGTATCTGAGCACTTTAAAGGAACACCTTACATAACATGTCCGGGTGGGCACGGAAGTGTCCCAACCCTTCCCTGTAAGAAGGATAGGAAGTTGCACATGACAGGTATGCCCACTAAACCCCTTGTTGTTTGGTATGGCTATAGAACCCCTTGCAGACTGGTTTTGCATTTTTGCACAAATGTTGGGGTTCAAATGGGGTTCAGGGCTCTTGAACAGGATTGCCTTTAATGTGGAGAACACAACCATCTTTTTACCAAATACTGAGACGTCGGGCACGCAAGCACTTCAAATCTTGCAGATATTTGGGGAATCATCCGGTCTACTAGTTACCTTGAATAAATTCACTATCTTCCCAATTACGTCTCAGGCACCTGACTTGAGTTGGGCAAACACTACAGCGGTGGCCTCATGGAGGTCTAGATATTTGGGGTGGTGCGTTACCCCTGATACTGCGCTTTCCTGGGCAATGGGCCTCCAACCATTGTTAGGTAGGCCACTAGTTGACATAAAGACTTGGTTAGGGACATCTCCTGTCCCTAATGGGGTGGTCCACCATCTTTAAAATGGTATCGCTCCCTTGTCTCCTGTACCAACTGCAAAATTGCCCCTAATCACTGCGTAAATACCTCTTCTCAAACATTCATTCTTTGCTTAGGCACCTACTTATAGAATGCAGGGGGGTCTCACATAGCTCTCATTAAATATTTTACATCAACCTAGGATGAGGGAACAGCTGAAGCAGACATTGAAACTTGTTATAGGACCTCTCAGCTTAAAGTCATTAATCAGTGGTGGGATGCTAGTCGCGGAGACCCAGCTTATACCCCATGAGAAATAGGCCACCCAGGGAAAAATTACACAACGCCTACTATATGGAAAGAAAATCCCTACAATATTAGTAAATTCTTTCACTATCTACAGCCGTGGCATGCCCAAATGCCCTATATTGCACATTTGGACCATCTCCCTGAATTAAACCCTCTTTAAGCTAAATTGCTGTTGGGAGACTTGGGTAATCACAAAATATCTCAGGTCTATCACTCCTTGATCTGGAGCACGGCTGATACATTTGTGGTACTGCGCTCCAACTGGGTTGGGGATTTGGGCACCCTGCCTGATGAAGATTGGGCAGAAGCTAGGGCACCTCCAAGGTGAGCCTCAAAAACCACCTGTTTGTGCCCCATTCAGTTAAATTATTTACATAGGACTAATCTTATATGACACAAACTGTATCGGATGAAAGTGATCACCTCATCCCAATGCCTAAGGTGCAGGATGCATGAGGGGGACTTCCTACATACCAAATGGGGTGCACACGACTCTGAAAATTCTGGGAGGGTGTTCTGACCTGTTTCAAGGAGCCGACACAGTGGAACGTAAAGCTTGTCCTTTTGCATATCACGGATTGCATTGATATAAACAGGTACAAATCCACGATTCTCTGGGGGGGGCCTTACAGTGGCTGAAAGGGATATTGTAAGTATACAAAACAGTGATGGATGGAAAGCTTGAATTATTCTCAGTCACTTGTAATCACTAGGGCTACATCCCACTCCATTGTTATTATGCACATCATGCCACCTCAGTTTGGACCCAGCTATATGCAAATCAGTCTTCACCCTGCTCCAATAGGAACAATCCAGCCCGAACTGCCATGCCAGTTCCTTCCTGAACCAGAACACAAGCAACCCAGAACTGGTTTCACCCTAGTAATGACACAGTGTGCAAAATAACAATGGATTGGGATGCGGGTCGAGTGATTACCAGTGGCTGAGATTAATTCAAGCATTCCATCCATCACTTTTTTTATATACTTTAGTGTGCCGCACTAAGTGGACCTGACCAGTGAGCCCATAACTAGGGCATAACCAGTCCTGAGTTGCCTATGTTCTGTTTCAGGAAGGACCTGGCTTGGCAGTCCAGGCTGGACTGTCCTGATTGGAGCAGGGCAGAAACTGATTTGCATATAGCTCAGCCCAAACTGGGGTGAAACGTTGTGCAAAATAACACTGAATTGGGATGCGGCCTGAGTAATTACCAGTGGCTGAGATCAGTTTAAGCATTCCATACATCACTTTCTGTTGTGTACTTTAGTGTGTCACCCGAATTGGGACGAGTATGCCCAGACATGGTTCGCCTGCACACTGTCTCTCTGGAACCAAGCTGTACCTGGCTGATGAGTCCAAAACTAGGACGAAATTGGTCCTGAGTTGCCTGTGTTCCAGTTCAGGGAGGACCCGGCTTGCTAGTTCGGGTTGGACTGTTCCAACTGTAGAAGGGCGGAGACTGATTTGTGTATAGCTGGGTCTAAAATGAGGTGACATTGTGTGTAAAATAATAATGGACTGTGATGGGGTCCAGAGTAATTACCAGTGGCTGAGATTAACTCAAGCATACCATCCATCACTTTTTTGTGCACTTTAGTGTGTCACCCTAGGTGGGCCGAGTATGCCCAGACATGCGTCCCATGCAAACTGTGTCTCTGGAACCAAGCTGTACCTGGTTGATGAACCCTTAACTAGGGCCAAACCAGTCTTGGGCTGCTTGTGTTCCGGTTCAGGGAGGACCTGGTTTGGCAGTTTGGGCTGAACTGTCCTGTTTGACACAGGGCAGAGACTGATTCGCATATTGCTAGTTCCAAACTGAGACCACGGTGGTTCATGGTCAGGGAGCAGCCGGTTTACGAGGCCAGGGGGTGTCCTGAGAAGTACGTGTGTATATGGGGTGCTTGGACACCCTACAGAGGCATCATTATTACAAGCAGGACTGGGGCTACGTATGTGAGAAGTTGTATAAAGGGATTGGGGAACCGCATTTTTATTATTCTGTTTCGATGTTATTACCTCATGTAAAACTTAATAAAAAATGTAATGTAAAAAAAGATTGTAAGACTAAAGCCTTAGGGTGGCTATTGAAGAAGAAGTCCAAAACATGCTAGAACTAGGGATTCATGGAAGTATCCAATAGTAACTGGAATTCACCCGTGGTACCAGTCCCAAAACTGGATGGCACCATTAGGTTTTCCATTAATTTTAGGCAGTTGAAAACAATTTCCATGTTTGTACTTATCCTTTACTCCGTATTGACAACATGTTTGCAAGACTACGAGAATCCCAGTGCATCATTATTTTAGATTAATGTAAAAGGTACTGGGAAATTCACCTAAATCCTAAAGAAATTAACCTTGGCCCCACCCGATAACCATGGCCTCTCTCAATTTATGGTGCTGCCCTTTGGCCTCCATGGGGCCCCAGCCACACATTGCAACGTTTGAGGAACTACTTACACCAACTCCATTTGTTTAATGCAGCTGCTTACATTGATGATTATCATTAATAATCAAACTTGAAAACAACACAAAAATCAAATCAGGAAGACATTAACTACCCTAGATCAAGTGGGATTAAATGCCAACCCAAGAACAGTAAACTGGCATATTTAACAAGTCACATATCTGGGTTATCCACTAGGACAAGGGCTGATAAGGCCGCAGAAAGAGGAGGTAGCAGAAATAAGAAGGCTCCGCAGCGCTTTCCAAAAAAAAAAAAAAGACCTCTAGGCTTTTCTAAGGCATCAAGGGTAATGTTGTATAGTCATTCCCAGAATCTCTCAGTGAGCTGTTCCTTTAACAGACCTTCTTAGAATAGATAATAATACTAATTAGCTACTAAATAACATGAAAGCAGAGGTTATGCAGGCCTTTGAAAGTCTAAAAAACCAACCTCAAAACCAGTACTCCAATTTCCAGATTTTCCCGCAATGTTGATAACTCAGATAGATACACCAGGAAAAGTGTCAGGTGCTGTAGTATCTCCAGAGGATGCAGAAGGAAGGGGGAAAACAGTATTGGTATTTAAGAGAAAAGTATACCCAAAGAGATAAAATACTCAATGTTGGAAAAAGAATGCTTAGCTGTTAAGTGGCCAATAGGTACATTAAGATATTCCTTAGAAGGATGGGAATTCTTGTTGTACACAGACCACACACCGTTTATTTGGATAGTAATGAATAAAGGAAATAATACAAGAGTATTAAGATAGCTTTAGCCCTGCAGCCATCCAGATTTCATACATATCATAGACGAGGCAAAGACCAAGGCAATGGCAGAAACCCTTCCAGAGCGGGAGAGTCTAAGAGAGAGAGATGCAAGGCGCAAGTTGTAGGAAAAATGTACTTACTAACAGAAGGTGCCACATGGCTAACATCCAGGGATAATAGAAATAGAAAGAGAACAACATCCGGTAATACTGGAAGCCCAAGACAGACAGAAAGCAGGAGACGAACAAATAGGAAGAAATTAAATGAAAGAAAATCTAAAGAAAGGCAACATATATAAGCACAAAAAACGAGTATACATGAAATCAAAGTAAAAGGGAAAAGAAATTGTATTTCTTTATTTTTTTAGTTTGCTTTCCTTCATATTGTTTTGAGGTCGAGCTTGAGCCAGCACGCATGCGCTGCTCAGCGAGACTGCTGTAGTGGAGTATGGAGGAGAAGCCCTGTCCACTTCCCGCCCATGTTTTCCATTGGCTTGTATCAGTGTCCTTGCTAAATGTTGGCTTCTGATTCCTTAATAGGCTTGTTAGTCCCTCCTTAATTCCGCCTCCTCTTCATTTGTCACCTGCAATGTCGACTGGCCCATTTACTTCGGTTTTTACACAGTATGTTTTATTTAGACTGTGAGCACTATTTTCTTTATCCAGTTTCTCTTCCTGGAAGCACAAACAACACCGCCCACCCTCCCTCCCGTTGTCCATGCCGTGGGGGTGGGGTGTCAATCCGTGTATGTCAGAGCCCGCGGCCAACCTTGCCAGCTTTATCATGGTCTCAGAAAGCGAGCAGTGTTTACGTTCGGTCTGGGGTTCATGGCTTTCTCCCCTCACGTTTGAGAAAGTGGCTCTGAATATGTGTGTTTATGCATCTAGTGATCACTGCATTGGGCAGGCACGAATGTGAACAGCGAAATCACACCTTTCGTTGGTATCCGCGGTATGCACAGCGACATGGTATTGATTTGGGGGGTATTATTCATCAACCCGGGCTTATACTGGCTATATCTGGTTGGAAAATCTAAAGCATGAAAGAGGTCACTAGATTCTCTGTGGCGCCTCTCACCCTATGGACTCCATGGGGCAGCATCATGTGGTGTGGTATGCAGTCCCTCCCTTGGAAAGAAGGTCGGAGACAGCGTGGACAGTAGAACATGTACTTTATTACTACTTTACAGGGGAGAGCCGGGTGCTCGTAACTTCACCGCAGTCCCAATGGCTGCCAGCGCTCACGTCATTGCCACCATTCCTTGCGGCGGGTCACATGAGTGCCGGGAGGCTAGACCGCAACACTACACATCTTCCCTCTTAATAATGGCGGCAACAACTGCAACTGAGGACCACAGGTGTGGGAATATGAGAGAAAGAGAAGGAGGGGGAAAGAGAGAGGGAGATATAACGTCTGAATGTCTGTGAAGTGTTCAGGTGGCTTAACCGTGTTCACAACTGAAAGTCACTGAAGTGTTTGGGTAGCTTCACCGCACAGCCCTTGCGGGTGTGCGTTCCAATCCTTGCTCCTTTCCTCCGCGGGGTCCATTTGACTTCGTGCCCTCCTCCTGGTCTCTACAGAGGGCGTTGGGTGTCTCACGAGGAATGCCCCCTTCGTCTGCTTCCTGGCTGGGCAAACGCGGAGTCGAGCGTCTGGCTGACTGTCCTTCCGTATTTGTTGAGGTTCCAGCCTCACTCCTGTTGCACCCTTCCGTTCCCTCGCTCCTTTGGTCTGTAGCTGGTGCTGCCACTCCCGTGATGCTGGGGCTCTCTTCTACATCGCTGTTGTTCGTGCCCACTGCAAGATGTTGTTGCACTTGGCCATCCTGGACTGTGACCAGACCTTGCTATCGCTCAACAAAGCAGAGCGGGTGTATACGTCCGCGACTCGCAGGGGCTCACTGAACTTGCTGTCTCCTTTTAGTCCTAGTTGACCCTTCTTGACTCTGACCCAGTCGCCCTCTGCCAGTGAGGCTTCACGCACGTTATTCTGCTTGTCGTAATGTGCCTTGTAGATGCTTTTTGCCTTCTCTAGGTTGCTGCGGACGATGGCCGGGGACCATTTGCTTTGGAGTCGCATGGTCATCCAGGCTGTGTTGTCTCTGGTGAAGGGTTCTCTGCCTCTGAGGATCTGAAACGGGCTGTAGCCTGTTAAGGTGGGTGTGATGTGGTAGGCCCATACCGTGTTTTTGACTTCGGACTCCCAATTCTTACCGGCGCTGATGGCTGCCTGGATCGAGCCCATGATCACCCAGTTAAAACGTTCCACTAAGCCGTTGCCCGCAGGGTGGTAGACCGGAGTGCGCTTTGTCCGGATTCCGTTGCGGTTGGTGAAGGCAGTCACTTGGCTGACGTGAACTGGGGACCGTTGTCACTGGTGATAAACTTGGGGATTCCTTCCCTCAGAAAGATGTTGGTGAGGAAGGCGATGATGACGTTGGAATCTACTGATTCGCTGATTTCGACTTCCACCACTATGATGAGGTGTTTGGGTGTACCCCAGGTGTCTAGGATAGGGCCTACTATGTCGATGGATAAATCCTCCCAGGGGTTGTTGGGAGTGGAAAACTCGCCCATGGGGGGGTCTCATGGTGATGAGCATTTTGTGTGCACTGACACAATGGGCGCATACTCTCACGAACCTCTCCACTTGGATGTCCATGGCGGGCCACCAATACAGCAGTTTTATTCGTGTTTTGGCTTTCACAATGCCCAGATGGCCTTTGTGGTTGATGTGGAGAATGCGGTCATGGAGGGCCTTCGGGGGCACCACTTTGTTGCCCCGCAGCAGAATTATGGAGTCCTCACCGGTGGAAAGTTCATCGCGGACCTCCCAGTATTTTCTGAGGTGGCTTCCGATGTGCTTCTTCTCTGGCCAGCCCTGCGTGACGTACAACTTGACTTGGGAGAGTACCGTGTCCTGCGTGTAGGCTTCTGCCCAGTCCTGGGCACTGATGGTGTGTTCGTGGTCCGTCATAAAGGCGACGCTGTAATCGTCCCAATCCGATGGAGTGACTGGTTCTTCCATGGCTGCTGCCCTGCTGAGGAAGTCAGCCACTCTGTTCTGTGGGCCAGGGATGTACTCCACATCGTAGATGAAGTCCAAGAGACGCAATGTCATTTTAGTGATGCGTGGGGTGGCTGTCACATTGCCGCTGAATGTGAGAACTTTGATCAGGAGCTTGTGGTCGGTACGGAGCGTGAATGGTGACCCCCACAGATATTGTCGGAATTTCTCCATCGCCCAGATGGATCCTAGCATCTCGTTCTCAATTACGCTGTACTTCTCTTTACTGGGGGTAAGGGATCGCGAGGCAAACCCTACCGTCATCTCAGTGCCATCAGTAGCTCTCTGGAGAAGGACTGCTCCCAGTCCTTTGTCGCTGGCGTACGTGGTCAGGATACTGGACGCATCTCCGTCAAATCCCTGTAGGGGAACCACTTCACAAATATCTTGTTTGATGTCAGAGAATTTTGCTTCCATCTCCTCCGACCAGGAGAAGGCGTTCTTCTCCTTGAGCAGTTGGCGTAGGCTATGCGTTTTCGTCGAAAAGTTCCTGACGAATTTACTGTAGAACTCCGCCAGCCCCAGGAAAGAGCGAACATCGTCCTTGGTTTTGCGGGAGGGTGCGGACATGATGGCCTCCACGTTTGCAGAATTGGGGGTGATTCCCATGTCGCTGATTTCATGCCCCAGATAGGTGACTTTTCAGAGATAAAATTGCATTTCTCTAACTCTGCCGTGAGGCCGTTGGCTGCTGGTGTGTGCAGAACGGTGTACAAAATGTTATCATGTTCAGCCCAGGATTTCCCCATGAAGAGGATGTCATCTTGAAAGTAGAGGACTCCTTGGACCCCTTGGAACAATTTGTGAATGAGTTTTTGAAAGACTGCGACCGCGGATGCGAGTCCAAATGGCAAGCGTCTGGATCGGTAGCAACCGAAGGGCGTGATGAAGGATGTAAGTTTCCGGCATGGCGGGTGGATTGATACCTGGTGGTAGGGGGCTTTGAGGTCGATGGTAGAGAACCACTTGATACCTTTGGTCTGGGCCAGCATTTCATTTTGTTTAAGTTCGCGAAGATCAATGCAAAGGCATATCTTCCCGCTCTGTTTGCGCACCACCACCAAAGGCGCAAGCCACTCGGCGCACTCAATTGGTTCGATTATGTCGCTGTCTTCTAATCGTTTCAGTTCCAGCTGCACTGCCTCTCTGCAGTTGAACGGGATGTTTCGGACTTTGTGAGAGACTGGTACCACTCCATCTTCAAGCCATTCTTGTGCGAGAACTTGGACATCTTAACAATGCGGTCGCTGAAAACCGTGGGGAACTCTGCTTGGAGCGAGGAAGGCGTGGATGTGTCTTCCATCAGGAGCACTTGTGTGTCGGCACCAGGTTTGAGCTGGATGCCGAGCTCTCTCTGGTCCGCCCATCCCAGGACCGATGGGCATTTCTGCGCCACGTACAACTTCGCTGTAGTGTGCCTGCCCTTGAATCCGAACAGGAGCCCCCGGAATCCCACCATGGGAATCCGTTTCCCTGTGTATGTGACTGAATGGACATCCGTGGGATGGAGATGGTCCCCCGCCGCGTGGGCAAAGTCCCGGTCCCAAATCTGCTTCTGGATGATGGTGTATGGTGAACCGGAGTCAGCTACCATGGTGACATGAACACCCCCGATTACCAACTCACAGGACGACTTTGGTTGCGACACCCCCAATGCCCAGGATGTGGTCTTCGATGCAAAGAATGCTGTCTCGGTCGGAGAGATCTGCTCCCTCTTGATCGTCGGAGGTATCCTGGACGTACTTGACGGCAACGTTTCTGGGCCTCCGTCGGCAGACCTTGCCAAAGTGTCCCGTGATGCCACAGAAGGAGCACTTGATGTGGAACGCTGGGCATTTCCTGTCATTTCCCATGTAGGCGTGGCTGCCGCATCGGTAACAGGTGCCTTGTTTGCCTTGAGGGGCACGACCAGGTCCTCTGCCTTAGGGCGTAGGTTGCCGGGTGAAGATGGCGTCTGTCGTGGCTTTCGAGGTTAGAACCTTCTGGTCGGTGATTTTGCACACTATGGCTGGTGGCGCTGTGTCTTTCTTGGCCGCGAGGGCACATCGTTTGGAGAGTTCTGCACGTTTGACAATCGCAATGATCTTCGGAAGGGGTGCTTCGTCACTTACCAAGAGCTTTTCCTGACCGCTCGAATGGGTGGAGTGCATGATGATTTGGTCCCGAATGAGGTTGTCGTGCAGGGTGCCAAACTTGCAGTTGATGGCCAGTTTCTTGAGGGTTGCCACGTAGTCCTCCACTGATTCAGATTCTGCTTGTTTCCATTGGAAGAAGTTGTAGCGGTCGATGGCGGTGTATATCATCGGCTGGTATTGGTTATCTAGGTCCTCAAGGGCGTGTTGGAAGACGTCGTTGTCTGCTGACGCCCTGGGCTTTTTCACCATTTGGTCGTACACACGTAGACCCTCCGGCCCCAGGTTATGTAATAGTATTTTCTTCCGCTGTTTGCTGGAGAATTCCTCCTCACCTTCGTCCTCCAACTCTGAGAGGTAGTTCAGGAAATACCCCTTCCAGTCTGCCCACTTCATGGCGGGTTCCCCGGGCTTAGGCAGGAAGGGCACTGGATTGGTCAAGGAGAAGGTTTGGGCGCACATGGTGCCTGTGGTGTGGAATGCAGAGGATCCTGAAGGTGCACATACGGCAGGATGGGCTAACGCCGGCTTGAAGGAGAGTGTACTTTCCAACAGGCTGTCAGGACGCCACTTGCTGAGGTGCGGAATGCAGGGTGCTGCCACGAGACACGTCTTTGTGCTGGTAGGCGGGCTGCCAGGTGGCTTGGGTGGCGGTAATCAGCTCTGGGCAGCCTGAGGGAGTGGATGGTGGGTCCCACAGCTCTCCTGAAGCACAGAGGTTGTGTGAGTTACGAGCCGAGCTTGTCATGGTGTGGGGGTGTCTCCCTGTGCTCTAGGCCTGTATGTAGCCCCTGTTGTGCACATGCCTCACAGTGGTGAATGGGGCGTGGGCTGCTCGCCATGTGCCGAAGTGCGCGCCAAACTAGAGTTGGGCTTGGACCGCCCACGGTGCCGATATGCGCGCCGATAGTGCAAGGGAGACGCTGCTGCCTCACGCGAGTAGGCTCGACGGAGAGCGATGAATAGTGCGTGCTCGCTGAAGAACTTGTGCTGGCTCTCCCCTACCTGGACAGAGGTGGTACTGGTGCGTGGGTTACTCCGCCTCGTCGCCACTGTGCTGTGGCATGCAGACCCTCCCTTGGAAAGAAGGTCGTAGACAGCGTGGACAGTAGAACATGTACTTTATTACTACTTTACAGGGGAGAGCCGGCTGCTCGTAACTTCACCGCAGTCCCAATGGCCGCTGACGCTCACGTCACTCCCACCATGCCTTGCGGCTGGTCACGTGAGCGCCGGGAGGCTAGACCGCAACACTACACATCAGCCAGCCTCTAACCACAGGACTCACCCATACTCCTAAGTTTGGGATATATCACCGTTGTTCCTCGTCCTGCTTTGCCGCGGTCCCTTGAAAGAGAGATTCCGAAAAGCGCTGTCTCGAGACATGTGGTGAAAGTGGCCTGTGTAATTTAGTTAGCGTAGTGCTATCTAAAACTCCCCTTCTATTTGCCACCTCTGCCTTGGTGGCGATTTGCTCACTGCGAGGTATAAGTGGGCTTATCTGCACTGTGATTGGTTCCACTTTGCAGTGTTCCTGTCCACTGTAAACAAGAGGGGACAGGCAAAGCACTCTAGAAATGGTGACAAACATGGTGCTCGCTCAGGAGGCTTCCCGGTGGATGATCAACTAGGAGTGTGATTAACAGGAATATGCACTGTGCATGTAAATCACAAACAAGGCATGCGTGCTGTCGTCGGGTCTTATCTGTATATGATGAACTGGGCCTGTGGTTCAACAAATGGTTGTTTTAAAATTATGGTGAATGGGCGTGATAAACCTGAGCTTTAAAATGGATGGTGGCAGTGGGACTGTAGGTGCTCCATCGCAAAGGTACTATAATTCACAAATGGGTCATATGGCGTCGCAATAAATGATGATTGATAAGGTGGCGAACACTGTCGCGGAGTCATCCTAAATCATGATTAACAGCCTGTGTGGACTTTTTGTGAAGCACTTGTATGTGTTGGTGGTCAGAGTTTGGTCACCATCGCAGGTTCACCCTGTCATGAGATGAGCGCAGTAAGGTAGGTAGCGTTTGATGCCCCATTCACAAAAGAGACTGAAAGGACTGGGGAAAAAGACGTGCATCGTTCCTCTCAAATCAGGACAAAGGTTCATGTTTTCGATAATTGTTTAGAGTCTTTGCAGAGAACAAGAGCACACTTCCATAGCAGAATATGTGTGAATGTTAGTTTATTGACTCAGGGGTTTTAGATTCCAATTTGGCCATTTAAAGTGTGTTCTTAGGAGGCAAAGCTATACCAATCACAGTGCACGTGCGAGTAGCTGGGCAATGTTGGACACATTGTTTATTTCTGTTGACATTTGTAAATAACTCATATCATGATCTGCAGAAGGCCTAGCTTAGTGAAAGTTCAATTTGTATGAGGGATTCTGGTCTGGTGCCATTTAACACTTTATTTGTCCACTGGTGTCCTTTGATTTCCATTGATGCTGCTGTTCAGAAATAGACTTCTTCAAAACGCCTGGGGTAGTGAATTTGCTCATCCTTGACCTTCCCACCTTAACCCCTAACACAATCCCCGCCTTGGTTCTGAGGGGCCAGGAGAAGGAGTGGAAAGTACCGAAAGGACATGCGATCCTTCAACCCCTGTTCCTTACTTACTTGTCCAGTCGAGCTGTCATTACGCCTGGGACCTGGGGTGGCAAGCTCAGTGATGCGCTGCTACAGCGCATGCACTGCTCTGGCGATCTGCTGCAGTGTAGTAGGGAATAGAAGCCCGCCCACTCCGCCCGTATTTGCCATTGGCTAGTGTCATTGTCCGTCCTAAATGTTGGCTTCTGATTTGTAAATAGGCCGGTTAGTCCCTCCTTAGTACTGCCTCCTCTTCATTTGTCACCTCCCATAACGACTGGCCCCCTTTACTTCGGTTGTTACACAGTACGTGTTAGTTAGACTGTGAGCACTATTTTCTTTATCCAGTTTCTCTTACTGCAGGCACAACGTGCTTTGGTGCCTTTCTCTACAAGCCCTCCCTCCCATTTTCCATGCCTTCTTCACCCCCCTGCCCTCCCTCACATTGTTGTGCCTTCTTTACCCCACCCTCCCTCCTGTTGCCGTGCCTTCTTTAGCCACCCTGCCCTCCCTCCTATTGCCGTGCCTTCTTTACCATGCGCCCTCCTTACCTTTGGTGCCTTCTACTCTCTCTTTCCCTCCCTCCCATTGTCCGTGATGCCTACCATTTGCAATAGGTCTCGCATTTACGCGAGTTTGAGCTATTGGCATTGTAAATGACAATGCCTTTAATTTATGTTTTGGTTTTTCAAAACATAAATAAAACGCATTGTCATTTACAATGCCAATCGCTTAAACTCCCATAAATGCGAGTCCTTTTGTTATAATTACTTGCCTGGTGTCTTGTTCTGTTGTTCCCAAGGGACCACTCTCAGGGAGCAAGACAGTTTTATTTCCTTAATGAAGAAAAAGTTGTGTTACAAAAGGCTTTCCAGCTTGAGACTAGAGAACTAGTCAAGTAGTAAATAATGACATATCTGATTACACTGTCAGCCGAATAAAATAAGAATAAGGCACTCTAAAGTTACTTCTAAACTCTGAACAGTGATTACGTTCCAGTACTCCACACTGGTACTGCTGTGATTCCCTCCTTTGCAATTCTTGGCTGCAGGGGCCTGGCCATGACTTCCTGGCCAGTATCTTTGGTCTGTTAACTGGGGGGTCTTCTTTGTAGCAGCCTCGAGATCATCCATAACAGACTAGTCTCCTTGCCTGAACTCCCCGGCACCCAAGCCTTGCGCAACTTGCAGGTTGACTGCACAACAACAAGCAGGACTACTCCAGCAGAAATTCAAGACTCCTTCCTTCAGGATGACTAACAAGCCCGCCCTTCACTGAGCATAGGAGGAGATTAGGCAGCTTCTGTGAGCAGCCCTGGGGTAAGTCCATAAAAGTTCAGTGTGCAAGTCTAGAGTGTGTGAACCCCCAATGCTCCAGACCGAGGTTCTGCCGCTATTCCACACATTTCTGTGTTACTGTGTTCTTTTGGGCTTCTTACCAGGCTTATCAGGGACTTAAAAAGAGAGGCAGAGTTTAATGTGATTGGTGGGGTATACACCCAACGTAGTGGTGCCATACTATCACTCAATTAGTTTATGTACCTAAATAAAAACAACCATTTTGAAACCTGCGCATCATACATTTTAAATACCTTCACCAGACCTACCATACCCCCCACCGTCTCTTTAAATATGAACTTAGGGACTCAGACGCATGCCCTAGATGCGGTGCCTCAGGTGCAGACTTCCAACATCTAGCTTGGCCCTGCAGACAGGTGGGGAACTATTGGATGGAAGTGATTGCAAGCCTGTCCCAAATTGTCGGGGTTCCATTGACTTGTTCACCACGGGTATGCCTACTGGGTCTGTTCCCCTTCCTCAAAGGTGCTACAGGTAAATTGCCCAGGGTTGCACTACTTATTGCTAAGAGGCGTGTAGCGATAATGCGGTGCTGCACATGGAGTCCTACAGTTGCATTATGGCTTAAAGACCTGATATATTGTCGTGAGAACTTGGTGTTATACACGGAGGAGCTGCCGGTGACCTCCCGCCCAAATGATATCTGGGAACCACTGTTGTCTTATTTACGTGCAAGGGCCGTGCCCACCAGCCCGGAAACCGTGACTGAATAATTATTGTCATTACCACTGTGCTATTGAAGCTGGAATCTACCCTCTAGATATATGTTTTTTTTCATAGCAACGTATTTTGTTCTTTTCTATTGGGTAGTGATGCTTTAGTATTTGCTTCTTGTGCATCTCCATCTGTGAGGGCATTATTCCTGCACTGTTGTTCTGTGTATTGTATGATGCTTTTTGAAAAATGACAAATAAAACTTTAAAAATAAAATAAAAACAACCATCGCCCCAGCCATGCGCTGCACTCTGAGTAGGATTACCATTGGCAACTCCAAAGCCTTTAGTAAAGTACACCTCCCTCTGAGACTTGCTGCATCCACTTCCTCCAGCAAGAGATCCTTAATTCTTCTGAAAGGGGCCTATTGTCTCTTGGGGTTTTTATTCTGCAAGTGTATAAGCTCACCCAGCTGGGGAGTTCAAAAAACAAATCCTATCATGGGCAGCCTCAGAGCTATGTCTAATTGCAAAGACTTATACAAGTATCCAAGCATGTCAAAACTGACCCTATATTTGCATTCTGGGCGTATCAATTTATACAAAAGGCTATGAAGCTGGACCTTGCATTATGTTCCAATTTGGAGTTATTGCGTAATCAAAATTGAACACAACGTGTACAGTGAAAACATTAAGTAGAATACCCATTACCTAAGAGTAATAGTGCAGTTCCTCCAGGTCTTCAACTAAATAACAATTTACTCTGAGCTCCATCTGTCACAGTGGAACCTGTCTTTCTAAAGCAATCTTCCTATCTGCAAGTGTGCATATGCATTTGTTGCACAAGTCACTTGAAGCCTGCTTGGAGCCAGAGCCCCTACTTCATCTGTCCACCTCAGCTGATGTTATTATAGGTTACAATTCAAAAACATTCTACCAAAATCATTACTGGGGTGAGAGTCTTTAAGGTGTTCTCCTACAACAGCAGAGAGACTAACATCAGCGGGACAAAAGCACAGAAACTATGGGTAGAACCCACTGGTAGACAACTAAGTTCAGCAACACATGACAAGGTACTTCGGCTCAACACGAAGACGCTTCCCATATAGGCCACACAACAAACCAACATTATACCAACCAAGCACAGTCTGAAGCTTAGTGTCCTACTCATCCACTAATGTACATCACCACCTTGTCTTAAGAATGAGATGATATATATAAATGCAACTACCATAGAAAGTGTCCAAAGTGTTGGGAGTCCATTGATGGTACAATTTCATTATCAAAAGGAGATAAACATCTAGAATTAAATCGATGTCCTCTTTATATGCCCATGCGGGCACTCAGGCAGATATTATTCCTCGCAATAATTCATAATGTGCTGTGCTTCACAATAATCTCTTTAATTCCTTGGGGAACACATTTCCTAGTGATTGTGCTGGAGTTTGATACCCTTTTCATCGAGCAAGCTGTGAGGGAGGCGTGAATGTTAATAGACTCTTGGCATTTTTTGAATCGAAGAAGTTTAGCATGGTTTATATACTGAAGGATCCCTTCTTGGTGATGGAGATTTATTGATAAAAACGGAAGTTAAATCACATGATCTGACTTATATAAACCTTTTTTGCCTGAAAAAAGCTTTAGGATCTATCAGGAGCATGTCAAAGAGGGTCATAGAGTTAAAGTCAAGCCTAGATTTGACTTTTGTAGTAGTCCTAAAACTGGATGGTGACTCTGATTTGTACTGTGCAGATGATCACAAGTGTTAGGGACCTGTAGTTACGGGACCAACTGAGAAAGTCAGAATACTAGAGCATCCTTACAATCAGGACTCCAGGTACGGGGTCTTGGATGGAAAGTTGGCATTACTAAGCCTCTTTGACTCACCAGGTAAACATGGCCGAACAATCAAGGAGTATGTCAAGGGAGTGTAGCGTGAGTCCTGGTACACTACAACACAATTGTACTGGATACAATAAAAATGTCAATGTTGAGTAAGACTTGAGTTACAACTGAAGAATATGTGAATTTTTTTAAAGAGAAGTGGTAAGTCAAGTAGTAGAACTGCAAAACACTATGAACAATGTTCAAAGAAACAAAGATATGAAATATAACAGCACTAAGAACAGATCAGAAGAGCAATGCACACTGCGTATAATGTTTGTGATCACTAGATGATAATAGCCGGTGGCACAATCCTGCAACAAAATGCACAGTGCTACACATAAGGTGACAGGAAACAACTGAACAAGTTAAATCATGTTCACAAAGAAGGGATGATTGTTATCACTAACTGACCGCGATCAGTACAATTCAAAACGGAGGCTTCACAAAAACTTTAAGCAAGATACATTGTTGCTAGTCACTAATGTTGACTATTTACACTCCAACTAGACCCAAGCAGAACACATTGCAAATGATTGCCTGTGTGCCTGGTAACCTGCAAACAAAGGGAACAAGATTCAGAAGTACAAGGAATGTGTTTACTGTGTCCATATGAAGGCATGCCTACTTCCTGGGGGTAGGTTTAATGTGACCATATTGCACTAAGGGTTCTAAATGCTTCATTCCAGCAGCTCCACATTGATGAGAGATTGACCTTGAGGTGGGGATAAGGTCACTGTGTAAGGAATTGGGTTACTGGTTGAGGGGAGCGAAACCCTTTTCAAGCAGCAACCACAATTCATTTCAGGATGAAGCCACAAGCAAACCCCGAATTAACCTGTGCTTAACCCTCGGGTAGCTTGGCACAGAGCAGTCACGCTTGAGAGGCAACATGTAAAGTACTTATGCAACACATCAAACAGTAACACAGTGAAAACACACCACAAAGGAGCCCACAGCTGTATTAGAAAAAAGAGTGATTTTTAATAATTAAAACAAGGCCAAAATGACAAAAATTAAATTAGTAGTACTGGAAATCTTGCATATGAAAGTTTATAGAGAAGATAGCGACAAGAAGGAATAAAGCGCCAACTGTGCATGTCTGGTTGCGCCTGACCAATCTAAAGTCACATGCTTAGGCCGATTGCAAGGGAGTGACGCCGGCTGCAGAGACCCCGTTAGGCCAGCTGAGCAGAGTACTTTTAATCCTGGTTTGTGGAGTGTTGCTTGGATCCGTGTTTAAGATGTGTTACGCAGACTAAGGGGCAGATTTATGTTCCCTGGCGCATCCCTGCAAATCAGCAGGGATGCGCCAGGGAAGATGAGTCACGCAAGTTTACCCTTGCGCCACAAAAGATGCATCTGATGGCGGAAGGGCGGCGCATTGCTGGAGTTGCATCGCAAGCACGACGCAGCTCCAGCAAGGCTCGGTGGTGCCCTATCGGTACAATGCTGCGTCAATCCATACGCCTGCTTCAAGCAGGCGCAGGGATTTGACGCAGCATGGCCGGAAAAGTGACTGAGTGAAATCTTGTAGATTTCACTCAGACACTTTTCGGAGGCGTTCCTGCGCCGGAACGCCCCCCCCCCTGTGAAGGTACGCCCACATGTGGCGCAAGCTGTACAACGTGACGCATCTCCCTAGATGCGTCACGTTGTAAATCTGCCGCAGCATGGCGCTGGCTTTGCGCCGCCGCTGCATCACAAAAGTGACGCAAAGCCGGCGCAAAAGTGACGCACAGGGCTTATAAATCTGCCCTAAGTATTTTTATCAGTTTTGAGATGCGGCACAGTTGCAGTGTGAGGATCCTGTTGGCGAGGGTTTGCAATGTGAACTCCAGTTTCAGGGATGCATTGAGCAATCGGTGCGATGCGTAGGTTCAGAGGAGCTTCAAGGCATCTTCTTTGAGTCTGCTGTCAATGAGAGATGCGAGGGCCTGCGCCGAGGATAAGTTGCGCAGCTGTGGTTCCAATGGCGATGCAGGCTTCAGCAATGATGCAAGTCTTTGCGACGGGTCCAATCATTGCCGCAGTGAAGATGCATCAGTTCTGCTCGGGGTTGGGCCGCGCAGCAGAGGAGATGCGTCGGTTCCACTCGATCCACAGAGGCTGGCAGATCACCGTTAGCTCATTTCCAATGGCCCAGGACTGGAGTGGCACCACTTGGCAGGGTAGGCTAAAAAATAACAGAGTCTATGTGCAAATGCAAGGTTGATGCAAGCCCGTTATGTCACTGAGTCTTCAGATCATAAGGCCAGCCAATCAGCTCTTGAAGTCACTCTGGGTTCTGGGTTCAAGAGATGCAAGTACAGTCCTTCTCATCCAGGCAAGAGGGAAGCAGGTCACCACAGCAAAGCAGGATTCAAGCACAGTGCAGTCCAGCAGATTGGCAGTCCTTTAGTAGCATAGCAGTCCTTTCTGGCAGAGTATCCACTGGTCCAGAAGTGTACTGAAGTGGTGGTGTCTGAGATCTAGCATTTATAGACAGTTGTGCCTTTGAAGTAAGGAAGTGGGGGATAAGCTTCTAGAAGTTTCCCTTTGAAGTCCCAAGGCATCCTGCCTTCCCTGTCCTGGCTCCAGACTAACTACAGGGGATATGCAGCCCTTTGTGAGGAGGCAGGGCACAACCTATTCAGGTGTAAGTGGGCTGATGCCCAGCTCCTCCCTCCCGTCCTGCCATTGATGGCCCATCCAGGCACATTTAAGCTCCCTATTGTTTTGGCTGTCCAGGAGGAATACACAAAGCCCAACTATCACCTACACCTAGTCATGTGACCAGAGACTGGCTACAGGCACTAACTGTCTAAGGAAAGAAAATGGCAGATTTCTTAACGTGGCTTTTTCAGAATTGCAATTTAAAATCCAATTTTACCTTAAGTTAGGATTTTAAACTGTAATTCCAGAGACACAAAACACATGAACTGGTTATCCCTTCCCATTTGGAAATTACACTCATAAAGTGTAATAAACCAACTCCAATGCTATCCTATGGGAGATATAGGCCAAATTGGAGAGCTTTTCACTATCACAATATGTAAAACTTAAAAGTACATGTCCTAATTTTTAAATACAATGCACCCTGCCCTTGGGGCTATCCAGGGCCTATCTTAGATGCGAATATTATGTATTAAAAAGGAGGGTTTGGGCCTGGCAAGAGAGTTAACTTGCCAGGTCAAAATGGCAGTTTAAAACTGCATACATTATCTCTGCAATGGCAAACCTGAGACATGTTTAAAGAGCTGCTTAAACGGATAGCACAATCAGTGCTGCAGGCCCATTAATAGCATCTCATTTACAGGCACAGGGCACATGTAGTGCCAATTTACTATGTACTTATAAGTAAATTACATATGCCAATTGGGGATAAGCCAACATTACCATGTTTGAGAGAGCACAAGCACCTTCACACTGGTTAGTAGAGGTAAAGCGCACAGTCATAAGGCCAGCAGAAACTAGGTCAGTAAAAATGGAGGAGGAAGGCAAAAAGTTGGGGGGAGACCACCCTAAGGCTGACAGTTCTAACACACTGTCTGGCCCATATATATACTAGAGGAGCCCAAAGGCTCAAATAGCTTCTCTATGTACAAAGTGATGACAACGCAAATGGAAATGGTGTGCATGCCAGTTTCTCCTCAGCCGTTCATCCCAAGGGAATGTTGTGCTGGTCATGCTTGCCGTGTGCAGCAGAACCTCCAGAGTATTGTGTTCCACCGCATGTGCATTAGCATGTTCCTCATCTGCATAATAATGTCAACCAGCATGTGTCTGCTTTGGCTAAATATATTGTTCTAAACATGTTCCGTATGAAAACGACACTCAGGTTTGGACATGCATGTGTGCATGTTGTGTGTTAAATGATTAAATGCCCTCTTAGATGTTTCTCTTGGTATAATGTTGAAATCCGTGTTATTTTTGGCTTAATCTATCATTCATCCCTTGATTTTTCATTTTCCGCACATGTTGCATGGACGCAGGCAATTTCTTTTTTTTCCATTTATTGCACATTTGATACATATAGTTGTGTGCACATGTCCTTTACGTATAGCTATGTTTGTCTACATATGCAGGCAATATGTTTGTTTGACTTTCTGCGGTTTATTTGATTAATTGTTACTAAACATTTGTTACCTATGCCTGGTAAAGTACTTTTGGCTCGGGTGGAGATACAAGTTGTTGGTGTGTATGGGGAAGGGCGAATTTTTGTTGTAGGTGGGCTGGGGAGGTATGGGTGTTCCGGTTGGGTGGCATCATTATGTTGGTGACACCCAGTGAGTTTCCTATATCCTGTTCTCGCAAGGATGTGATTACATGAAATCGTGAGGAGTTTAGTACACTTCTACACATACCACCAAGCACGGTAGGATAAGCTGGGAAATACGAGTGATCCCTTTGTATCATTTTGTTACTCGTGCAAATGTTTTAGTATATGCCAACATGTAGTCAGCAGTGTGATAGTATTTGTGTTAGTCATAGAAAGTATCCACGTATAAGGTGTGCCGCTTGTCTGTTTGTGCAAAAGGAAAAAATGAGGGAGGGAATGCTGAACAATGCTAACATTCACCCCCAGTCACAAAGATCTGGGTTTAATCTATCATTCTTTTGCTCGCCACTCCAGTTTGGACCCAGCCATATGCAAATCAATCTTGACCCTGCTCCTCATGGGAGCAGTCCAGCCTGAACTGCTAAGCCAGGTCCTACCTGGACCGGAAACAAACATCCTGGGACTGGTTTCAAGGTTTCACCCCTCATTTTTTTTTGTAAAATATGTTTATTGATTAATCTCATGTAATACTCAGAAACACTTCAATCGGGAGCCTCCACTCACGTACTATGGTCGTAATATACAATACTCCTTGTACAATTGTGTCCATTCCTAACCGATGGCGTACAACCAGAATTGTCCTTACTCATTGACATATCCTGTGATGTACTACCCTCTAGATTCACC